>NC_092151.1:14869830-15547330 GCF_045791955.1 Oncorhynchus clarkii lewisi
GTTTCTACTGTGATTCTCAATTTAATCTCTTGGGCTGATGGGCCTAAAGAAACAATTCCATTGGTTTTCTTGAGGTTCATGGCTTATCTATCAAAAATAAAACATTGCAAAATGTGTTAACAATTCCCTTTAGGTTCTACTGCCTCAATGGGGCCACATCACAGACAAAATGATTGGGTTAAAATGGCTGAAACCAGAGAAGGTAACACATTCATTAGATGAAGTGCACTATCCTGGACCTCTCATGAGGTTTGGACTTTATTAATGGCACTGGAGGCAGTGACTTGTAACCAGGTCATGTCAGTGTGGTTGTTTCACACCCTCTGTCCCTGTTACAGAGGACTTACAGTTCGACATTGCTGTTGTGGAGGGAGACATAATGATTTTGGTGAGTCTATGATCCCTATTGCTTTAGTCCTGTTACTGAGTTTTAGGATGATGAATCAATCAAACTGTGATACCAACTTCTGATATACACAGCCTGAAACTAATGACTGGACAATCGTTCAAGACAGAATGTTGACTAAAATTACATTTGAATTTAATCTACGGGTAAGTTTATAATTCACTACTCGACTGAGGGACTAAGGTAATAATGGTATGCGTGGGGTACAATTATGAGGTAGTCATTCAAAAATCATGCTGAAAACTATTGCACAGTAAGTCAATGTAAATAATTGACTTGTGAAGCACGTTTTTCCTCCTGAACTTATTTAGGCTTGCCATAACGAAGGGGTTGAAATATTTATTGACTCAAGATGTTTTAGCTTTAAATGTATAATTAGTGTAAAAATGAAACAATAATTCCCCTTTGACATTATTAAGGGTTACTGTGTGTAGGCCAGTGTTATTGCTTGTTATGCTCTGAGTGACTCAATCATTATAAAATCAATGGGGCCCCCATTCATGCCATTTTAGATTCTCCCAGAATGTTTTTTTAAAAACGTATTTAGGTGATTATTAGTTATCAAATCTTGTACAAAATATCTACCGAGTGTACAAAACACTAGGAACACCTTCCTAATATTGAGATGCACCTCCTTTTGCCCTTAGAACAGCCTCAATTCGTCGGGGTATGGACTCTACAAGGTGTCAAGTGTTCCACAGGAATGCTGTTCCCATGATTTCGCCAATGCTTCCCACCGTTCTATCAAGTTGGCTGGTAGTGGATCTCTACTCTGAAATAACTTGTTCCATCTCATCCCACAGATGCTTAATTGGACTGAGATCTGGTGACTGGTCAGGCCACTGCAGTAAGCTTAATGCACTGTCCTGTTCGTGGAACCGTTCCTAGACAATCCTAGCCTTCGGAGATTGTGAATTATGCTGAAAAAAAGTATTTGTAGATGGATACTCTGCTGCTATGAAGGGATGCACCTGCTTTTCAACGCTGCTCAGATATCCTGTGGCATTCAAACGTTGCGCCACTTATATCATGGGGCCCAATTTGTGCCATGAAAATGCACCCCACAGCATGGCACCACCAGCCTGCGATGTTGAAAAGTGGCATGATAGATGCATGTACTCGTGGGTTTCTCCATACCCAAGTCATCCCATCAGTGTGAAACGCCAAGAACCGGTATTCATCAGACCAGACAACGTTTTTCCAAATCAGTATTTCCTTAGCTCACTGCAACCACAGATTCTTGGTGGAATTCTGCAATGTTTTGGGTGTCATACCCCATTCGTGTCAAGGTACTACAAGTTGTGAAATATTTTATGGGTCTTTGGGCATCAATGTAATATTTGACTATCAGTTGACTGACTGTTGCTCGGCACAATTCGTGTCAGCCTCCTTTTTCCTCTATCATAAATGACCCGTTTTCGATCATCGACCTGCCGTTGGCCGGATGTCCTTTGGGTGGTGGACCATCCTTGACACACAGAAAACTGATTGTGAACAACCCAGCAACGTCGCAGTTCTTGACACTCAAATTGAGTCTGGAACCTACTACCATACCCTGTTCAAACGTACTTAAATGTTTTAGTCTTGCCCATTCACCCTCTGAATGGCACAGATACACAATCCATGTCTCAAGGCTTAACAAGCCTCCTTTTAAAGGGCTGCAATCCCGTTAACCTGGATGATATGACAAGTCAGTGAAAGTGCAGGGCGCCAAATTTTAAAGGTAATCTTGTTGTTAATCCCACCACATTGTCCGATTTCACATATGCTTTACAGCGAAAGCACCACAAATGATTGTTAGGTCACCGCCAAGTCACAGAAAAACCCAGCCATTTTTCCAGCCAAAGAGTGGTCACAAAAAGAGAAAATAAATCACTAACCTTTGATCTTCATCAGATGACACTCATAGGACTTCATGTTACACAGTACATGTGTGTTTTGTTTGATAAAGTTCATATTTATATAAAAAAATTGGAGTTTACATTGGTGTGTTACGTTCACTAGTTCCAAAAACATCCAGTGATTTTTGCATAGCCACATCGATTCAACAGAAATACTCAATGTAGATGATAATACTAAGTTATACACATGGAATTATAGATATACCTCTCCTTAATGCAACCGCTGTGTCAGATTTCAAAAACTTGACGTAAAAATAAACCATGCAATAATGAGACGGCGCTCAGAAAAATAATCAAATTAGCCGCCATGTTGGAGTCAACAAACCAGAAATTACATGATAAATATTCCCTTACCTTTTGATCTGCTTCAGAATGCACTCCCAGGAATCGCAGTTCCACAAATGCTTGATTTGTTCGATAATGTCCGTTATTTATGTCCAAGTAGCTACTTTAGTTAGCGTTAGGTACACATATCCAAACGCTTGTGCATTACTTCGGACAAAAACTTCAAAGTTATATTACTGGTCGAAGAAACATTTCAAACTAAGTATAGAATCAATCATTTTGATCTTTTTATCATAAATCTTCAAAGTTCCAACCGGAGGATTCCTTTGTGTCTACAGGAGCTACTAGTAACCTGACTCATTCAGCTCTTATTCAGTCCCACCACTGTGTTTTCTATCCAATACTAATAATAATATGCATATATTAGCGACTAAGGAGCAGGCCGTTTACTCTGGGCACCTTCCATCCAAGCTAATCAATACTGCCCCTGCAGCCATAAGTTAAAATAGTGTCTGTGTATAACAGAACTGATTTGTCAGGCAAAAACCTGAGGAAAAATCCATTCAGGAAGTAGGATTTTGTAGTTTTCTATTCAATGCCATTACAGTATCCATTGACTTAGGACTCAAATTGCAGTTCCTATGCCTTCCACTAGATGTCAAGTGTTTAGAAATAGTTTCAGGCTTTTATTCTGAAAAATGAGGGAGTAAGAGCAGTCTGAATGAGTGGACCCTGCCGTGTCAGAGCTTTTTCATGAGCACGACCGAGAGTGCCTTTCTTGTTTACCTTTTTATATTGACAATGTTATTGTCCGGTTGAAATATTATTGATTGTTTAGGCTAAAAACAACCTGAGGATTGAATATAAACATCGTTTGACATGTTTCTATGAACTTTACGGATACAATTTGGATGTTTTGTCTGACTGCGTTTGAGCCTGTGGATTACTGAAGAAAACGTGTGAACAAAACGGATGTTTTTGGATATAAAGAGACTTTATCAAACAAAATTAACATTTATTGAATAAATGAATGTCTTCTGAGGGCAACCATATGAAGATCGTGAAAGGTAAGTGATTAATTTTATCTCTATTTCTGACTTGTGTAACTCTTCTACTTGGCTGGTTACTGTTTGTAATGATTTGTCTGCTGGGCTAAATTCTCAAATAATTGTAAGGTATGCTTTTGCCGTAAAGCATTTTTGAAATCTGACACCGTGGTTGGATTCACAAGAAGTCAATCTTTAAACCTATGCAAAATAGTTGTATCTTTTCTGAATTTTTATATTGAGTATTTCTGTATTTGAATTTGGCGCTCACTGGATGTTGGCCAGGTGGGACGCTAGCGTCCCACATACCCTAGAGAGGTTAACCTGGTCCTACCCTTCATATACACTGATTTGAAGTGGATTTAACAGGTGGCCTCAATAAGGGTCAAAACCTTCACTTGGTCAGTCTGTCATGGAAAGATCAGGTGTTCCTAATGTTTTGTACACTGTATATTGCTCCGTTACCTTTTCTATATACTTAATCTGGTTTAGTCATTTAAGGTGACACTGAAAGGTTTTTTTCATTCAGAATGTTAAATGATTTCTGGAAACGCAGAAATAATTTAATGAGTTAATATCCGAGGCCAATACTCTAGTGACAGATGGATTTAAGACGAGGTGTTGATTTGTTCTACAGGAAGACCGATTAGCTGTGAAGTCACTTTGGCCGGAGAAAGATGGCGTCGCTTCTATCCCCTACAAGATCAACGACGATCTGGGTGAGTGTCAAATACAATAGGAGAGATGAACACTAACACTAGATGTTTTTTAATACAGTGGGAATCCGTGGTGGAAAAAGTACCCAATTGTCGTACTTGAGTAAAAGTAAAGATGCCTTAAAAGAACGTTACTCAAGTAAGTGACCCAGTAAAATACTACTTGAGTCGAAGTATTTGTTTCTAAATATATGGAGGTATCAAAGGAATAAATCATTTCAAATTCCTTCTATTAAGCAAAGCAGGCGGCATCATTTTCTTGTTTTAAAAATGAGTGGATAGCCGGGGGCATACTCAACACTCAGACATAACTTACAGAAGATGCACTTGTGTTTTGTGAGTCTGCCAGATCAGAGAGACGAGGGAGGACCATGTGTGTGAATTGGACCATTTTCCTGTCCTGCTAAGCATTCAAAATGTAATGAGTACTTTAGGGTGTCAGGTGAAAGGTATCGAGTAAAAAGTACATTATTTTCTTTAGGAATGTAGTGAAGTAAAAGCACAGATACCCGAAACAACTTAAGTACTTTACACCACTGGTGGGAATGGTATGCACCGTCTAATGGTAGATTGTCTCTGATCCACACAGTGGACAGAAAAAAACATGCTAGCAGCGTTCAAGCTCATTTCAGACCAGACGTGCATCCGCTTCCACGAATACACCAATGAGATTAACTACATCAAGTTCATCTCTGGGACAGGGTGAGTCCAAAGGGGGCACATTAACACATTATCTCCTTCCCAGCAGTTTAGTTAATTCACAACCTCTCCTTCCTTTTCCTGTGTTCATGCAGACTGTGTTGGGACTATATCAAAAAGACTAATGAAACAATAGTGAGTAAAATGCCCCTTTAAACAAGTGTTTCAAAGAGGGTGTGTGACATGCATACAAACTGTTCATAAATTGCAGTGAAAACATACAGCTAACACCACAAGCCCCAATGGCCTTATCTCAGAAGACAATCCAAATATCTGATGAATAGGTGGGAATGATAGTGCAGCACAGCCTTCTCACCAGCAGGTTGACCAGGTCTATTTTGCTGTAGTGTTCCTCCGCGATGACCTGAGCCATAACGGCGTGGATGGTTTTCTCTGTGGGGAAGAAGCGCCTCAGCGGCGGCGGGGTCGTGTCTTGGAACAGCTCCGTCCGCACGTACTGGACCATCCTGGTTCTTTACCTCCTTCACCTTCCTCACCCCCTGCTGCACCAACGCTCGGATGTAACCTTTGACCCTGTCGTCCATCTGATCTGCACCCTGAGGGAACGAGGAGAGAGTGGCTTTTGTTAAGTAGGGAGAAAATACCCCTAACCACTGTTACAGGGTCAGATACTTGTATTCCCCAGGGAATTTTAAGAGGTCAAGGTTTTATTACATCTGTGTACAGAACAGACATACAGGCATACAGATACTAGTTATGTAGCCTAAAGAGAGTCCAATGCAATAGATCCCATGGTCATAGTATAGTAATAACATAGTAATACCTTTCCAATAGGATGGCCCTTGTGGTCAGTGACACTGGGTATTTTGAGGAAATACTGTATCTTCCACTGCACCGAGGCTGGGTCTGTCTGGAGAGCTTGTTTGATGGAAATAGACATGACCCTCCTCAACCGTGATGTGTCCTTCTCCAACTGATGCAGTATGGAGCGAGCGCGCACACACACACACACACACAGATATAATTATGTATATTAGTCTGATGTGCATTCTAATTTTGACTGTGGTGCACGGTCACTGGAGTTACATAATAAACATAAACACAGTTTCACACGTACCTTGAATCCAGGGAACTTCACAATGCGGCTGATTGTGAACACAGCAGGGCATGCTACTTTCTTGGTTTTCAGCAACAGGTTTCTTTTTTCCTTGCCATCTTTTTCCTGAAATATCAAAATCAAATGTTAATTGTCACATGTAAACAACTGGTGCTTACAGGTCCTTCCCAACAACAAAGTAAAATAACAGAAAAACAATAACAAGGAATGAATACACAATGAGTAACAATAACTTTGCTATATACACGGTGTACCTGTACTGTGTCGATGTGCAAGGGTACGAGGTTATTGAGGTAGATATGTACATATAGGTAGAGGTAAAGTGACTAGGCAACAGGATAGATAACAAACAGTAGCATCAGCGTATGTGATGAGTCAAAGGAGTTAGTGCAAAAAGGGTCAATGCAGATAGTCCGGGTAGCTATTTGATTAACTATTTAGCAGTCTTAAGGCTTGGGGGTGGATGCGGTTCAGGGTCCTGTTGGTTCAAGACTTGTTGCATCGGTACCGCTTGCCGTGCTGTAACAGAGAGAACAGTCTATGGCATGGGTGGCTGGAGTCTGATAATTTTTAGGGGCTTCTGACACTGCCTGGTATAGAGGTCCTGGATGGCAGGTAGCACTGCTCCAGTGATGTACTGGGCCGTACGCACTACCCTCTGTAGCGCCTTGCGGTCAGATACAAAGCTGATGCCATACCAAGCCGTGATGCATGCATGCTCTCAATGGTGCAGCTGTAGAACTTTTTGAGGATTTGAGAAAATTAGTGGTAGGTAAGAATGGAATTGTTGAGATTGGTTGTGAACCTCAACTACCTAGAAGCATTGATGGAACCAGGGTCGTATTCATTAGGCACCATATGGAAGAAAATGTAATTAAATAGGGAGGGACAACCTTTACTCCAATAAGAAAAGCTCCTTTACATTTTCAGTTGCACAATGCTTTTTAACGCTTTTCCACAGTGCCCCAATGAATTTGTTTCAGGTCTAGATGCAAAATACATCCTAGCTACAGATTGTTACACCTGATAATGTGATCTAACCAAAGATTTAAGGACCTAGACAGCATTGCCAATATAAGGTTGGTGGAAAATTCTCTGTGCTACACCAAACGGTATCTAACCTGTAACTCCCAGTAATGGGTACCAAAAATATTTTGTTCATCACATTATCTGGTGTAACAATCTGTATGTAGCTACATGGAACACTCAAACCATTTCAGAATATCATAGATAGTAGCACCCTTTGATCCTCAAGTTCCTGCCTCTTCTTGAATCCACACTTTGCCTGGCCCCTGTGGCATCCCATCAGTTTGTGTCCGATGAACATGAAGGGTACTCTGTCAAAGGGGATAGAGGGAGTACTCTTGCCGTACTTCCATTCCCAGTATAACCGGTTCTTGTGGTCCTGTGGTTTCCAACCTGTTTAGCAGAACACATTGAAAGAGCCATGAGTCCAGAAGTGTATTATGTTAGTCTGATTTGCAGCAAAACATTTTCTGTTGCAAAACGTTTTGTCAACGGAAGCCGTTTACTTTCTAGGAACCAAACAGAACTAAAACGGGGAGGGACTTACCTGAATGTGTCCAATAGAAAACTACGTTTTACGTTTTATGTTTGGAGTAAACTGTTTCCGTTGCAAAATGCAACACAACGTTTGCAATCGAATCCGACTAATGAATATACCAGTAGTTTGGAGGTTACATCACTACATAAGAATATTAATTAATCAATCAATGTAGGTAGCTAAATAGTATGGAACTGAACGATAGCCATGTTACTCTGGTGATTGTTTGCACATTCTGCAGCTTGATCAATGCACGTTTCCTACAGGCAGCACACTCTTTGGCTAACGTCGAGAGCTAGTTTACCTTGGTCATTGAATCGCTTGTCCACACGGTAAGAAATATATTTCACACAGGTTGACTCTTCCACGTGTGAGATATGCTTATTGACCTCTTCAATTGTTTCAAATACAGCTTCGTCGCTCATTTTTATTTATAATCTGCTACCAATACATATAAACATTCAAAAAATGTCGCTAGCTAAACTAAAGCGGTAATGTTTGCGATTATTTAATTGGTTCACGTGCGGATCAATAAACCCGCCTTCTTAAAATTGTGGTTTCTCATTGGTGTAACGCGAGTTCCGTCACTAAAATGGAAACAAACGATTGGCTTATATTCGAAACCAATCAACCGTTTTCTTACGCGTCATTAGATTGCGACTCAATCACGTTGAGGACAACACGCTTGACGATACAGAATTTAAAATATTTTCGTAGCAATTTTCCTAATTGTTTCAACAGAATACAATCCGGGTTACGAATCGTGTATTTTGGCATAGAAGTTATAATTTGTCGAGATCATGGACTCAGTTATCAAGGACAAGACTACTGCACGTACAACCGCTTGCATCAGGGACCAGTCAATGGTCCTCTTCACAGTCAAGACAGCAGTGGTCCGAAGAGACGTACCTCTACATAACCAATTCTCTACCACAACACACGTCTGCAGCGATTCTATTGGGAAGATTCATTCAACGCATTACCTCTTGGTTTACACATGCAAGGTAATGGATGAGATTTTAAATGGAAGATAAGTTATTTTTTACATCATGTTTCTACAGTGACAGTCGTAGCATGATTTGGCAATCAAGATTTGGTTGGTGAGGTGATCAAAACACTGGTACTCAGGGCCCGTATCCACAAAACATCAGAGTAGGAGTGTGATGGATTTTTATTTTGTATTTATTTTTATTTAACTAGGGAAGTCAGTTAAGAACACATTCTTATTTACTATGACAGCATACCAAAAGGCAAAATACCTTCTGCTGGGATAAAAATATATATATAATATATATATGAAAATGTACATGTATTGTCGTTGTGATGTGTGTTTTGTCCTATATTTATTTATATACAGTGCCTTGCGAAAGTATTCGGTCCCCTTGAACTTTGCGACCTTTTGCCACATTTCAGGCTTCAAACATAAAATTATAAAACTGTATTTTTTTGTGAAGAAATCAACAAGTGGGACACAATCATGAAGTGGAACAACATTTATTGGATATTTCAAACTTTTTTAACAAATCAAAAACTGAAAAATTGGGCGTGCAAAATTATTCAGCCCCCTTAAGTTAATACTTTGTAGCGCCACCTTTTGCTGCGATTACAGCTGTAAGTCGCTTGGGGTATGTCTCTATCAGTTTTGCACATCGAGAGACTGACATTTTTTCCCATTCCTCCTTGCATAACAGCTCGAGCTCAGTGAGGTTGGATGGAGAGCATTTGTGAACAGCAGTTTTCAGTTCTTTCCACAGATTCTCGATTGGATTCAGGTCTGGACTTTGACTTGGCCATTCTAACACCTGGATATGTTTATTTTTGATCCATTCCATTGTAGATTTTGCTTTGTTTTGGATCATTGTCTTGTTGGAAGACAAATCTCTGTCCCAGTCTCAGGTCTTTTGCAGACTCCATCAGGTTTTCTTCCAGAATGGTCCTGTATTTGGCTCCATCCATCTTCCCATCAATTTTAACCATCTTCCCTGTCCCTGCTGAAGAAAAGCAGGCCCAAACCATGATGCTGCCACCACCATGTTTGACAGTGGGGATGGTGTGTTCAGCCGTGTTGCTTTTACGCCAAACATAACGTTTTGCATTGTTGCCAAAAAGTTCAATTTTGGTTTCATCTGACCAGAGCACCTTCTTCCACATGTTTGGTGTGTCTCCCAGGTGGCTTGTGGCAAACTTTAAACAACACTTTTTATGGATATCTTTAAGAAATGGCTTTCTTCTTGCCACTCTTCCATAAAGGCCAGATTTGTGCAATATACAACTGATTGTTGTCCTATGGACAGAGTCTCCCACCTCAGCTGTAGATCTCTGCAGTTCATCCAGAGTGATCATGGGCCTCTTGGCTGCATCTCTGATCAGTCTTCTCCTTGTATGAGCTGAAAGTTTAGAGGGACGGCCAGGTCTTGGTAGATTTGCAGTGGTCTGATACTCCTTCCATTTCAATATTATCGCTTGCACAGTGCTCCTTGGGATGTTTAAAGCTTGATAAATCTTTTTGTATCCAAATCCGGCTTTAAACTTCTTCACAACAGTATCTCGGACCTGCCTGGTGTGTTCCTTGTTCTTCGTGATGCTCTCTGCGCTTTTAACGGACCTCTGAGACTATCACAGTGCAGGTGCATTTATAGGGAGACTTGATTACACACAGGTGGATTGTATTTATCATCATTAGTCATTTAGGTCAACATTGGATCATTCAGAGATCCTCACTGAACTTCTGGAGAGAGTTTGCTGCACTGAAAGTAAAGGGGCTGAATAATTTTGCACGCCCAATTTTTCAGTTTTTGATTTGTTAAAAAAGTTTGAAATATCCAATAAATGTCGTTCCACTTCATGATTGTGTCCCACTTGTTGTTGATTCTAAACAAAAAAATACAGTTTTATATCTTTATGTTTGAAGCCTGAAATGTGGCAAACGGTCGCAAAGTTCAAGGGGGCCGAATACTTTCGCAAGGCACTGTGTGTGTGTGTGTGTGTGTGTATATGTGTGTATGTATATATATATATATATTTATTTCCTGAGGGGTCTCCTGTGTGTATTTGGGCCCGAAAAGACCACTTTCTTTTATACGCAATCATTGTAGTCCTCTCCTGCATGCTTCAGAGAACCAGTAGGCCTATGCAATAGAGCATTATTACCGAAACGACATGGTGGCCAATTGAATGTATAATTGCAACATTACAGATTTTTTACACACTTATTTAATGAGTTTCAAAATAAGTATCCTAATTTTGATGTTTTTACAAACATTATTTTTCTGAAGGAAGTGATGTCCATGTTCTCGCACATTTGAACGTGAACAGATTATTGTTTTGTAAAGCAGGTGGACTGGGGAGATTCAGTATTGTTCAACAGTCGAGGGAAACTGATAGGCTGATTGTGAAGAAGGTGGATTATATGGTGTTTATCGGGCATGTGATTAATTGTAATGCACAAACAAACTAAGAAACTGGACATAATAGTATCTGCGGATGAAAGGTTTTGGGGTTTCAAGGTCTACACTGTTCAGTGCAAAGAATACTGTCCGAAGATGCTCTTTTTTTCTCTGGCCCCAGTGCCTGTAGGGATGGGCGTTGGCAGTTGAATCGAATAAAGGAGTACATCGAGTTTTGTTTTTGTTCAGTTTTATTTTGTTAATTGTTTGGCCAGATATACAGCCAAAACAGTAGGTGGCGGCATGCACCAATATAATTTGTTTGCGGACCGCCATAATATCAAAGAAGAAGTCCCCGTATTATTCCTGAATCATTCTATTTTATTATTCATGTTGGTTATTTTTCCTACGGGAACATTGAGGAAATCCTTGCAGCGAAAGGGGAGAAAGTGAAGAGGGTAGAAGAAGAGGCGGCCTTCGAGATTGTTATAGATGAGTCCGGCAAGGATACAACACGGACTGCTCAAGATGCAAAGAAACCTTCACCGAAGTCATGACTAACTCTCTGTGGGTGTGTGTGCGCACAACAAGGACATCGTTCTCTATGAGGGGAAAAATTGCTATTACTAAGTAAATGTAACACTTCTTTTGATATTTCTATCTCCATATTGTTTTCATACTATGTTGATAATTTCTTATCACACTATTTTATACCAACTGAACACTACTGCCAGAATATTCCTTGGGTTTACACCAATCTTACTACTACTGCACTGATCACACTCAAACAGAAAAGGCTGATGCTTGCAATTCATTTTTATTGTCAAGTTGTATGATATAAAGCAGGAAGAATTAACATCCAAAGGCCCATTTAGGGCCATGGCAAACTGCCTATCATAGACCCTCTCCCTCTTCCTCCATGGTGTCCTCCAGAAGCTCATGAAAGCAATGCTGTCAATCCACATGGAAGCAGAACATAGAGTGCTCCTGTAAAACAATTATTCCGTCAGGAATTAATCAAACAGTCATTGAACGAATGGGATTCACAGTAATACAATTTGTCTGAGAAATTTCAATCATGAGCCCCAGTTGTGGAGCCCCTATCCTCTCATCACAAGCCAAAGCACTTACCTCATCTGCTCTTCTGTGTTTTCCTCTTCCTGCCTCCCTCCCTTTCATCCTTTCCTATTGATGCTTCAACAGATAAAGAGACCTCATATGCCACAATCTGTTTCGGGAAAAAACATCCGAATGCCCACTCACATGAGGTGAATAATCACATGAGATCAGGAATTGTAGTGTTTGAGTTGAACAACATTACCTAAACATACTTCTATCAACACTAATACAGTTGTCTACAGAGAACAGGCTTTGATAGAAAACACTTACCTAATGAAGTCATTCAGCTGTGCTCCTCCTCCAACCCTCCCATCCTTTCCAATTGATGCTTCAACAGATCTGTTTCTTTGGCTGCTCTTTTCATCTATCTCAGACTTGAACAGGCTTAAATAGTTATTTTGGCCATATGAGGACAAAAGGAAGCCAAAGCAACTTTAACTTGACCTTTTATCCCATGGTCCTTCCTGATTCTGTCCATCAGAACTTGAATTCTATATCTCCTACTTCCCTCCTGATAAACCACTCTGGTCTCTCTTCCTCCTCTCTCATGTTTCCTCCTCTTCACCCTCATGCCTGGCTTCCTTATAATTTGTTCCTCCTTTTACTTATTTTCTCGTTTTTTTTGTTTGTTTTTTCTCTTAAAAAAAACTGTTTATTTACATCTATCAACATACCTAGGAGCATTGACTTGTACATTTCTTCTTTTGTCTGCTCCCTTTCTTTTGTCATCTACTGAAAAGTTGTCGATGCCTCGTCCGCCGCTTTCTTCTGCTTCTTCCTTGTTCTCCTCTTTGCAGACTGTGCGTGAGCGGTCTCTGGACGCTGCTCCCTCTCTTCCCTCCGCACAGAGGCGTCAGATGTAGACGCTGTGACCTCGTATGCCACCACCTGTTTTGCTCTCTGTGTCTGTCCTTTTTTCTGACACAGCGCACGCCTCTTTTCTCTTTCAATCTGTGCATTCCTCTCTTCTCTCTCATACAGTTTCTCCATCTCCATCTTAAACCTGGCCTCGTGATCTTTTATTCTTTGAAGCTCTGCTCTCTTCTTATCCTCGTCCCGTATCCTTGTCTGCCTTTTCTGTTCCTCCTTCTCTTGTTCCTGTTGTATCTTCAATCTCCTTTTCTGTTCCTCTTTCCTCCTCTTCTCTTCTTTCTCTCGTGCCTTTTGCTGCATCTCCAACACCTTCATTCTCTCCTTTTCCCTGTTCCTCTCCTCCTCCATCCTGTTTCTCCATCTTTTTCTCTTCCTCTGCCCTCTTTTTCTCTTCTTTTGCACGGGCCTTCTGTTGCATCTCCTGCTGCTTTCTTTCTTTTTTCTCCCTCTTTTTCTCTTGCTCTTGTCTCTTTTTCTCATGTTCGATCTTTAGTTTCATCTCTGCCTTCTCCCTTTTCCTCTGCTCCTCTAACTTGTTTTTTTCCATATTTTCTGTCCTTTTCCTTTCCTCCTCATTCAATTTCTTCTGTCTCTTTTCCCACTTTTTGAGCTCTTCGTCCCTGGCTTTTTCCTTCCTCCTTTCAATCTTCATCATCTCTTCATTTCTCTTAGCCTCATACTTGAAATATTTGATCCTGTCTGCGTAGCTCATGGCATTAAGTTCTTCTATCCCTCGGCTCGCCATCATAGACATTGCATTGGCGGTTGCAAATCTCCCTTCCATTTTACCACTATCAATCTCCTTCCTGTCCCTCTTACCATAAGGATCCCTGTGTAGACATTTCTGCTGTTGTCCACTCATGCTCTCCTCACTTTCACTACTCCCCTCCTGACTTGTGTCCTCACTCACACTCTGAGACACATCATCCTCAGACGAGCACGAGGGAGTCACAGCATTCTCTGTGATGACGCGGAGCGCCTTGATGTAGTCAGCTTCTGTGTTCACTCTGTGAGCGAGCGGGCACAGCTCCTCGTAAATGGATTTCCATGTGAGTGACTCCTCACAAACGTCGTCAGGCAGGTATAGATCAGATGATTGCCTCTTGAGCACATTCACAACCTCTGCCAGGTCCTGCTGGGTGTCCCCCTGAGTGTCTTCTCGGGCGGCCACTGGCGTGGCCTCTGGGCTGGCCGGGCGCTCGGGGGCTGTGGCAGGGATATTAGATTGTTTTACTGCAGAGGAGCAGGAGGCCTCACTGTCATCGTTCTTGTCATCGCTGTTTGCCATTTTCTTCAGAATCTCTTCCTTTCTCTTTTGGGCCATCCTCTCTTTCAGCTGTGCTTTATACATGCTTGCAATTTCTGCTCCTCTCCGTTGAACTTCCTCAGACAATTCCTCAGACGATGCAGTCTCTGGCCTCTTAACCTCATCCTTGACCTTTGCCTGGCCAGTCAATGGGGACCTGGGGTGGACCTGCGGATGGGTCTGTCTCATCCGGGCAGGAGGGCCGGGAGCCAGGAGGTGGGATGGGACAGCAAATCGGTGTGACGTCTTGGACGGAGAATGAGGCCATTTATCAGGGGAGGTGCAGCTCTGTGTGTCCAGAGGGGGAAAGATTGAGTGTTTCTTAGGTGGGTCCTTCTGGGTGCCGGCAGCATGCGGGTCAGGCTCCGATTGGCTGTTGGCGAGGTACCTGTGGTGGTTGTACCAGGGGAAAGCTGGCAGTGTCGGGGAGACGGGACAAATAATGGAGGAGGTGGAGCGCTGCTTGATCACCCCTTTATCCACCCCAATCTGTATGATGACAGACACACTTTTATTACTTAATAGCTTGATGGTTATTGTTATTACTATCTTAAAACAATTACATGTGTATGGGTAATAAATATCATAGAGAAAACACGTTTTATTACTGTATATTAGCCTCTTAGGAAAATGGGAAGGTCCACACTTTTGGAATCATTCCAATTCAGAAATTCTTCCATTCCTTTACAACTTTATTATAAGAATGCAGACCATCCCAAGAATACTACCAGTGCAGAACACAGGCCTTCCTCAGAATACTATCAGTGCAGAATGCAGACCTTCCTCAGAATACTACCAGTGCAGAACACAGGCCTTTCTCAGAATACTACCAGTGCAGAACACAGGCCTTCCTCAGAATACTACCAGTGCAGAATGCAGACCTTCCTGAGAATACTACCAGTGCAGAATTCAGACCTTCTTAATAATACTACCAGTGCAGAACACAGGCCTTCCTCAGAATACTACCAGTGCAGAATGCAGACCTTCCTCAGAATACTACCAGTGCAGAATGCAGACCTTCCTCAGAATACTTCCAGTGTGCAGTTATTTTTCTTGCCTTCTTATTTCACTATTCTATCTATTTAGATCTCATTTCTGTGAATCAGGATTGGGAACATCTAAAGCAACTACAGTATATCTACTTATATGAAAGTCTGATTAAAGAAAACGGCTCTTGTTACCTCCTCCAAGAGTTGGTGCAGCCTAAATATTTCTCCATACAGCGCCTTAATCTCCCTCATGTTTCCTCGCTCAGTTCTCCATGTCTCTCTAGCCAATCTCCAATGGGCGAGGTCAAGGTCATGGATATCCTCCCGCATGCCTAGTTCAACCTGGGTTCCCTTCTCATTTAGCCTCTTCTTTTTCCTCTTCTTCTGGATTGAATCGGTGTTCTCCTTGTCCTGCCTACACACCTTTGGGGCAGTAGGGATATTGAGAATAGAACATGGTATATTTTATTTTACTCATTGGATTATTATGTGCCTTCCATTGTATTTCATTGATATAGAATATCAATAAGGTATAATGTTGACACTAGATCAAGCCGTAGTTTGTACAAAGTTTACACTGATTGGCCATACATGATTAGTCTGGACCACTTTAGAGGGTCGTAGATTTAGCCTGCAGATGGGACTTGCATTAAGTCTGGGGAGTTGTGAGGAGTTGTGAGGCTGGTGTGTTCTGGGCCTGTGGAGTTCACTAGTTCCTGTGCAGAAATCATCCTGTGCAGTCCGATTTGCCCATGGCTAGAAATGAAAATGATGACAAACATGCAGTCAGAAATGAGGTTATCATGATACAAGCTTGTTATTTTCAATCTTAGAAAGCTTAGAAAGCAACTAATACAGTTGTCTACAGAGAACAGGCTTTGATAGAAAACACTTACCTAATGAAGTCATTCAGCTGTGCTCCTCCTCCAACCCTCCCATCCTTTCCAATTGATGCTTCAACAGATCTGTTACTTTGGCTGCTCTTTTCATCTATCTCAGACTTGAACAGGCTTAGAAAGAGGACAAAAGGAAGCCAAAGCAACTTTAACTTGACCTTTTATCCCATGGTCCTTCCTGATTCTGTCCATCAGAACTTGAATTCTATATCTCCTACTTCCCTCCTGATAAACCACTCTGGTCTCTCTTCCTCCTCTCTCATGTTTCCTCCTCTTCACCCTCATGCCTGGCTTCCTTATAATTTGTTTGTCCTTTTGCTTATTTTCTCATTTTTTTGTTTGTTTTTTCTCTTAAAAAAAACTCTGTTGTTTATTTACATCTATCAACATACCTAGGAGCATTGACTTGTACATTTCTTCTTTTGTCTGCTCCCTTTCTTTTGTCATCTACTGAAAAGTTGTCGATGCCTCGTCCGCCGCTTTCTTCTGCTTCTTCCTTGTTCTCCTCTTTGCAGACTGTGCGTGAGCGGTCTCTGGACGCTGCTCCCTCTCTTCCCTCCGCACAGAGGCGTCAGATGTAGACGCTGTGACCTCGTATGCCACCACCTGTTTTGCTCTCTGTGTCTGTCCTTTTTTCTGACACAGCGCACGCCTCTTTTCTCTTTCAATCTGTGCATTCCTCTCTTCTCTCTCATACAGTTTCTCCATCTCCATCTTAAACCTGGCCTCGTGATCTTTTATTCTTTGAAGCTCTGCTCTCTTCTTATCCTCGTCCCGTATCCTTGTCTGCCTTTTCTGTTCCTCCTTCTCTTGTTCCTGTTGTATCTTCAATCTCCTTTTCTGTTCCTCTTTCCTCCTCTTCTCTTCTTTCTCTCGTGCCTTTTGCTGCATCTCCAACACCTTCATTCTCTCCTTTTCCCTGTTCCTCTCCTCCTCCATCCTCTGTTTCTCCATCTTTTTCTCTTCCTCTGCCCTCTTTTTCTCTTCTTTTGCACGGGCCTTCTGTTGCATCTCCTGCTGCTTTCTTTCTATTTTCTCTTGCTCTTGTCTCTTTTTCTCATGTTCAATCTTTAGTTTCATCTCTGCCTTCTCCCTTTTCCTCTGCTCCTCTAACTTGTTTTTTTCCATATTTTCTGTCCTTTTCCTTTCCTCCTCATTCAATTTCTTCTGTCTCTTTTCCCACTTTTTGAGCTCTTCGTCCCTGGCTTTTTCCTTCCTCCTTTCAATCTTCATCATCTCTTCATTTCTCTTAGCCTCATACTTGAAATATTTGATCCTGTCTGCGTAGCTCATTGCATTAAGTTCTTCTATCCCTCGGCTCGCCATCATAGACATTGCATTGGCGGTTGCAAATCTCCCTTCCATTTTACCACTATCAATCTCCTTCCTGTCCCTCTTACCATAAGGATCCCTGTGTAGACATTTCTGCTGTTGTCCACTCATGCTCTCCTCACTTTCACTACTCCCCTCCTGACTTGTGTCCTCACTCACACTCTGAGACACATCATCCTCAGACGAGCACGAGGGAGTCACAGCATTCTCTGTGATGACGCGGAGCGCCTTGATGTAGTCAGCTTCTGTGTTCACTCTGTGAGCGAGCGGGCACAGCTCCTCGTAAATGGATTTCCATGTGAGTGACTCCTCACAAACGTCGTCAGGCAGGTATAGATCAGATGATTGCCTCTTGAGCACATTCACAACCTCTGCCAGGTCCTGCTGGGTGTCCCCCTGAGTGTCTTCTCGGGCGGCCACTGGCGTGGCCTCTGGGCTGGCCGGGCGCTCGGGGGCTGTGGCAGGGGTATTAGATCGTTTTACTGCAGAGGAGCAGGAGGCCTCAGTGTCATCGTTCTTGTCATCGCTGTTTGCCATTTTCTTCAGAATCTCTTCCTTTCTCTTTTGGGCCATCCTCTCTTTCAGCTGTGCTTTATACATGCTTGCAATTTCTGCTCCTCTCCGTTGAACTTCCTCAGACAATTCCTCAGACGATGCAGTCTCTGGCCTCTTAACCTCATCCTTGACCTTTGCCTGGCCAGTCAATGGGGACCTGGGGTGGACCTGCGGATGGGTCTGTCTCATCCGGGCAGGAGGGCCGGGAGCCAGGAGGTGGGATGGGACAGCAAATCGGTGTGACGTCTTGGACGGAGAATGAGGCCATTTATCAGGGGAGGTGCAGCTCTGTGTGTCCAGAGGGGGAAAGATTGAGTGTTTCTTAGGTGGGTCCTCCTGGGTGCCGGCAGCATGCTGGTCAAGCTCCGATTGGCTGTTGGCGAGGTACCTGTGGTGGTTGTACCAGGGGAAAGCTGGCAGTGTCGGGGAGACGGGACAAATAATGGAGGAGGTGGAGCGCTGCTTCACCCCTTTATCCACCCCAATCTGTATGATGACAACACACTTTTATTACTTAATAGCTTGATGGTTATTGTTATTACTATCTTAAAACAATTACATGTGTATGGGTAATAAATATCATAGAGAAAACACGTTTTATTACTGTATATTAGCCTATTAGGAAAATGGGAAGG
This sequence comes from Oncorhynchus clarkii lewisi, assembly GCF_045791955.1. Lineage (NCBI taxonomy): Eukaryota > Metazoa > Chordata > Actinopteri > Salmoniformes > Salmonidae > Oncorhynchus > Oncorhynchus clarkii. Next base: position 14,888,617 of record NC_092151.1, read on the forward strand.
TCCACACTTTTGGAATCATTCCAATTCAGAAATTCTTCCATTCCTTTTCAACTTTATTCTAAGAATGCAGACCTTCCCAAAAATACTACCAGTGCAGAACACAGGCCTTCCTCAGAATACTATCAGTGCAGAATGCAGACCTTCCCAAAAATACTACCAGTGCAGAATTCTGACCTTCTTAAGAATACTACCAGTGCAGAATGCAGACCTTCTTAATAATACTACCAGTGCAGAATGCAGACCTTCTTAATAATACTACCAGTGCAGAATTCAGAACTTCTTAATAATACTACCAGTGCAGAATGCAGACCTTCTTAATAATACTACCAGTGCAGAATTCAGACCTTCCTGAGAATACTACCAGTGCAGAATGCAGACCTTCCTGAGAATACTACCAGTGCAGAATGCAGACCTTCTTAATAATACTACCAGTGCAGAATGCAGACCTTCCTAGGAATACTACCAGTGCAGAATGCAGACCTTCCTCAGAATACTACCAGTGCAGAATGCAGACCTTCCTCAGAATACTACCAGTGCAGAATGCAGACCTTCCCAAAAATACTACCAGTGCAGAATTCTGACCTTCTTAAGAATACTACCAGTGCAGAATGCAGACCTTCTTAATAATACTACCAGTGCAGAATGCAGACCTTCTTAATAATACTACCAGTGCAGAATTCAGAACTTCTTAATAATACTACCAGTGCAGAATGCAGACCTTCTTAATAATACTACCAGTGCAGAATTCAGACCTTCCTGAGAATACTACCAGTGCAGAATGCAGACCTTCCTGAGAATACTACCAGTGCAGAATGCAGACCTTCTTAATAATACTACCAGTGCAGAATGCAGACCTTCCTAGGAATACTACCAGTGCAGAATGCAGACCTTCCTCAGAATACTACCAGTGCAGAATGCAGACCTTCCTCAGAATACTACCAGTGCAGAATGCAGACCTTCCTCAGAATACTTCCAGTGTGCAGTTATTTTTCTTGCCTTCTTATTTCACTATTCTATCTATTTAGATCTAATTTCTGTGTATCAGGATTGGGAACATCTAAAGCAACTACAGTATATCTACTTATATGAAAGTCTGATTAAAGAAAACGGCTCTTGTTACCTCCTCCAAGAGTTGGTGCAGCCTAAATATTTCTCCATACAGCGCCTTAATCTCCCTCATGTTTCCTCGCTCAGTTCTCCATGTCTCTCTAGCCAATCTCCAATGGGCGAGGTCAAGGTCATGGATATCCTCCCGCATGCCTAGTTCAACCTGGGTTCCCTTCTCATTTAGCCTCTTCTTTTTCCTCTTCTTCTGGATTGAATCGGTGTTCTCCTTGTCCTGCCTACACACCTTTGGGGCAGTAGGGATATTGAGAATAGAACATGGTATATTTTATTTTACTCATTGGATTATTATGTGCCTTCCATTGTATTTCATTATTATAGAAAATCAATAAGGTATAATGTTGACACTAGATCAAGCCGTAGTTTGTACAAAGTTTACACTGATTGGCCATACATGATTAGTCTGGACCACTTTAGTGGGTCGTAGATTTAGCCTGCAGATGGGACTTACATTAAGGCTGGGGAGTTGTGAGGAGTTGTGAGGCTGGTGTGTTCTGGGCCTGTGGAGTTCAGTAGTTCCTGTGCAGAAATCATCCTGTGCAGTCCGATTTGCCCATGGCTAGAAATGAAAATGATGACAAACATGCAGTCAGAAATGAGGTTATCATGATACAAGCTTGTTATTTTCAATCTTAGAAAGCTCATAGGCCTATATGTCAAAGTGATGATTTTAAATCACTGGAGTTTTGACTATGGGGGTGGTGAGAGAAAAGAGATTCTAACCATTCTTATGATGAGCCTTGGAAAGGAGAACTTTCCCATAGTTCCTTCAATTACAGTAATCCTGAAAAAGATACAATATGGCTTAAAAATATTATTATATTATTCAAATCATCTAAATTAAATTGTGCCACAAAGTAGGCCTTTTCACACTAAATCACAAGTGGTCACAACTACTTACCACCAAAATAACCATCCAAAATATAGCAATGATTTTGACCTTGAATTGAACTGTGTTGCCGTAATGTGACATTAACGCTTTGGCAAACCATTTAGGCTGTCATCATCAGAATACAATCATTTATGACATCACAATTGTGATGTAATGTGGTGCCATGGGAAGCCACACCCACCATGACAGACAACAAATCACCAGAGCCACATAGGCCTATTAACCAATTAATCCACTTCTATGTTTGAAATACAGTATATTTAGTACTAGTAAGCTCATACACATTGCTACAGTGTGGTTTTTACTATGTTTATCACTTCACAGCTACTGTCCATGATGCATCATGAGTGGGTGTCCTCTGATAGCCAGGATGTCTCTAGGGTCTGTGTCCTACAATGGCATTCTATTATCTACGTAGTGTACTACAATATGATCAGTTTTGCGTTGATATTACATATTTTTTGCTAAATGAAAATCCTGGGACAGCAAGAAAGAAATGCATTCATAAGTTTAAAAAATGTACACATTGTAATTTCAATGTAGATTCCAAGGTAACTCTTGTTGTACCCTCCCTGAAAACAAGGGTTCTTTAGAAACTGTACTACAATACATGTAGAAAATCAACACTTGAACAACTGTTGAGTGGTTGATAATCATCATTGTACATCCCTTTACAAGCATGGACTTTGATGCATATTATGATTGTTTTTATTTCATATATATAATATATATAATTGTTTGTATTTCCTGAGGGGTCTCCTGTGTGTATTTGGGCCCGAAAAGACCACTTTCTTTTATACGCAATCATTGTAGTCCTCTCCTGCATGCTTCTGAGAACCAGTAGGCCTATGCAATAGAGCATTATTACCAAAACGACATGGTGGCCAATTGAATGTATAATTGCAACATTACAGATTTTTTACACACTTATTTAATGAGTTTCAAAATAAGTATCCTAATTTTGATGTTTTTACAAACATTATTTTTCTGAAGGAAGTGATGTCCATGTTCTCGCACATTTGAACGTGAACAGATTATTGTTTTGTAAAGCAGGTGGACTGGGGAGATTCAGTATTGTTCAACAGTCGAGGGAAACTGATAGGCTGATTGTGAAGAAGGTGGATTATATGGTGTTTATCGGGCATGTGATTAATTGTAATGCACAAACAAACTAAGAAACTGGACATAATAGTATCTGCGGATGAAAGGTTTTGGGGTTTCAAGGTCTACACTGCTCAGTGCAAAGAATACTGTCCGAAGATGCTCTTTTTTCTCTGGCCCCAGTGCCTGTAGGGATGGGCGTTGGCAGTTGAATCGAATAAAGGAGTACATCGAGTTTTGTTTTTGTTCAGTTTTATTTTGTTAATTGTTTGGCCAGACATACAGCCAAAACAGTAGGTGGCGGCCTGCACCAATATAATTTGTTTTTGCTGACCGCCATATCAAAGAAGAAGTCCCCGTACAGCAATACACCAATTGGTGGGATGCCATAGAACTTTCAAGAACAAGGAAGCTTTCTAAACAAGCGACGATAAGCCTGCTGTTAATCGACAAATTGGCCCGATATGACTGCTATCAGACCATTCGAGATGGAGCGTCCAAGACACCGTCCGTTTCTGATTGGTGTTAGCGGAGGAACTGCCAGTGGCAAGGTAGGTAACTAATAATAACTAGTGTACCGTATCTAGCTGTATGGGTTAGTAAGAGCCAGTTTATGCTTGATCCAAAAATGTGTTCGGGGGCGCCGAATTGATGGTGTGACGCCATCGCGGAGCCTCTGGAGGCACGTAGAGGCCAAATTGAGCTCTGTACCGCATCGCTTTGCGTCTCTCAAATGTTGTAATAATGCTGAGGGAGTAGTATTGCTCCGCGTTGACATTATTGAGGGCGGAAGGTCCTGTGTAAACACAAACTCACTTTAACTTCTTCACATCAGCTCTGCTCCGCGAAGCGCAAGAATAATGAATGCCTTGACTTCTGTAGAGGCCATATCACCGTAAATGCTGCACGGCCATTGCAGATAACAAATTGACCATCAAACGCCTAACGTTAGGTCGTGTCAACAATCAGTAACATTACAGTCGCAAACGTTAGCTTTCGTTTCCCCGCGAACTGAGAGCAGACACGCCCCTTTACCAAAGTGTTAACAATTTGTATATATTTTTTTCTTTGGCCTAATAATTCACAAACGTCTTTTCATTAATTTAAGGCAATAAGATGTTAGCTAGCTAATGGTATGCAGCTAACTAGTTAGAATGATTGCGCCCTCTTAGCTTGGTTGTCATGCAGGAATAGGATAACTCTTGATGTGATGTGAGATGGGGGTGTCAGGATGTCTCTTGCCACCAATTCAACTAGTGTCTTGTTTTCTGTCTGAGATTATTTTGAAATGTGCCAACTGCATGTAACAGGTCTTTCACATGGCATATTACACACAATTCATGGGAACTTTACTCAACTCACAACTTGAAATACACAACCCCTTTCTACGTGATAGATTTTTAGGTAAATTGTGATAATCTAGGAAATAATAAACCTGTCTGTTTTTTAGTCTACCGTATGTGCCAAAATCATGGAGTTACTGGGCCAGAACAAGGTGGACCATCATCAGAGGAAAGTTGCTATCGTCAGCCAAGACAGTTTCTACAGAGTCTTGACACTTGACCAGAAGGCCAAGGCACTCAAGGGCCAGTACAACTTTGACCACCCAGGTAGGGGTGGCAGGTAGCTTAGCTGTTAAGGTCGCTGGTTCGAATCCCTGAATTGCTCCTGTAAGTCGTTCTTGATAAGCGCGTCTGCTAAATGACTAAAACTTAAATGTAAAATGTACTACAGGCCTGTATGAATATTGTAATAATATAAGTATGATCGTTGTAATAACATAAACTCTCCATCAGTCACTTATCACTTAGATAACGTGGATTTAGTTCATCATGGTGTTTAATTAATCTTAGCTAGAATTATAAATGGCTAATGTTCTGGCCGAACAGTGTAATTGAGTTAATAACCTTGAAATGTTTATTACAGACGCTTTTGACAACGAGTTGATGTACCAAACCCTGAAGGATATTGTGGAGGGGAGTGTGGTGGAGGTGCCGACGTATGACTTTGTCACGCATTCCAGGTGAGAAGGAAACATTCCATCCAGACCCAGTGTAACAGAGTTAGAAATCCCATTCTTGAATTCAGACAGACGGGATAAAAAATGCCCACATAGATGACTGAAAAGAAAAACCAAAATAACTAGGTGTATTTATTAGTCTGATTGCAATGGACTAATCCAATGAAAAACGTTTTAATATAAAAACATAAACATAACATAAAAACAGCTTTAACAGAAACTACTGAAAACAAACATTTGTAATTCGAAATTATGGGAATTAACAGTAAATGTACTACTGGTGATACTGGTGTGCCATCCCTGTGGTCTCCAATGGATTAGTCCACTGAGACAGGCGTGTATCAGACAGGTGTCGTGTGCTATACATTTTTATATATGGACTAATCCAATGAAATCAGACTAATGAATAGCGTTTACTCCAAATGGAAAACTTTGTGCAGTGAAAACAATTTAATTCATATAGGTCTTTCCCCTTTTTGTTTAGTCTGTGTACTTCCGTTTGGTCCCTAAAGTAAACGGTTACCGTTGCAAAATGTTTGGCAAAATACCAAATGTTTTGCAATGGAATCTAATGAATACACTCCTGCTACAGAGTGTCTCTGAGTTGTCTGCTGCAATCTCTTACATGTTTTCTGACACGCTGCACACTAGTTGCAGTTCCCGAGTAAAACAAATCTTGGTCGACCGAGAGTCTGTTCTTTCGACCAATCAATTGGTCGATATTTTGAAAAGTGTATTTTTCCCTAGATAGGGTGTGTCTGTTTGAATAAAGTAAACTATATGTAGGCTGTAGGCTATTTTGCGCAGGGGATAAGAAATAATCAGGCAGGCCTATATTGTGACGTTGCCACCGATCAGAGGATTACATTTTCTTTTGCCTTTCATGCCGAGTGGTTCTCAATGGATGTAAAAACAGAATTAATTTACATTCTGTTTGAGTTGAAGAAAAAATTACTATGAGAAGCTCCACAGTGATGGTGAGTTAAGACAATCAGAAATAGTATCTGATCCCTAAATACGCACATTTATAGGTCTACATTTGCGTGCAGGCCAGGTAGCCTAGGCCTACTTCTATGAGTTACCAGGTGCACTCAAGATTGACATGAGCACTCCAAACAAAAGACAATACATTTATTGACAACTCAGAAATAAACCTAGGTTGTGCAAACAATGTGTCCACTCCTACAATGACAACGCTAACACTGTAATAATAATATATTGAATGCATTAACATAAAAACAGCTTTCACAGAAACTACCGAAAACAAACAATTCAAAATTATGGGATTTAACGGTAAATGTACTACTGGTGATACTGGTGTGTCATCCCTGTGGTCTCCAATGGATTAGTCCACTGAGACAGGCTTGTATCAGACAGGTGTCGTGTGCCATGGATTAGTCCACTGAGACAGGCGTGTATCAGACAGGTGTCGTGTGCCATGGATTAGTCCACTGAGACAGGCGTGTATCAGACAGGTGTCGTGTGCCATGGATTAGTCCACTGAGACAGGCGTGTATCAGACAGGTGTCGTGTGCCATGGATTAGTCCACTGAGACAGGCGTGTATCAGACAGGTGTCGTGTGCCATGGATTAGTCCACTGAGACAGGCGTGTATCAGACAGGTGTCGTGTGCCATGGATTAGTCCACTGAGACAGGCGTGTATCAGACAGGTGTCGTGTGCCATGGATTAGTCCACTGAGACAGGCGTGTATCAGACCGGTGTCGTGTGCCATACATTTGTTTTACATATTTGCCACTGCTCTACAAAAAAAATACAGCCAATCAACCAACAAGTCGACTAAATGGGGTCAGCCCCACTTTACGCACTGCCCAGACTAGACTCAAGCTATTTGTATTTCTTTTATAAGTCTTTTTTTCCTCCTTTTCTAATCAATTTCAATCTTGTCTCATCGCTGTTACTCTCCAATGGGCTCCGAAACATGGCCCGCCAAACCGCGTTTCTTAACACCCCCCCCCGCTTAAACCGGAAACACCGTTCACCTGACTACCGAGGTCATCCCGCAGGCGCCCGGCCCGCCACAAGGAGACGCTAGAGCGCGATGAGTTAAATAAAGCTCCCCCGGCAAACCCCTCCCCTAACCCAGAGGACGCTGGGCCAATTGAGCTCACCCTATGGGACTCCTGATCACGTACAGGTTGTGATACAGTCCAGGATGGAACCTGGGTCTAGTGATGCCTCTAGCGCCACTCGGGAGGCCTCTTTGTATTTCTTAAGCTTCACTATAGTTTTCGCTGGGGAAGAGCACCCTACTACTCTGGCTTATTTGGCTCAAGGCTGTGAACTAACTGATGTGTGCAGCCTTAAACATGTCATTGCATTTGCAGATGAACTAACACATGCCAATCATGCATTCAGGTGAAAATTAGTCTGTCTATAGAATACCTCTGTGTACTATACATTTGGTGCTTAATGTGTGTGTTCCAGGCTGCAGGACAGGATCATGGTGTACCCGGCTGATGTGGTTCTGTTTGAGGGCATTCTGGTATTCTACTCTCAGGAAGTGAGGGACATGTTTCACATGAAGCTCTTTGTGGACACTGACTCTGATGTCAGGCTTTCCCACAGAGGTACTACTGACCAACACAACTAACTCTTAACAAGGGGATGCACCAACTATGCATACACACATTTTTCTCTAGCATATTTGATGTATATACTGAATTGCCACATTTGTCTTGATCCTGACCTGGTTGTGGTTGTTGTCTTGGTCCTGACCTGGTTGTGGTTGTTGTCTTGGTCCTGACCTGGTTGTGGTTGTTGTCTTGGTCCTGACCTGGTTGTGATTTTGACCTGCAGTTCTGCGGGACATGAAGAGGGACAGAGACCTGGAGCAGATCCTTAACCAGTACACTACGTTTGTCAAGCCAGCCTTCGAGGAGTTCTGTTTACCTGTAAATGTCCAGCAGAGCCACACACCAATGATAAGACAATGGACACTTTCATTCTTTATTAATAGGGCTAATTCTGGACACTTAAAATATGACACATTTAACATCGTGACTAATTTGTGAAAAATGTATATTCTGTTCTAATTGCAGTCTTTTGAAAGCATTAGCTACCAAATTTACATTGGGTTATTTTTCCCCAGACCAAGAAATATGCAGATGTAATTATTCCTAGAGGAGTTGACAACATGGGTAAGTTGTAGCACTGATGAAGCCTATAGACTCTCTCCATATCCCTCGCTCTTATTAATCTTCCTCTCATTCTCAGTGGCCATCAACCTCATCGTGCAGCACATCCAAGACATCCTGAATGGGGACCTCTGTAAGTGGCAGCATGGAGGGGTGGTGAACGGGCACAGCCGTGGCTTCAAGCGGGCCTTCTCGGAGCAGGGGGACCTGGACAACGCCACATCCAACCTTCCCCTAGGGAAGAGGGTCCTACTGGAGCCGAGCAGTCGCCCCCACTGAGGCAGCCATCTCTGTGTGTGTGTTTACTCTGACTGACAGTCTACTTCTATATACACTTTCCTAATATTGAGTTGCACCCCCTTTTGCCATCAGAACAGCCTCAATTCGTTGGAGCATGGACTCTACAAGGTGTTGTAAGCATTCCACAGGGATGCTGGCCCATGTTGACTCCAATGCTTCCCACAGTTGTGCCAAGTTGGCTGGATGTCCTTTGGGTGGTGGACCATTCTTGACACACACGGGGAACTGTTGAGCTTGAAAAACCCAGCAGCGTGGCAGTTCTTGACACACTTAAACCAGTGAGGCCGGCACCTACTACCATACCCCGTTCAGAGGCACTTAAATATTTTGTTTTGCCCATTCACCCTCTGAATGGCACACAAACACAATCTGCCTCAAGGCTTAAATCCTTCTTTAACCTGTCTTCTCCCCTTCATCTACCCTGATTTGAAGTGGATTTAACAAGTGACATCAATAATGGATCATAGTATTCACCTGGTCAGTGTCATTTAAAGAGCAGGTGTTCCTAATGTTTTGTACACTCAGTGTATAAACAGAAAGTATTCACACCTCTTGATTTATTCCACATATGTTGTTAGCCTGAATTCAAAATGTATTCAATTCTACACACAACACCCCAAAAGGACAAAGTGAAAACATGTTTAGACATTTTTACAAGTGTATTGAAAATGAAATACAGAAATCTCATTTACATAAGTATTAATTTAAGTCTTGCCATAGATTTAAGCAATTTAAGTCAAATGTAACTAGGCTACTCAGGAACATTCAATATCATTTTGGTAAGCAACTCTAGTGAATATTTAGCCTTGTTTAAAGTTATTGTCCTGCTGAAAGGCAAATTTTTCTCCCAGTATCTGTTGGAAAGCAGACTAAAACAGGTTTTCCTCTAGGATTTTGTCTGTGCTTAGCTCTATTCAGTTTCTATTTTGTCCTAAAAAAAATCCCTAGTCCTTGCCAATGACGAGCATACCCATAACATAATTCAGCCACAATATGCTTGAAAATATACTGAACAAAAATAAATGTAACTTGCAACAATTTTAAAGATGACGGATTTACAGTTCGTATAAGGAAATCAGTCACTTGAAATAAATTCATTAGGCCCTCATCTATGGATTTCACAACTGGGAATACAGATATGCATCTGTTGGTCATAGATACCTTAAAAAAAAAAGTAGCGGTGTAGATCAGAAAACCAGTCAGTGTCAGGTGTGACCATTTGCCTCATGCAGCGTGACACATCTCCTTTGAATAGAGTTGGCTATTGATTGTGGCCTATGGAATTTTGTGCCACTCCTCAATGGCTGTGCGAAGTTGCTGGATATTGGTGGGGGCAGGAACACGTTGTCGTACACTTCGATCCAGAGCATCTGAAACATGCTCAATGGGTGACATGTAAGAACTGGGACATTTTCAGCTTCCAGGAATTATGTACAGATCCTTGCGACATAGGGCTATGCATTATCATGCTGAAATGTGATGGTGGCGGATGAATGGCATGACAACGGGCCTTAGGATCTCATCACGGTATCTCTGCATTCAAATTGCCATCGATAAAATGCAATTGTGTTTGTCTGTAGGTTATGCCTGCCCATTCGATAACCCCACTGCCACCATGGGGCACTCTGTTCACAATGCTGACGTCAGGAAACCACTCTTATGGTAGAAGTATGAACATTAAATTCTCTGGCAACAGCTCAGTTGGACATTCCTGCAGTCAACATGCCAATTGCACTCTCCCTCAACTTGAGACATCTGTGGAATTGTTTTGTGACCAAACCACATTTTAGAGTGGCCTTTTATTATCCCCAGCACAAGGTGCACCTGTGTAATGATCATGCCATTAAATCAGCTTCTTGACAGGTGGATGGATTATCTTGGCAAAGGAGAAATGTTTACTAAAAGTGATTTAAACAAATTTGTGCACCACATTGAGATCTTTTATTTCAGCTCATGAAACATGGGACCAACACTTTACATGTTGCGTTTGTTTTGTGTATGAATAGTGGTACCGAGTGATGTGCTGTGTTGGATTTACCCCAAACATGATGTTTTGTATTCAAGACCAAGTTCATTTGTTTGCCGCAGTTTTACTTTCCTGTTTTAAAGTCACCAGCCAATGGCTGTGAAAGCAGAACTGAGGATGGATCAACATTAGTTACTTCACAATACTAACCGGGTGAAATCCCTGAGCGGTTTCCTTCCTCTCTGCCTACTTAGTTAGGAACGACGCCTGTATCTTTGTGGTGACTGTGTATTGGTACACCATCCAGTGTAATTAATAACTTCACCATGCTCAAAATGATATTTCATGTCTGCATTTAAAATATTTACCCATCTACCAATAGGTGCCCTCCTTTGCAAGGCATTGGAAAACATCCTTGGTCTGTGGTAATTGTATGTGTGGGGTACAGAGAGGTAGTCATTAAAAAAATCATGCTAGACACTTATTGCACACAGTGAATCCATGCAACATATGTGACTTAAGTACATTTTTACTCCTGAACCTATTTAGGGTTCCATAACAAAAGGGATGAATACTTGGATTGAACAGGTGACATACCTTTGACATTATGGGGTATTCTATTGTGTGTAGGCCAGTGACAATTTTAAATTTAGGCTGTAACATAGGGGTGTCAAACTCATTCCATGGAGGACCTAGTGTCTGCTGTTTTTTTGTTTCTCCTTTCAGTTAAGACAACCAGGTGAGGGGAGTTCCTTACTAATCTGTGATCTTCTTTCATCAATCAAGTACAAGGGAGGAGCAAAACCCCGCAGACACTCAGCCCTCCGTGGAATGAGTTTGACACGTGCTTTAACAAAATGTGGAAAAAGTCAAGGGGTGTGAATACTTTCTGAAGGCACTGTGTGTATATTTATGTATGTGTGTGAATATGTATTATGTGTGAATATATATATATATATATAGTGTGTTGGATTTGAGCATTGATGCTTTTACTGACATGGTCTGGGAGAGAGATGGGGAGACTAGCCTGCCCTTAACTCACCCTTGTCACCTGCAGACTGCAGAGCATCCAGTCAGATAGGGAAGTCTGGAGGAAAATGAGTCTGACACATCAGTAATGATTCATTAGTATATTACTGAAATAGATACCATTGAAACAGAGCAACCACAGGTACACAATACAACTCTTCCACTTTTTAATCACTCTGGTCTTCTATGTGACATTTTACCCTGCGGTGGCTTGACTACCTCTGTGGCTGAAATAGGAGTGAGGGTGAGATGAAGGAAGGAAAGCTGTCCTTATAATGTTAGTTTCAAGTTAATGTCTGTTTTGATTTTGGCTTTGCACATAATGTTTTACCTGTTGGGCTTTCACAGCCAACAACTAGTAATGCAGTAGACTTCATGTACTACCATGATTCACTGTCTTTGTTTCATACTGAACAAATATATAAATGCAACATGTATCAAGATGCTTGATACATAATATTAGACAAATGAAGGATTTCATACAATATGTATCACATTTTAAGTATTCTTTAGACTTTGCTTCATGAACTGTATATTTGTTGGATCATTCCTCAATGCCAAGGTAAATTCATGCCTTAACTTGCCTTTATTTTGTAAAGCATTTTCCAATGACCATGATATTTAAGAAATATTAAATATATTACCTTCACTATCAGTGGCTTGTGGTTGTCTAACCAGAATGACCAGTTGGGGCTGAATCGTAACTTGCAAGCGCAACAAGACTTCCATTGATATCAATGCAAAAGTCAAAGTTAAGAGCGCCTATCTTGTTGGGATTTTTCCCATAAGGATCATATAAGCAGCATAGTCTGTCAAACCTCTTAAGATGGTGATACACAGTGATGCATAGAAACTGAGCAGTTTTATTGCATAGTGTGATGAGGATGACAGGATTATTCCAAAGGAATCAGAATGAAGAACTACAGCACACAATGGACAGACAAACACAGATCACACACACACACTACTGGCAGTTCTCTCACTCAAACATGGCACACAATGATTGACAATATGACATACATAGATCACAGCATCTTTAGTCATTCTCTTTTTGGGTCTTTTTTTTGTTGCGTTTGTTGCGTTGCTTTTTAGAGTGCACATTATTATGGCACTTGGGTAGAAGCTGAGCGCTTCTCTTAATAGCATAATAAACATCCTTTTTAAGAACAAAAGGTGCACTGTATAATAATACATCACAACCATACATGATTAATAATAATAACAATAATACACAATATCCCAAATACACTCTTGCTACAAGTCCAGTCCACCTCTACTAACCCTCAGATTCCCATTTCCTAGACTGCAGTCCAGAATACTGAGGATTCCATGGATACAAGGAACTTGATCTTCCTTCAATGTTGGAGGGAAGTTAAGTCAGGGGAGGGGGGCAGTAGGGGCTGACCCAATGGTGGCACACTATTTAGGGAGGAAGAGAAGGGAATAGGGTGTTGGTATCAGGGTGTAGAGGAGCTTTCACCTCACACTTACACACTAAAATGGGAGAGGACGGGGAGCGGTATCTCCACATCCTCTTATACAAGTCTTTCTCCTCTCTCCTCCCATTGGCTAGGAGTTTCTCCCCTGCCAACAGCAGTGTCAATCATAAAACCCCCATAATATCCCAGTGTAGCAGAGCAGTGCAGAGTTATTTTAAACCAGTCTTTTCCTCCAACCTACTGTATGTGCTCTGGTCCGGCCCTAGTCAGTCACTCTTCCCAAGTTAGTTAGGTCCAACTGATTGTGTCCATCCATCCATCCATCTATCCCGTCCGTCTGCCTGTCTGAATGTCTGTCCATAGTAAAGTGGAGTTAGTGTCTGTAACACAGTGGAGGTCCCTTGGCGGGACCTGGTCCCGGGTTTGGGCACCACGCCGTACCCCTACACCCCCTAGGTCTTCTCTTCGCGCTCTGTCCGCCTCCGGGTGATGTTACGAGGCTTGATCTTCAGTGAGAGCTCCCACAGCGCCTCCTCGGCCAGGTGGTCGCTGAAGTCGTTGAAGAAGCACACAATGTCGTCGTTGCGCTTCAGCTCATAATGCCTGGGGTGGGTCGGAAAGACAGACATAACAAGTTGATCAACTAGATGCTGATGGATAAGCGATATAAATATGAACGCTGGAAATGGTCCACCTTCTGTTGTATTGGGGTTAATATGAAGGTTTTGATATAAGATTTGGTTCACTGCTTACCTCACGTGGGATGACTATTGTAGTCTTATTGATTGACATGAAATAGACCAAGGAAGGCAACTGATGGGTGCCACAAAAAAGCCACAAAAAAGGAAACACAGTGGCTCAGCAAGCCTACAAAAGGGGGGGGCCACTGCCAATTGCCCATCCCTGAAATAGACCATATTTATCTGTTTGGAGATTTGTGGATGCTTTTCTCCTGGGATGACCTTTCTACTCACACTTGCTGGAAGCGCCTCATGCTGTCCAGGATGTTGAACTGCTGCCAGCGCTTAGAGAAGTTGACCTTCCCATCGATGAGATCAGGGTTCCCCAGGTGGACGAAGGTCAGGTCCTGCAGGATTAGACCGCTGGGAGAAGAGAGGAGGATGAGTTTAGAGAGGAGAGATATAGAGATAAAGACAGACAGTCCTATGAAGAGTAGACTAAAACCCAATGTGATGAAAAATCACCCAGCTCAGGTGTACATATACACAGACTTACAGGTATGGGATGCATGGAGGCTCCACGTCGGCCAGAGCTGCCCGGTACACTCGGAAAGACGACGAGCTGTCAATCAAAGTGCAGTATTCCTCCAATCCCTGGGAGAGACCAACAGTGTGTCACAATGTGTTATACCCATAGTATATTAAAAAGAGATGCCATAGAAATACAAATACAATACATTTGAGTGTGGATATCTACTATACCCATATCACATTCCTGTATGTTAGACTTAATACACTACTGTTTGAATCACCTCTGATGTCTGTTTCTGCCACTCCAGTCTGCGGATGGGGGCTGAGTCCAGGGCAGACAGTATTGCCAAGTACGAGTTGAAATTGTTCAACTTTCTTAAGTGCTACATAAGAAGAGGAGAAATAGGATAAGAACAGTTGTCCAGAGAGTTAGTCATTAACTAGGTATAGTAAGTTATATTAGGGTTTGGTCGGGGTAGGCCGTCATTGTAAATAAGAATTTGTTCTTAACTGACTTGCCTAGTTAAATAAAGGTTAAAAATAAATATATATATTTAGTTAACAGGAAGAGCTGTGGTTGTATGAATGTTGAGGTTGGTCACCTTCATGATCTTAATGAACTTGAGGAGCAGCTTCTCTCTGTCCTGGCCTTTCTCCTGCTGAATGATTAGAGAGCGCACCCTAGAGGACAAACACAAACAGTGTTCTGTGAGAGAGAAAGTGAGACAGTGTGTGTCATTTCTTTTGCCATTTTGAGGTGTTGAACAGCCATTGCAAAGCTAGGTGGCTTAGGAGTGATTAGGTCTATCTGGTGGGAGTTATGTAATGCATAGACAGCCTGTAAGTATAGGCTCAGGTCCAGCTCTCACCAGTAGCTCATATTATTAAAGTGCTCTGTGAACTGAGTCAGATTGGGACTCTTTTCCTCGTTCTGTTCCTTGGCCCAAAGCAACACCTCAGGAATCTGAGCAGACAGAGGAAGAGGGAGAGATATAGGGTTAGATCACTGTAGCACAATCAGAATTGGAAGCAAAACAAGGACAGTAAAGGGCTCTCTGGTACCTCGATGTTGTAGAAAAGTTCTGCATCCAGAAGCGTGAGCTGATCTGCGATTTCATGGCTGCGGAAGTCATGCAGCGTTCCGGGCCTGTGGTCACACACACAAAACCACTTAATGACAGAAAGTAAACATGGATGGGAACAAACAAATGCAAGAAGAGGTTGTCATAGCCCCTCCCATTGTCTCCTGACCCTTAACCCCTTGTTGACGCCTACCTGGCGGACACGCCCCGGGCGGCCAGCGGCTTGAGGGAGTTGGTGCAGCGCAGCAGCTTCTTCTGCTCCACCTTCAAAACAATAACAACAATTCATTTACAGACATACCATTCAAAATGCCTCCCAATCACAAGCTACTGCAGAATGAGAGCGTTTCCTGAATAGTCTAATTGACATTAACAATAGATCTATACACCACAGCACTTGTATTAAGTGCAACACAATGTGAAGGTGTTGAAGGGGATAGGTGTTGAGGTGAAGGTGTTGAGGTAGGTGAAGGTGTTGAAGGGGATAGGTGTTGAGGTGAAGGTGTTGAGGTGAAGCTGTTGAGGTAGGTGAAGGTGTTGAAGGGGATAGGTGTTGAGGTGAAGGTGTTGAGGTGAAGCTGTTGAGGTAGGTGAAGGTGTTGAAGGGGATAGGTGTTGAGGTGAAGGTGTTGAGGTGAAGCTGTTGAGGTAGGTGAAGGTGTTGAGGTGAAACTGTTGAGGGGGACTGACGTCAATAGGGTACTGACGTCAATAGGGTACTGACGTCAATAGGGAATTATCAATGGAAATAGTTGGTTTTCAGGTCAACGCCTGTTAGGAATGTCAGTCCTGAACTCATAGCTACGTGTGGCACGTTCTCATTGGTCCAACCTGAAATAGGACACTTGTTATTTGTCCATCGGCCCAGTTGTATTGCAAGGAATTCTAATTGGTCAATCACAGGCTAGGGCTGGGCTATAAAGTACATCCTGTCCCTTTGTTCTGTGGAGAGAATCACTGAGGACAGGGAAGGAATGACTACCTACCTCTCAGCATAACATTATCCTCTTCGAATAAACCTATTTTCCTCCCTCTGATTTGCATTGTGGTCTGTGTTATTAAAGAATAACATCAACTGCTAAGAGTGTTTAGGTGAAGGTGTTGAGGGAGGTGAAGGTATTGAGGGGAAGGTAGTGGTGTTGGACAGACCTTGTCCAGGATGTTCTTGCGGAGCACGCGGGCCAGGCTCAGCTCGCCGTTACACACCAGCCTGAACACCAGGTCCATCAGCTGCTTCAGGATGTCCTCTGTTAACTCCACCAGACTGATGGAAAGGGGAGGGGAGAACATTAAAGGGAGGAGAAGTTCATTCACTTAACACTGAAAGGTAAGTTAACATTGAGGGTTGTCTGCTTCCAACACACTCTTTGGAAGTCATTTCTATTCTGTTGGATCCCCAGGGCTATCTACTGCCTAGAAGGATTGGAGCTTAAACAGTGAAAAGACACTTCTGTGGCTGTACTGACAGTCTGAGTAAGGTACTGTATATAATATGTGGCTGTACTGACAGTCTGAGTAAGGTACTGTATATAATATGTGGCTGTACTGACAGTCTGAGTAAGGTACTGTATATAATATGTGGCTGTACTGACAGTCTGAGTAAGGTACTGTATATAATATGTGGCTGTACTGACAGTCTGAGTAAGGTACTGTATATAATATGTGGCTGTACTGAGAGTCTGAGTAAGGTACTGTATAGATTCTATAGAATATGTCCATCCATACTCACCACAGTTCGTCCACCAGTCTAACGAGCACAAAGAAGGTGTTCTTGCTGACCCGCTTCTTAAACGTGTCTGGACTGTGACAGAACCTGGTGTATGTGGTCCATGGTCAAGGAGAACACTGAAATGACCTGCACTCTCAAGTATTACGTCCCACATTCACAGAAGTCACTTTAGGTGTCAACATAGTAGGGACACAATCCCGTTTACCTACACACCTTTTCTGTATTTATCTCATCACCACAAGCCAAATCCATTCAGTTGTTAGTATTCCAACACACAATATTCTAGCTGGTGGCGACCAAAAAAGGATATCTGTAGTGGAGCTTCTTAATGAGGTCCTCTGGGCTGATGAAGGTCCTGTATGTGGTCAGGAAGACCTCACAGTACAACACTAGATCTGGAAGGGAGCAGAGGAGAACACCACCCCTTTAGTCCACCCCTTTAAAAGTCCACCCCAAATCATCGGAGGTTGACAACTAACGATGGATCATCTCAACTTTAGAGAACATGGATGACATGAATTGATGGGACACGTCTGGTAACCTCTGATATTCAGAGAAATAAGCTGGTCAAGACATACTTTAGCTATTCTACAACTTAACATTTCACTGTAGACCAATTTAACAGACAAAAAGCGTGATCAGATCCCTCTGGTTTGAACGACATCTACGACACACACACACACTGTGCCACTGACCCAGAACCACAGTAACACACATTTTAATAGGGGCTGATGTCGAACGGTGGTAAATGCTACCTACCTTTGCGGTCTGTCTCTGTGGCGTGGACTAACAGAATATCCCCTGATCCAGCACGCACATCAGGTCCATCGTCATTCTGAGAGAAAGAGAGAACGAGAGAGATGAAGGGAGAGATGAATAGATGGAGAAAAAGAGAGCAGCGAGAGAGAGAGAGAGAGAGACAGGAGGGAGGCAAGGCAGATCGATAGAGAGGGATGAGGCAGATAGAGAAAGGAGAGGGGAGAGAGGGGAGCGAGGCAGATGGAGAGATAGAGAAAGAGGGTTAGGGAGAGATTTTATGAGGATTAAGGCAGGAATGCAGTCTAGTCCAAAATGCAGCTCTCTCCTCTCTATCCATGCTCTCTCTCCCTCGAAGCCCTGCACCAGCTCCACTGACGAGAGAGCGAGAATGAGAGAGTAGGGGGGAGAGAGAGAGGGCTGCTATACGCAGGACATACACTGATCACACAAGCAGACAGATCCCCAACAATACTACAGTTGTCCTTTGTTGCTTAACCAGACCTCCCTCTCTCTCTCTTTCTGACCTTGCAGAATGGACACACACACACACACACACACACACACACACACACACACACACACACACACACACACACACACACACACACACACACACACACACACACACACACACACACACACACACACACACACACACACACACGTCTGTCAGACTGCACCAAAAAGGAAGGGGAATTTGAATGGAGAAACATCCCCTGCAGTTCCTCTAGAGGTCAGTAGTAGACTAAGAGAAAGAAGGAATGTGAGTGAAATGTGAATATCACCAGTGTGAAGGTTTCTTATGTCAGAGTTTCACATACAGTATGTAACATGAACAAAATAGCATTTAAAGAAATTGTAGCCAAAGACAACCACAAGCTTTCTAGAGACAATGCTTACTTAGCCAATAGACATGGGTAATAATGTTAGTTCAGTCATGAATGAGGGCAGCATTACCTCCTGTTTGAGTGTTATCCGGGACATGATCTCTTTGTGGTCGATGAGAGAGAGCTCATCCACTTCCTCCTCATCGCTCTGGACCGAGTCTGTCGACTTCTGCCTCCTGCTGACAGAAAGACCGATAGAAGCACCATTAGGTCTGTTTACCTAAACTTACATACATAAACATCGAATGATTACATAGAATAAAATTGTTACCCATGATAAATGTTCCATCCAAATTGCACTGGTCAGAAGGGGCTTAGTTTCTTCTAGTAATTCTCTCTCTATGCTTACATAGACCTAGCATTGGTCATTAATCAGTATCCATTTCATTCAATTGCTGTTTTACCTTCTAGGATCACCAGATCAAGTAAAGATATTACGCCTGAAGAGAGGAGAGGGAGTGTTTATGCAATGTGACCTGAACAGTCACTTTATCCCATACCTGTCCTTGTCCAGAGCCTCCTTGCTATTGGAGGAGTGCATTTGTGGGGCGGGGTCTTGAATGACATCGTCAGCAGCGATTGGCTGTGAGGGGCAGAGTAAGCTCTGTCAAGGTAGGTTGAGGAGCAGGAATCATGGAACACCAACACATAATTTACACAAAGGCTGTCTCCATCAAAAGAGTTGAAATGGAGTTAGCTACCCCTAATGTAATAGGTAGAAGTTGTCATTAAACACTGATACAGATATTTGCTCATCCCCTTAATGGTTACAGTTAGTATTGTTGCAATAATCTGATCCTAGAGCTGTAATTTCTTCAAGAAAACAGTCCTAAACTGCCTTACGTAGTCACATGTTTATTTTCCCAAGCTTTAGCACAAGACGTTTGGCATAAAGCAGGTTTTTAAAGGATCAACGAGTTTAGTCTGCTTTGTGCTTTCATTTTTTTGCCATGGAAAATCAAGTATTGTAGTATCGTGACAATCCTACTAGGTTGAGTGCATTAGTTACTTACTCTGAGGCAGTGAGGCAGCTCCAGCTCCCCATTGGCCTGGCTGGATGAGTACAGGTTGACATACTCGCCCTCGCCACCCTCGTCGACGCTCTACGGGAAGAGAAGAGGGACACCATGATTGAGAGGGACGGCCACAGAATAATTTAGCATAGAACATACTGTGGGGACAGCAAACTCAGGGCTACGGTGAGGTATGGAGAAGCACTTCTACATTGAGTTGTATGGTTGGATGTGTCAATAATTGGCCACCAGGTGGCACTGGTGTACATGATTAGTGTTTAATGAGTGTACAGTATTTCAGTATAATGTGTGTCTGTTACACATGACGGTGAACAGGTGAAACACAGTCAAAAGTTCTATGGGTTCCATTTAGATCCACAACTACAATCAGTCAGGATAATACAATAAGCAGTAGTCAAGAATCACCAAAACAGGAGGAAATCTTTCACTATGGTCCACAGTTTAGATGCTTACTGGATTACAAGATAAATGTTCCTGGAAATCAATGAGTCACCAACAATGTTATTGTCTGACGGGCATCCACCTTAAAATGACTCCTTATTACTGAAACATATCTCCCTGTTATCGTCTGTCTGTCTGTCTGTCTGTCTGTCTGTCTGTCTGTCTGTCTGTCTGTCTGTCTGTCTGTCAGCTCACCACTGCCGAGGTGCGGAGGAGAGAGTCAGTTAGAAGAGAAGTGGTCTCAGGAGGAGGAAGACAGATGGCCACAGAGCCCAATGAGTTGGCCAGGGAACCGTTGGGCCCGCCCCTGCTGCCATCCAATATAGTGGCATTGGTCAAGGCGACCTGGTCTGAACTCTGCGATTGGTAGGAAGTAGGAAAGGAAACCAGGAATCAGGAGAGAAGGACAGTGTTATGACAGGTTGAGAAAATAAATCAGACAGAATTAAAGCTGAAAAGTAGAAAGAAAAAAAGTCCCCATCAGCACCTCCTCTCCTGGAATAAAGTGGATGTATGGTTCAACATACTGCAATGGACTGATATCAATCTTTCCATGCCTTCCATGTGACTGTATGTGTGTAAGTGTGAATCAGAGTGTGTGTTTGTCTGAGATTGTGTAGTCATGGCGACCAGGTGTGCAGATTCCTGTGAGGAGGAGAAGCAGAAAGCTAGTAACCTGCTGTAACATGATGTGCACTGTCTACCAACCCTGTTAAGTACAGTAGCGGTATATGGGCCAAATCAGAGAGGAAGCCAAGCCAGTGAAAAGCCATATTACAACCTATGGTGTGATAATTGCGTTGTTTGCTCTATAACCCATTCGTTCATACGCCAGCGTGGTAAACAATAAGGCCGTGACAACAAAAAGACAACAGTGGCAGAATAAATTCAACTACACATAGGCTTGTTTCATCACAAAACCGTAGAGCAACATCTGTCCTGTGAAGTCCACAAAGCAAATACTGCATGTAACAAACAGTTATATCACCTGCAGCATGGTCAAGCAAGTTAATGTTTTTTAACAGCTTACTCTTACTATACAACTACTGATTTAGAAGCAGAGTTACCGGAAGGCAGCACAGACAACAGGAGCACTGCCTCCACTATTCCAGCTACATTTCAACTTAAACATTTAAAACATCAACAAGGCTAATGCAGTGCATTCGGAAAGTATACAGACCCCTTGACATTTTCCATATTTTGTTACATTACAGCCTTATTCTAAAATATATATATTTTTAAATCCTGTCAATCTACACACGATGCCCCATAATGACAAAGCAAAAACAGGTTTTTATACATTTTTGCAAATTTATTACAAATTAAAAAACAGAAATATCACATGTACATAAGAATTCAGACCCTTTACTCAGTACATTTACTTTTGGCAGCGATTACAACCTTGAGTCTTCTTTGGTATGACGCTACAAGCTTGGCACAACTGTATTTTGGGAGTTTCTCCCATTATTCTCTGCAGATCCTATCAAGCTCTGTCAGATTGGATGGGGAGCGTCGCTGCACAGCTATTTTCAGGTCTCTCCAGAGATGTTTCAAGTCCGGGCTCTGGCTGGGCCACTTAAGGACATTCAGAGACTTATCCTGAAGCCTCTCATGCGTTGTCTTGGCTGTGTGCTTAGGGTTGTTGTCCTGTAGGAAAGTAAACCTTCGTCCCAGTCTGAGGTCCTGAGTACTCTGGAGTAGGCTTTCATCAAGGATCTCTCTGTACTTTGTTCCAGTCATCTTTCCCTTCAATCCTGACTAGTCTCCCAGTCCCCACAGCATGATGCTGCCACCAACATGCTTCACCGTAAGGATGATGCCAGGTTTCCTCCAGACGTGACACTTGGCATTCAGGCCAAAGAGTTAAGTATTGGTTTCATCAGACCAGATAATCTTGTTTCTCATGGTCTGAGAGTCCTTTAGGTGCCTTTTGGCAAACTCCAAGCAGGCTGTCATGTGCCTTTTACTGAGGAGTGGCTTCTGTCTGGCCACTCTACCATAAAGGCCTGATTGGTCGTCCTTCTGGAAGGTACTCCCATCTCCACAGAGGAACTCGGGAGCTTTGTCAGAGTGACCATTGGGTTCTTGGTCAACTCTTGGTCAACTGACCAAGGTCCTTCTTCCCCCCCAACTGCTTAGTTTGGCCGGGCAGCCAGCTCTAGGAAGAGTCTTAGTGGTTCCAAACTTCTTCCATTTAAGAATGATGGAGGCCACGGTGTTCTTGGGAACCTGCAATGCTGCAGAAATGTTTTGGTACCCTTTTCCAGATCTGTGCCTCGACACAATCCTGTTTCGGAGCTCTACAGACAATTCCTTCAACTTCATGGCTTGGTTTTTGTTCTGACATGCACTGTCAATTGTGGGACCTTGTGTAGACAGGAGTGTGCCTTTCCAAATCATGTCCAATCAATTGAATTTACCACAGGTGGACTCCAATCAAGTTGTAAACACATCTCAAGGATGATCAGCGGAAACTCAATTTCGAGTCTCATATCAAAGGGTCTGAATACTTATATAAATAAGGTATTTCAGTTAATCTCTAAGAGACAGAACGTGTCTACTTTCTGAGCAGTATGACGGCTGCGTGGTCCCATGGTGTTTGTACTTGCATACTATTGTTTGTACAGATGAACATGGTACCTTCAGGAGTTTGGAAATTGCTCCCAAGGATGAACCACTTGTGGAGGTCTACAATTATTTTTCTGAGGTCTTGGCTGATTTCATGGGAAAATCAAAAGATGTCAAGCAAAGAGGCACTGAGTTTGAAGGTAGGCCTTGAAAAACATCCACAGGTACACATCCAATTGACTCAAATTATGTAAATTAGCCAATCAGAAGCTTCTAAAGCCATGATATCATTTTATGGAATTTTCCAAGCTGTTTAAAGGCACAGTCAACTTAGTGTATGTAAACTGCTAACCCACTGGAATTGTGATTATTATTGTGATTGTGAATTATAAGTGAAATAATCTGTTTGTAAACAATTGTTGGAAAAATGTTGTGTTGCAGAAAGTAGATGACCTAAACGACTTGCCAAAACTATAGTTTGTTAACAAGAAATTTGTGGAGATGTTGGAAACCGAGTTTTAATGACTCCAACCTAAGTGTATGTAAACTTCCGACTTCAACTGTATATCCATCCTGCCCTGCCTTCCTAAAATCTTCGAAAGCCAAGTGAACAAACAGATCACTGACCATTTCGAATCCCACCTTACCTTCTCCACTATGCAATCTGGTTTTCGAGTTGGTCATGGGTGCACCTCAGCCACGCTCAAGGTCCTAAACAATATCATAACCGCCATCGACAAAAGACAGAACTGTGCAGCCGTCTTCATCGACCTGGCCAAGGCTTTCGACTCTGTCAATCACCGCATTCTTCTCGGCAGACTCAATAGCCTTGGTTTCTCAAATGACTGCCTCGCCTGGTTCACTAACTACTTCTCAGATAGAGGTCAGTGTGTCAAATCGGAGGGCCTGTTGTCCGGAACTCTGGCAGTCTCCATGGGGGTGCCACAGGGTTAAATTCTCAGGCCAACTCTTTTCTCTGTATATATCAATGAT
This sequence comes from Oncorhynchus clarkii lewisi, assembly GCF_045791955.1. Taxonomy (NCBI): domain Eukaryota; kingdom Metazoa; phylum Chordata; class Actinopteri; order Salmoniformes; family Salmonidae; genus Oncorhynchus; species Oncorhynchus clarkii. The sequence goes on from NC_092151.1 coordinate 14,912,350, forward strand.
GTCGCTCTTGCTGCTGGTGATTCTCTGATCCACCTCTACACAGACGACACCATTCTGTATACATCTGGCCCTTTTGACACTTAACAAACCTCCAAACAAGCTTCAATGCCGTACAACACTCCTTCCGTGGCCTCCAACTGCTCTTAAATGCAAGTGTAGACATGGTTAATGTTGTAAATGACATTTGTAGCTGGAAACGTCTGATTTCTTTTAATGGAATATGTAGATATTCCATAAAAAATCTGCTGTTTCCAGCTACAAATGTCATTTACAACATTAACAATGTCTACACTGTATTTCTGATCAATTTGATGTGATTTTAATAGACAACAAATGCGCTTTTCTTCAAAAACAAGGACATTTCTAAGTGACCCCACACTTTGAACGGTAGTATACTACTGGTGTGCCAGCCCTGCAGCCTCCAAAATGGATTAGTTCACTGAGACAGGCGTCAATCAAGACGTGCCATAATTTTGTCTCGGCAGACGAATAGCCTATCAACCAATATTTGTTAATTTTTTTAATGTTTTTATTTAACTAGGCAAGTCAGTTAAGAACAAATTCTTATTTACAATGGAACAGTGGGTTAACTGCCTTGTTCAGGGGTAGAACGACAGATTTTTACCTTGTCAGCTCGGGGATTCAATCTAGCAACCTTCCGGTTTCTGGCCCAACCCTCTAACCTCTAGGCTACCTGCCGCCCCACAAACCAAGCAAATCGACCAGTCGAGGCTAAATGGGGTCAACCCTACATAGATCACTGATAAAAACCACACACAGGCGGGCGTGAACACACCATCCCTCCCACACACACACACACACATAAGAGACACTAAACCTAAAGCAACATGGGTATGCAAAAGTGGAGTGAGAACGGATGAGGATGTTTCCACTGAAGACTAAGGACAGTTTATATTCTTTCCACCTAACAAAATGTTCTGTCTATTCCCCACAATGTACAACCATAAAACATACTAAACAACACACACACAGAGAGAGCGGAGCAGAAAGATTTTCCACTGAAATGGCATTGTTGGCACTAAATCGAATTACTAAATTAAATATATTGCATATATTTTCTATTTCCTTCCAGACCTCCCATCCTCATGGCATCCCCCCATAACATCACGCCCCGAGGACTTGAGGAATGTGAACATTCCATTGGCACAAACACTGGGAGGGGATTGAGGGGTTGGGGGAGACATGAGAGGTGTAAGAGAGAGAGGGGGAGGGTGAAGTAGACTGGGAGCGGGAGAAAGGTGGTTTTAAATTGTAAAGTGTACAGTAATGTTTATTGTGTAAATTAAGTTGGATTTGATTTAGTGGGAAAAAATGGTTTGAGGTGAAAAGGACTGAGAAAAGGAGAAGAGCGGTAGAGGAAGAAGAAGGGTAGATGAGGAAGAAGGGTAGAGGAGGAAGAAGAAGAGCAGGAGAGGGAATCTGATTTGCATCAGGCCAGGTCCAAATCGAGTGATTCCACAGGGACACATAACTTCAAAGAGTAGGGCATTCAAATCAAATTTTATTTGTCACATACACATGGTTAACAGATGTTAATGCCAGTGTAGCGAAATGCGTGTGCTTCTAGTTCCGACAATGCAGTAATAACCAATGAGTAATCTAACCTAACAATTCCACAACTACTACCTTATACACACAAGTGTAAAGGGATTAAGAATATGTACATAAAGATATACGAATGAGTGATGGTACAGAACGGCATAGGCAAGATACAGTAGATGGTATCGAGTCCAGTATATACATATGATATGAGTAATGTTGGGTCCGTAAACATTATATTAAGTGGCATTGTTTAAAGTGGCTAGTGATAAATTTTTTACATCAATTTTTCAATTATTAAAGTGGCTGGACTTGAGTCAGTATGTTGGCAGCAGCCACTCAATGTTAGTGGTGGCTGTTTAACAGTCTGATGGCCTTGAGATAGAAGCTGTTTTTCAGTCTCTCGGTCCCTGCTTTGATGCACCTGTACTGACCTTGCCTTCTGGATGATAAAGGGGTGATAGCGGGGTGAACAGGCAGTGGCTCGGGTGGTTGTTGTCCTTGATGATCTTTATGGCCTTTCTGTGATATCGGGTGGTGTAGATGTCCTGGAGAGCAGGTAGTTTTCCCCTGGTGATGCTACCCTCTGGAGAGCCTTACGGTTGTGGGCGGAGCAGTTGCCGTACCAGGCGGTGATACAGCCCAACAGGATGTACAACTGTAAAAGTTTGTGAGTGCTTTTGGTGACAAGCCAAATTTCTTCAGCCTCCTGAGGTTCAAGAGGCGTTGCTGCGCCTTCTTCACCACGCTGTCTGTGTGGGTGGACCAATTCAGTTTGTCCGTGATGTGTACGCCGAGGAACTTAAAACGTTCTACCCTCTCGGCCCATCAGGAAGTCCATTACCCAGTTGCACAAGGCAGTGTCGAGAATTTGGAGGGTACTATGGTGTTAAATGCTGAGCTGTAGTCGATGAACAGCATTCTCACATAGGTCTGTCTTCCTCTTCTCCAGATGAGTTAGGGCAGTGTGCAGTGTGGTTGCGATTGCGACGTCTGTGGACCTATTGGGGCGGTAAGCAAATTGGAGTGGGTCTAGGGTGTCAGGTAGGCTGGAGGTGATATGGTCCTTGACTAGTCTCTCAAAGCACTTCATGATGACGGAAATGAGTGCTACGGGGCGGTAGTCGTTTAGCTCAATTACCTTAGCTTTCTTGGCAACAGGAACAATGGTGGCCCTCCTGAAGCATGTGGGGACAGCAGACTGGGACAAAGATTGATTGAATATGTCCGTACAACACCAGCCAGCTGGTCTGCGCATGCTCTGAGGACACAGCTGGGGATGCTGTCTGGGCCTGCAGCCTTGCGAGGGTTAACACGTTTAAATGTTTTACTCACATCGGCTGCAGTGAAGGAGAGTCCGCAGGTTTTGGTAGCGGGCAGTGTCAGTGGCACTGTATTGTCCTCAAAGCGAGCAAAGAAGTTATTTAGTCTGTCTGGGAGCAAGACATCCTGGTCCGCGACGGGGCTGGTTTTCTTTTTGTAATCCATGATTGACTGTATAGCCTGCCACATACCTCGTGTCTGAGCCGTTGAATTGCAACTCTACTTTGTCTCTATACTGACGCTTAGCTTGTTTGATTGCCTTGCGGAGGGAATAGCTACACTGTTTGTATTCGGTCATGTTTCCGGTCATCGTGCCCTGGCTAAAATGCAGTGGTTCGCGCTTTCAGTTTCACGCGAATGGTGCCATCAATCCACGGTTTCTGGTTTGGGAATGTTTTAATAGTTGCTGTGGGTACGATGTCGCCAATGCACTTGCTAATGAACTCGCTCACCGAATCAGCGTATTCGTCAATGTTGTTGTTGGACGCAATGCGGAACATATCCCAACCCACGTGATCGAAGCAGTCTTGAAGCGTGGAATCAGATTGGTCGGACCAGCGTTGAACAGACCTGAGCACGGGAGCTTCCTGTTTTAGTCTCTGTCTATAGGCTGGGAGCAACAAAATGGAGTCGTGGTCAGCCGAGAAGAGGGCGGGGGAGGGCCTTATATGCGTTGCATAACAATGATCCAGGGTTTTACCAGCCCTGGTTGCACAATCGATATGCTGATAGAATTTAGGGAGTCTTGTTTTCAGATTAGCCTTGTTAAAATCCCCAGCTACAATGAATGCAGCCTCAGGATATGTGGTTCCCAGTTTACATAGAGTCAAATAAAGTTTTTGTCAGGGCAATTGATGTGTCTGCTTGGGGGGGGAATATATACGGCTGTGATTATAATCGAAGAGAATACTCTTGGTAGATAATGCGGTCGACATTTGATTGTGAGGAATTCTAGGTCAGGTGAACAGAAGGACTTTAGTTCCTGTATTTTGTTATGATCACACCACGACTCGTTAATCATAAGGTATACCCGCCCGCCCCTCTTCTTACCAGAAAGATGCTGTCGGCGCGATGCGTGAAGAAACCAGCTGGCTGTACCGACTCCGATAGCGTGTCTCGAGTGAGCTATGTTTCCGTGAAGCAAAGAACATTAGTCTCTGATGTCTCTCTGGAAGGCAACCCTTGCTCGGATTTCATCAACCTTGTTGTCAAGAGACTGGACATTGGCGAGTAGTATGCTAGGGAGCGGTGTATGAATGAAATCTGGGACTCCTCTTTATCCCCACTTCTTTCCACAGTATGCACCCACTTCTGTGTCAGTTGTTTCTTAGTAAAAACGCATTACTTTGTATCCTATGATACAAAGCCTGAGGTGGCTTAGAACACACTGCAACAAATGCACACGTAGTACGTACACACACTTACAGGTAACTGCCAAAATAAAGGAAACACTTGAGTAAATGAGGAATACAAAGAATATTGAAAGCAGGTGCTTCCACACAGCTGTGGTTCCTGAGTTAATAAAAAATAAAAAAATAAAATCGTATTAGACCCATGCGCCGAACACAACAGTGAAGACCTTACTTACGAGTTCCTAAGCAACAATGCAGTTAAAAAAATAAAAATAAGAAACAAAAGTAACAAATAATTAAAGAGCAGCAGTAAAATAACAATAGCGTGACTATATACAGAGGGTACCGGTACAGAGTCAATTGAGGTAATATGTACATGTAGGTAGTTATTAAAGTGACTATGCATAGATGATAACAACAGAGCTTAGCAGCGGTGTAAAAGAGGGATGGGGCTATGTAAATACTTGGGTAGCCATTTGTTCAGGAGTTTTATGGCTTGGGGGTAGAAGCTGTTTAGAAGCCTCTTGGATCTAGCCTTGGCGCTCCGATACCGCTTGCCGTGCGGTAGCAGAGAGAACAGTCTATGACTAGGGTGGCTGGAGTCTATATCAGTTCTTAGTTCTACATTTTTTGAAAGGGACATGCTTATTTAAGATGGTGAGGAAAGCACTTTTAAAGAATAACCAGGGATCCTCTACTGACGCGATGAGGTCAATATCCTTCCAGGATACAGGTCGATTAGAAGTGTTTTAGGGAGCGCTCGACAGTGATGAGGGGTGGCCGTTTGACAGCGAACCCATAACGGACGCAGGGAATGAGGCAGTGATCGATGAGATCCTGGTTGAAAACAGTAGAGGTGTATTTAGAGGGCAGGTTGGTCAGGATGATATCTATGACGGTGCCGATGTTTACGGATTTGGGGTTGTACCTGATAGATTCCTTGATAATTCTGGTGATGTAGTGGGGGGGGGGGGGGGGGGGACTGGGGAATCAGTCCGATATGCTCAGAGCTGATATCATGCTGTGCAGACTGGCAGGTATTATCCAGGCTATCCGGGCTAAAGCGGCTGAAGTTCGAGCTAAAAGGTAAAAACCGCTAGCAGTGGCTAACAATGACTGAAAAGATAGTAGCTAATTAGCTGGCTAGCTCCTGATGGAGGTTTCAGCTATAAGGTCTAAAAAATAGCAGATCCGTACCACACTGGGTGAGGCGAGTTGCAGGAAGGTATATTGAATTTGAAAATGGAAAAAGAGACAGATATAATGAAACGTACACAAAAACAAAAACGAAAAAGACCATATTTACATGGGACGAAATCTTGGTTTTTGTACCAGGCAGTGATGCAACCAGGATGCTCTCAATGGTGCAGCTATAGAACTTTGAGGAGCTGAGGACCCATGCCAAATATTTAAAAGTCTCCTGAGGGGGAATAGGTTTTGTCGTGCCCTCTTCACGACTGTATTGGTGTGCTTGGACCATGTTAGTTTGTTAGTGATGTGGACACCAAGGAACTTGAAACTCTCAACCTGCTCCACTACAACCCCGTCAATGAGAATGGGGGTGTGCTCGGTCCTCTTTTCCCGTAGTCCACAATCATCTCCTTTGTCTTGATCACGTTGAGGGAGAGGTTTTTGTCCTGGCACCAGACAGCCAGGTCTCTGACCTCCTCCCTATAGGCTGTCTCGTTGTTGTCTGTGATCAGGCCAACCACTATTGTGTTGTCAGAAAACTTAATGATGGTGTTGGAGTTGTGCAGTCATGAGTGAACAGGGAGTACAGGAGGGGTCCCTGTGTTGAGGATCAGCGTGGCGGATGTGTTGTTACCTACCCTTACCACCCGGGGGATGGCCCGTCAGGAAGTCCAGGATCCAGTTGCAGAGGGAGGTGTTTAGTCCCAGGGTCCTTAGCTTGTTGATGAGCTTTTGAGGGCACTATGGTGTTGAACGCTGAGCTGTAGTCAATGAATAGCATTCTCACATAGGTGTTCCTTTTGTCCAGGTGGGAAAGGGCAGTGTGGAGTGCAATAGAGATTGCATCATCTGTGGATCTGTTAGGGCGGTATGCAAATTGGAGTGGGTCTAGGGTTTCTGGGATAATGCCGTTGATGTGAGCCATGACCAGCCTTTCAAAGCACTTCATGGCTACAGACGTGAGTGCTATGGGTCGGTAGTCATTTAGGCAGGTTACCTTAGTGTTCTTGGGCACAGGGACTATGGTGGTCTGTTTAAAACATGTTGGTATTACAGACTCGGACAGGGAGAGGTTGAAAATGTCAGTGAAGACACTTGCCAGTTGTTCAGCGCAAGCACACAGTACATGTCCTGGTAATCCTTCTGGCCCGGCGGCCTTGTGAATGTTGACCTGTTTAAAGGGCTTACTCACATCGGCTGTGCAGAGCGCGATCACACAGTCTTCCGGAACAGATAGTGCTCTCATGCATGTTTCAGTGTTACTTGCCTCGAAGTGAGCATAGAAGTAGTTTAGCTCGTCTGGTAGGCTCGTGTCACTGGGCAGCACTCATCTGTGCTTCCCTTTGTAGCCTGTAATGGTTTGCAAGCCCTGCCACATCCGGTCACTAGGAGCGCCGCCTAAGGGTGAGCAGTTTCCTGTTTGCTTATGACAGAATACAGCTCATTTAGTACTAGCTTAGTGCCAGCATCAGCTTGTGGTGGTATGTAGACAGCTACGAAAAATACAGATGAAACCATCTACCTAGAGAGTTATCTCATGATAAGCTGTAGACCACACTATCTCAGGTGAGCAAAACCTCTAAACTTCTTTAGATATCATGCACCATCTTATTTACAAAAATATATAGAGTCTGCTGTCCTATCCTGCCGATACAGCGTATAACCAGCCAGCTGTATGTTGATAATGTCGTTGTTCAGTCACAACTCCATGAAGCATAAGATATTACAGTTTTGAATGTCAAGTTGGTAGTTTAATCTTCCGCGTAGGTCATCAATTTTATTTTCCAAAGACTGTACGTTTGCTAGCAGAATGGAAGGCAGTGGGAGTTTATTCGATCGCCTACAAATTCTCAGAAGGCAGCCCGGCCTCCGGCCCCTTTTTCTCCGCCTTCTCTTGACGTAAATGACGGGGATCTGGGCCTGTTCCCGGGAAAGCAGTATGTCATTCACGTCGGCCTCCTCGGATTTGTTAACCTCTAGGGTATGGGGGACGCTAGCATTCCACCTGGCCAACATCCAGTGAGGTTGCAGAGCGCCAAATTCAATTTCAGAAATGCTCATTATAAAAATTCAGAAAACAAAACATATTTTTTACATAGGTTTAAAGATTAACTTCTTGTTAAACCAACCACAGTGTCATATTTATAAAATGCTTTTCAGCAAAAGCATACCTAGCCCAGAACATAGCCCAGTTGACAAATTATTACAAACAGTAACCAGCCATGCAGAAGCGTTACAAAACTCAGAAAGAGAGATAAAATTAATCCCTTACCTTTGATGATCTTCATATGGTGGCAATCAGAAGACATTCATGTACTCAATAAATGTTCCTTTTGTTCGATGAAGTCTCTTTATATCCAAAAACCTCCGTTTTGTTAGCGCGTTTTCTTCAGTAATCCACAGGCTCAAACTCAGTCAAAACAATCAGACAAAAAATCCAAATTGTATCCGCAAAGTTCATAGAAGCATGTCAAACGATGTTTATATTCAATCCTCAGGTTGTTTTTTAGCCTAAATGTTCTATAATATTTCAACCGGACAATAACGTTGTCAATATAAAAGGTAAACAAGAAATGCACATGCGCCTGAAAAAACTCAGCGTCACGTTAGGGTCCACTCGTTCAGACTGGTCTTACTCCCTCATTTATAAGAATACAAGCCTGAAACGATTTCAAAAGACTGTTGACATCTAGTGGAAGGCAGAGGAACTGCAAATGGAGTCCTAAGTCAATGGATACTGTAATAGCATTGAATAGAAAACTACAACAACAAAAAAACTACTTCCTGAATGGATTTTTCTCATGTTTTCGCCTGCTAAATCAGTTATGTTATACTCACAGACACTATTTTAACAGTTTTGGAAACTTTTGAGTGTTTTCTATCCAAATCTACCAGTTATATGCATATCATATCTTCTGGGCCCGAGTAGCAGGCCGTTTAATTTGGGCATGCTTCCAAAATTCCGAATGCTGCCCCCTACCCTAGAGAGGTTAAGGAGAAAAAAAAGGATTCTGCCAGTTTGTGGTGAGTTATGCAGGTCTGATGTGCAGATTATATTTTCGATCATAAGAGACAGTAGCAGCAAAATTATGTACAAAATAAGTTTTAAAAAATTGTTACAAAAAACACAATAAGAACACGTAAAATAGGAACAAGTAAAACGTCAGCCTTCTTCTCTGGCGTCATCTTAATTAAGCAATCAGCATCCCATCAAATTAAAGTGTGTGTGTGTCAGTTACCAGATCTCAACACAATTAAACACTTATGGGAGATTATGGATCGGCGCCTGAGACAGCATTTTCCACCACCATCAACAAAACATGTTGATGGAATTTCTGGTGGAAGAATTTTCAGACAATTGATTTCCAGACAATTGCAGAATCTATGCCAAGGTGCATTGAAGCTGTTCTTGGTGGCTCGTGGTGACCCAATGCCTTATTAAGACACTTTATGTTGGTGTTTCCATTATTTTGGCAGTTACCTGTTCATCATGAGCACACCTTCATCATAATCAATGTTGGAACCATGCCCAGAGACGAACAAAACGCATCATAACCGGCTAAACATAACAGCGGGGCCGTGAGCCCCTCAGGAGAAACACAACCACATCATTCAGGGCTATCAACAGTCAGATCCAGACAACACAGCCCTGGAGGCCTGCCAATTTGGGCCGCCAGGGCCAATCAGGTAGACTCACCATGGGCGTGGTCAGCGAGGCATGTCCACTCAGGTAGGAGGAGCTAGAAACCGATAGGATGAGGCCTAGGCCAGAGCCCGCCTCCTCAGCCGCCACCACCAATGACGGCTGGAGGTGGCACGACAGAGAGGAGGAAGAGGGGGAGGAAGAGTGGGAGGCCTGAGGAGGAGAGGAAGGAGAAAATGGAAGAAAAAAAGGAATGGGGAAAGATAGATAAGAAGAAAGAGACAGAAGCAGTGAGAATAGGGAGCAAAAAGGAATAGGAGAAGAAAAGGAAGAAAAAATACATGAGAGATTAAGAAGAGAAAGAAAAGTAGTAAACTTTATTACCCTAGATATAGAGCAGATGGAGCAGCCGTTTTAGAACCAGAGCCAGAAAAGAGAGTTAAGCAGAGGACAGCAACCAGTAATGATGGTGACTGTCAGACATGCAGAAATCTACCACAGAAGAAGGGAATCAATGGAGAAAGGAGAAGACTCCTTGTTGCTGACACTGAACATGAATCCTGTGTAATTAGTTCAGCCACACGGTCAGCAAAAGTCAAAGGGCATCATTAGGGGTCAGAAGCTTAGAAGTTACCAAAAAGTCCAGACACCTGCATTCGCTCAGTGTTCAAATCTGACTGCGGCATGCTAAACCTACCAAGCTCTCATGGTTTGATTATGGTACAAACTCTACAGCTTCAAAGAAACCAGGTCCACTACAAGGCCCAAAACACACTTGAAATAGGATTCTCCTCCCCCATCAGTCTTCTTATCTGACTGGCACACCGTCAACATTTTTTTTTCTTTCACAAAGCTGTGTAAATCCTGTGACATGGTGGCTTATTGGACAAGAGGAAAGGATGAAGAGGTAAACCAGTCTTATCCCACCCGGGCCTCAACCTCATTAAGTCCACTACACCACCAGCCAAGATTACCAGGAGAGAGAGAGGATGAGATGGAGGAGAGAGAGAGGGAGGAGGAGGATGAGGATATGGAGGAAAGAGAGAGGGAGGAGAGAAATACAGTTGGAGGAAACTAATACTTTACAACAGAAATCATCAAAATGAAGGTGTGGAAAGTGTTAAAATAGAGAGTTGTTAGTGGACAGCAGAAGACCCGCAGACGGTCTCTCTCAGTGTCGTCCTACTGTATGAAGTGACGTCTGCTTACTGTTAGGGCTGGGAATTGCCTCACAATACTTAAGTGCCAATAGGATATGTATTGCAATCCTCACAATTTTATATGTATTGCGATTCTATACTGTGATTTTATTGCGATTCGATGTTCCAAACATGTTGCTGCAGAGGGACAAGAGAGAGCCATGAGAAAACACGTTCTGATCAGTCATGGAAATAAAAGTGCTGAAAACAAATTAACTCCCTTTTTAAAAAGAAGATGAAGGAAAAATACAACCAACTGTCTCATTGTAATGGCTGAAATGGAAGAGATGAAACGGTATCAAACACATCAAACATATGGAAACCACATGTTTGACTCTGTTCCAGACATTACAATGAGCCCGTCCTCCTATAGCTCCTCCCACCAGCCTCTACCTAGGTCTAGCCTGACAAATCAAATGACACAAGTGTCTAACTGGTGACACCATAAAGGTTTTATCTATACAGGTTAATGCATAGTCTAACCTCACCACTTGACACCTCAATCCCCAGTTACGTTGAATCAATCCCCATTAACCTGAAAATCGATCTGACCTCCCTAGTCCCTCCCCCACAGCTCTCCCCTCTATAGACTGATTGACTGAGAAAAAGAGAAAAATGAGAGCAAGAGAAGAAAAAACAAGAGAACGAGAGACTAGGCAGACTGAACCAAACCAGCGAGAGATACCAGCGAGAGATGGATGGAGGAATGGCTTCCTGCAAGAATGCAGCTTTGGACTCTTGTCCTTTCCAGCCAACCAGCCTAAAGAGAGGGTCCAATAAGAAAGGTCCCTTTTCCTTTCCTCTGTTGCACGTTTGAATTTTTTTCCCATCACATGCCCTAATGAACACGACCCTGCTCTTCATTGACATGTGTTCTGGTTGCAAATGACCTATAGACAGTAAACTGTCTTCTGGAGTGTCATACAGCATAAATGACCCCAGTGAAAATCTGACGCCTCACCTTTGACCCCTAGGCAACTAATGTTGCACGACCATGACCTCACTGTTTTGGTTTCACCACAGGGGGTTAAACGTTCACCTTTTAGATTACCATGTTTAATTGTTGACATGGAACTAAGTTAGAAGTGTTAAATCATCAACCTTAAACCCCTATGAGTAAAACATTTAACCATTCAGCACTCAACCATGACCACATGGATGTCCACCTGGAGAGGAGACCTCACACAAAGAACCTTGGGCCCCTATTCTTCACAATTTTCCCATAGTGTGCACTGGCACGCTCCACCTTCACAACCAATGTATCAATCTCTAGTGTCCTTCTGAAACCTGAAGACCTCTATAGAGGATTGAGAAATTCTGAGGTGGCGTAGCCAATAAGGGCTCCCAGAATATTTGAGGGTGATCACACACACACTCACCAGCTGCCTCTTCTTGGGGGGCAGGGCGGGGGGCGGGAAGAGGGGTATGGGAAGTGGCTCGTGGACCGAGTCGGTGCTGCTGAAGGAGTCGTTGAGGCCATAGACGTCCTGGAAGCGTTTGTTCCTCTGCTCATAGATGCTCTCATTCTGTGGGGTCTGGTAGAACACTGAGGGCTGGGGCTCTGAGTAGTCCTCCACAAACTGCATGTACGCCAGGACTGGAGGGAGATTACATAGCAGGAGATTAAAAGTGATTCAAGTGAAACGTTAAACACGCACACTACCAATTTTCTTTCCCTCCATCTCTTCCAGTCCTATCCCTTCCTTTCTCAAGCACACCCCCCCCCCTCTCCATCTCTCCCTCTGCCACTCACCGTGCTTGTTCCTCTTCTCAGGCAGTGGCGGTGGACTAGAGGGCAGGTCGGCGTTCTCGCTAGCCAGGTACTGGGCCACGAACACCTCCCCGTTGCTCTGGGGCATGGGCGAGTTGGGAGTGAAGAGGGGGAAGGGTGGCGTGGGGTGCAGCAGCTCCTCCTCCGACAGGTTTTCGTATTGGGAAGGGGACCTCTCGCTGAGGGGTCCCCCCGAGGAGCCACACCCTTCCTGATAAGGTGAAACCTGGGAGCTGCGCCGCTTCTTCTGGGGTAATGCTGGAGGAGCACTGATGCGGGATAGTTGCAAGGGGATGATGTGGGAACCGGGCTGGGGGGTCCAGTACTCAGACTGGGGTGGGTGGGGTTGTTGTTGGTGTGGGGCGGGTGGTGACCTGAACCGGGCATGAGGAGGCACGGGGGAGGAGCACTCACTGTGGGACTCGGGGAGGGGGGACAGGGACATGACCCCTGAGGGGTCCCCTGTGAAGACAGCGAGGTCCTGGTGGAGGAAGTCATAGTCGGGGTCGTAACTCTCTGTGTTGTCTGGAGAAAAAAATATTGGTTTTTACTGTCGCATACACCAGATAGGTGCAGTGAAATGTGTTGTAAGAGAGAGAGACAAGAGGTTAGAGAGGGGGACATTTGTAGAGAAAATAGGTGATTAGGTGAGGCTTTTGACATGTAAAGTGGGTGTTTGTTCAGTCTATGTATTTTTGTCCATCTTTACTAAAACAATTGTGTACATTCTATTGTGTGTATTTTCATTGTGTGCGAGAAAGTACGCACGTTCAAAAATGTGTGTTTTTCTATTTCGGTACAGACAGTGTATAAAGATCAACCGTGACTTGTCCACCTGGCCGTGCTGCTGCTCCAGTTTCAACTGTTCTGCCTGTGATTATTATTATTTGACCATGCTGGTAATTTATGAACATTTGAACATCTTGGCCATGTTCTGTTATAATCTCCACCCTGCACAGCCAGAAGAGGACTGGCCACCCCACATAGCCTGGTTCCTCTCTAGGTTTCTTCCTAGGTTTTGGCCTTTCTAGGGAGTTTTTCCTAGCCACCATGCTTCTACACCTGCATTGCTTGGTGTTTGGGGTTTTAGGCTGGGTTTCTGTACAGCACTTTGAGATATCAGCTGATGTACGAAGGGCTATATAAATACATTTGATTTGACTATGATAACTGTCTAATTGTATGTATTTGTGTTTGTGCCCCTACCCAGTGTCTCACAGCTAGTATTTCTGGAGCACTGTCCACTGTCCTGTTCCATGGAGCAGAGCTGCTCTTCAGACCTGCTGAGCTTCCCCATGCTGCTGTAGGGCGAGAGGCGCGGAGAGTCGCACCCATACGACTGGCTGCCCCCTGAGAAACGCCTCTGGAGGAACTCCTGCTCATAGTCCTGCTGCTGCACACACAGACAGACAGAGACAAAGACAGACATAGAGACAGACAGGCACATATACACAGACAGACAATCAAAGGAGAAACCAGTTAAGTCGGCTACACAGTCAGTTTCATCAAACAATAGAACACTTTGTGGATATATGATCCAGTAATGGCCGGCCTAATCAAATCTGATTTAGTCAGTCAATAGTTATGTAACACGTTATTTCACTATAGTCTGGTAATCCACCCTGATCATACTCTGATGCAGATGCTCTATAGTAGACCAGTGTACAAGACCACAGTATTACTATCGAGTAAGTGGGTGTTATTCAACCATAACCCTTGGTGTGGGTTGGTGGTACCTGACTGTGGACGCTGCAGGGCATGCTGGAGCCGCGGCTCATGGTGGCCACCACTGCCACACGGGTGGGCGACGAGGCCGACTGACGCTTCTTTGGGGGCAAAGCTGGAGGAGGGCTGGAGAGAGAAGTAGGACAATCAGTGAGAATGGAGGTTTTTAGGCTTCTGATACCCAACCAGACTGACAAAAAAAAAACACACAGTTTTGCTACTTGAGCAAGATTGTGGGATATGACACTGAGGGTTTGTTATGGTAATATCAGCATTTCCTGCTTAATGCCTCTTTTGCGATCACCTCTGGAGTAGCCCAAACAGAAGTTGGGCTTTCCAGGTTATCATACTGCAATCATCACAAGTCAATGGCAGATTTAAAGGCACAACATAAAATCAGCAGGTCAAGGATACATGTGGGACCATGACTAGGAAAGTGATGACAGTTATGATATATACACACCAAACAGATACATATATGAATGTTTATATGACGACATCATTGGTACATACTCATGCACCAAGCTTTTCCTGATTGGATGAGGGCTTTATTGTATGGCGTGATGAAATGACGCATAATTAGGAACTCAAGCATGCAAGACAAGACACTCCACCAATCAGGCCCTCCACCTATCAAGACTCTTCCGGGGACGGGATTGGACAGTTATTAAGGAAGCAGGATGTCACAATGCAGGGGGATGACCCTACTGGCTAACGTACGTGTCAGTCTTTGTGGATCTCCGTTGGCCAGCGAAAGTGGGGCCACTAGCCAAGTATGCTCTGTTCCCAGGACAACATGGAGAGAGGGATGGAAAGTAGATATAGAGAAAGAGTGAAAGAGAGAGGAAGAAAAAGTAAAGACAGACAGACAGCAGTGCACCTCAAAAGCCTAGTAGTAGAATTCGAGGTTGTGATCGAATCTTCCGGCCAAGTCCAAGGCCTATGGATTTTTCATAGCTCCACTTCCTTAAGCCCACAGAAAATGAATGCCTGTCTACCACCTTCCGTTTCGCCACCTCTTATGACCACCCTTTTTCCACTAAAGAGGAGAAGATCATCTAGGCCAGTGGTTCTCAAACGTTTTATAGTCCCGTACCCCTTCGAATGTTCAACCTCCAGCTGCGTACCCCCTCTAGCACCAGGGTCAGCGCACTCTCAAATGTTGTTTTTGCCATCATTGTAAGCCTGCCACACACGCACACTATACAATATATTTATTAAACATAATAATGAGTGTCAGTTTGTCGTCACAACCCAGCTCATGGGAAGTGACGAAAAGCTCTTATAGGACCAGGGCTCTTTATTTAGCCATCTTACATATAAAACCTTATTTGTTTATCAACAATTGTGAATAACTCACCACAGGTTAATGACTAGGGTGTGCATGAAAGGATGCACATAACTCTGCAATGTTGGGTTGTATTGGAGAGTCTCAGTCAAATAATTTTCCACACAGTCTGTGCCTGTATTTAGTGTTCATGCTAGTGAGGGCCGAGAATCCACTCTCACATAGTTACGTGGTTGCAAAGGGCATCAGTGTCTTAACAGCGCGATTTGCCAAGGCAAGAAACTATGAGCGCAGCCCTATCCAGAACCTTGCAGTGGCTTATAATTAAATGACATTTTCACAGAACCGCTTGTTGCAATTCCGATGAGGCTCTCGTTCAGATATCGGTAAGTGGACTGTGGGCAGGGCATGAAAGGGATAACGAAACCAGTTGTTTGTGTCGTCCGTTTCGGGAAAGTACCAGCGTAATTGTGCACCCAAGCTCACTCAGGTGCTTTCACATTTGACATTGTCCGTAAGCTTGATTTAATTTGCACACAAAAAAATCATACAATGATGGAAAGACCTGTGTTGTCCTTGTTAATGCAGACAGAAGAGAGCTCCAACTTCTTAATCATAGCCTCAGTTTTGTCCCGCACATTGAATATAGTTGCGGAGAGTCCCTGTATTCCTAGATTCAGATCATTCAGGCGAGAAACAACATCACCCAGATAGGCCAGTCGTGTGTGAAACTCATCATCATGCAAGCAGTCAGACAAGTGGAAATTATGGTCAGTAAAGAAAACTTTAAGCTCGTCTCTCAATTAAAAAAAACGTGTCAATACTTTGCCCCTTGACAACCAGCGCACTTCTGTATGTTATAAAAGCGTTACATGGTCGCTGCCCATATCATTGCATAATGCAGAAAATACACAAGAGTTCAGGGGCCTTGCTTTAAAAAAGTTAACAATTTTCACTGTAGTGTCCAAAACATCTTTCAAGCTGTCAGGCATTCCCTTGGCAGCAAGAGTCTCTCGGTGGATGCTGCAGTTTACCCAAGTGGCGTCGGGAGCAACTGCTTGCATGCCCATTACCACTCCACGTTGTCTCCCTGTCATGGCTTTTGCGCCAACAGTACAGATACCAACACATCTTGACCACCAAAGTCCATTTGATGTCACAAAGCTGTCTAGTACTTTAAAAAATATCCTCTCATGTTGTCCTGGTTTCCAGTAGTTTTCAGAAGAGGTTGTCTTCCTTAATTGACCCCACATAAACTTAACGGACATATAGCAGGAGCTGTGACTCATCCAGCTGTAACACATATAATTCATCAATTATTCCGGAGCTAGCCAGCTGAAGAGTTCCATCAGTCACTCCTGGGCTACAATCACCTATCCAGACCCGTTTTACTGCCAACGCGGAGCCCCACCGGGCCTTCACAACTGGCCTACCGACGTTATCTACCCAAGGTAGTTATCCGGCTGGCTCCTCCGTCGCGACATTACCTGAACGCCCATCTGCGGTCCGCTAAACGTTAGCTGTCTTATCGGCTGCTATCTGAATAGACCTATCGGACAATTTATTATTTTATTTTTTCGAATTGGATTCATCCCCTCTACCACACGGAACCCCACTAATCCTACCAACGGAAACGCACGAGGTGGCTAATAACATATCTCCATCCTATGCTAGCTTGCTACCGATGGCCCGGCTAGCTGTCTAAATCGTCGTGACCCCAACCAACCTCACTACTTACTGGACCCTTTTGATCACTCGACTAAGCATGCCTCTCCTTAATGTCAATATGCCTTGTCCATTGCTGTTCTGGTTAGTGTTTATTGGCTTATTTCACTGTAGAGCCTCTAGTCCTGCTCACTATACCTTATCCAACATATTAGTTCCACCACCCACACATGCAATGTCATCTCCTGGTTTCAATGATGTTTCTAGAGACAATATCTCTCTCATCATCACTCAATACCTAGGTTTACCTCCACTGTATTCACATCCTACCATACCTTTGTCTGTACATTATACCGTGAAGCTATTTTATAACCCCACACCATGACTGTCCCACCGGTCATGCTGGCGGATGTTGCAGGCAGCAGAACGTTCTCCACGGCGTCTCCAGACTGTCACGTCTGTCACATGTGCTCAGTGTGAACCTACTTTCATCTGTGAAGAGCACAGGGCGCCAGTGGCGAATTTGCCAATCTTGGTGTTCTCTGGCAAATGAAAAACGTCCTGCACGGTGTTGGGCTGTAAGCACAACCCCCACCTGTGGACGTCGGGCCCTCATACCACCCTCATGGATTCTGTTTGTGACCGTTTGAGCAGACACATGCACATTTGTGGCCTGCTGGAGGTCATTTTGCAGGGCACTGGCAGTGCTCTTCCTGCTCCTCCTTGCACAAAGGCGGAGGTAGCGGTCCTGCTGCTGGGTTGTTGCCCTCCTACGGCCTCCTCCACGTCTCCTGATGTACTGGCCTGTCTCCGGGTAGCACCTCCATGCTCTGGACACTACGCTGACAGACACAGCAAACCTTCTTGCCACAGCTCGCATTGATGTGCCATCCTGGATGAGCTGCACTACTTGAGCCACTTGTGTGGGTTGTAGACTCCGTCTCATATTACCGCTAGAGTAAAAGCACCGCCAGCATTCAAAAGTGACCAAAACATCAGCCAGGAAGCATAGGAACTGAGAAGTGGTCTGTGGTTACCACCTGCAGAACCAGTCCTTTATTGGGGGTGTCTTGCTAATTGACTATAATTTCCACTGTTGTCTATTCCATTTGCACAGCAGCATGTGAAAGGTATTGTCAATCATTGTTGCTTCCTAAGTGGACAGTTTGATTTCACAGAAGTGTGATTGACTTGGAGTTACATTGTGTTGTTTAAGTGTTCCCTTTATTTTTTTGAGCAGTGTATAAAGAGTGATAGTCAGTGATGCGTTTGCCCCAAACATAATGCTTTGATTCAAGACAAAGTTAATTTATTTTACACACTTTTTGCAGTAATACTTTAGTGCCTTGTTGCAAACCGGATGCATGTTTTGGAATATTTTTTTTCTGCACTGGCTTCCTTCTTTTTACTCTCATTTAGGTTAGTATTGTGGAGTAACTACAATGTTGTTGATCCATCCTCAGTTTTCTGCTATCACAGCCATTAAACTAACTTCCTCTCCAGCAACTGAGTTAGGAAGGATGTCTGTATCTTTGTAGTGACTGGGTGTTTTGATACACCATCCAAAGTGTAATTAATAACTTCACCGTACTCAAAGGGATATTCACTGTCCGCTTTAATTATTTTTACCCATCTAACAATAGGTGCCCTTCTTTTCGAGGCATTGGAAAAACTCCCTGGTCTTTGTGGTTGAACCTGTGTTTGAAATTCACTGAGAGACCTGACAGATAATTGTATGTGTGGGGGTACAGAGATGAGGTAGTCATTCATAAATCATGTTAGACACTATTATTGCACACAGAGTCCACACAACTTATTATGTGACTTGTATTTAGGCGTGCCATAACAAAGGGGTTGAATACTTATATATTTTTTTATAATTTGTACAAATAAAATAAAATCAATCCATCAATCCATCCATCAATCTCAATTGAATCCATTTAAAATGTTAAATTCAGGCTGTAACAACAAAATGTGGAAAAATTCAAGGTGTGTGAATACTTTCTGAAGGCACTGTATGTTGTAGATTAATAGAATTCCTCTTTAAGATAAAAGTTTTCTACCAAATTTGTTTGAAAATTATGGATAAAGAGACTACAGCCCTGGTCAAAAGAAGTGCACTACACAGGGAATAGGGTGCTATTTGCGAGATACCATGACACGTTTCAGACTCAATTAGACCTAATTCATAAATAGACCCTGACATCATGTCAATCAAAAATGATTAATGCTGACTTGCATCAACATTCCAGTTTATCTACACTTCACCTCCTCTCTGGCAGAATTCTAAAATAAAACATTCAGAAGTTCTCATGCAACAGCACAAAAAATGATTTATGCTGACCAACACAAACGTTTCAGTTTTATCTTCACTTCAATTCCTCTTTGGCAGAATTCTAAAAAGAAAAAACTTCCAGAAGTGCCCACGCAACAGCACCACAGAAGCGGTCACTTACACCATGTGGCACTGGACCGCTTCTGCTTTTTTTCTGACTGCAGACACTCGAGACTGCAGGTTCCTTCTCATTACTGTGGCAGGGGAGAACTTCTCTTTCCACTGGGAACTTACAGTAACAAACATGACCGCTTTAAGACAGTCAGAAACAGGAACTTGAAAGTGATAGAATGACAATTTCACTCATTGAAATCAGTGTGCGACAACTCATACAGAGAGTGAAATATTATTTGTTTTTGTTTCACTAAGGTAAAGAGAGTCTGAGCGGGACAGTACTGAAAAAACACTCTCACGCTACATGGGTGCATCTCAATAGTCTCAAGTAGCTTCATCTCCTCATTTCTTCCAAGTTAAATAAATATCTCACTCTAAATATCTGGAAGAAGCCAATTCAGTAAATTGCAGATGAGGACAGGACGATGAGAAGATAAAGCCCTACACAATTGAACATGTTGAATACACCATATTTAAGACCCAGGGAAAAACTCTGGGCCCTAAAACTAAAAGCCCCTAAATATTCAGTCTGGTCCAGTGGGCCCTGGTGCATACTATTGGTATGCCACTGTCGATTATATCCAAAGATGGGAGTCCAGTGCTACTCACCTGAGCGCATCCATTTTCAGGCCAGGGAGGGGGGGTTTGGGCGGAGCTACGTCCTCCTCTGCCATGTCCGTCACAGCCTCGGTGAGCGGGGTCTTACTCAGGATCTCCCTCTCCCGTTCTGTCAGTGGCAACTCTGACCTGCTGGGAACAGAACAGGAGAGAGAGTCCGTGTGTGTGACAGAGATAGACTGACAGGAAAAAGTCTGGTGTATGTAGGGTTGTTTGTGTGCGTTCACTCACCTCTCTGGTGTAGTGATAGGTGGTGGTGGGGGTCTGTTGGGTGTGGTGGGGGAGGGTTGCTCCTGTTTCTCTATGGTGAGTTTGACCAGCTCCTGTTAGAACCACACAACCTCAATGTGTACAGTATACTGTTTTCAATCAGATTAAGATGTGTTCATTACATAATTTAGACAAAAACCTGAGTGGTCAGAGAGCAGACCTGGGTCAAATACATTCAGTTGTAAAGACTTTTGAAGTATTTGCACTTTCAGGACCATTCCATTTGGTGACATTGTACCAGGCAAGCTAACCAAACCACAGCATACGTATTTGAAAGTAGGCCTATTTGACAAATGTATTTGCCCCAGCTCGGCAAGGGAGAAACAGACACTATGACCCTCTCTGAGAGCCGTGGAAAGCTGCAAGCTATCGTTTCACAGACCCACCGACTGTCCCTCTTACCTTGACCCCATCCAGGACGGCTTTGATGACTGTCGTGACCGCGACCACGTTGTCCTTGTCATCAAGGTTGATGCCGTCCAGCATGACGTGGTCGGACCAGCGGATCAGGTTGGCAAGGCTCTGGTACACCCGGTTGTGACACGACGACACAGCCGAACTGAGGAGACAGGAGAGACGTGACAGTAAATGACAGGAAGGAAGAGATGGACAGAAAGGGGAGGCTGAGATTAGGGGGGAATGGAAAAGTAAAGATGGAGAAAAAAGGGGGAGGGCGTAGAACAGTAGAGTGATGGCAGGGTTACAGGGAAGAGGGAAGAAAGGATGGAAACAGAATGGAAGAGGGGAACAGAGAATGGAAGAGGGGAACAGAGAATGGAAGAGGGGAACAGAGAATGGAAGAGGGGAACAGAGAATGGAAGAGGGGAACAGAGAATGGAAGAGGGGAACAGAGAATGGAAGAGGGGAACAGAGAATGGAAGAGGGGAACAGAGTGGGGGTGTAGGGAAGAGGAGCGAGGGATACACATTTCGTGTCAGGTTCTGTAGATTGAGAATACGGACAACTAGCTAGACTAAAGGACCACATCTCTTCTCCCGCACTGACAGCCATATGCGTTAACTCAATGTCTCCCCCGAGGGGATTTATTGAGGAAGTGTGTGTGTGCGTGCGTGTGTGTGTGTGTGTGACTGGAAAAAGTGTGTTTGTGGTGGTATTAATTGGAAAATGTGTGTCTGTTCTGGTTTAGGTGTGAGGTGTCTGTTCTGATCTAGGTGTATGTGGCTGTGCTGAATGGACCATTGAGAAACAGTAGGGCGTGGTGGAGGTTCAGACCAGTCACAACATGCTGCAGCTGATTCACAACTCTGGAATATCCCTCCTGTCTCTACAGGATACAGCTCAGAGAAATAGCATCTATACAACGGTCCTCCCCATGAGTTTACCAGTCAAATTTCAAGGGTTACAGGTTCCAAGCCTTTTCTCTAGATTGTATTTCTATGACACTGCTACAGTAGAGCTAAGGGCTGTATGGGCAAAATGGAGCCTAAGACCGGGGCTAAGGCTCGTGGCCACAATGAACAAACTAAGTGGGCAAGAGGAGACAGCCAAGCAAAATACCATTCAGCAATAACAACTGGAGTCATAATAAAGCCTCTCAAAGTAGAAGTGCAGCTGATCTAGGATCAGATTTGATTTCTAGATCACATTGAATAAGATAACATGGACAGTGGGGACCTGATCCTAGTCTAATACACTTTATGAATACAGGCACTGGACCCAGGTGGTTCCAGAAGCAGAGGGGTAGGACTCAAGTCCCTGAGGCGGGTTGTGATCTGGGACGGTTGTCACCAACCTTTTGGTGGCGAAACTCGAGTTAGCACTTCATTATTTGTTACTCCTATGACCAAAGAACGGGAAATATTCCTTGATATTAAAAAAGACACAATAATAATAATAATAACAAAACAAGCCTATCGATACACTTTGTTGCACGAGTGGATAAGAAGAAGCGTGTGGCTCATAAAAAAGTGTTGACAGTGCTGAATAAATAGGTAAACATTAACTCAGTCAGAATAACAGGAGCTCTTTCCAGATATGAAATACCAGAGCACACGAGATGAACACACACACTGAAAACTCCAGGAAGCCTGAGGTGATTATGTCTCACTATGATGTCACCAAGTGTAGCTCCTGATGATGTCACAACATCCGTTCTCCTTTTTGAGCAACGTTCCAACAGGACACATCAAAAGCAGCTAGATAGCAGTTGATGATCCAACCACTTCAATGAGGTTGTTACATAACGTCTTGGGGAATGGAGACACCATTTGTTTACATTATTTTGTGGCAAAACAGCAAGAACATTCTGTGAGAATGTAGTACGCAGCCCATCTCACTAAGGGGCAACATGCCTAGGCTATGACTGGGTAACAATATGTAAGGAATGACCAACGGTCTCTCCTAAATGCTCAAAATTGTATATATATGACACAACAAACAAACAACAAAGTGAATAGAAATTTGGTAACAAAAAAACCTCAACAAAATAAAAACAAAATATGGTATGATCATATACTGGGCCAAAGATCCCTCATCAATGCTGAATACTAACCAAAGCCCATTTCCTTTGACCTATAGTACCCAGTCAAAAGTTTGGACACAACTGCTCATTCAAGGGTTTTTCTTTATTTGTACTATTTTACACATTGTAGAATAATAGTGAAGACATCAAAATTGTGAAATAACACATTTGGAATCATGAAGTAACAAAAAAACAAAAGAAGTGTAAAACAAATCAAAATTTACTTTAGATTTTTCAAAGTAGCCACCCTTTGCCTTGATGACAGCTTTGCACACTCTTGACATTCTCTCAACCAGCTTCACCTGGAATGCTTTTCCAACCGTCTTGACAGAGTTCCCAAATATGCTGAGCACGTGTCGACTGCTTTTCCTTCACTCCGCGGTCCAACTGATCCCAATCCATTTCAATTGGGTTGAGGTCAGGTGATTGCGCAGGCCAGGTCATCTGATGCAGCACTCCATCACTCTCCTTCTTGGTCAAATAGCCCTTACACAGCCTGGAGGTGTGTTTTGGGTCATTGTCCTGTTGAAAAATAAGTGATCATCCCACTATGTGCAAACCAGATGGGATAGCGTATTGCTGCAGAATTCTGTGGTAGCCATGCTGGTTAATTGTGCCTTAAATTCAAAATGAATCAGACAGTGTCACCAGCAAAGCCCCCCACACCATGCTTCATGGTTGGAACCACACGTGGATATCATCCATTCACCTACTCTATGTCTCACAAAGACACGGCGGTTGGAACCAAAAAAATTAAATTTAGACTCATCAGAACAAAAGGACAAATTTCCACCGGTCTAATGTTCATTACTCGTGTTTCTTGGCCGAAGCAAGTCTCTTCTTATTATTGGTGTCCTTTAGTAGTGGTTCCTTTGCAGCAATTCGACCATGAAGGCCTGATTCACGCGGTCTCCTCTTTCTGACCTAGAATATGTGGACAACTACAAATACCTAGGTGTCTGGCTAGACTGTAAACTCTCCTTCCAGACTCATATCAAACATCTCCAATCCAAAATCAAATCAAGAATCGGATTCCTATTTCGCAACAAAGCCTCCTTCACTCACGCCGCCAAACTTACCCTAGTAAAACTGACTATCCTACCGATCCTCGACTTAGGCGATGTCATCTACAAAATAGCTTCCAATACTCTACTCAGCAAATTGGATGCAGTCTATCACAGTGCCATCCGTTTTGTTACCAAAGCGCCTTATACCACCCACCACTGCGACCTGTATGCTCTAGTCGGCTGGCCCTCGCTACATATTCGTCGCCAGACCCACTGGCTCCAGGTCATCTAGAAGTCTATGCTAGGTAAAGCTGTGCCTTATCTCAGCTCACCAACACCTCCTTTGGCTGCCTTTCCTTCCAGTTCTCTGCTGCCAGTGACTGGAACAAATTGCAAAAATCATTGAAGTTGGAGACTTACATTTTCCTTGCTAACTTTAAACATCAGCTCTCTGAGCAGCTAACCGATCGCTGCAGCTGTGCATAGTCCATCTGTAAATAGCCTACCCAATCTACCTACCACATCCCCATATTGTTTTTATTTACTTTGCTGCTCTTTTGCACACCAGCATCACTACTTACACACCATCATCTGCTCATCTATTGATGGTTTTTGCGACTGCACTTGAAGAAATGTTAAAAGTTCTTGAAATTTTCCGGATTGACTGACCATCGTTTCTCTTTGCTTATTTGAGCGGTTCTTGGTCTTATACCAAATAGGGCCATCTTCTGTATACCACCCCTACCTTAACACAACTGATTGGCTCAAACTCAAATAAACTTTTAACAAGGCACACCTGTTAATTGAAATGCATTCCAGGTGACACCCTCATGAAGCTGGTTGAGAGAATGCCAAGTGTGCAAAGCTGTCATCAAGGCAAAGGGTGGCTACTTTGAAGAATCTAAAATCTAAAGTATATTTTGATTTGTTTAACACTTTTTTGGGGGTTACCACATGATTCCATATGTGTTATTCCATAGTTTTGATGTCTTCACAATTATTCTACAATGTAGAAAATAATACAAATAAAGAAAAACCCTTGAATGAGTAGGTGTGTCCAAACTTTTTGAGTGGTATTGCACATACCATCTTGAACACTAGCCTTTCTCCTGTCCCGTCTCAGCCCACGTACTTGTGTGTTATCCGGGCCTCCACCTGCACCAGAGGTAGAATAGCCTCCAGCACCTTGCTGGCCGAGCCAGGCAGCATCTCCAGCACCTTCTTCTCCACCACCATCTTGTCCACGATGGTCTTGAAGTAGCGCAGCGCGCTCACCACCTCCTTCTCCTGCTCCTCCAGCCGACTCACCTTCTACAGAACAGAAAGAAATAGAATTACATTTTCAGCTTGGGTTGTGTTCAGTAGGCAACAAAAGGATGGAAACAGAGTGAAACGGGGAGGTACTATTTGAACTTGTCCAATGAGATACGCTCAGTCGTTTTCTGTTGCAAAATAGCCCTAATGAACACAATGAAACATGGTAAGCTCGGAGGAAATCAATATTTGACATAATAATTGCTGGATGGAGAAAATGCCATTTCCAAAGAGAGCTCCGTTAAAATTAAAGCACACCCTTTGACGAAAACAACATTGTAATTTAGCATGGTCCAAAAATCTAAAAAAATATTTATATATTAATTATAATCCACATTTCACGTTGCTGTTGGATTATTTTCCTGTCTAAAATTAAGATCCTACATACACTGAGTGTACAAAACATTAGGAACATCAGGTGAATCCAGGTGAAAGCTGTTATCCCTTATTGATTTCACTTGTTAAATCCACTTCAAATCAGTGTAGATGAATGGGAGGAGACATGGATTGTGTATTTTTAAGCCTTGAGACAATTGAGACATGGATTGTGTATGTGTGCCATTCAGAGGGTGAACAGACAAGATAAAATATTTAAGTGCCTTTGAACAGGGTATGGTAGTAGGTGCCAGGCACACTGGTTTGAGTGTGTCAAGAACTGCAACACTCCTGGGTTCACGCTCAACAGTTTCCCGTGTGTATCAAGAATGGTCCATCACCCGGGGGCCTCCTTCTCTTCACAAAGAAATACAGTTTTATATCTTTATGTTTGAAGCCTGAAATGTGGCAAAAGGTCGCAAAGTTCAAGGGGGCCGAATACTTTCGCAAGGCACTGTAGTTGAATGTGCTGACAACAAAATCACACAAAAATGATCAATGGAAATCAAATTTATCAACCCATGGAGGTCTGGATTTGGAGTCACACTCAAAATTAAAGTGGAAAACCACACTACAGGCTGATCCAACTTTGATGTAATGTCCTTAAAACAATACAAAATGAGGCTCAGTCAGTAGTGTGTGTGGCCTCCACGTGCCTGTATGACCTCCCTACAACGCCTGGGCATGCTCCTGATGAGGTGGCGGATGGTCTCCTGAGGAATCTCCTCCCAGACCCGTACTAAAGCATCTGCCAACTTCTGGACAGTCTGTGGTGCAAAGTGGCGTTGGTGGATGGTGTGAGACATGATGTCCCAGATGTGCTCAATTAGATTGAGGTCTGGGGAACGGGTGGGCCAGTCCATAGCATCAATGCCTTCCTCTTGCAGGAACTGCTGACACACTCCAGCCACATGAGGTCTAGCATTGTCTTGCATTCGGAGGAACCCAGGGCCAACCGCACCAGGATATGGTCTCACAAGGGGTCTGAGGATTTCATCTCGGTACCTAATGGCAGTCAGGCTACCTCTGGCGAGCACATGGAGGGCTGTGCGGCCCCCCAAAGAAATGCCACCCCACACCATGACTGACCCACCGCAAAACCGGTCATGCTGGAGGATGTTGCAGGCAGCAGAACGTTCTCCATGGCGTCTCCAGACTGTCACGTCTGTCACGTGCTCAGTGTGAACCTGCTTTCATCTGTGAAGAGCACAGGGCACCAGTGGTGAATTTGCCAATCTTGGTGTTTTCTACACAGTGTTGGGCTGTAAGCACAACCCCCACCTGTGGACGTCGGGCCCTCATACCACCCTCATGGAGTCTGTTTCTGACCGTTTGAGCAGACGCATGCACATTTGTGGCCTGCTGGAGGTCATTTTGCAGGGCACTGGCAGTGCTCCTCCTGCTCCTCCTTGTACAAAGGCGGAGGTAGCGGTCCTGCTGCTGGGTTGTTGCCCTCCTACGGACTCCTCCACGTCTCCTGATGTACTGGCCTGTCTCCTGGTAGCGTCTCCATGCTCTGGACACTACGCTTACAGACACAGCAAACCTTCTTGCCACAGCTCGCATTGATGTTCCATCCTGGATGAGCTGCACTACCTGAGCCACTTGTGTGGGTTGTAGACTCCGTCTCATGCTACCGCTAGAGTGAAAGCACCACCAGCATTCAAAAGTGACCAAAACATCAGCCAGGAAGCATAGGAACTGAGAAGTGGTCTGTGGTCACCACCTGCAGAACCACTCCTTTATTGGGGGTGTCCTGCTAATTGCCTATAATTTCTACCTGTTATCTATTTCATTTGCACAACAGCATGTGAAATTTATTGTCAATCAGTGTTGCTTCCTAAGTGGACAGTTTGATTTCACAGAAGTGTGATTGACTTGGAGTTACATTGTGTTGTTTAAGTGTTCCCTTTATTTTTTTGAGCAGTGTATATACTTCTGTGTATTGATTTTAAGAAAGGCATTGACGTTTATGGTTAGGTACATGTTGGAGCAACGACAGTCCTTTTTCACGAACGCGCACCGCATCGATTATAACACTAGTAATATCATCAACCATGTGTTGATGATATTAGTGATTAGTGATTATGATTGATTGAAGGTTTTTTATAAGATAAGTTTAATGCTAGCTAGCAACTTACCTTGGCTTCTTACTGCATTCGCGTAACAGGTGGGCTCCTCGTGAGGCAGGTGGTTAGAGCATTGGACTAGTTAACTGTAAGGTTGCAAGACTGAATCCCCGAGCTGACAAGGTAAAAATATGTCGTTCTGCCCCTGAACAAGGCAGTTAACTCACTGTACCTAGGCCGTCATTGAAAATAAGAATATTTTCTTAACTGACTTGCCTAGTTAAATAAAGGTGTAAAAAAAAAAAAAAATCTGTCAAATCGGCGTCCAAAAATACAAATTTACGATTGTTATGAAAACTTGAAATCGGCCCCAATTAATCGGCCATTTCGATTAATCGGTCGACCTCTAGACGATTCTACACACACACACACCTTGTTGACGGGTTTCTCTTGGCTCTTGACCACAGGTTCGACCTGCAACTGCTTGCCCTTCTTTGATGGCGTCCTCTTGATCTTGGGAGAGTGGAACTTGTCCATCAGCTTCATGGTGAAGGAGGAGAGGTGGGAGCGCTGCGAATCTGAGGAGGAGAGGAAGAGAGAGATAAGACGTCAGTCAGAGGAGAAAGAATGGCAGAGAGGGGAAATAGAAGTAGCCTGGTAGATATGTAGGACTTTGGCACCACAGTGAATGTCAGAGAAGTAGGCTAAAGCAAAAACCATGGAAAAACCCAGCACAAAATGAAAGGAAACGTTTTGAAACAGACAGAAATGGGGAGAAACGCTAAAATGTCTAATGCTTTACCCTAATGAACACAGCCCAGGCTAAAATAGAAAAACCATAAGAGTCTGAGGGAGATCAATAAGAGACAGTGCCAATCAAATGATCACAACCCTGACAAAATGGCATTGCGGTAGCAGTGTTTCTGTCAGTGCAGAAGGTCCTAGCGGTTGTACTAGCATTGGCCCAGCAGGCAGTGTAGGCCTATCTGTCTGTGTTCAGCTGAGGGTGCAACAGAGATGCTATCAGGTCTTATCACATTCTCATTTCCACTGTCTGTCCACAGACTTCCCTCGGCTGATAACATTGCTGCTGGTCGCTCCCATCTCTGATAGGCCAGGCAGATCGGGAGTACACACACACACACACACACACACATATATACGTGGGCGCAGACACACACGCATACAGGAGCTGACAGATAGACACACACAAAAACATGCACACACACTCCAATCGCCACTGTCCATTGAGAATAGGCTGGTTAGTGGGAGAAGAGATGGAGCGATGAAAATCACTTTATGTTGCATAATTGCCAGCAGCTTCATAATAGCAGAGTCATTCAGCGGAGTTTCCCCAAGCCGCTGCCGGAGTGTTGAAGATATTTGGGAGAGAAGAGAGTGCTCCACGTTACTCTCCTCCCTGGAGAACCTCCCCCCTCCCTCTAACTCCATCTCTGCGCTGTACACACACAGACAGAGGTAGGAGATAAATACTAAATAGCCCTGTTATAAAAGAGAGAACGAGAGAATGAATGAGAGAAGAGAGACAGGAGAGAGAGAAAGAGAAAGAGATGGAGGCTAGACAGAGCTGCTCTTTTAGCTGATGTAATCCCCTGTACAATGTAGTGACCATATTAATAGATCCAGACTTGACTTCTATGGTAGTGACAGACATCTGGCTGTGGACCATCACTGCAGAACCACTAGGGTAAAACAACACAGGCCTCCATTCAGTGTGTCGTCTCTTTTTCCTTCAGTCAACAACAAAAAACACAAGCATTCCAGGGTTGAATGGCAGGAAATCGGTTATCGAGATTTACCGCCCAAAACCACTCCCTTGTCCCGGGACAAATAACTGCAAGAAGCCGATAAATTATACAAAATGATTTGTATGAACAGCATGACGTGAAATGGAACTGTTAAATTATACGCAATGTCTAAATGTGGCTTCTCTACGGCCTTCTCTCTACATTATCAATCATCAACGTTCAGGCTGGGGACAGACAGCCCATTTCAGTATGGAGCGCAGTTCACAATGCATGTAGACCTATCATCTCATCATGGGAACTTGTTTTCTTGTGACAGGTTGGCCCTACATTTGCTGCAGCACAGCCTATTCTACAGTAGAACCGCTCCAGAGTACAGGCCTCAGTGTAACGCTCATTCCTTCGACAATAAATGCGAATCCGACCATCACCCCTGGTGAGACTAAACCGTGACTCGTCGGTGAAGAGCACTTTTTGCCAGTCCTGTCTGGTCTAGCGACGGTGGGTTTGTGCCCATGGGCGACGTCGTTGCCGGTGATGTCTGGTGAGGACCTGCCTTACAACAGGCCTACAAGCCTTCAGTCCAGCCTCAGCCTATTGCGGACAGTCTGAGCACTGATGGAGGGATTGTGCGTTCCTGGTGTAACTCGGGCAGTTGTTGTTGCCGCCATTCTGTACCTGTCCCACAGGTGTGATGTTCGGATGTACCGATCCTGTGCAGGTGTTGTTACACGTGGTCTGCCACTGTGAGGATGATCAGCTGTCCGCTTTGTCTTAGGCGTCTCACAGTACGGACATTGCAATTTATTGCTCTGGCCACATCTACAGTCCTCATGCCTCCTTGCAGCATGCCTAAGGCACATTCACGCAGATGAGCAGGGACCCTGGGCATCTTTCTTTTGGTGTTTTTCAGAGTCTGTAGAAAGGCCTCTTTAGTGTCCTAAGTTTTCATAACTGTGACCTTAATTGCCTACAGTCTGTAAGGGGGCGGTATTTTCACGTCCGGATGAAAAGTGTGCCCAAAGTAAACTGCCTGCTACTCAGGCCTAGAAGCTGGAATATGCATATTATTAGTAGATTTGGATAGAAAACACTAAAACTGTTTTAATGATGTCTGAGTATAATATAACTTATTTGGCAGGCAAAACCCAGAAGACAAACCATCCAGGAAAAGTTTTTTTTTGAGGTGAAAGTGTTATCAATGTGGATCTAGATTTGTAAGGCACTTGCTTGCAGTTCCTATCGCTTCCACTGGATTTCAACATTCTTTAGAAATTGGTTTATGTTTTTCCTTTGAGAAATGAAGAAGTAGGGCTGTTCAGAATGAGGGTTGAGTCTAGTGTACTGTTGTGGTTGGGGCGCACGACCTGAAAGCTCGCTCCACTTTGTTTTCATCCAGTATTGAACGCAGTTTATCCAGTCTTAAATTATATTGATTATTTACGTTAAAAAAATATCAAAAGTTGTATTAGGAAAGTTGTTTGAAATGTTTGGACAAAGATTACAGGTAACGTATTAGATATTTTGTAGTCATGTTGCGCGAGTTGGAACCAGTGTTTTTCTGGCTCAAACGCGCCAAATAAATTGACATTTTGGAGAAATAACGACGGAATAAATCAAACAAAAAGGACAATTTTTCATGTTTATGGGACATATTGGTGTGCCAACAGAAGAAGCTCTTCAAAGGTAAGGCATGAATTATATATTATCATCATTATATTATATGATATCAAGCAAAGAGGCCTGAGTTTGAAGGTAGGCCTTGAAATACATCCACAGGTACACCTCCAATTGACTCAAATTATGTCAATAAGCCTTTTAGAAGCTTCTAAAACCACAACATAATTTTCTGGAATTTCCAAGCTGTTTAAAGGCACAGTCAACTTAGTGTATGTAAACTTCTGACCCACTGGAATTGTGATACAGTGAATTAATTATAAGTGAAATAATCTGTCTGTAAACAAATGTTGGAAAAATTATGATGCAAATTTGTCATGCACAAAGTAGATGTTAACAAAGTATAGTTTTGGCAAGTCAGTTAGGACAAGAAATTTGTGGAGTGGTTGAAAATAAGTTTTAATGACTCCAACCTAAGTGTATGTAAACTTCCGACGTCATCTGTAGTTTAATAACCTCTTGAAACTAGGGGGCACTATTTTCACCCACGGGGTGAGATCTTGCGTGGAGCCCCAGATCGAGGGAGATTATCAGTGGTCTTGTATGTCTTCCATTTCCTAATAATTGCTCCCACAGTTGATTTCTTCAAACCAAGCTGCTTATCTATTGCAGATTCAATCTTCCCAGACTGGTGCAGGTCTACAATTTTGTTTCTGGTGTCCTTTGACAGCTCTTTGGTCTTGGCCATAGTGGAGTTTGGAGTGTGACTGTTTGAGGTTGTGGACAGGTGTCTTTTATACTGATAACAAGTTCAAACAGGTGCCATTAATACAGGTAACGAGTGGAGGACAGAGGAGCCTCAAAGAAGAAGTTACAGGTCTGTGAGAGCCAGAAATCTTGCTTGTTTGTAGGTGACCAAATACTTATTTTCCACCATAATTTGCAAATAAATTCATTAAAAATCCTACAATGTGATTTTCTGGATGTTTTTTTTCTAATTTTGTCTGTCATAGTTGAAGTGTACCTATGATGAAAATGACAGGCCTCATCTTTTTAAGTGGGAGAACTTGCACAATTGGTGGCTGACTAAATACTTTTTTTGCCCCACTGTTTATAATAAAATTGGCCCTTTATCTGTGGAATAAAGACAGATACAAATATTTCTGTGAAAGGCTAACATCGGCCGATAATATCAGTCAACCGATTTATCAGTCGGGCTCGAATGTTCAATGGAAGTGTATGTGTAGAATTGGAGGTTGCTAGGCTAAATGACAGCAGTAAGTCACAGAGGTCTCAGTGCCAGCTGTTAAGTAATGGGAAGAGTACAGAGCAGCCCTCACAAACACACAGAGAGCGAGAGAGAGCGAGCGAGAGCAATATACTGAAAGAAGGGAAGGAGAGCAAGTGAAAAAACAGAGAGAAAGAGCAACACAGAGAAGAGAGATGGAGAGAGAAGATCAGCTAAAAGCAGTAGAGAGGATTGGGTGGTGATTAAATGAGAGTGAATCATCCGCTTAAAGTGGGACTCCCTTCATTTCCTCAAAGCACATATTAGCAGAAATGATGCATGGTGAATGACTAAGAGAGTTACTGATCACTTCCTGGTGAGTGTTCTCTTCTTCGGGGAGCTACAGACTCTCTCGCTCTGTGTGTGTGTGTGTGTGTGTGTGTGTGTGTGTGTGTGTGTGTGTGTGTGTGTGTGTGTGTGTGTGTGTGTGACTGTATAAAAATACAAGTGATTTAGAAACATGCATAATTAAAAGCCCACGATAAGTAGCATTAATAACAGCTTCACTAAGTGACTGACATAACGAGACTACACACATAAACACACTCTTATTTCTGACTATTGAGATGATAAATCAGCTGTTGCAGTCGTACTCCCGGATCTGAAATGTTGCAGGCCGAGGGAGGGAAGTCTGTCAGCTGAAAATTAACCCAGCTAGATGTAGTGTGGTTACGAGAGCAGCATCTGCCATCACCAGAACTTCATAAACATACTACTCTTCTTAGAAATGGATAGAACTGGAATGCTACCATCATGGGTGTACCACATAATTCTTAGACCTGACATGTAGTATAGATATTCATGGCTAAATGAATTATAATTCAGGATACTAGGGTTGTCACGATAACAGTATTGCGATACTCCGAGGTATCATGGCAAAGAAACAAAACATGACGCGTACTGAATTTCCTGAGGAAAACAGTCCTAAAGCTGGTAACAAGCAGCCTGATGTTGTCACCCAGAATCCCATGTTTCTTTTTCCAAGCTAAAGCACACTATATGTCACATACAGTGGGTTTTTAAAGGACCAAAGAGTTTAGTCTGCTTTGTGTTTTCCTTTTTGCCAAGGAAAATCAGTTATCGTAGTATCGCGATACGGGTATCATGATACCCTACAGGATATATGAAGTATATTACTGAAATTGTTCCGCCAGGTCACACGGCACAGAGGCTGCTATTTGCAGTTAGACTCAAGCTGTTCTAGTCACAGATGAAGACCTCACTGAGTAACAGATGTGAAGTTTAAAATAAGAAACCTACAGAGAAATGGAACGGAATGCAAGACTTCTCAAGGCACGTGTGAGACCCCCAAAAAAGTTGAATGCTGAGTGAATGATTTATGCAATTGCCATTGTTTTGATGTCTATACATGTGTTGCCTCATATTGGGGTAGGCTTGGCAGGGATCATGGAGGACTGGGTCCTGTCCAGTGATTGGTGGGGTTTTTCCTGTTGGGCTTCCGTTTCGAGCCACGGTCCAGAACAATGAGCCACAGGAAGGAGCACTGGGGCAGCCAGGAAGTCAGATTGTGTTAAAGGGTGTGGCGTCAGTACACACCCCTTTGGGACTCCAGGGACCGAGCACTCTCCAGCCACTCCCATATAGAGAAGAAAGGTTTAATTATCAATTATTCCGGAGCTAGTCAGCTGAAGAGTTCCATCAGCCACTCCTGGGCTATAATCACCTATCCGGACCCGTTTTACTGCCGACGCAGAGCCCCACCGGGCCTTCACGACTGGACTACCAACATTATCTGCCCGAGGGTGTTATCCAACTGGCCCCTCTGTCGCGACGTTACCTGAACGCCCAACTGCGGCCCGCTAATCGTCAGCTCTCTTATCGGCTGCTATCTGAATAGGTCTATCGGACAGTTTTCTTGGGTCACTATAACTACATGTATATCTATTTTGTCAATTGGGTTGGTCCCCTCTACCACACGGAACCCCACTAATCTACCGACGGAAACGCACGAGGTGGCTAAAAACAGACCTCCATCCTCTGTCAGCTTGCTACCGATGGCCCGGCTAGCCGTCTGAATCGCCGTGACCCCAACCAACTTCACTACTCACTGGACCCTTATGATCACTCGGCTAAGCATGCCTCTCAATGTCAATATGCCTTGTCCATTGCTGTTCTGGTTAGTGTTTATTTCACTGTAGAG
Source organism: Oncorhynchus clarkii lewisi (assembly GCF_045791955.1). Classification (NCBI taxonomy): domain Eukaryota; kingdom Metazoa; phylum Chordata; class Actinopteri; order Salmoniformes; family Salmonidae; genus Oncorhynchus; species Oncorhynchus clarkii. Next base: position 14,946,483 of record NC_092151.1, read on the forward strand.
CCTCTAGCCCTGCTCATTATACCTTATCCAACCTTTCAGTTCGACCACCCACACATGCGATGACATTACCTGGTTTCAATGATGTTTCTAGAGACAATATCTCTCTCATCATCACTCAATGCCTAGGTTTACCTCCACTGTATTCACATCCTACCATTCCTTTGTCTGTATATTATACCTTGAAGCTATTTTATCGCCCCCCAGAAACCTCCTTTTACTGTCCGTTCCGGACGTCCTAGAAAACCAATTCTCATAGCTTTTAGCCGTACCCTTAACCTACACCTCCTCTGTTCCTCTGGTGATGTAGAGGTGAATCCAGGCCCTGCCGTGCCTAGCTCTACTCCTATTCCCAAGGCGCTCTCTAATGATGACTTCTGTAACCGTAATAGCTTTGATTTCATGCATGTTAACATTAGAAGCCTCCTTCCTAAATTTGTTTAATAAAGCTTTAGCACAATCTGCCAACCCGGATGTCCTAGCCATGTCTGAATCCTGGCTTAGGAAGACCACCAAAAACTCTGAAATTTCCATCCCTAACTACAACATTTTGACAAGATAGAACAGCCAAAGGGGGCAGTGTTGCATTCTACTGCAGAAATAGCCTGCAGAGTTCTGTCCTACTATCCAGGTCTGTAGCCAAACAATTTGAATTTCTACTTTTAAAAACCCACCTCTCTAAAAACAAGTATTTCACCGTTGCCGCCTGTTATAGACCACCCTCTGCCCCAAGCTGTGCTCTGAACACCATATGTGAACTGATTGCCCCCCATCTATCTTCAGAGCTGGTGCAGCTAGGTGACCTAAACTGGAACATGCTTAACAGCCCAGCCATCCTACAATCTAAGCTTGATACCTTCAATCTCACACAAATTATCAATGAACCTACCAGGTACCAACCCAAAGCCGTAAACACGGGCACCCTCATAGATATCATCCTAACCAACTTGCCCTCTAAATACACCTCTGCTGTTTCAACCAAGATCTCAGCGATCACTGCCTCATTGCCTGCATCGGTAATGGGTCAGCGGTCAAGCGACCTACACTCAGCACTGTCAAATGCTCCCTGAAACACTTCAGCGAGCAGGCCTTTCTAATCGACCTGGCCCGGGTATCCTGGAAGGATATTGACCTCATCCCGTCAGTGGAGGATGCCTGGTTATTAAAAAAAAATGCCTTCCTCACCATCTTAAATAAGCATGCCCCATTCAAGACATTTAGAACCAGGAACAGATATCGCCCTTGCTTCTCTCCAGACCTGACTGCCCTTAACCAACACAAAAACATCCTATGGCGTTCTGCATTAGCATCGAACGGCCCCGTGATATGCAACTTTTCAGGGAAGTTAGAAACCAATATACACAGGCAGTTAGAAAAGCCATGGCTAGCTTTTTCAAGCAGAAATTTGCTTCCGGCAACACAAACTCAAAAAAGTTCTGGGACACCGTAAAGTCCATGGAGAATAAGAACACCTCCTCCCAGCTGCCCACTACACTGAGGATAGGAAACTGTCACCACCGATACATCCACTATAATTGAGAATTTCAATAAGCATTTTTCTACAGCTGGCCATGCTTTCCACCTGGCTACCCCTACCCCGGTCAACAGCACTGTGTACCCCCCACAGCAACTCACTCAAGCCTTCCCCATTCCTCCTTCTCCCAAATCCAGTCAGCTGATGTTCTGAAAGAGCTGAAAAATCTGGACCCCTAAAAATCAGCCGGGATAGACAATTTTAGAAAGAAAGGGTCCAGATTATCTGCCGAAAATGTTGCAACCCCTATTACTAGCCTGTTCAACCTCTCTTTCGTGTCGTCTGAGATTCCCAAAGATTGGAAAGCTGCTACGGTCATCCCCCTCTTCAAAGGGGGGGACACTCTTGACCCAAACTGCTACAGACCTATATCTATCCTACCCTGCCTTTCCAAGGTCTTCGAAAGCCAAGTCAAGAAACAGATTACCGAACATTTCGAATCCCACCGCACCTTCTCCGCTATGCAATCTAGTTTCAGAGCTGGTCATGGGTGCACCTCAGCCACGCTTAAGGCCCTAAACGATATCTTAACCGCCATCGATAAACAATACTGTGCAGTCGTATTCATTGACCTGGCCAAGGCTTTCGACTCCGTCAATCACCACATCCTCATCGGCAGACTCGATAGCCTTGGTTTCTCAAATTATTGCCTCGCCTGGTTCACCAACTACTTCTCTGATAGAGTTCAGTGTGTCAAATCAGAGGGCCTGTTGTCCGGACCTCTAGCAGTCTCTATGGGGGTGCCACAGGGTTCAATTCTTTTGCCGACTCTCTTCTCTGTATACATCAATGATGTCGCTCTTGCTGCTGGTGATTCTCTGATCCACCTCTACGCAGACGACACCATTCTGCATACTTCTGGCCCTTCTTTGGACACTGTGTTAACAACCCTCCAGATGAGCTTCAATGCCATACAACTCCAGGTACCAACCCAAAGCCTTAAACACGGGGATCCTCATAGATATCATCCTATTTCTATCCTTCCGTGGCCTCCAACTGCTCTTAAATACAAGTAAAACCAAATGCATGCTCTTCAACCGATCGCTGCCTGCACCTGCCCGCCCGTCCAGCATCACTACTCTGGACGGTTCTGACTTAGAATATGTGGACAACTACAAATACCTAGGTGTCTGGTTAGACTGTAAACTCTCCTTCCAGACTCACATCAAACATCTCCAATCCAAAGTTAAATCTAGAATTGGCTTCCTATTTCACAACAAAGCATCCTTCACCCATGCTGCCAAACATACCCTCGTAAAACTGACCATCCTACCGATCCTCGACTTCGGTACTGTCATTTACAAAATAGCCTCCAATACCCTACTCATTAAAATGGATGCAGTCTATCACAGTGCCATCCGTTTTGTCACCAAAGCCCCATATACTACCCACCACTGCGACCTGTACACTCTCGTTGGCTGGCCCTCACTTCATTCTCGTCGCCAAACCCACTGGCTCCAGGTCATCTACAAGACCCTGCTAGGTAAAGTCCCCCCTTATCTCAGCTCGCTGGTCACCATAGCAGCACCCACCTGTAGCACGTGCTCCAGCAGGTATATCTCTCTGGTCACCCCCAAAACCAATTCTTCCCTTAGCCGCCACTCCTCCCAGTTCTCTGTTGCCAATGACTGGAACGAACTACAAACATCTCTGAAACTGGAAACACTTATCTTCCTCACTAGCTTTAAGCACCAGCTGTCAGAGCAGCTCACAGATTACTGCACCTGTACATAGCCCATCTATAATTTAGCCCAAACAACTACCTCTTCCCCTACTGTATTTATTTACTTAGCTCCTTTGCACCCCATTATTTATATTTCTACTTCGCACATTCTTCCACTGCAAATCTACCATTCCAGTGTTTTACTTGCTATTTGTATTTACTTCGCCACAATGGCCTTTTTTTTTGCCTTTACCTCCCTTATCTCACCTCATTTGCTCACATCGTATATAGACTTATTTTTCTACTGTATGTTTGTTTTACTCCATGTGTAACTCTGTGTTGTTGTATGTGTCGAACTGCTTTGCTTTATCTTGGCCAGGTCGCAATTGTAAATGAGAACTTGTTCTCAACTTGCCTACCTGTGGAATAGACACCGGCTGGAATGAGGATTTAACCAATCAGCATCCAGGATTAGAACTACCCATTGTATAATATTATAATGGACAAGTGTGTTACGGTGTTTTGATGTCACTCTATGGCTGTGATGTCCACATACAATCTATTTCTGACAAACCTGAAATGCTTCGGCTCTAACCTCAAGTTTCAAAGATGACAACTATAAGGCCTGCAGATGTCTACAAGAGGAGATGCCCAAGTCTGACAGGGGAGCACGCCTATCATGTGACTATCAGGGGGAAATCCGGCTCTGTCAATTACAGTGCCTTCAGAAAGTATTCAAACCCCTTGACTTTTTCCACTTTTATTTTATTACCCCTTTTTATTTTTCTCCACGATTTCGTGATATCCAATTGGTAGTTACAGTCTTGTCCCATCACTGCAACTCTCGTATGGACTGTGTTCCTCAGCGTACACATCACGGACAAACTGAAATGGTCCACCCACACAGATAGCGTGGTGAAGAAGGCGCAGCAGCGCCTCTTCAACCTCAGGAGGCTGGAGAAATTTGTCTGGTCACCAAAAACAAAAACTTTTACAGATGCACAATCGAGAGCATCCTGTCGGGTTGTATCGCCGCCTGGTACGGCAACTGCTCCGCCCACAACCGTAAGGCTCTCCAGAGGGTAGTGAGGTCTGTACAACGCATCACCGGGGGCAAATTACCTGCCCTCCAGGACACCTACACCACCCGATGTCACAGGAAGGCCAAAAAGATAATCAAGGACAACAACCACCCGAGTCACTGCCTGTTCACCCCGCTATCATTCAGAAGGCGAGGTCAGTACAGGTGCATCAAAGCTAGGACCGAGAGACTGAAAAACAGCTTCTATCTCAAGGCCATCAGACTGTTAAACAGCCATCACTAACATTGAGTGGCTGCTGCCAGCATACTGACTCAAATCTCTAGCCACTTTAGTAATAAAACATTGGATGTAATAAATGTATCACTAGTCACTTTAAACAATGCCACTTTATATATAATGTTTACATACCCTACGTTACTCATCTCATATGTATATACTGTACTCTATACCATCTACTGCATCTTGCCTATGCCGTTCAGCCATCGCTCATCCATATATGTATATGTACATATTCTTATTAATTCCTTTACACTTGTGTGTATAAGGTAGTTGTTGTGAAATTGTTAGATTACTTGTTAGATATTACTGCATGGTCGGAACTAGAAGTACAAGCATTTCGTTACACTCGCATTAACATCTGCTAACCATGTGTATGTGACCAATAAAATTTGATTTAATTGAGTGCATGTAAACTTCTGACCCACTGGGAATGTGATGAAAGAAATAAAATATTAAATAAATCATTCTACTATTATTCTGACATTTCACATTCTTAAAATAAAGTGATGATCCTAACTGACCTAATACCGGGAATTTTTATGAGGATTAAATGTCAGGAATTGTGAAAAACGGAGTTTAAATGTGTTTGGCTAAGGTGTATGCAAACTTCAGACTTCAACTGCATATGCAGGTAGGCCACCAGACAGACAGCCAAAACTGTGCACTAGGCCTATTAAAAACTGTATCTTTCAATGGAATGCTGTATCTTTACATTTTTGGGCTTGCAATGTCTTGCAACTTCAGTAAAACAAAGCTTATCATCAATGAATAGGCTAGAATATTCAAAACGCAACAGAGTGAAGACTGAACACACATCATTAGTGAAGAGCAAGAGCAGCCAAATCAGCACAAGGAAGAGAAGAGGGGGGCAGACAAACAATATCTTAGTACTCTGTATCTCGCAATGTCTTGTCTTGATGCCTCACAAGTTCACTAAAGTAGCCTAAAGTTCACACAACTTTCCCCAGGCCTTTATAGCCTATTGTCTAGCTAGGATATAACATGAAAAATAATGTTTTGTGATAAGTGTACTGAGAATTAAACTTTGTGGCAGTAAAAAACATTGTTTCCGGTTAAGGATTTTTCCTAACATTAAGGATCCCGACTTCCTTTAAAAAGTTTGATTGTCTAAACTTTCACACCCCTACTCTAAAACAGGAAATTAAAAGCTCTTGAATATTATATTATTTGACATCAGGAAACCACCGCCACAGAACTTTATAAGGTTAATAAAATAAGTAACTTAAGCAACATGTTGTAGAAACACTGAATGAGCCATGGCCCACTAATTACATTCCAATACACTGCGTTAGGACTCCAATGATCCCATTTAATCAAAGGTCTTCCTTGGAAGAGTGGAACCATGAGACGTGTGCTTTAGGGTAATACAGGCCTATTATATTATCATCAAGACAGTCTTAAGAAACATGCTTAAACACCTATTCAGACTCAGAGGAGCTATTCTGTGTAAAATGTAGGACAGCAGCACTTTGACAGTAAGGAAAATGCTGGGATAAGGGCTTGTGTGTACATTGTGTGGGGCACACATAAACATTGACCTTAGACATGCCTCAATGCCTCCTCTGTTCAACTAAGTATGGAGACAACAAAAGTTGCGATCGCTCTCTCTCTCTGCCTTGGGGAGTGTCATTTCTCACTAACGGCGTGTTGATTATATGGTTGAATGGTGCAAGGCACAAGCTGTATTAACATACTACTACACCAAGAGGGCCCGGAGGTGAGGAAGAAAACAAATACACAAAACACATGAAATCTATGCATCTCTCCACACACACAAAGAGAATAGCCTGGTGTTACAAATGAAAGACCTGCGTGTGTCCTGTATAGCCTATTCAGCATATTCAACCAGCCCAGCAACTAACATCAAGCCTCCTGGGCCTACAACCAATCCATATGCAACTGACTGGAAAAACACTAGGTCAGATTATCTGGCAACGATTTATATTCCATAGAGAGAGCGAGAGCGAGAGAGGCTTGCAGCAGGTCACCTGAGAAAAGCAGACTAACTAAAGCATCATAAACAAATAGAAGGGCTGGGACAAGATTTAACTTGTTTAGGAAAACAGCCCTAATGTTGGAAACAAACATCTTTATCTTGTCATGCAGAGATGCATATATTTATTTTCCCAGCTACAGCGCACAATATTTTACATCTAGCAGGTTTTTAAAGCTGCACCATGCAGAAGTCCTCTTTGCATTCACATTGCTATGTTTATAAAGGAACCAAGATGTTTTTCCAACATTCACTCAAGCAGGCTGGGTTTTAACAAAGTGCAGGACAAGCCCTTCCATCAGAATGTGTTATCGGACAGCTAGATATACCTACTTACATTTTGGAAGCTAATAGATTGCATTCAGTTAAAATATGAGACATAAATTGTAATTTGTTTGGTAACAGAATAAATAGCAATAGAATAACTGCAGAATCAATCAAAATTGTACACCCAAGGTAGGCTACTGCTCCTTTAAGAGCTAGAATATATGTTTATACCCTATGGTTGTTTATACAACCTTATGCTTTGATTCTCACCAAATATAGCCTTCTCACACTATTCAAACCCCACAATCATAAGCCGTTTATGAAGCTCTTAGCCTATAGATCACATATACAGTACCAGTCAAAAGTGTGGACACACCTACTCATTCAAGGGTTTATTGCAATATACAATGTAGAAAATGTAAAAAGAAAGAAAAACCATTGAATAAGTAGGTGGGTCCAAACTTGTGACTGGTACTGTATATAGATCACATATATTGCAAACAAATAATCTGAACTAAAAATGTCTGTGCGTCCTTGACAATCGTTAATCAATACCCAATTTTTTTCCCTTCTTCTCTTTTGTGTCACCAATGTGAGTGTTTATGGCAGGGGAAATGGTGTTGCAGTAGTCTAGTGTGAGGTACAGGAATAATGACAATCGAACCTGGAGAGCTTTGAGTTTACATTGTCCTAAAAAAGTGAACCAGAACATGGAATTCAAGCGAACCGAAATGTGCGTACCGTACGTCAGCTACAAACTGACAGAAATGTCCGTACGTCAGCTACAAACTGACAGAAATGTCCGTACGTCAGCTACAAACTGACAGAAATGTCCGTACGTCAGCTACAAACTGACAGAAATGTCCGTACGTCAGCTACAAACTGGCAGAAATGTCCGTACGTCAGCTACAAACTGGCAGAAATGTCCGTACGTCAGCTACAAACTGACAGAAATGTCCGTACATCAGCTACAAACTGGCAGAAATGTCCGTACGTCAGCTACAGATAGAAATGTCCATACGTCAGCTACATGGCAGGAAAATGAATGAGAGGTGAAAAATGAGATGACCCCTTGTCCTTCTTGTCTCTTATTCTGAAAAGGTGCCACTTTATTAGCCATCTTTCCTCTTGTTTATGGACTTTAGGGCCTTTTCTGTATTGATATAAATACTGTCAGTAGATCTAACAGTAGCTGAGAGCAGAGATTCATATATCATCTGATCCAGGGAGATAAACACTAGGCCCTATGGTAGTAGTAGCTCTGTATGGCGTGAACCACTGTTGTTTGGTGGTGGAGAGAGAGAAAGACAGAGAGGTGGGGGAGGAAGAGAGGGAGACAGAAAGAGAGAGAAGAGAGAGAGAGAGCCTCTAAAGCTCTTCAGATAGAGACACTCAAAGCACATACAGCCCCAGATCAGCCAAGTACTTCAGCACTGCTTAAGTGTGAGCAAGCACTGATGATGATATGAGTAAATGACCTTAAGCACATTGTAGAGAAGAGAGTACTACTAGCCAATCTCTCCGTCACTCCCTATACAATCCTCCTCTGTTCATTCAGCTCACACTGTCAGTGCTGAGAGAGATAAGGACTAGGGAGAGATAGTGGGCATCAGCTGGGAATCCTTCCACATATGAGATGATCTGAGTGGGCAGGACTGGCCAGGAGAAATCCCTGCTGTGGTCTAGCCTCCAGACGGCCGGTTGCAACAGGAGAGGACGAGGACATAAGGAAGTGGGTCAGGCTAAGCCCGATGTACTCAAGCAGAAAGCCCACACACTTCCTAGAGGGGCTAAAAGCAACCAACCGCCGCGCTGCCTGATGGGATGACTAGTGTGTGTGCGTGGTTGTGTGTCATACTGTGTGACACAGGTGTCTGAGAGATTGGTGAGCGGTCACAGGGCTGCCGTGGGGTTGGGAAAGGAAGAGAGGAGGGAGAGAGCTCACACACCCTTCTCTGCTTACTATTTCAACTAATATTCAGAAATGGATTAGTGGAGGAAGGAATACCCCTTTTCACCCCTCCCCTCCCCCGACATGCCTAAACAGGGAGCCCTAAAGTTCCACATTCCCCACATGCCTTGTCCCATCCCCTAGTCAGCCTAAGCCAGTGCTATGTCTGCTCCCCTCCCCTCCTCTCTGGCTACAGAAACATTTCACATAATATGAGGTTTAGAGTCTTTTACACTACACCACATTACACTACACACACCGACTCCTGCAGGATGTACCCGGATCCACAAGGGGGCTTAGCCCCGTCATTTGAAACTTGCTCCCCTTCGGTTTTCATTTTGGATTCCCAAAAAGTGACAGGTTCCTGCTAAATCTCCACTAAGTCAGCACAATCGACAGAGCGCTGTGTGTGCAGTGGGGCTATGGAAAACCACTGGGGTGCAGGGTTTCCGTTAGCCGGTGATTACCTGCTTTTGGACGATAACATTTATGAAAAGCTGATGAATAAAATTATAGCCGGCCAAATTGTCCAGGCCTGCCACGCTGGTGAGCATAGCGAGAGAGGAGCCTTGGCCTAAGTTACTGTTGATCGCAAAGATTGAGGCCTTTTTCATTTAAGTAAAACTAAAGTTAGAGTACGCCTATAGTGAAAAGCCTACATTTAGTCGTACTTTGCAACCTATAGGACACCCGGCTGTGGTAGTAAAAAAATGTATTGGTTGCATTGGTGCAGGTTGCACATTCATTCACCTCACTGAAAACGTCCTATTTTGTTTAGGAGGCTAAAACCATGATTTGGTCAAACAGTAAAGTACATTATCCTCATGATTCCGGAAATGAAAGTGTCTGCCTGCCTGCCCCTGTACCTGTTTCACTGGGGCCTGCTGCTGTGTCGAGCAATCCACTTTCTCTCTCCTTTCAAATGCTCCCGGAGAAAGACGTGCTCTGATTGTATACCACTTTTTTATCCAATTGCTGGAAAAACACAGCTATCCTGTTGTCACAGATGGAGAGGATGTTCTCAGCTTTCTGTAGGTAAATGTTTTATTTTTCAACTCTATGAGCTCAATAGCAACTATTTCACAAAGATATTTAATATGGCTTGGAGATACAGAGCATGCGAAATGAGCATTGGTCATTGCGGGTGCTTAGGCCTCATTAGACGGTAGGCTACAACTGCAAAAAAAATAAGGAAATGAAATGTACTGTTCGATTAATACACGGCTACTATGAGTGGGTATTATCTTGAGAGTTAGTGATCTATCTTTAGAGTAGTTGACCATTGGCAGTACAATGGCCTTACTGAAGAGCTCAGTGACTTTCAACATGGCACCGTCAGTTCGTCAAATTTCTGCCCTGCTAGAGCTGCCCCGGTCAACTGTAAGTGCTGTTATTGTGAAGTGGAGACATCTAGGAGCAATAATGGCTCAGCCGTGAAGTGGTAAGCCACACAAGCTCACAGAACGGGACCACTGAGTGATGACGCAAGCACGTAGCACTGACGTTGGAAGCAATGTCAGCACAAGAACTGTTCGTCGGGAGCTTCATGAAATGGGTTTTCCATGGCCGAGCCCCCGCACACAAGACTAATATCACCATGCGCATTGCCAAGGGGCGGCAGGTAGCCTAGTGGTTAGAGCGTTGGGCCAGTAACCAAAAGGTTGCTAGGTCGAATACCCAAGCTGGCAAGGTAAAAATCTGTCGATCTGCCCACTGTTCCTTGGCCGTCATCGTAAATAAGAATTTGTTGCCTAGTTAAATAAAGGTTAAATTTAAAAAATGAAATAACATTTACTTAACACCATTTCTCAGTAGTCTACTACGCTTTTTAATAAAGCACTGTGACTTACTTTACAGGACTAATCATTTTTTCTATTGCTCGATGCAATAAAAGTGGTGCAACCAAATTATGATCTCGTGCCCCAGTGCAACCAGGGGAGTCTGTTAGTCTGAAGCCGGGCTACAAGGGGAATGTCTGTATGGAAAAGTTGTGATATTGTAGTGGACTAAGATGACGCAGCCAAAGCAGGCTATTGAGCATCCTACCTCCCTATTGAGCATCCTACCTCCCTATTGAGCATCCTACCTCCCTATTGAGCATCCTACCTCAATAGGGAGTTGCTCAATAGCCTGCTTTGGCTGCGTCATCTTAGTCCACTACAATATCACAACTTTTTTCGACAATTTTGTAATTTAAAACGTTTTTTAATAAAAATTTTTTTTTATTGTATTACATTATTATTGTAGGCATATTTATTAATCCAAACCATTTCTTTAAACGTGCATTGTTGAATTATTTTGAGACATTTTCCTTAGCTAAATTAAGTTTGATCTGTCTTTTCAATAGTGTGCTCCGTATTTAGTTTAAGATAGGTTCTAAGTAGGCCCGTTGTAAAATGGTTCTAAGTAGGCCCGTTGTAAAATGGTTCTAAGTAGACCGTTGTAAAATGGTTCTAAGTAGGCCCGTTGTAAAATGGTTCTAAGTAGACCGTTGTAAAATGGTTCTAAGTAGGCCCGTTGTAAAATGGTTCTAAGTAGGCCCGTTGTAAAATGGTTCTAAGTAGGCCCGTTGTAAAATGGTTCTAAGTAGGCCCGTTGTAAAATGGTTCTAAGTAGGCCCGTTGTAAAATGGTTCTAAGTAGGCCCGTTGTAAAATGGTTCTACGTGGCCCGTTGTAAAATGGTTCTACGTAGACCGCTGAAAATGGTTCTACGTAGACCGTTGTAAAATGGTTCTACGTAGACCGTTGTAAAATGGTTCTACGTAGACCGTTGTAAAATGGTTCTACGTAGACCGTTGTAAAATGGTTCTACGTAGACCGTTGTAAAATGGTTATAAGTAGGCCAGTTGTAAAATGGTTATAAGTAGGCCCATTGTAAAATAAATATCAATAGAAAATTTAAAGAAAGAAATAAAATGTTATTTGTTGCCTAGACTTTACTGCAAATGACACTCAAGTCTTGGTAATACACTAATATTGCAGTTAGCCATGAGAGCCTTCATAATAGATTGCTTGTGACCACCCACACACTACTACACTTGGGAGGAAAAAAAACATCTTAAAGCATAAATGAAACAAACAGGCATTCTATTTTTGCTCTATTATAGTGGCCACTATAGTAGACATTGATCAAGTGAACAAGGCTACATGTGTGTAAAAATAGCATTCACGGAGTAAAAATAATTAATAATAATCCCCCCCTCACTCACACGTGTTACTGTCAATTTCAACACAACAAAAGCAATATCTTTGGGCTACACGGCACATTGTTATATTGTACACTTTCTGCCTGTGGACATCTGTTCTACAATATGCCAGCAGATTATGATACCCTTGTGTTGGCATAATTTATCTCTTTCAGGCAGAGTACACCTGGCATACCCTTTTTTATCCACTGTATTGAAAAAGTGAGAAAGAGGGAAGTGTGTGGTGTTCCTTTCACCTCTATAGTGGCATCCAGTTTAAGCCAGGCCCAGCTCCAGCTCCACTTAATCCCTGAATCCACTTGTTTAACAAGCAACACCTCATTTTAACCTAATTCTCTCATTCTGAAAATTAACCACATACTGTAGAGAGAAAACATTAGTTTGTTAGCTAGTTAACATTTCACACAGATTTCCAGGTTCCAGTAAGCAACTAACACGTTATAACTTGAGGGATGGCAGGTTAACGTATACTCACCCCATTCCGTACAAATGTGCGCAACCGCGACATTCAAACGAGGCTACAAAGAAAACTAATGGGACTGTAGTGACTGTGTTGACTTCAAAATCCAAAATCTGTGGTGTGAACTACATTTCTATTCAAGCGTTGATCGACATGGTAATGGCTCTATAGTATTGGAGAAAAGTTGAAAAAAACGGACCCTCCGTCACGTGTCATGCTTTACGCGCGCTGTACGTTACGGCAACTATTTCTGTCTTACAATCTCTCTCCACCAGGTGTAGCACCTCGCTCATAGTTTAAAAACAAGAAAGGGACAGTGACGGGGTAAGGGGGGATACTTAGTCATTTTTTGCATCGTCACTGCAAGTGATCATGAATTTCAAAAGACAATGTTTACTTCTGAAGATCACTTTAGCACCGCCCTAAAAACCTGATTCAAATTCGACACAAACCTTCAAATAGGTATGCAATGACACATTATATAAACTCTTGTTTTATTTACATTTTAGAGGCGATAAGTTGATAAATTGGACAGATCGAGTGAAAAAAAGCAGTTTTCCCACACGAAATCTCTCCTTCTCACTATCACACATTAGTTTCACTTCCACACCCGCCATTTTTAAAAAGATCCGACGGAGCTCATTGCCTTCTTGAATTATGCAGAAACGGGCTGCGTGGAGGTCATGTCATTAATTTTGTTGGAAAGATGAGAAATTGTGCTTTACAATGGTATTGACATTACAGTTGATCTGGAAGTATTATGTTTTTGGGGTGCTAAAATAAGGTCAATTGGACCAAGGCGATGTACAAACGTGAGTGAGTTTACGTTACCTTAGCGAATTGGTTAGGTTACTAACGTTAGGTTATTAACATCAGATTAGCTTTTTTTTTTTTTACTTTATTAGCCAGCTAATTTTCACACCATAAACTCAATTATTTGAACAGTTAAGTTGGCTAGTGTTGCATAACATTTCTCTGGCTAACTAACAGAGAATTCGATCCAGCTAGCAAGATATGCCCAACAACTTGTTCCACCACACTCTCTCAGTCACCTAAACTTTAAGCATTTTACGTGAAGCTGATTGAGAGAATGCCAAGATTGTGCAAAGCTGTCATCAAGGCAAAGTGTGGCTACTTTGAAGAACACAAAATATATTTTGATTTGTTTAATAATTTCTTGGTTACTACATGATTCCATATGTGTTATTTCATAGTTGTTATGTCTTCACTATTATTCTACAATGTAGAAAATAGTAAAAATAAAGAAAAACCCTTGAATGAGTAGGTGTTCAAACTTTTGACTGGTAATGTACACTGCTCAAAAAAATAAAGGGAACACTTAAACAACACAATGTAACTCCAAGTCAATCACACTTCTGTGAAATCAAACTGTCCACTTAGGAAGCAACACTGATTGACAAATTTCACATGCTGTTGTGCAAATGGAATAGACAACAGGTGGAAATTATAGGCAATTAGCAAGACACCCCTGATAAAGGAGTGGTTCTGCAGGTGGTGACACAGACCACTTCTCAGTTCCTATGCTTCCTGGCTGATGTTTTGGTCACTTTTGAATGCGGTGCTTTCACTCTAGTGGTAGCATGAGACGGAGTCTACAACCCACACAAGTGACTTAGGTAGTGCAGCTCATCCAGGATGGCACATCAATGCGAGCTGTGGCAAGAAGGTTTGCTGTGTCTGTCAGCGTAGTGTCCAGAGCATTGAGGGGCTATCAGGAGACAGGCCAGTTTATCAGGAGGCATGGAGGAGGCAAAAGGAGGGCAACAACCAAGCAGCAGGACCGCTACCTCCGCCTTTGTGCAAGGAGGAGCACTGCCAGAGCAGTGCAAAATGACCTCCAGCAGGCCACAAATGTGCATGTGTCTGCTCAAACGGTCAGAAACAGAAACAGACTCCATGAGGGTGGTATGAGGGCCCGACGTCCACAGGTGGGGGTTGTGCTTACAGCCCAACACTGTGCAGGACGTTTGGCATTTGCCAGAAAACACCAAGATTGGCAAATTCACCACTGGTGCCCTGTGCTCTTCACAGATGAAAGCAGGTTCACACTGAGCACGTGACAGACGTGACAGTCTGGAGACGCCATGGAGAACGTTCTGCTGCCTGCAACATCCTCCAGCATGACCGGTTTTGCGGTGGGTCAGTCATGGTGCGGGGTGGCATTTCTTTGGGGGGCCGCACAGCCCTCCATGTGCTCGCCAGAGGTAGCCTGACTGCCATTAGGTACCGAGATGAGATCCTCAGACCCCTTGTGAGACGATATGCTGGTGCTGTTGGCCCTGGGTTCCTCCTAATGCAAGACAATGCTAGACCTCATGTGGCTGGAGTGTGTCAGCAGTTCCTGCAAGAGGAAGGCATTGATGCTATGGACTGGCCCGCTCGTTCCCCACACCTGAATCCAATTGAGCACATCTGGGACATCATGTCTCGCTCCATCCACCAACGCCACATTGCACCACAGACTGTCCAGGAGTTGGCGGATGCTTTAGTCCAGGTCTGGGAGGAGATCCCTCAGGAGACCATCCGCCACCTCATCAGGAGCATGCCCAGGCGTTGTAGGGAGGTCATACAGGCATGTGGAGGCCACACACACTACTGAGCCTCATTTTGACTTGTTTTAAGGACATTACATCAAAGTTGGATCAGCCTGTAGTGTGGTTTTCCACTTTAATTTTAAGTGTGACTCCAAATCCAGACCTCCATGGGTTGATACATTTGATTTCCATTGATAATTTTTGTGTGATTTTGTTGTCAGCACATTCAACTATGTAAAGAAAAAAGTATTTAATACGAATATTTCATTCATTCAGATCTAGGATGTGTTATTTTAGTGTTCCCTTTTTTTTTTGAACAGTGTATATACATTTTAAATATTAATATAGTGTACACCTAAGCCAATAGGCCTATGTATGCAATGCCCTGATGCATTTAATCCTCAAATCTCTGACAGCTGAACAGTGAGGTGGACAATTATTGTTTTAGGAAAGTAAAAAACAATGAAACAATAGGCTGAGGTTTTGCATTTGCTACTGATCAAAACAAGGAATAGTAATTAGTTATAGGCTGTTTTTAAGGACACGTAAACGTTAAAAAAAACAATCTAGCTGGTTGGTTTTGATAAAAATCTTGCTTTAGTGTGTAGGGCGCTGTCCACGGTGCTGATATTTCACACCAACCTGTCAATTGTTGGTCAAAAGCATGAGCTTTTGTTGCTGGTGGTAAAGCGTGATGCATTGGAATTCTTTTGAATTCTGCTTGTAAGAACCCAAATGATGTATCTTTTGTACTTATCGGTATGTTTCGGTATGTTTCATCATAGAAATAGATCTATTATGGTAGCCAATTATTCTTGGTAGCCAATTGGTTTTTGTGGTAGGTAATGGAACTATCCTTATTGGAAACGTGTTTATGATAGGCTGACATTGCTTCATTGATTACGTGGGGTGAATTTGATTCACAGAAGTGTATTGTGCCATATCACAACGTGTTGCTGAACTCATGAGCGGCATGATTTTCCTGAAGTGGGCCTATAGGTCTATTTATTTGGCAAGACAGCTGTGCATGACTGCATCTCACTGTAGTAGGCTGTAGGCTACATCTCACAGTAGTAGGCTGTAGGCTACATCTTACAGTAGTAGGCTGTAGACTGTTTTGGTTATTTGGATCTCCATTCACCTTATGTTTACTGTGTTTGTTTACTGTTAATGTAACTAGCCTAAATATAGATTGTGTGCCTTTATCGAGCTGATATTTTGTTGACTAGGCCTACTATTTGGTAGCTTTGTTTTGTTCTGTTCACATTAATTTGTTCGCATTCACAGTTGTGTCGGTATTCTAAGCCAAACTGCTATTCAGTAACCAATGACCCCGGAGTCTGTCACGCCCTGACCTGAGAGAGCCTTTGGCCGGGTATGGTTCTCAATCAGGGACAGCTGTCGATCGTTGTCTCTGATTGGGAATCATACTTAGGTAGCCCTTTCACAGCTGTCCTTCAGTGTGGGTAGTTGACTTTTGTTAAGGACACTGTAGCTCTGTAAGCTTCACGGTTGTTTCTTCGTTTGTTGTGTTGTTGGTGACATTTTAAATAAAAGGAAAATGTACGCTCACAACGCTGCACTTTGGTCCACTTCTTTCAACGGCCGTGACAGAGTCTCAACATTTTAATCTTGTTTACTGTGGTATTGCATGATTTAATCAAAATTCAATAATTCCAATGCAAGAACCTCAACAATAGTTTTACTCCCTCCCTAAATTCAATTGCCCCCTTACCTCCGCATGCTTCAGTTCGGCTGGCGCCTAGACGAACGCGTGTGCTCACATACTCCCTTAAAGTTGGGTGGCAGGGTAGCCTAGTGGTTAGAGCGTTGGACTAGTAACCGGAAGGTTTCAAGTTCAAACCCCCGAGCTGACAAGGTACAAATCTGTCGTTCTGCCCCTGAACAGGCCATCATTGAAAATAAGAATTTGTTCTTAACTGACTTGCCTGGTTAAATAAAGGTACATTTAAAAATTTAAAAAAGACCTTGCTTGAAAAATGAGAAAAGATCTAAGACAACTCATTTTACATCTAACTAAGATAGTATTTGGTGCAGTATTTGGTGCAGTATTTCTTAAGTGAAAAAATTTGCATAAAACGAGTCGTCCATCATTGAATGTCAACAAACACTTCATTGAATAATCACTACTGTTGACCAATGACTGACATAGGGGCGTAGACTTTGGCTACCGAACTTCACGTTGCCTCGAGAAAATACCTGGTGTTCATGAACAGCAGAGAAAAAACCCGGTGTTCATGAACAGCAGAGAAAAAACCCGGTGTTCATGAACAGCAGAGAAAAAACCCGGTGTTCATGAACAGCAGAGAAAAAACCCGGTGTTCATGAACAGCAGAGAAAAAAACCTGGTGTTCATGAACAGCAGAGAAAAAAACCTGGTGTTCATGAACAGCACAGAAAAAAACCTGGTGTTCATGAACAGCAGAGAAAAAAAAGAGAGAAAAAAAAAAAACTCTTGCCAAGGACCAAAATGAACAAAAACGTCACAAAATATCGTCATAATATACGCATGAACTGTTCCGAATGGGAGGCATGCAGAGCTTTAAGTCACTCTATCCTGGTGCCAGGTCTGCTACAGGACAATAAAGTGGGTGTGTGTGTATGTGCACGTACATTGAGTGTACAAAACGTTAAGAACACCTGCTCTTTCCATGACAGACTGACCAGGTGAATCCAGGTGAAAGCTTTGAACCCTTATTGATGTCACTTGTTAAATCAATACAGGGCAGCAGGTAGCCTAGTCGTTAAGAGCGTTGGGCAAGTAATCAAAAGGTTCCTAGCTCGAATCGCTGAGTCGACTAGGTGAAAAATCTGTCGATGTGCCGTTGAGCAAGGCACTTAACCCTAATTGCTCCGGATAATAGCATCTGTAAAATGACAAAAAAAAAGTCCAATCAAATCATTAGATGAAGGGGAGACAGGTTAAAATAAGGATTTTAAAGCATTGAGACATGGAGTAAGACATGGAGTGTATGTGTGCCATTTGGAAGATGAATGGGCAAGACAAAATATTAAAGTGCCTCTAAACGGGGTGTGGTAGTAGGTGCCAGGCACACCGGTTTGTGTCAAGAACTGCAACGCTGCAGGGTTTTTCCTGCTCAACAGTTTCCCGTGTGTATCAGGAGTGGTCCACCACCCAAAGGACATCTCGCACAACCGAGGTAAGCATTGTAGTCAACATCGGCCAGCATCGCTGTGGAACACTTAACGTTGTAGTAGGGCTAAATCAATATCAATAATTAGGTAATTACATCCCTCAATAACGATATAAAAACGTATAGATTCATTTTCGATAATGTCAACATAGAATAATTAGGTACAGCAGTCCATTTCACCTCTGACGCAGCAGGAACGTGCGGAGAAGTGACAATATGCACTAAAAACCATTTAAAACCTCGAGTGATGGAGTAGCCACTGTTAACCACGAAAAATGAGTGATGTAGGCGAAAAGTGGCAGTGATAGCCATGGAGAAGGAGCCGCTTCCAACTAATAAATTATTGATAAAAAGGGTTAAACTGTTTCAGTCATTTGGAAGTGGTTTGGCTTCTTGAAGTCCGACAAAGAGCAGAGCAATGTTCGATGCAAATTGTGCCATCGACAGGTGGCTAAGAAGTCTGGTAATACGACAGACCTTTTTCAAAATCTGAAGCAAAATCACTCTTTGGAACATGCAGGAAGTTTGAGATTGCGCCACGGAATTGATAAACGCCCCTCAAGCTCCAGCCAATCTAGGGATGTTTTTCCAAAGCAGTCAACACTGACATCGCTTATGCCATACAAGCAAACATCAAAAAGACGTCACAAATGCTAATATGCATTGCTAAGGACATGCTACCAATTAGCACAGTCAAAAAGGAAGGTTTCAAGAGGGTTATCAATTTCATTGACCCCAGGTACATGCTCCCTGGCTGCAAACATGGAACAATTTTCCTTCAAGTATAATTTGATGTGTAACTCACATCATTAAAAAAAAAATGTAACCTTTATTTAACTAGTTAATTAGCAAGTCAATTAAGAACAACTTCTTATTTACAATGACGGCCTATCGGGGAACAGTGGGTTAACTGCCTTGTTCAGGGGTAGAATGACACATTCTGGCCCAACGCTCTAACCAGTTTGTTCAGGCATTATTGAATTTGAAGCAGATATGCAACTTTTAAACATTATTTGATTAATATTGTGATGATTATCGTTATCGAATGAAAAAAATATATAGATATCGTAATAATTTATCTACCATATCGCCCAGCCCTACGTTGTAGATTCCAAGGCCCCGGCGAATTGAGGCTGTTCTAAGGGCAAAGGGGGGTGCAACTCATAGTCAGAGTATGTGCGCACTCAATGTGGACCCAAACCAAGTAAATGACTGATTATCCAAAGACAGAGAGGTGAAGGTCAAAAGTGATAGAGATGGTAACATTTCCTGAGCAAAAAGCACAAAGTGAATTAGTGGTTATGCACCTATATCAGCACTTGCAGCCAAGATATTTGCAGGCAGGGACCCACCGGTACTGCTGCGTGGGTCAGCTTTGGTTGCAGTGAGGCTTATAGTGACTGTCTAACTACTGTACTAGCTAGCGGGTTTTCAGATCTCCCACCAGTCTGTCTGACACAGACTACTACTCACACACTGCTGAGCCCCAATTAGCCTCATCACCACAGCTGAGGTGATTGCACAGGCCACGATGGGCACACACACACACACACACACACACACACACACACACACACACACACACACAAACAAACTGGGGTCCTCAGACACTCTTTACCACCTGTCAGGTTAAACGCAGCAGCAAAGTTCATTAGGCTTGATGGCGCACGCCGTGTTTTCAAAACATGTCATTGCGCCACTCTGTGCTATGTAATTACACCATGGACTCAACCACCTCAATCATGGAGCCTCTTCTCTCCATGCAAGCCTAGCAGCACACCTGGGTCTCTAGGTTCACACACTGCTAACTGGCTGAGCCGAAGAGACAGTGATTACGAAGCTAAATAAATAGGGCTAATATGGCTAACGCTAAATATTGTAAATGTTGCTGCTACCTTTCACATAGCACAGATTGACAAGGCCACCGACTAGTAGTTTGAGACTCCCCAAACAAAACTGACCAAGAACAAGCGAAATCAATGGTTTTCAGTTTATATTTTTTGGAATAGCCTAACCAAAATTTAAACCAAAAAACATTTTCTGAAGTTGGTGGATGTACAGATGGATGAAACAGTGAGACAACTCAGTGTTGAGAGCCTAGGCACATGCAGTCTAGTCTGGGCAGGCTGTAGAGAGCTGTGGCTAGTGGCCTCCTCTGGCTGGCTGGATCCACCCTAGACTTCAGCACAGCAAATGAGCACCTTCACAAAAGCCACACTACACAAAAAACCTAGGGAGGAATGTCCCCAGCGCTTCATTTCTGCCAGCACTTCTATTTTTCTTTACATAAAAGCTCTAAAACAGGATGGCTTTGACAGGCTGGTCTTTGAGAAGAAAAGAACACAAGAGCCAGGTTTGTCCATCCATCCCCAAAAAGGAAAATGCAAGCATGGATACATTTAGCACAAGAACAAATAGGCCTGCTGAGGTGCAATGGTGAAGTATTTTTCATTTGGCTTTATATTTAAGTCATTTAGCAGACATTTTTCCAAAGCAATTTACAGGAGCAATTAGGATTAAGTGCCTTGCTCAAGGTAACTTCAATTTTTAGTAGAATTTACCAAGAAAGGCTTGCTTAAGAGCCCTTCCCAAAAATGCAGTTCTAAAAAAAAGTATCTAAAAATAGTCAAACAATAAATAAAATACACAAGAATCAAGCTATATACAGTACCAGATCAATGTGCATTGAGTTTGTCTTGTGTTCAGTAGCGCCAAACTCTTGAAACATCATTTAACCATACACGTCACTGTAGTCGTCAAATGACAGCAATCCCTGTTGATGCGACCATGTGTGTTGGTTTACCTGGCTGTTCCTCATCTAGTTCTCCCTGTAAAGAGGACTCTGTATCTTCAGAAGAGCCTTGGCTCTTCCAGCTTAAGTTTCCCATCCAGGAGATCTGAAGTCCTCTGATCAGACACTTGGTCCAGGTCGTCCAGTTTGATTCAACTGTAAGCTTGTTCTGTCCAACCACTGTTTGCAGTCACCTCAATGGAATGTAGGCAACCTAGGCTAGATGATGATCACCAACCAATTTACAGAGTAAAAATAATTTCACAACTGTTGTTTACAGTGAAGCCACCGCTGTGTGATGAACTCCACAGTTCATTTAGAATGTGAATTGGCCAATCTTCTGTCTATGACTGTCAGTCATAATAATCAGTCACTGAACTTGCGTCCCATGACTCTGCTTGACTCAGACCACATAACATGGGCTGAAATATCAAAAATAGAACAGCCTTTACGATGAGCCGGATCAAAAGTTTCCTCCAATCACAAGAGGTTGAGGAATAATCTAGTTAAAGTCTTGAGAAATATGTCCGCAGTCACGTACTCTCGTCTCCTTCAGCAGTGTTTCTCAATAAACAAGTCAGGACAATCATCAGTCCATGACAGTCTGTATCAGTGACGTCCAGAGAAGGCTTGATTGAATATTGATTGACATTTAGACCACAGGGGTCGCAAGGACCGGGTCCATGATGTAAACACAGTGATCAAATCACTTGCCTTGCTACATCAGATGACAGAACACCCCGGAAAACCAGGATGTCACTGGAACAGGTACAAGGGTGGATGCTGGATGTTGCACAACCCGTGTGAGAAGTCACTTCAGTGCTAAAAGTTCCTGTACAAGAGTGGTTCCATAAAGAGAAGATGGTTGTGACTCCAGGAAACATTTATTATAGGGCTCCACAACTGACGCCAGAAATGCAACAGTGAGTGTGTCCTTCAGTAGCTACTAAAAAACATTTTGGCCATGAAAATGTTCTGTTGGAGAAAGACTGCTTTCCTACAATGTAGTCTTCAGCGCTGCATCGCTCTCCTCCATCCGTTTGTAACTCCATTCCCACCCGGCCTCCAGTCTCCGCCCTCTCAACACACTTGTGCGCTCCTAAACACATAATTACAGCCCATGTAGGCCTATAGAGTAAATGCAAGTCTCATTACAAGGGTGAGTAAAAATACTTCATTTCCACCAAACCTCAACATTGCAGCACCAGGGCTTATAGCTGAGGACCCTGGTAGTCAGCAAAATGTAGATGAACCCTGTGAGACACCTTATAGTCATAACCAGAGCTTCTAAATACATGACTCTGGTCATATCAATAACAGATACTCTGTATCCCGTTTGTTTGTAGAACACTAGAGATGGGAGAATACTGTCTGTGTCTGTCTATATAGTGCAGCAAAGAGGCAAAATATCTGTGATTGATTTTTTTAATGCAGTCAGCAGTCACTGTGCTACCTGCTCATCCAGATGACTTGTTGCCTGGTCTGTAAGGCGTGTGCGTGCGCGCGCACACACACACACACACACACACACACACACACACACACACACACACACACACACACACACACACACAGCTGGGGGTAAGGCAGGCAGAGTGGCTAAAATAAGGAACTGATGTTCCGCTAAGGCCGGCAGCTCCATTGGCTCTGTCCAATCAGGGAGAAGTCACTGAGCTAATTATAAAGCCTGGGGGGGGGGGGGGGGGGGGGGTGGATGATGTAGCAGACATATGAGCAATATGTCTGGAACATCAAATCGCAATAAACTCACATTTTCGATACATATAGAATCGCAGTACATATCATATCGGCACCTAAGAATCTATGGGGGAAATAGCCTGAAACAACCTACTCCTAGATAGAGTCAAACGAACAGTCGAGCCCAATGCTGCTCACCACCCCCACCTAGTCTGTGACAAACTGGACCCAAACTACAAGTCTCTTTATACGGTGAAGGATGTTCCCTTGCTGGCCTATTTCACTGTTCCCCTCCACCCCAGGGGTAGAAGTTGTTTAAATTTGACTAACAAAAAATATAGCCTTGAGAACAGCTGTCACAGCAACAAACATTTACAGGTTCAAAAAGGAAAAATCAACAGGCTGTCACACACACACACAATGATCCCCATTCATTCGAAAGCACTTCAAAACAGCATTGAGGACCCCTTTCCTTCATCAGTTTACCCTAGTGCTAAGGGTGCTAAGACAAGTTTTAAGTTTTATTGTCACGTGCACCAGTACAGTGCAATGCATTTCTTGCTCGCTCTTTGCCAACAATGCAGTACTGCATAAAAAAAAAAGTTGAGTACAACAAAAACACACAAGAAATATAAATAAGTAGAACACAACAAACACACACACACACTTAATTCTTCCTCCACCCAGTTAATTTTCTCACTGTCGGAGGAAAACACTAGGATGTGAGATTGGCTTCCTGCGGTTGTTAGCTTTTGGGCGACACCAGAGGCACAGCATTTGTTACTGTTGAAGCCGTCCTAGTGAATGGGTGGTGTGTGTGTGTGTAAGATTGGGTTGCAGTTAAGACAGCCACCCTCTGGATGCCATCCCTAGTGCCTTCAGCAGACAAAAACACAGAACATTTTCAAACAGGTGATAGTGTTTCTCCCCTGAGACAGCAGCAGCAGGACACTGTGACCATGGAGAAAACGGAGTGTGTTGATGTGGCCTGTGACATCAGTGCAAACACCAGTGACAACGAATCTGTCAGAACAATAATAGGCTAGATAGAAATGTACACTAGCACAGACGCACGCAGATCAGTAACACAGCCTACCTAGCCTAACTCAAATGTAAACAGCAAACTACCCCAGTGTCATATGTAAGCACACACTCTTCCTATCTGCTTCAGTTCAAGTACTGCCCTGTCTGTCAAGGAATTGGTTAAATGATCTACTCTTAACCATGAGACTGAGCTATCTGAAGTCTCCTTAGGGACCACACACCATAAACACTTCCTTTAAATTCTCTCTCTCTTAAACAAAACATATGCTTCGTTTACACCAGCTCTGCTACACACCCAGTCCCTATGCCACTGGTGTGCATCTGCCTCCATTGTTTCCGTGGTGCACATGCCAGGCCTAGTCCCGGTTTCCAGCATAGTCTGTTGCTCTTCCCTGGGGGGGGCATACAGTGTCTGGGATCGATGGGCACACGTGGAACAGAAAGTGACGCTCAAACAGGTGACCCGGTAAACACGAGCAGGTAGCAAAAGCCCAAGAGACCAGCCAGACAGCCCCCCACTTACGGCATTCACTCATAGGACAGAAAACAATTACTATACTTTATTTGTGGGCAAAATACGACCTTTAAAGTCACATCTCTCTCTCTGTGTGTGTGCACATCACGGCAGCTCAGCCAATCCATGGCTACTGCCATAACAACTAATTGACCAACAATCAGAAACTTTACCTCTGTTTGGAGTACTCTCTCTCCATGGACAACACTCACACCCCCGCCCAGTGAGCTGCAGGCATCACCGCCCAAGGTTGAGAGGCGAAACCCGGGGAGACAGCTGGAGGGGTGGAATACTAGTAGGGAAATAGTTTCAAAAGCGGTGTCAGACCCACCTCTGTTTACATCCCATTGCACTGAACACCGTGTGTATTGATATGCTTTATATTGCACAGTGTTAACGTTTTCATCCCAATGTGGATATACCGTCAATAGTGTGCCAGACTGCTCGAAAAGCAGATATGCCACGTTCACAATGGAAAGTCAATTTGACAACACATGGAGTGTGTGATATTACTCCGATTTGATTGAAACCCCAGTTACAGCTGGTGGGTTAATAAATTGAGTGCGCTAAAGTTACGGAGCCAGCTTGCAAGGTAATTGGCTACCACACGAGACACGCTTGCCAGCTGTGTGGTCCCACTGTTTTTATCATCCATCCAGGCAGCGGATAACTACCGTTTTCTTCAACGGGCTAAGCTAACCTTAGGTATGAAACATCTGAAAAGGAGAAAGGGTAAATTGATGAAGCTGATAACTAATGTTTACAGTCATTACTTCGACTACTTAGCCAAATATAAGATTGCTGCTTAAGATACGTAAGGTAAAGAGCTCGCACGGGCTAGCTGGAATGTTGGCTAACTAGCTAGCTTTTCTATGCCGCTATCCCGACTCACATCTTTAGCATGGAACACCCGTTTGTTCGACTGGATAACACAGAAGACCAATCTCCTACACACAAGCACGGCTAGCAAAAAGCTTGTCCTATGTGTGCCGGACAAAATTTGAAGACCCCTGAACGAGACTCTCAAACCGGGCCTACCCATCCCCAATGTGTGATATCCCAGTACCTGACTTTGTGCAGGGGTGTGATGAGGCCAGTCGGCTGGGCTGCTTACCTTGCTTACTCTCTATTTTCCCCGACATTTCGTAACCAGCAGTGATTTCACTCGCTGTAAAAAAATATATATATAAAAATTTTAAAAAAAAACTTAACTAGCCAGAAACCAACGCGTCTCCCTCGATTATTCCTGTATTCTTGGCTCACATGTGTCAGTAAGATGAATTCGTTGGAGGTACGAGACCAGATTTGTGGCACACACATCGATGTGTGAAACTGTTTCTGTCGGTCTCCAAGCAATTTTCACTGAGCGGAGAGTCCAACACAGGAGCGCTGCCTTGACCCCGCGCGTCCTCGGCATGATGCACAACTGCACCTCCTCGCGCATGGAATTAGCTACGTCATTTTTTCAACAAGAAGGATTTCAATGGAAAGTGCCCCTGTGGCAACAACCTGTGAAGCATTTTGGGCTATTTAGAGCTGACCAATACAATAAAACCGTTTATAACAATACTCCAACCAAATACAATAGGCGTACACATTTGTATTTAGGTTTATTTGAAATCTTTATAAAGTCAACCTTGGCTGTATATATAACTGTTGTCAGAGTGCCCTCTACTGGATATTTTGTAAGTCTAAGTATTATATATTATAAATCATAAAATATACTGTATGTGGTTGCTCAGTGTCTGTCAACCCTGGTGGTCCTAACACACAATCATATGCCTACTTAAAGGACATAATCCTGGTTTAGTGCATAAATTAAAGCACTCACAAAGCAGTCTCTGGCATATTATGAAGTAGTCAGTGTGAGGATGCTCTTATCTTCTTGTTCTGAATAATTTATATGACTGGCAGAGTGGATCTGTGTTCCATCCTGTCAGTGTTGAGTGATCTGGGTCATCCTTTACCCACCCGCTGATCTCCTGAGGGGCCAGGGATGAAGAATGGAGTGGAATCTTGGACCTCAAGCTGAGAGGTTGACATGGACATGACTCAAGCTTTTCTCCCAAATCTTCTGCATTTCTGGTATATCACTGTTGAGTTATAGTACATTGTCCTATCAATGTGTGGTGCCAATCGTAATTGCGGCAGATATATTTGCAATGTGAGAGGAGTGTACTAAGTCACAGGCAGCAGGTCTGCCTTCTGACTTTAGGTTTTGTGTGTGTGTGTGTGTGTGTGTGTGTGTGTGTGTGTGTGTGTGCGCACTGTGTTTGGAGTGCATTTCCAGGGGCTATGGTGAAATCCCAGAGAGGAAAAACGGAACAGTGAGTTCCTGAGCAGAGACTATCCTGTCAGGACAGGATAGCGCTCTGCTCATTGACAGAATGATTGTCTGCTAGTTAACTGCTTCCCTATGGGTGCCTCAACATACAGCACAGCCAATGCCTCTGCCAGTTTCTTCTATGTATTTCTAAGCTCCTGCTATTTACTCCATATCACTGAGTGATTAGTCATTCCATTCAATATTGTTCACATTATTTATTTTGATTGTCACCCACAGTGTTGTTCATTCGCTGCAGGTAAGATTTGTTTGATAGTGTCACCCACAATGTGATTTTTTATGTAGAGATGTTAGTGTACTTTGTAAAGTGGTGTGGCGTGTAGTAGATATGACCAACTTTGCCCAGGGACTTTATTAGGGAAGAGAGGAAAGAGGAAGTACAATATTGATGATGATATTTATATATATCAGTGTAGTCAACTCAAGGGTTGGTCACTGTATTAATAAGGGTATTTTCCACAGAGCATTACGGGTACTGTATTCCAGTGTTAGGTAATCCTGGTCCTGGTACATGATGCTACAGCCACATTTAATCCAAACCGTGACAATGTAACATACTTTGGCCTTTCCGCTTCTAGTGATCATCTGGTGGTGTTATGGTTTGTCGCCATTTTTGGTAGAATCAAAGATTGTACAGTCATGTTTCCAGTTTTCACCCTTTTGCTAGAACCAGAATAGAATAGCTACTGGCGAACACCTAGGGGCCACACTTTGACAACACACTCTTAGTGACAAAAAAACGACAGATGAAAAGCAAAGCACTGCCATTATTTTATTTTCCACCAAGCGGTGCTCAAGTTCTGCGTTAGATCCATCTATGTTTAGACCGGGACTGCACTGAGTCTCCATTGGAGGAGGACTGCACTGAGTCTCCATTGGAGGAGGACTGCACTGAGTCTCCATTGGAGGAGGACTGCACTGAGTCTCCATTGGAGGAGGACTGCACTGAGTCTCCATTGGAGGAGGACTGCACTGAGTCTCCATTGGAGGAGGACTGCACTGAGTCTCCATTGGAGAAGGACATTGTGCAAAATGTTGTATACTGTTACTATGGTAATAACATCTAATTAAACCTCTAACCCCCCCCCCCCCCCAAAGGAAGTAGTATTGTAAGAACTTTCTGATTATTCAAATGGAAAAGTGTAAATGGAATCCTTGGGAAGTCCTAACTCTGATATCATACCGTTGAAGTTTACAACGGTTAGGGTTTAGGGTCAGGACGTCCCAAGGATCCCGGATAGCACTAACCATATTCAAAGTGCCTGTTCTCACATAATGTGATAAATCAGACTATTATCCTGCTTTAACGAGACTGTGAGAAGTTTGGGTATGGTTTGTGGTCAGAGGTTTAAATTCGACTTTATGGATCAAATAATCGGTTAATCAGGGGTGATGTGGAAGTTCCAGAGATGGACTGGTTTTGGTTCTGACTGCGGGACTGACCTGTTCTGGATCTGTTTTACAGAAGGCCACCAGTAGATAACAAGTGGTTTTGTCTGGATCTCAGGAGCATAGTGAGCCTGTTTTTAGAATAGTAGGATGTTAGTACAGAGGGAGCAGAGAGACGTAGCCTAAGTTTGATCTCCACGATGGTGAGCGTAGTATGGAGAGCTTAAACCCAGTTTAGGTGTCCGTTAACCTTGGGCTAGCCACCTGGGACTCTCCCTCCCTCACACATCAGAGAGATGCAGAGAGAGGGAGGGATCAGTGGGGCTTAGAAAGACTGAATACATTTTCAGAAGGAGAAAAAAAACACTCAACAACAAATGGAGTCCTCTGTCTTTGGCCCCTCTGCAATGACACGCCATCGACTGCATTTCTCAGAAGCATTTTGTTCAATGGCGGAATTAAGATAAACGGCCCAAGATAGCGTTGGGGGAGGTTTGAACCCTAGCCGATACAGCCAGGAGATTGGAGGGTTGAGCCGTGGGCAAAGAGGATGAAGTGTCTAGGTTGGAACCCACTCAATACTGCATGAGAGTAGAGTACTCCGTCACTGACACAAGCATACATACATACATACATACATACAGATACACATGGAGACAAGGTCAGGGGATGAGGAGCAGAGCTATTGAAAGACACTTACACACACATAGATAGACGTGCAAGGTCTATTTTTACACACCTATTCACAGACAGACAAAGACACAAAGGTTAAAAGAATCTCTCACACCCAGCCTTTCTGACATACACACATACAGTACACATACACACACACACTCACACAGGCTCTAACACAGGAATTATTTCTGTGCTGAGCCAGGCATTGTGTTGCTGCTCTTTGCAGCGCTACGGGGTGGTGGCCCTGCCTGGCTTTTGGAGAGCAGAGCTGCTTTTCAGGATCTCTCTGTCCTATCGCCCTGACAGTGGGGATTCTCTCTCTCTCTCGGTCTCTGTCTCTCTCCCTTCGTGGAACGTTCAAATGGTGGGATTGACCCCTCCCTCTCTGTGGTCTTCGTCACCAGACCCCCTGACTGACATTTCACTCCGAGAGCAGAGCAGAGGGAGGCCTGCAACCAGGCCAAGCTCTAGGCCCCGTAGGAACCCTCAGTCTCAGAGGTCAATGGAAGAAAACCAGGGTGGGACACAGACCAAGGTCTACAGGCCATAGAGTGGCAACGGCCCCAAGACACATCCCTGTGGTACATCTCCACTTAACTCTCTCCACTCATTTAGTAAATGTCATCCATTCATCCTGTCCTTTATTCAGCTATGCAGGACGGAAGCATTAATGAAGCATTTGAAGTCGCCTCTAAAGGCCACCTCTGCCATACAGGACACCCCCCTAGGCAACAGAGATTTTATTTGGAATTAAATATTCAATATTTTTTTTGTACGATTACATATTTTATTAACAATACAAAACATAGACATACAAATGACAACATCATACAAACATCAACTATATTCCACCTGCCCAGACCCACTAGCACACACCCCCATCTCCAGCGCTGCATCACTTTCCACCACATGGCCTGAAACTGCATCATGTTGTTTCTCTCAGTAGCCCAGGCACTTTCAATATTTAAATACTAAATCATTAGATTTTTCCATTGTGTTAATGATGGTGGATTTATTGATTTAAACGTTTTTAGAATATGTTTTTTCAAGATGTGTGATGAAAAGAGAATCCTCCAAGCCATTGGGTATCTCACTACACCCCCATATACCATGTCTTGAAATATGCAGACAGACAGATTAAAAGTATGTTTACATGACAGCCAACTTTCTAGCTCCGCCCGCATCTTTCGGACTTTATAGTAACCCCAGAAAACATGGATTATTGAGTCATTATTAGTTTTACATTTAAGATGTGACTCTGCCATCGTGCTGTAGAATTTCTGAATTTTGTCTCTTGTGTAATACATTAGCTTATACTTTAATTTCCTTAGTTATGCTCCAACTTTCCCTCCATCTTTTTCCAACATCAGTTATTTTTAAGTCTTGGTTCCAATAGTAAAAATAATTCTAGAGATTGTCAGTTGGATATGTTCCCTGCAAGGTTTTCTATATCTTCCCTATCATTTTTGTTTGGAATTTAATTAAACTATACACTTTGGGTGAGTGCCGATGGCAAAAAACAACAAGCACGGCCTCAAAATGTTTTTTTTAACAGGGGCAGGGTGGCCTGTAGAGGCTGTGGGTCTGTAGAGGCAGGAGGGTCTGGGTCTAGAATCAGGGAGTCTGTAGAGGCAAGGGGAGTCTATAGAGGCAAGGGGAGTCTGTAGAGGCAAGGGGGGTCTGTAGAGGCATGGGGTCTGTAGAGGGAGGGGGGGTCTGTGGGTCTGTAGAGGTAGGGTGGTCTGGGTCCAGAGTCAGGGGGTCTGTAGAGGATGGGGGTCTGTGGTCTATAGAGACAGGAGAGTCTGTAGGTCTTTAGAGGCAGGGAATCTGTGGGTCTGTAGAGGCAGGGGAGTCTGTAGAGGCATGGGTGTCTGTCAAGGTAGGGGGTCTGTGGGTCCGTAGAGGTAGTGTGGTCTGTGGGTCTTTAGAGGCAGGGGATTCTGTGGGTTTGTAGAGGCAGGGGGGTCTGTAGAGGTAGGGTGGTCTGTGGTCTGTAGAGACAGGGGGCTCTGTAGAGGCAGGTCTGTCGAGGGGGGGGGGGGGGGGGGGGGTGTTCTGTGGGTCCGTAGAGGCAGGGAGTCTGTGGAAGGTAGTGGTTTATTCATCTATTATGGTCCTGCTGTGGTCTGCCCATGGGGTGCTATACTGCCTAGTAGGTCTGACAACTGTCTCAATGACTATCAGTCTGATCGTCCACAGAAGGGCAGTTCACTGTACCAGGCCCACTGATTAAGTGAGTAATGGATTGGATCATGTAGTTAGTTAAGCAATAAAGCACGAGGAGGTGTGGTATATGGCCAATATACAACAGCTATTGGCTGTTCTTACACACGGCGCAACAAGGAGTGCCTGGATACAACTCTTAGCTGTGGTATATTGGTCATATACCACAAACCTCAGAGGTGAATTATTGTAAACTTGTTACAAATGTAAACAGAGCAGTAAAAATACATGTTTTGTCATACCCGTGGTATACGGTCTTATATACTATGGCTGTCAGCCAATCAGCATTCAGTGCTCAAACCACCCAGTTTATAATGGTCAATTAAGAATAGTATTGCACGCAATTCAAGCCGTGGGTAGAATAAGATGGCTGTGTTTTTCTGCCAATAGAAAATTGCACACTGCGCAGAGGCCTCAAACGTCAACAATCAATCTGAGAATAATCATTATTACTTGTATAATCTATTAAATAATCGTAAATGACAACCAAAATGTACTGTTCTTAAGAGTGAGAGTTGGTTGAGAGGAAGGTGTGAAAAGTGTGTTTGATGGGGGGGACGAGGTAGGTGAGTGGGTTTATGAATTCATGAAGTGTTGCAGTAGAAAAATGAAAGCGGTGCTTTTTCTTTGACATATTTAATGTGTGGCTCAGACTGTCACATGCAGAGCAAGTCAGACTTAATCGCTTCCACTGTCGGGCGAAAAGACACACTGACAGGTCATTATTAATGTAGAGCTGCCCTACCTGCGCACGCAAACACACACGTTTATAAACGCATACACACATCACGCGTTTATTAAACGGATACACACACCTCAACTTCCCTCTCAGTATACACTGCATTCGGAAAGTATTCAGACCCCTTTACTTTTTCCACATTTTGTTACGTTACAGACTTATTTTAAAATTGATTAAATAATTTCCCCCCCCCTCTATCTACACACAACACCCCATAATGACAAAACATAAACAGATTTTTAGAAATGTTTGCAATTTTTTTTAAAATATCGTATTCAGACCCTTTACTCAGTACTTTGTTGAAGCATCTTTGGCAGCAATTACAGCCTTGAGTCTTCTTGGGTATGATGTTACAAGTTTGGCACACCTGTATTGGGGAGTTTCTCCCATTCTTCTCTGCAGATCCTCTCAAGCTCTGTCAGGTTGGATGGGGAGCGTTGCTGCACAGCTATTTTCAGGTCTCTCCAGAGCTGTTTGATCGGGTTCAAGACCGGAATCTGGCTGGGCCACTCAAGGACATTCAGAGACTTGTCCCAAATCCACTTCTGCGTTGTCTTGGCTGTGTGCTTAGGGTCTGTCGTGTCTTTTCTATCATTAACTGAAGACTGATAGTTTTTATCAAAGATTCTCTGTAATTAGTATTATGCAATTAGACTGATTAATCATGTAACCGTAATTACTAGGAAGTCGGGGCACCAAGGAAAGATATTCAGATTACAAAGTTATCGTTTCCTAAAATAACTTTTCAGATATTTTATCTGATCAATTAGTCTTCGAATTAATGAATTATTTACTTTACCTCACGTTAGTCTCATTCCAAACGCCGTAAATTGTTGGTTATCTGCACGAACCCAGTCTTCACTATGAGTCATCCATACATCAATTGTCTTAAATCATTTATTTATTACTAAGTAATTCACAGAAATGCATAAACAAACAAACAAGGTAAATGTGGTTACATGAAATGAGAATGTGCCCTAGTGGGCTAAACTGGCATGGCGGCTTGTTAGACAAAAGGGGAAGTGGGGGTCCACTAAGAAGTCACTACAAAGTGATAATTATAACAATTGAAATGCTAATCCTTTGCACATGAACGCTCACTCATTCGGGAACAATTGCAATCAATATATATATTTACGCTCAGTGTGTTGTCTTGATCGCTGGTGAAAAGTAAATTTATTTTGTAGAATTGTCCATCTCTCTCCCTCTCTCTCTCTCTGCCGTGGTTATAGTGGATAGTTCAGAATGACATTCATTCGTTTCGTTATAGAATGAATGTTTCGGCGGTTGTCGTTCTTCGCGTTCAATGATACCGAATTCCTAGCTGCAGACTAGTAATTAATATCAAATACTTGTTCTTATTCTGTCGGTATCGATAATCTAAGAGTTTAACCACGTGGTATGGTTAAAAGATTCAGCAATGGTCTACAACCTTTGTCTCCTTCTAATGGAGAAAAGCACGGTCTGCAACCTTTAGCCATCTCGTAATTGAGGTAAGCTCGGTCTGCTGATCAAAAACCAGAGTGGGGGTTTTATTGGGAAGGGCCGAAAAGGTTGTCCCAGGATGTCTGACCCTAACTGGGCTCAGGGGCGGTCCTCTGATTTAGTTCAAATCAAAAGGGAATTGTATTTTTCTTCATTAAACAGTCCAAAATCATATTACACAATTATACAAACAGTATCATCCTCACTCATTCATCTTATACAACAATTAGATGTAAACCTCATATCTGAGGCTATTATATAAACAGCGTTATGGTAATGTGGCCACACCGTCTCCCATGAGCTTCCCCAAGTTGTGACAAACGGACCAGTTCGTAGCTGGATTCTTCACCGATCTTTTATACTTTCTCCGAAACATGAAATTTGTTTGTCCCTTAAGTTCTGTGAGGTGGAAGGATTTCCTTTGTCCTCTATGAAAATGTACTCTCTCTATACTGTGTGTCCATGAGGAGATCCTCAGGAATTTATGATGTCTCTCTGACCACAGCAACCTAGTTGAAGGAGGAAAGGTGGAGACAGGGAGAGGGGGATGGGGTTTGCTATACCCAAAGAGGCCAACGTCATGACAGGTCATTGTCCTGTTGGAAGGTGAACATTCACCCCAGTCTGAGGTCCTGAGTACTCTGGAGCAGGTTTTCATCGTGGACCTCTGTGTACTTTGCTCCGTTCATCTTTCCCTTGATCCTGGCAAGTCTCCCAGTCCCTTCTGCTGAAAAACATCTCCACAGCATGAGGCTGCCACCACCATGCTTCACCGTAGGGATGATGCCAGGTTTCCTCCAGACGTGACGCTTGACATTCAGGCCAAATAGTTCAATCTTGGTTTCGTCAGTCCAAATAATGTTGTTTCCCATAGTCTGAGAGTCCTTTAGTTGCCTTTTGGCAAACTCCAAGCAAGCTGTCGTGTGCCTTTTACTGAGGAGTGGCTTCTGTCTGGCCACTCTACCATAAAGGCCTGATTGGTGGAGTGCCGCAGATATTCTGGAAGGTTCTCCCATCTCCACAGAGGAACTCTAGAGATTTGTCAGAGTGACCATCGGGTTCTTGGTCACCTCCCTCACCAAGGCCCTTCTTCCCCGATTGCTCAGTTTGGCTGGATGGCCAGCTCTAGGAAGAGTCTTGGAGTTTCCAAACTTCTTCCATTTAAGAATGATGGAAGCCACTGTGTTCAATGCTGCAGAAATGTTTTGATACCCTTCCCCAAATCTTTGCCTCGAAACAGTCCTGTCTCTAAGCTCTACGGACAATTCCTTCGACTGCATGGCTTGGTTTTTGCTCTGACATGCACTGTCAACTTTGGAACCTTATAGATAGGTGTGCCTTTCAAAATCATGTCCAATCAATTGAAGGTGGACTCCAATCAAGTTGTAGAAACATCTCAAGGATGATCAATAAAAACAAGATGCACCTGAGCTCAATTTCAAGTCTCATAGCAAAGTGTCTGAATATCGTTATGTAAATAAGGTATTTCTGTTCATTATTTTTAATAAATGTGAATCTGTTTTTCGCTTTGTCATTATGGGTTATTGTGTGCAGATTGATGAGGATTTGTATTTTATCCATTTTAGAATAAGGCTGCAACGTAACAAAATATGGAAAAAGTAAATGGGTCTGAATATTTTCCGAATGCACTGAATGTCCCACTGAGAACCGCAGATGCCAAACTCCAGCGAACAGTAGCAGTCAGTCTGGCAGGCAGCACTGTTATGCTGTGTTGACAACTTTCCAGGAGCTCATTTTGCGAAGGAAGGTACATCTGTTGAGCCGTGACAGACTGTGACAGTCACTGGGTTGTTCAGGCGTCTTTTTCACTGTGATGTAGTATGGTGAACTCCAGGTTCCTCCTATGCACACTGAGTAACCCAGTTTACACTTTGTAGGAGTGGAACCCCGAAGCCTCATAGAACAGCCATGGTATTGCACTGGATACTATTTATTTAATTGTCAAAAACAAATCCTGCTATAAGAAACATGAAACAGGGGATCCTCCCAAAGCTATACACACAAACAAAACACACACATCAGTAGACTCACAGACATCAGAGGCTCTGTCTCTTTCTGTCCCCATCTCTACAGTGAAGAATTCAGACTGTCTGGGGAATTTTCATGTTAAAAAAAAAAAAATGAGCACTAACAAAGTTCATATGAGCACATCAGATTTGCTGTCAAATCAAAGCTAAGAGTCTATTTTTGAAAAATTAAGGCAAATAAACTCAGTCCTTTTTCAGGACCCTGTCTTTCAAAAATAAGTTGTAAAAATCCAAATCACTTCACAGATCTTCATTGTAAAGGGTTTACACACTGTTTCCCATGCTTGTTCAATGAACCATAAACAATTAATGAACATGCACCAGCGAAACGGTCGTTAAGACACTACAGATGGTAGGAAATTTAGGTCACAGTTATGAAAACTTAGGACACTAAAGAGGCCTTTCTACTGACTCTGAAAAACACCAAAAGAAAGATGCCCAGGGTCCCTGCTCATCTGCATAAACATGCCTTAGGCATGCTGCAAGGAGGCATGAGGACAACAACTGCCCGAGTTACACCAGGAACGCACAATCCCTCCATCAGTGCTCAGACTGTCCACAATAGGCTGAGAGAAGCTGGACTGAGGGCTTGTAGGCCTGTTGTACGACAAGTCTTCACCAGATATCACCGGCAACAACGTCGCCTAAGGGCACGAACCCACCATCGCTGGACCGGACAGGACTGGCAAAAAGTGCTCTTCACTGACGAGTTGCGGTTTTGTCTCACCAGGGGTGATGGTCGGATTCGCGTTTATTGACGAAGGAATGAGCGTTACACCGAGGCCTGTACTCTGGAGCGAGATCGATTTGGAGGTGGAGGGTCCGTCATGGCCTGGGGCGGTGTGTCACAGCATCATTGGATTGAGCTTGTTGTCATTGCAGGCAATCTCAACGCTGTGCGTTACAGGGAAGACCTCCTCCCTCATGTGGTATCCTTCCTGCAGGCTCATCCTGACATGACCCTCCAGCATGACAATGCCACCAGCCATACTACTCGTTCTGTGTGTGATTTCCTGCAAGACAGGAATGTCAGTGTTCTGCCATGGCCAGCAGAGAACCCGGATCTCAATTCCATTGAGCACGTCTGGGACCTGTTGGATCGGAGAGTGAGGGCTAGGGCCATTTCGCCCCAGAAATGTCTGGGAAATTGAAGGTGCCTTGGTGGAAGAGTGGGGTAACATCTCAGAGCAATAACTGGCAAATCTGGTGCAGTCCATGAGGAGGAGATGCACTGCAGTACTTAATGCAGCTGGTGGCCACACCAGATACTGACTGTTACTTTTGATTTTGACACCCCCTTTGTTCAGACATTATTCCATTTCTGTTAGTCACATGTCTGTGGAACTTGTTCAGTTTATGTCTCAGTTGAATCTTAATGTCATACAAATATTTGCACATATTTAGTTTGCTGAAAATAAACGCAGTTGACAGTGAGAGGACGTTTATTTTTTGCTGAGTTTATATATACACACACACACACACACACACACACACACACTACCGTTCTAAAGTTTGGGGTCACTTAGAAATGTCCTTGTTTCTGAAAGAAAAGCAATTTTTTTGTCTATTATAATAACATCAAATTGATCAGAAATACGGTGTAGACATTGTTAATGTTGTAAATTACTATTGTAGCTGGAAACGGCTGATTTTTATTGGAATATCTAGGCATACAGAGGCCTATAATCAACATCCATCACTCTTGTGTTCCAATGGCATGTTGTGTTAGCTAATCCAAGTTTATAATTTTAAAAGGCTAATTGATCATTAGAAAACCCTTTTGCAATTACGTTAGCACAGCTGAAAACTGTTGTTATGATTAAAGAAGCAATTAGACTAGTTGAGTATCTGGGGCGACAGGGTAGCCTAGTGGTTAGAGTGTTGGACTAGTAACCGGAAGGTTGCAAGTTCAAACCCCTGAGTTGACAAGGTACAAATCTGCTGTTCTGCAGTTAACCCACTAGGCCGTCATTGAAAATAAGAATTTGTTCTTAATGTTCTTAACTGACTTGCCTAGTAAAATAAAAAATAAATCTGGAGCATCAGCATTAACAGGTGGCCAGAAACAAAATACTTCAAGGTGATTTGGCTTGGGTTGTCCTTAATTTACGTGTGTTTGTTTTGGTTGTAAAACTGGACTGAAAAAGTTTTTTTTAAATATTACATTCCTAAAGAAAATCAGAAGACATGATAGGGTGTTTTAAACGTGAAGCCATGAGAGATTCTGATGCATTTGGATAATATTCGTACAAATAGAGCAATGAAGAGCTAATCTGGCAGCCCTGTTTTGAGCCATTTGGAGCTTTTTTATAAAATATTTCTTTGCTGCGGATGACCATATAACCAGACAGTACTCTAAGTGTGATAGGACCAGGGATTGACCATATAACTGGACAGTACTCTAAGTGTGATAGGACCAGGGATTGAATCACCTGATTCAGAGTGCTATATGTTACATACTCTGAACATTTTCTTGTAACACCAATTCCCTTACCCATCTTAATAACAATATTATCTACAGTGGGGAGAACAAATATTTGAAACACTGCCGATTTTGCAGGTTTCCCTACTTACAAAGCATGTAGAGGTCTGCAATTTTTTTAATCATAGGTACACTTCAACTGTGAGAGACGGAATCTAAAACAAAAATCCAGAAAATCACATTGTATGATTTTTAAGTAATTAATTTGCATTTGATCAAGTATTTGATCAACTACCAACCAGTAAGAATTCCAGCTCTCACAGACCTGTTTGTTTTTCTTTAAGAAGCCCTCCTATTCTCCACTTACCTGTATTAACTGCACCTGTTTAAACTCATTACCTGTATAAAAGACACCTGTCCACACACTCAATCAAACAGACTCCAACCTCTCCACAATGGCCAAGACCAGAAAGCTGTGTAAGGACATCAGGGGTAAAATTGTAGACCTGCACAAGGCTGGGATGGGCTACAGGACAATAGGCAACAGCTTGGTGAGAAGGCAACAACTGTTGGCGCAATTATTAGAAAATGGAAGAAGTTCAATATGACGGTCTGGGGCTCCATGCAAGATCTCACGGTGTGGGGCATCAATGATCATGAGGAAGGTGAGGGATCAGCCCAGAACTACACGACAGGACCTGGTCAATGACCTGAAGAGAGCTGGGACCACAGTCTCAAAGAAAACCATTAGTAACACACTACGCCGTTATGGATTAAAATCCTGCAGCGCACGCAAGGTCCCCCTGCTCAAGCCAGCGCATGTCCAGGCCCGTCTGAAGTTTGCCAATGACCATCTGGATGATCCAGAGGAGGAATGGTAGAAGGTCATGTGGTCTGATGAGACAAAAATAGAGCTTTTTGGTCTAAACTCCACTCGCCGTGTTTGGAGGAAGAAGAAGGATGAGTACAACCCCAAGAACTCCATCCCAACTGTGAAGCATGGAGGTGGAAACATCATTCTTTGGGGATGCTTTTCTGCAAAGGGGACAGGACGACTGCACCATAATCAGGGGAGGATGGATGGGGCCATGTATCGCGAGATCTTGGCCAACAACGTCCTTCCCTCAGTAAGAGCATTGAAGATGGGTCGTGGCTGGGTCTTCCAGCATGACAACGACCCGAAACACACAGCCAGGGCAACTAAGGAGTGGCTCCGTAAGAAGCATCTCAAGGTCCCGGAGTGGCCTAGCCAGTCGCCAGACCTGAACCCAATAGAAAATCTTTGGAGGGAGCTGAAAGTCCGTATTGCCCAGCGACAGCCCCGAAACCTGAAGGATCTGGAGAAGGTCTGTATGGAGGAGTGGGCCAAAATCCTTGCTGCAGTGTGTGCAAACCTGGTCAAGAACTACAGGAAACATATGATCTCTGTAATTGCAAACAAAGGTTTCTGTACCAAATATTAAGTTCTGCTTTTCTGATGTATCAAATACTTATGTCATGCAATAAAATGCAAATTAATTACTTAAAAATCATACAATGTGATTTTTTTGATTTTTGTTTTAGATTCCGTCTCTCACAGTTGAAGTGTACCTATGATAAAACATTTGACCTCTACATGCTTTGTAAGTAGGAAAACATACAAAATCGTCAGTGTATCAAATACTTGTTCTCCCCACTGTATGTGTTCTGACCATGACGCCTAATAGTTTTTTTTTTTTCACTTGCTGTACATGTGTTCTATTCATCGACAAATTCAATTGGGGATCATCAGCAAGCATATATCTTGAGCCAAATACAATACATTTCGTTTTAGAAATGTTCAACACCAATTTGTTCATATCAACCCACTCAAACACCATTCTTAGTTCACTACTCAGTACATCTGTTAGCTCATTACATTCTGATGCTGTGCAATATTGTAGAGTCATCAGCATACATTACCAGTCTTGCTTTGTTCATAACCGAAGGTAAATCATTAGTAAAGATAGAAAAATGGGCCTAGGCAGCTTCTTGGAGAGATAGCTTTCCATCCAGGATAGAGCTGCAGACTTAAAACCATAACATTTGAGTTGACCTAGTAACAGTTCATGATCAATTACATCAAAAGCAGACTGAAATCCAGCAACACTGCACCAACTCACTTCCTGTCATCCATACTCTTTAACCAATCATCTGTCATTTGTCCTGAGGCCGTACTCGTAGAATGCCCTTCTTTGTATGCATATTGAACACCCGTTATCAGACCATTACATTTTTTTGTAATTTTTTTATTTAACCTTTATTTAACCAGGTAGGCTAGTTGAGAACACGTTTTCATTGACAACTGCGACCTGGCCAAGATAAAGCAAAGCAGTGCGACACAAACAACAACACAGAGTTACCCTTGGAATTAATAAACATACAGTCAATAATACAATAGAGAAAGTCTATATACAGGCAATAAATAGGCCATGGTGGTGAAATAATTACAGTATGGCAAATTAAACACTGGAGTGATAGATGTGCAGAAGTTGAGTGTGCAAGTAGCGGTACTGGGGTGCAAAAAAAGCAAAATAAATCAAATAAATAACAATATCGTGATGAGGTAGTTGGATGGGCTATTTACAGATTGGCTATGTACAGGTGCAGTGATCTGTGAGCTGCCCCTGACAGCTGGTGCTTAAACATAGTGAGGGAGATGGGAGTCTCCAGCTTCAGTGATTTTTTT
The DNA here is from genome assembly GCF_045791955.1 of Oncorhynchus clarkii lewisi. Lineage (NCBI taxonomy): Eukaryota > Metazoa > Chordata > Actinopteri > Salmoniformes > Salmonidae > Oncorhynchus > Oncorhynchus clarkii. Next base: position 14,986,711 of record NC_092151.1, read on the forward strand.
CAGTTCGTTCCAGTCATTGGCAGCAGAGAACTGGAAGGAAAGGCGGCCGCAGGAGAAATTGGCTTTGGGGGTGACCAGTGAAATATACAGTGGGGCAAAAAAGTATTTAGTCAGCACCAATTGTGCAAGTTCTCCCACTTAAAAAGATAAGAGAGGCCAGTAATTTTCATCATAGGTACACTTAAACTATGACAGACAAAATGAGGAAAAAAAATCCAGAAAATCACAGTGTAGGATTTTTTATGAATTTATTTGCAAATTATGGTGGAAAATAAGTATTTGGTCACCTACAAACAAGCAAGATTTCTGTCTCTCACAGACCTGTAACTTCTTCTTTAAGAGGCTCCTCTGTCCTCCACTCGTTGCCTGTATTAATGGCACCTGTTTGAACTTGTTATCAGTATAAAATACACCTGTCAACAACCTCAAACAGTCACACTCCAAACTCCACTATGGCCAAGGCCAAAGAGCTGTCAAAGGACAACAGAAACACAATTGTAGACCTGCACCAGGCTGGGAAGACTGAATCTGCAATAGGTAAGCAGCTTGGTTTGAAGAAATCAACTGTGGGAGCAATTATTAGGAAATGGAAGACATACAAGACCACTGATAATCTCCCTCGATCTGGGGCTCCACGCAAGATATCACCCCGTGGGGTCAAAATGTTAACAAGAACGGTGAGCAAAAATCCCAGAACCACACGGGGGGACCTAGTGAATGACCTGCAGAGAGCTGGGACCAAAGCCTACCATCAGTAACACACTACACCGCCAGGGACTCAAATCCTGCAGTGCCAGACGTGTCCCCCTGCTTAAGCCAGTACATGTCCAGGCCCGTCTGAAGTTTGCTAGAGAGCATTTGGATGATCCAGAAGAAGATTCTCCCAATGTCATATGGTCAGATGAAACCAAAATAGAACTTTTTGGTAAAAACTCAACTCGTCGTGTTTGGAGGACAAAGAATGCTGAGTTGCATCCAAAGAACACCATACCTACTGTGAAGCATGGGGGTGGAAACATCATGCTTTGGGGATGTTTTTCTGTAAAGGGACCAGGACGACTGATCCATGTAAAGGAAAGAATGAATGGGGCCATGTATCATGAGATTTTGAGTGAAAACCTTCTTCCATCAGCAAGGGCATTGAAGATGAAACGTGGCTGGGTCTTTCAGCATGACAATGATCCCGAACACACTGCCCGGGCAATGAAGGAGTGGCTTCGTAAGAAGCATTTCAAGGTCCTTAAGTGGCCTAGCCAGTCTCCAGATCTCAACCCCATAGAAAATCTTTGGAGGGAGTTGAAAGTCCGTGTTGCCCAGCAACAGCCCCAAAACATCACTGCTGTAGAGGAGATATGCATGGAGGAATGGGCCGAAATACCAGCAACAGTGTGTGAAAACCTTGTGAAGACTTACAGAAAACGTTTGACCTCTGTCATTGCCAACAAAGGGTATATAACAAAGTATTGAGATAAACTTTTGTTATTGACCAAATACTTATTTTCAATCATAATTTGCAAATAAATTCATAAAAAATCCTACAATGTGATTTTCTGGATTTTTTGTCTCGTTTTGTCTGACATAGTTGAAGTGTGCCTATGATGAAAATTACAGGCCTCTCTCATCTTTTTAAGTGGGAGAACTTGCACAATTGGTGGCTGACTAAATACTTTTTTGCCCCACTGCATCTATTGGAGCGCGTGCTGCGGGTGAGTGCTGCTATGGTGACCAGTGAGATGAGATAAGGCGGGGCTTTACCTAGCAATGACTTATAGATGACCTGGAGCCAGTGGGTTTGGCGACGGATATGTAGCGAGGGCCAGGCAACGAAAGCCTACAGGTCGCAGTGGTGGGTACTTTATGGCACTTTGGTGACAAAACTGATGGCATTGTGATAGACTGCATCCAATTTGCTGAGTAGAGTGTTGGAGGCTATTTTGTAAATTACATCGCAGAAGTCAAGGATCGGTAGGATAGTCAGTTTTACTAGGGTATGTTTGGCAGCATGAGTGAAAGATGCTTTGTTGCGAAATAGGAAGCCGATTCTAGATTTAATTTTTGGATTGGAGATGCTTAATGTGAGTCTGGAAGGAGAGTTTACAGTCTAACCAGACACCTACGTATTTGTAGTTGTCCACATATTCTAAGTCAGAACCTCTCCTGTCTTCAACCAGGATCTCAGCGTCCATCTAACTATATTGCCAATACATGAATATTGTTTTACTACACTAGACATTATATTTCATGAATCTTGTTCCTTAAACTGCATATATTCAAGTGAGCAATTAAAACCCTTTCAGGAACACCCTGGCGAGAGAACTCCAAAACAGTACTGTAATAAATATCATTAGTGGATAAGGGAATACTACTGTATATGCTGTTTTGGTCAAAAACCTGACCTTTGAAATGTCACACTGACAAAACATGTAAGGAAGAGTCCATGCACAGTAAAATACCCAATTTCCAAAAGCTTTATTTCCCAATGCAGCAAATGTACAGGTTACTCAGCATCAACATTCTCATCATCTCGTCTCAGGTCTGGGTCAGGCCACAATATCTCATCAACGTCAAACATTATGTTTGCTCTTGCCAGGCAGTGTGGGAAAAATGCCCTTGTGTGCCTTAGAAAACCCTCAATAGACTCCACAGACACATCACCACAGGTGTCCACCATTGCCTCCAGGTTTTGCTGTGCGTAGGGGTTACAGTCATACACTCTCCACCGTCATGCTGAGAAAAATTCCTCAATCGGATTCAGAAATGGAGAATATGCTGGCAAAAAAAGAACCGTGAACCTGGGGTGGTCATTGAACCAGCCCGATGGAAACTCACGTTATCCCAAATGACAACATCTTGGGCTTGCTCTGGTTGCCCTGCTCCCCTTCCTGTTGAAGAATGTTATTATGCAGCTGATCTAGAAATTGAAGGAGATGTGCCGTGTTGTATGGACCCACTTTGACATGGCGGTGGAGGACGCCACGATTGCTGATGGCTGCACATAGGGTGATGTTGCCTCCTGGCAAGGAACTTGTATGATGACATGGTGACCAATGATGTTGCGCCCTCTTTTGCGCCTTTTCGTTAGGTTGAACCCTGCCTCGTACTGTATTGTACTACTGCACTGGAATGAAAGATTGTGTACTGCAGTTACAGTATCACATTACTATACAGTACTGTATTGATATGCTGGAGAGATGGGCCATACTCTAGATATTGTAAAAATTCTGTGCAGTATAACAATTACCTGCACATATTGGAATCGTTGCTCCTTAACTCTGTTTGAATTCCTTTCAAAAGGCACACGGTACAGCTGCTTTTTCTTTGTGGTTCTTCTGAACGATCCGGTCAATGGTGGAAATGCTGATGGTGTCAATTCCTTGGAAGACTACCCGGTCTTCAGCTATTTTGGGGTTTGAATTTAGCATTACTGGTCATCCATTACTGTGGTAAAAACTACCCTGAGAACAAAGTGGAGATTCAGTCTATATGCACTACAACATTACATGTATCACAGTAACAGCAAGGAAAATGACCTGTTTTCCCTTCTGAAAGTACGGACAATGGATGCAACCGTGTAATGGGTTAGGTTGGGTTCCACTAGCTGTCCAGCTTCTGTCGTAGTCCTCACATGTATGAGCACATGATGAACTAGGGTGGCACGGATTTCACCCGAGATTACTTGTCTTTGTTGTTGTTGTTGTCCTCCTCCTCTCTGTTGTTTTGCAACTTCGGCATTGTTAGAATCCATTGTTCCAAAGCACATGGACATGCCTCTAGGCATTATTGATCCTGCAATTCTGATTGGTGTGTTAACAATTTTGAGGCTTAGTTTAGGTTGTGATGACTTTAGTTAATTATATTTAGAGCATGTGTTTGCTGAATGAATATATAGTGCAATGAATTATTTATTTGGCCACTTTTATGTAAGATTTAGCAGAAAGAGTTTTGAATATTGAAACATGTGGAAACAGGTGAATAGTGTTTACGGTTATGGGAAATGTGTGTTTTTGGGAATGACGTAAAGGTATTGTTTTTTGATCTACAGGAACCAGTTTTTGTGTTTAAGCAATCGAGAAAAACTGTAAAAGTTGTCCATGTGCATATAGTTGTATGGTTTGTTTAACTTTGCAATAATTATTTTTTTTTTGTTTGGCATACTTTTAAAGTGGAAAATCGAAGTCTCAGCGTCATTCTATTACAGAGGAATTGCCCCCTGTCTACAAAGCCCAAATACCATGGCTGAAGAAGGATGTATGCTGGCTTGTCTACGTGTTTGCTCTTTACTCGTGTTGAGGTCACTGCCCTGGGAGTGTGTGTGTGTGTGTGTGTGTGTGTGTGTGTGTGTGTGTGTGTGTGTGTGTGTGTGTGTGTGTGTGTGTGTGTGTGTGTGTGTGTGTGTGTGTGTGTGTATGTATGTGTGTGTGTGTGTGTGTGTGTGTGTGTGTGTGTGTGTGTGTGTGTGTGTGTGTGTGTGTGTGTGTGTGTGTTGTTGAGTGACCCAGACAGACCCATATCAAAACCATTACCCGCTGCTTCATTCCTACATTCCGGTAGACCCGTTTCTCACTACTGAGCTGAGCCTAGCTGTACTGCGCTGGCCTGGTTCTTTATGTTAAAGAAAATATCAGAGCCAGCCAGCACATTACGTTTCCAGTCAGCATGATACAGTGAAAGGGGTATTAGAGGGGCAAATGGGTCTAGAGAGTAGTAGGGCTTAAAAGTCACCTAGATCCAGCGTTAATCTGAACACTCCATCCATCCACTGGAACAAAGGAAGATTATCATCAGGAGTGGTAGAAAAGGGGATTAGAGAAGGATCAATAGCTGGAACATAGATGTGCAGTGATTTCAGAGGCAGAGGAGTAATCCTCAAGGCGGTTGTTTTGAGTTGTTTCAGTAAATCCACAAATAACACAGGAGCAGGTGACGACAGGTACAAGACCCCATATGAGTGACAGTTATACATACATAGGAGATACTGTATATCAGGTGTAGGACTGAGACAAAGAGACAGGGGAGAATAGGCCACCTCAGTGATCTCAGAATGGCAATGGCCTCAAGACGCATCCCCGTGGAACATCCCCTCCCACTCACCACTCATTTAGTGGTGTAAAGATCTGCCACCCAGAGTGGCAAATTATACCGTGACATTCGGGAGAGTCTCATGCTTGCACAAAAAACTTCCCCATAATTCGCACTTTGCTTCCACCCCTGGTTTCGGGGGACCACAGGCACCTTTGGCTAATCACTGATATTGATCAATTAACTCAGTTGGTAAAATGTATTATTATTATTATAATAGAGTCAAGTGGTGCCTGGTTGGAACTAAACCCTGCATTACCGGACCAGTGTTGTTTATACCGATACTCTATGCATATCATCATTACATCCCTTTTCACACTTGTCGACTGTACAGCAAGATAACAAAAAGTAATACCCACCACAGCCATTACCCACCACGGCCTCACAAGTCTCGACCAGTCAGGATGGTGAGACTGCCAGGAACAGTTTTTTTTGTGGCTCCAAACTAGAGGTCGACCGATTATGATTTTTCAACGCCGATACCGATACCAATTATTGGAGGACAAAAAAAGCTGATACCGATTAATCGGCCGATTTTTAAAATATATATACACTGCTCCAAAAAATTAAGGGAACACTTAAACAACACAATGTAACTCCAAGTCAATCACACTTCTGTGAAATCAAACTGTCCACTTAGGAAGCAACACTCATTGACAATAAATTTCACATGCTGTTGTGCAAATGGAATAGACAACAGGTGGAAATTATAGGCATTTAGCAAGACACCCCCAATAAAGGAATGGTTCTGCAGGTGGGGACCACAGTCCACTTCTCAGTTCCTATGCTTCCTGGCTGATGTTGTGGTCACTTTTGAATGCTGGCGGTGCTTTCACTCTAGTGGCTCAGGTAGTGCAGCTCATCCAGGATGGCACATCAATGCGAGATGTGGCAAGAAGGTTTGCTGTGTCTGTCAGCGTAGTGTCCAGAGCATGGAGGCGCTACCAGGAGACAGGCCAGTACATCAGGAGACGTGGAGGAGGCCGTAGGAGGGCAACAACCCAGCAGCAGGACCGCTACCTCCGCCTTTGTGCAAGGAGGAGCTGGAGGAGCCCTGCAAAATGACCTCCAGCAGGCCACAAATGTGCATGTGTCTGCTCAAGCGGTCAGAAGCAGACTCCATGAGGGCGGTATGAGGGCCCGACGTCCACAGGTGGCGGTTGTGCTTACAGCCCAACACCGTGCAGGACGTTTGGCATTTGCCAGAGAACACCAAGATTGGCAAATTCGCCACTGGCGCCCTGTGCTCTTCACAGATGAAATCAGGTTCACACTGAGCACATGTGACAGACGTGACAGTCTGGAGACGCCGTGGAGAACGTTCTGCTGCCTGCAACATCCTCCAGCATGACCGGTTTGGCGGTGGGTCAGTCATGGTGTGGCGTGGCATTTCTTTGGGGGGCCGCACAGCCCTCCATGTGCTTGCCAGAGGTAGCCTGACAGCCATTAGGTACCGAGATGAGATCCTCAGACCCCTTGTGAGACCATATACTGGTGTGGTTGGCCCTGGGTTCCTCCTAATGCAAGACAATGCTAGACCTCATGTGGCTGGAGTGTGTCAGCAGTTCCTGCAAGAGGAAGGCATTGATGCTATGGACTGGCCCGCCCGTTCCCCAGACCTGAATCCAATTGAGCACATCTGGGACATCATGTCTCGCTCCATCCACCAACGCCACGTTGCACCACAGACTGTCCAGGAGTTGGCAGATGCTTTAGTCCAGGTCTGGGAGGAGATCCCTCAGGAGACCATCCGCCACCTCATCAGGAGCATGCCCAGGCGTTGTAGGGAGGTCATACAGGCACGTGGAGGCCACACACACTACTGAGCCTCATTTTGACTTGTTTTAAGGACATTACATCAAAGTTGGATCAGCCTGTAGTGTGGTTTCCACTTTAACTTTGAGTGTGACTCCAAATCCAGACCTCCATGGGTTGATGAATTTGATTTCCATGGATCATTTTTGTGTGATTTTGTTGTCAGCACATTCAACTATGTAAAGAAAAAAGTATTTAATAAGAATATTTCATTCATTCAGATCTAGGATGTGTTATTTTAGTGTTCCCTTTATTTTTTTGAGCAGTGTATAAACATTTTTGTAATAATGACAATTGCAGCAATACTGAATGAACACTTATTTTAACTTAATATAATACATATGGGCTTTTGGATGGGTGTTCTTAAGGTGATTCCACAGGTTGGTGGTATTTTTTTATTTAGCCGTTGCTGACCCCATGCTTACATCTTTATCACAAATAAGACACCTTGCTTTCCCTGGTGCCAATTCCATGTAATAGTCCCACACTGGTGCTCTGCTTTTCTCTGTCATCTGTAAAACACACACACAGCTCTGAAGTGACAATGATACTGAAGTGTCTGCCTAGGAGACAAATACTCTCAACTGTTTGAATAAAAATAGAGTTTAAGTTACCTGTGATGAATGTTTAAAATAAAAACTGTAATTTCTATATGCAGGAAATCCTATTTTAATAATGGACATGGTAAGAATTGACTACCAAAGGCGAGTCATAATTCCCATGACACCTTCTAGCAACATCTGAAAAGCGGTTCCTTCATTCATTTATTCCATAGGATATTTTTAGATTCACTTAAAATAAGGTCTGTGTTTCGTGTAGGCTTACACCACCTTGCCAATTTTATAATTGTGTAGATATCCATAGGACAAGGTAACTCTGATCAATATTGGTTAAATATAAGTGAAGATCATTTTTTTTGTAGAGTGTATTTATGAAAATATGTTGACAAACGTTACCTTATCCTAGTGAGATTTACACGGGTACTAAAACGCAGAGGCGGTTTAAGCCTGAACCCTAACCTGAACGAAACACAGACCTTATCTGAAGTAGATCAAGACATTCTCTAAAGAAGACATGAACAGAGGTGGTTTAAGCCTGAACGAAACACAGACCTTATTTGAAGTAGATCAAGACATTCTCTATGGAAGACATGAACAGAGGTGGTTTAAGCCTGAACGAAACACAGACCTTATCTGAAGTAGATCAAGACATTCTCTATGGAAGACATGAACAGAGGTGGTTTAAGCCTGAACGAAACACAGACCTTATTTGAAGTAGATCAAGACATTCTCTATGGAAGACATGAACAGAGGTGGTTTAAGCCTGAACGAAACACAGACCTTATCTGAAGTAGATCAAGACATTCTCTATGAAAGACATGAACAGAGGTGGTTTAAATTTGAACGAAACACAGACCTTATCTGAAGTAGATCAAGACATTCTGTATGGAAGACATGAACGGTAAAATAACGAAGGAACCCCTTTCAAGTTCAGCTGCAAGTTATTACAGGAATTATAACGCGTCAACTATTTCTCTCTAAACCATATACCTTTGACTATTACGAGCCTGTTGCTGCCGACCACCCCTCAGTCAGACTGCTCTGTCAAATATCAAATCATAGACTTAACTATAATAAACACACAGAAATACGAGCCTTAGGTCAAATCCGGAAACTATCACCTCGAAAACAAAACGTTTATTCTGTTCTGTATTTTATCTAACAGGTGGCATCCATGAGTCTAAATATTCGTGTTACATTGTACAACCTTCAATGTTATGTCATAATTACGTAAAATTCTGGCAAATTAGTTCGCAAAGAGCCAGGCGGCCCAAACTGTTGCATATACCCTGACTCTGCGTGCAATGAACGCAAGAGAAGTGACACAATTTCACCTGGTTAATATTGCCTGCTAACCTGGATTTCTTTTAGCTAAATATGCAGGTTTAAAAATATATACTTGTGTATTGATTTTAAGAAAGGCATGGATGTTTATGGTTAAGTACACTTTGGAGCAACGAGTTTTTTATTTTTATAAGATAAGTTTAATGCTAGCTAGCAACTTACCTTGGCTTACTGCATTCGCGTAACAGGCAGGCTCCTCGTGAGGCAGGTGGTTAGAGCATGGACTAGTTAACTGTAAGGTTGCAAGAATGGATCCCCCGAGCTGACAAGGTAAAAATCTGTCGTTCTGCCTCGTTCCTAGGCCGTCATTGAAAATAAGAATGTGTTCTTAACTGACTTGCCTAGTTAAATAAAGATTAAATAAAGGTGTAAAAACGGCACCCAAAAATACAGATTTCCGATTGTTATGAAAACCTGAAATCGGCCCTAATTAATCGGCCATTCCGATTAATCGGTCGACCTCTACTCCAAATGGCAGGTCAACTCTTCATGTTCAGTCCAGCATCCCATTAAAATGGGCATTGAATCAATGAAATAACTCACTGCAACCGGACAGTGCCACTACTGCAGGCCTTCCCCAAAATGGCAGCCACACAGAGAGCAGAGGGAATGAAATCTGGATGCAGATTGCCTGCCATTTCAGAGCCAAAATGGCAGCCGTGAGTGATAAATAGATAATGACCCCACAGTTTCCCAATTCACGGGCCACTCTGCCCCAGTCTTTGATCTCTGCTCCTAATGAGTGTTCAAAACGGAGTCAGAGATGAGAAGACCAATGCTTTTTAAGCGGAAGACCTGGTGTATAAGAGAACCACATTGCAAGACGATGCCTCTACTACAAACATTAGTATTCTCAAGAACTGGCCTATATATCCAATCCACTGAAATTCAGGTCATTTTCATAATTATGAAATGAAAATTATACATATACACACACACACAAGCTTGTGTAAGAAGTAAAACGGCTTGTTGTATACTGTAAACACAACTTAACAATGTCAATAATTCTCTTTGTAGCAAAACGCCGCCCCACGCCCACATCGCTGTAAATGTGTCGACTGGATTTGTAGGGGTTGGATTAAGTGCTAAACCACCGGTGGGCTGAGACATTGCCAGGGGGAAAATATTTGTTCAGCCAACCAAAGTGCTTGTGTACAGCACATTGAGTTAAAGCAGCAAAGCAAAATCCCTCTGTGTAAAAATATGCGGCTGGAGATCCAGTCAAAAGGAATATTTAATGTGTTCCGCCTTGTTCGGATTCCAAGTACGGAATGCTAGCGTGTGTGTGTGTGTGTGTGTGTGTGTGTGTTTTCAAATTTATCAGGTGACAGGCAAATACTACTGTAGTGTTCAATACTAAGATACCTAGAAAATGGACACCTGTACAGTACATCAAGTCACGGGCATGAACACTGACACGGCATCTAAAACTAAAGGGGACCAACAATGGTGTTGTGGACCAGTCAAAGAACAGTAACATTTGGCAAATGTTAGGTCACTAATGGACAAAACCCATAGACCTCAACTTCCCTTTAAAAGAGTGGACAGCCAAGTCTCTTATACTGAGGATGAGACGGCAGGTAGACTAGTTGTTAAGAGCGTTGGTCCTGTAACTGAAAGGTCGTTGGTTTGAATCCCTGAGCCGTCTAGGTGAAAAATCTGTTGATGTGCCCTTGAGCAAGGCACTTAACCCTAATTGCTCCTGTAAGTCGTTCTGGATAAGCGTGTCTACTAAATGACAAACATTTTAAAAATGATGAAACCGTTAGTGGAAGGATCGGTCTTCTTAACCCGTGACTCATTGAAAGACCTTAATGATGATACTCTAACTCAAACCCCCTCAAAAGCTGCAGAAGCAGCAGGACATCAAAGAACATCTTGACAGGCGATCAGACTCGGTGTGGCATGTTAAACCCTCTCTTCTTTGTAAGTGAATGAATTAAAAAAGCTCTCATGCTTCATCAACAAAATGTCATCAGCCTCACTAGATGTACTGGATGGGAGACCTTAGGACATGCACCTTTTCATACACTCTTTCAGATATATATTTTTCATGGTCATCAAACGACTCCGGCAGTGTGTGGGTGGGTGTTTGCATTTGTGTGTATGTGTTATGTGTGTGTGTGTAGCCAGGGCCTGCTTAAGCATCATTAGAGGTGTGTGTGCGTGCACATGTGTGTGCGCGTGTCTGTTCGCGTGTGTGTGTTTGTGGACACTCGCTAATGATGGCTAAGCTCTCTCTCTCAAACACATCCCAGAATTTGGCTCATTTGTTTCTTCACAAAGCCGTCAGTCCCTCAGTAACGATGTTCTCTCATCAGATGTTCTCAACACAGAGTGTTTGTTATTATAATCAGGCACGGCTTAGTAAGAGACAAATGATTTGACAAATTTCACAATGTTATGTGGTTGTGAGGAAATGACTGAAGATGCTGTTATAAAAGGATGATAGACGTGTGTGTGTGTGTGTGTGTGTGTGTGTGTGTGTGTGTGTGTGTGTGTGTGTGTGTGTGTGTGTGTGTGTGTGTGTGCAATATATGTTTAATGAGTGACAAATTGACATTGGAGCATTGAAAGTTATGATTCAGAATTGATAAACTGCCTCTGTTAGAGAGAGTGTTTGTGTGGGGGTGTGTGTGTGTAAAGGTGTGTGAGGGTGAGTGTGTTTGTGGGGGGGGTTCTGACCTGAGCTTTTGCCTTGGATCTTAGGAATCTACACTTTATATATGTAGAAGTATGTGGACACCCCTTCAAATGAGTGGATTCCTCTATTTCAGCCACACCCTAACAGGTGTATAAAATCCAGCACACAGCCATGCAATCTCCATAGACAAACATTGGCATTAGAATGGCCTTACTGAAGAGCTCATTGACTTTCAACGTCGCATCGTCATAGGATGCCACCTTTCCAACAAGTCCGTTTGTCAAATTCTGCCCTGCTAGAGCTGACCCGGTCAACTGGAAGTGATGTTTTTGTGAAGTGGAAACGTCTAAGAGCAACAACGGCTCAGCAGCTAGGTGGGAGGCCACACAAGCTCACAGAACGAAACCTCTGAGTGCTGTAGCGTGTAAAAATTTGCCTGTCCTCGGTTGCAACATTGACTACCGAGTTCCAAACTGCCTCTGGAAGAAAAGTCAGCATGAGAACTGTTCGTCTGGAGCTTCATGAAATGCTTTTCCATGGCCGAGCAACTGCATACAAGCCTAAGATCACCATGCGCAATGCCAAGCGTCTGCTGGAGTGGTGTGAAGCTCACCGTCATTGGAATCTGGAGCAGTGGAAACGCATTCTCTGGAGTGATGAATCACGCTTAACCATTTGGCAGTCCGACAGACGAATCTGGGTTTGGAAGATGCCAGGAGAACGCTACCTGCCCCAATGCATAGTGCCAACTGTACATTTTAGTGGAGGAGGAATAATGGTTTCGGCAGTTTTTCATTGTTTGGGCTTGGCCCAGTGAAGGGAAATCTTAGCGCTACAGCATACAATGACATTCTAGATGATTCTGTGCTTGTGACTTTGTGGCAACAGTTTGTGGAGGGCCCTTACCTGTTTCAGCATGACGATGCCCCTGTGCACAAAGCAAGGTCCATACAGAAATGGTTTGTCGAGATCGGTGTGGAAGAACTTGATTGGCCTGCACATAGCCCTAACCTCAACCCCATCGAACACCTTTGGGATGAATTGGAACACCGACTGTGAGCCAGGCCTAATCGCCCATCATCAGTTCCCGACCTCACTAATGCTCTTGTGGCTGAATGGAAGCAAGTCCCCACAGCAATGTTCCAACATCTAGTGGAAAGCCTTCCCAGAAGAGTGGAGGCTGTTCTAGCAGCAAAGGGGGGACCAACTCCATATTAATGCCCATGATTTTGGAATGAGATGTAAGACGAGCAGGTGTCCCACATTTTTAGTCATATAGCATATCTCTCTCTCCATTTATCTCTCCCCCAATCGGCCTCTCCATCTATTTCTTTCTTCTCTTTCCAGATTCCAATACAGACCCCACACACTCACTTTAGGTGAAAACACTGAACTTGAGCTGGCACAATGCCTGAATGGGATATACACAGCCACACATACATATACACACACAGAGGTGCACAAACACACACACATGCGCACGCAGGTACACATGCATGCATGCACACACACACTCACCCTCCCATCCCCCCACATCCAAACCTGACCACAGTTGTTGCCCTCCACCATCACTCCAGTTCATATCCCATTTAGCAGAGGAAAGAAACCAAATAATGGATTCCATTGGTACTGTACCAGTGTGAGTTGAACCACTCATCTTCACTGGGATGTCTATGTAGATCTGCTCTAGAATATTAACACCTGAACATACCAGGAGTATTTTTACGGCTGTTCTGGGATCAGACCATGTTGACATCACTTTATAAACTGCCATGCCCCCGGGTTCCCTGGTTCCCAGGGAGATTAGAGCATACTGTGGACAGGCCCGGCCCTGACAGAACCCTACAGCTCACTGCAGTGCACTCATCTCCACACACAGGGTGTGTACTTGAAACACGTGGCAGCTCTTCTGTCCCGGTGCAGTTTTTTAAGGTTATTTTTCCTTTTTTTATTCTGGATCTTTCAGCAGGTTAATTTCTCTCTTCCCATCTCTTGGCTGTCAACTTCAGGTTTTGAGTCATTTTTTACAGGCCGTCGTTGCCGAGGACGGAGACTGATTGATTTGTGGGCTTTTCCTGAGTGGGTAAAGAACAGAATTAATGTGCAACCACTAGAACCATCTCCCTGGAAAACACAGCCGGGTAAAGCAGGCCGTACAGGCAGAAGGATTGTCAAATAACAGTAGTTGATCAACAAAAGCAATTTACTTTAGATTAGACCAGGAGTCTGATGTAATGTAAGTACACCTACACCATTATTCGCTGGTGTGTGGGGGGTAGGTGTGTGTGTGTGTGTGTGTGTGTGTGTGTCATGGATTAACCAAAAATCTGATGAGAGGTGATACAGATGTGTTTCTTCCATGTCTAAAATAACTTTACAAAAGTTATGTTGAATGACTGACTTGTGATTCCTCTGTACAGGTGGATACTTGTAGGTCAGTTATGACAGGTGGATACTTGTAGGTCAGTTATGACTATAAAACTTGGTAACCGAAATTGCCTTAATGCACCTCAAGGATAAAGAGCCACAAGGGATAAAGAGCCACAAGATCAATGCAGTGTCCCCCCGTCCCCCCGTCCCGTCCCGTCCCCCCCGTAAGTCACTAGAGACAGATACTGGTTGGCACATGACTAAGATAAGATTATCACTGCAACCCTCCATTCATCAACTGGCTTAGCTCGATCAGTCTAAATGGGACGTTCAGGAGATAAAATCCTGGACTATAAGAGGGAGTGGAAAAGAGGAGTTACATTGCCAATGTGATCAATCAACTTAATTTATGCTGGTTTTCCTGACCTTGGCAATCTATTGGCTAATGACTATTGATTGACCTGTCTATTGACCAATGAATGAACAATAATGACATCATCATGCTGCAGTATATTCGGTCCGATTGCAATAGTTAAACTAGAGGATCACTAATGGGATGACTTATAAATCAACCTATTATTAAGTCTATAGGAAACAGAGTGTATTGAGAAACCTGCTTTCACGGGCGGCGATGGAAAGGGGAAAGAAGTGGAGGATGAACATTCTCAAAAAAGAATAGAGAATGAATCAGAGTGAAGGGTCCTGGGCCTGCACTTTCTCATGAACTCCTCCTCCTCCTCACCTCATCCCTCCCTCTCTCTCCTCGCTCCCGTGCTGAATGGCTGATTAAGCACACATTGATTAGCGCAGGCTCATTAGCATCTTGTTAGCGTTGACCTGCGCTTCGCCCCTCACCCCCCCCCCTCCACCCACCCGCTGTAGCCTTTTACACCCCGCCTTACCCCTCTCTCCTCACCCCTCCTCCCGAGCCCCCATGGTGCTCCAACTCAAATGGATTAACAAGCACAATATTTCTGCCAGGGACAGGAAATCACTGAACACTTGTCAGGGGGCCCAGGATCGATGGGAATCACATCATTGACCCCCCACACGTCCCCCCGATCTCTCCACGGAACCCACCACAGCACTTTCTACAGTCACTCTGGGTGGCCCCCTGTCTCAACCCACCTCTCATATTTGCATTTCTTTACATAACTGCCTGATCGGCTGGCTATCTGGCTACAATGTAGTGTAACAACGTAATGTGATGCTCACACACACACATGCATGCAGACAGGCAGGGGGGTGCACACACACGCACATGCACACCTACACACACACCGCCCCCCACCCTCCACACACACTCAATATTGTCTCCATTATGGGCCCACAGACTTCTCCTAACCCCCAATCTTTTTCTTGGGTGGAACTTCCAGTTAGAGTATTGGTGGCTGCCTGGTTTATTCTCTCTCTTTTAATCCCCTTCAGAACAGAGTCAGAGGAGGATGCACAGCACACATCAATGCCAGTGTTGCTCTCCATACCTGGAGCACCACAGGGTGTCTCCAAGGTTGACTTCATTACATTACAGTCAGAGATAGATAGAGACAGAGAGAGAGAGACAGAAAGAGAGCAGCGAGAGACAGAGAGCAAGAGAGAGCAGAGCAAGAGAGAGCAGAGTCAGAGAGAGCAGAGAGAGAAAGAGACCACAGAGAGAAAGAGCAGAGACTGAGACAGTACAGAGAGAGAGAAAGAGACAGTAAAGAGATAGAAAGCAGAGACAGTAAAGAGAGAGAGAGCGAGAGCACAGAGACAGTAGGGAGAGAGAGAGAGCAGAGACAGTAAAGAGAGAGAGAGCAGAGACAGTAGAGAGAGAGAGAGAGCGAAAGCACAGACAGTAAAGAGAGAGAGAGCAGAGACAGTAAAGAGAGAGAGCAGACAGTAGAGAGAGAGAGCAGAGACAGTAAAAAGAGAGAGCAGACAGTAGAGAGAGAGCAGAGACAGTAAAGAGAGAGAGAGCAGACAGTGAAGAGAGAGTGAGAGCGAGAGAGCAGAGACAGTAAAGAGAGAGAGAGAGAGCAGAGACAGTAAAGAGAGAGAGAGCAGAGACAGTAAAGAGAGAGAGAGCAGAGACAGTAAAGAGAGAGAGAGAGAGAGAGAGAGCAGAGACAGTAAAGAGAGAGAGAGAGCAGAGACAGTAAAGAGAAGTCAGCGAGAGAGAGAGAGAGGTCATGAGCAGATGACCTCCTGCATTTTTCAGCATGTTCTTGAAAAAAGATAGATTTAGAGTCAGATAAACTTGGATTGTTTTTGTCAGGGACATATACAGGATGCTACCCTTTACCACATAACATTCCCTCAAAATCAAAGCACAGAACCTACAACCTGATTTTGGACGGAATTACGGAATCACATGGAAGGCTTATTCCAAAGCTGTACAGCAAATGCTCTGGAAAACAACAGAAACCTGAAAACACCATCTAACCTGGAACTGAGTGAGTAATGTTTAGTCTGAAGCTATATTTTATTTCCAAAAGCCAAGAAGAAAAATACATTACATGACTTTATAAGGACTGAATGCTAAATTAAGGATGCCAAGCTTGATATAACTTCAATTAGCACTGTCGTGTCAAGTGTGAGGTGTCAAAGCCCTTTAGCCCAACAATGGCAGGAGAGTCACTCTGTCTACTCCAACCAAATGGAGAGGACGTAGATATCCACCATTAAATCCACTATAAATATTTTTGAAAGAATATGGCACCACAACAAACCTGCCCTGAGAAGGCCACCCACCAAAACTCACAGACCAGGCAAGGAGGGCATTAATCAGAGAGGCAACAAAGAGACCAACGATAACCCTGAAGGAGCTGCAAAGCTCCACAGCGGAGATTGGAGGATCTGTCCGTAGGACCAATTTAAGCTGTACACTCCACAGAGCTGAGCTTAATGGAAGGGTGGCCAGAAAAAAGCCATTGCTTAAAGAAAAAAATAAGCAAACATGCTTAGTGTTCACCAAAAGGCATGATGGAGACTCCCCAAACATATGGAAGAAGGTACTCTGGTCAGATGAGACTAAAATTGAGCTTCCTGGCCATCAAGGAAAACGCTATGTCTGGCGCAAACCCAACACCTCTCATCACCCCGATGACACCATCTCCACAGTGAAGCATGGTGGTGGCAGCATCATGCTGTGTGGATGTTTTACATCGGCAGGGACTGGGAAATTGGTCAGAATTGAAGTAATGATGGATGGCGCTAAATACAGGGAAATTCTTGAGGGAAACCTGTTTCAGTCTTCCAGAGATTTGAAACTGGGACAGAGGTTCACCTTCCAGCAGGACAATGACCCTAAGCATACTGCTAAAGCAACACTAGAGTGGTTTAAGGGGAAACATTTAAATGTCTTGGAATGGCCGAGTCAAAGCCCAGGCCTCAATCCAATTGAGAATCTGTGGTATGACTTAAAGATTGTTGTGCAACTTAAAGATTGTTGTCCAACTTGAAGGAGCTGGAGCAGTTTTGCCTTGAATAATGGACAAAAATCCCAGTGGCTAGATGTGCCAAGCTTATAGAGACATACCCCAAGAGACTTGCAGCCGTAAAAGGTGGCTCTACAAAGTATTGGGGTGAATAGTTATGCACGCTCAAGTTTTATGTTTTTTGTCTTATATCTTGTTTGTTTCACAATAAGAAATATTTTACATCTTCAAAGTGGTAGGCATGTTGTGTAAATCAAATGATACAACCCCACCAAAAATCAATTTTATTCCAGGTTGTAAAAGGCAACAAAATAGGAAAAATGCCAAGGGGATGAATACTTTCGCAAGCCACTGTACAAGAAAAAACAAACATTTTCCAAACACAGTGAGTCTAAACTCTGGTGTCCAAACACGCAGCACTCCCTAGATCTTCTGTCTGAGTACCAACTAGGTTCACCTATCCGCATAACAATACACGCAGGCACAAACGACCTGAGATCACAGCAGGAAAAGGTGGCCATACCACTCAAGGGATTGATTGAAAAAGCTTCTTCTACTTTCCCCAATGGACACGTGGTTATGTCCACCCTGCTACCACGAAAATACTTCCACCCTGCTACCATACAGCGGGTAAACGCAAGTATTTCCTGTGACTGTGCCTCACTGGCCCACCACTCCACCCTGGATTTGAACAGCCTTTATGATCACTCCATTAAATGTATCAAAACAGGAATATTTTACATTTGGCTAGAAATTCAAAATTAAATGATCTTAAAAGAGAAAAATGTCCTCATTTTGTGCTACCCATATCCCCCCACTAGAATCCCCATACTTTAATGAAGACAGCTTCTCCATTCTGGAGGAGGAAATCAATCATTTCCAGGCCCAGGGACATGTACTAGTCTGTGGCGACCTAAATGCCAGAACCGAACAAGAACCTGACATCCTCAGCACACAAGGGGACAAACACCTACCTGGAGCTGAAAGAATTCCCTCCTGCATATACCCCCCTAGACACAACTATGACAACGTAGCCAACAAAAACAGGTCACAACTCCTACAGCTCTGTCGCACGCTGGGTATGTACATAGTCAATGGTAGGCTACGAGGTGACTCCAATGTTAGGTACACCTATAACTCATCTCTTGGCAGTAGTACTGTAGACTACTTTATCACTGACCTCAACCCATCGTCTCTCAGAGTGTTCACAGTCAGTCCACTGACACTCCTATCAGACCACAGCATAATCACAGTCTACTTGAACAGAGCAATACTCAATCATGAGGCATCAAAGCCAAAGGAACTGAGTAATATTAAGAAATTCTATAGATGGACTGTAGTGTGGAAACCTACCAAAAAACAATTAGGCAACAACAAATTCAATCCCTTCTAGACAACTTTCTGGAAAAAACGTTCCACTGTAATAGTGAAGGTGTAAATTTGGCAGTAGAAAATGTTATCAGTATATTTGACCTCTCAGCTTCCATATCTAATCTAAACATTTCAAACAGAAAACTGAAGAAAATGAACAACTATGACAAATGGTTTCATGAAGAATGCAAAAACCTAAGATAAAAATTGAGAAACCTGTCCAACCAAAAACATAGAGACCCAGAAACCCTGAGTCTATGCCTTCACTATGGCGAATCACTAAAACAATACAGAAATACACTACAGAAAAAGAAGGAACAGCACGTCAGAAATCAGCTCAATGTAATTAAAGAATCCATAGACTCTAACCACTTCTGGGAAAATTGGAAAACACTAAACAAACAACAACACGAATAACTATCTATCCAAAATGGAGATGTATGGGTAAACCACTTCTCCGATCTTTTTGGCAAACAGCAAAAACATATACATGAAGAAATACAAATCTTAGAATCAACTAGACGACCAGAACCCACTTGATTCTCCAATGACCTTGAATGAACTACAGGACAAAATAAAAACCCTCCAACCCAAAAAGGCCTGTGGTGTTGATGGTATCCTTAATGAAATTATCAAATATACAGACAAAAAATTCCAATTGGCTACACTAAAACTCTTTAACATCATCCTTAGCTCTGGCATCTTCCCCAATATTTGGAACCAAGGACTGATCACCCCAATCCACAAAAGTGGAGACAAAATTTGACCCCAATAACTTTTTATTTTACCTTTATTTAACTAGGCAAGTCAGTTACGAACAAATTCTTATTTTCAATGACGGCCTAGGAACAGTGGGTTAACTGCCTGTTCAGGGGCAGAATAACAGATTTGTACCTCGGGGATATGAACTTGCAACCTTTCGGTTACTAGCCCAACACTCTAACCACTAGGCTAACCCCAAATCCGTAAACACGGGCAACCTCATAGATATCATCCTAGCCAACTTGCCCTCCAAATATACCTCTGCTATTTTCAACCAAGATCTCAGCGATCACATTGCCTGCATCCGTAATGGGTCTGCGGTCAAGCGACCACCCCTCATCACTATCAAACACTCCCTAAAACACTTCAGTGAGCAGGCCTTTCTATTCGACCTGGCCCGGGTATCCTGGAAGGATATTGACCTCATCCCGTTAGTAGAGGATGCCTGGTCGTTCTTTAAAAGTGCCTTCCTCACCATCTTAAATAAGCATGCTCCATTCAAAACATTTAGAACCAGGAACAGATATAGCCCTTGGTTCTCTCCAGACCTGACTGCCCTTGACCATCACAAAAACATCCTGTGGCGTTCTGCATTAGCATCGAATTGCCCCCATGATATGCAACTTTTCAGGGAAGTTAGGAACCAATATACAGTACACAGGCAGTTAGGAAAGCAAAGACTAGCCTTTTCAAACAGAAATTTGCATCCTGTAGCACAAACTCAAAAAAGTTCTGGGACACTAAAGTCCATGGAGAATAAGACCACCTCCTCCCACCTGGCCACTGCACTGAGGCTAGGAAACACTGTCCTCACCGATAAATCCACTATAATTGAGAATTTCAATAAGCATTTTTCTACGGCTGGCCATGCTTTCCACCATCTTGTAGTGGAAAATTGCAAGATTATGTTATAATGCTTGTATTGCGTTTTATTCGACAGAATAGAGTATTATGTTAACTATTGTGTGTGTGTGTTCCACTGAGGATGGGCCTCTATGAGATAACACTGACAAGAGGAGATTTACGATGTCTTTGGGCAATAAAGCCTAAAGAGCATTCCAGATAACATGAGGTAATGTTTTTGTGCTATACCGTACCAGGGTGAGACAGGTTCCAGTTTGGAGTAGGACACTGGTCTTTACAATGAAAACTGTTAAACCAGCATTTGCTGTCTGCTATGTTTTATATACATCTTTAATACAAATCTTAACCTTGTGACCATTATATGTATCTGTTGTTCGTCGTGTAAGTTGAGAGGGGTGCATCTTGGCTATAAAATATATTTTCTGTTGGTACTTTTCAATGGTTCATTAGAGATAGCGCATCATTGAAAGTCAAAAGGCTTTTGCAAAGCTCTTATTATTATTAAAAATATAGTTTAAGTATAACTCTGACTGGTGTGTGAAGTTTGTAACTCTCCTCATTTGGTAATGCATAAATATGCCACCACATTTGGTGACGGGGATGGGACGTGAATCTTCACTCGGTGACCGCTCCCGACGATCTGGGCAAATCGTGCACGAGGGATCCCTCAGACTTGGGATCTCAGGAAAACCACACTGCGGGAACGAAGCAGTTGGACCCACCTTTGACCTGAGAGGCAGCGAGCCGAGTGGATACCACATCTCAAACGTAGTTTTTTTAAAGAAAGAGTTGAGCGAACCACACTTGAAGTCGAGTTTTTAAATAAGCCTCTGTTACCTAGGCTCTAAATGTGTATTCCTTTGTGAGGAGGGCACCTTGGAGGCGTAAGCAGGGCCGAGTCAGAGGAGTGTAATCTGAGAGTTTGCGGACTCAAAGATACTCTGCCACTGGTTGGTTGCGGGTGACTTAGAGCTGTCCTGACACTGAATTGATCACAGTGGGGATTGGTGCAGTCTGTGGGGGTGAGGGGCCAGGGTGACTGTGCGTTCTGTGTGAAACACGGTACTTGGTGAAGCCCTATTGGAAGAAGGACCTCGTTCTGAAAGTGTCTGTGTGACTGTCTAAGTGACCTTCAGAGGTGGTGTTCCAATAATTTTTTATTATTATTATTATTAATTCCAATTATTTTAAATATGCTAGCCAGGTATGCCCTGGGTTACTCTGTGTGAGTATTTTGTTTTGAGACCACTAGGTAATCTTTGTAGGAGCGTTCTGTGTGAGCGCGGTAGGTTGACTGTGTGGGTGACCTTTTAATTATGTTCTGATGTTCTGTGTGGACATCTGACCAGTTCTGTGTGAACATCTGACCTTTTCTGTACTTTTCTGTTGGTACTTTTCAATGGTTCATTAGAGATAGCGCATCATTGAAAGTCAAAAGGCTTTTGCAAAGCTCTTATTATTATTAAAAATATATCTTAGGTATAACTCTGACTGGTGTGTGAAGTTTGTAACTCTCCTCATTTGGTAATGCAGTAATATGCCACCACACTCTACGCAGACGACACCATTCTGTATACATCTGGCCCTGTATACACTGTTTTATTATTTATGAACTAACCTCCAGACAAGCTTCAATGCCATTCAACTCTCCTTCCGTGACCTCCAACTGCTCTTAAATGCAAGTAAAACTAAATGCATGCTCTACAACCGATCGCTGACCACACCTGCCCGCCCGTCTAGCATCACTATTCTGGACGGTTCTGACTTAGAATATGTGGACATCTACAAATACCTAGGTGTCTGGCTAGACTGTAAACTCTCCTTCCAGACTCACACTAAGCATCTCCAATCCAAAATTAAATCTAGAATCTGCTTCCTATTTCGCAACCAAGCATCCTTCACTCATGCTGCCAAACATACCCTCGTAAAACTGACCATCCTATCGATCCTCAACTTCTGCGATGTCATCTATAAAATAGCCTCTGACACTCTACTCAACAGATTGGATGCAGTCTATCACAGTGCCATCCATTTTGTCACCAAAGCCCCATATATTACCCACCACTGCAACCTGTACGCTCTCATTGGCTGGCCATCGCTTCATACTCGTCACCAAACAAACTGGCTCCAGGTCATCCACAAGTCTCTGCTAGGTCTCCCTCACTAGCTTTAAGCACCAGCTGTCAGAGCAGCTCACAGATCACTGCACCTGTACATAGCCCATCTGTAAACAGCCCATCCAACTACCTCATCCCCATACTGTATTAATTTATTTATCTTGCTCCTTTGGATCCCAGTATCTCTATTTGCACATTTATCTTCTGCACATATACCATTCCAGTGTCTAATTGTTATATTGTAATTACTTCACCACTATTTATTGCCTTATCTCCCTTATCTTACCTCATTTGCACTCACTATATATATATGTTTCCTCTTCTACTGTATGATTGACTGTATGTTTGTTTATTCCATGTGTAACTCTGTGTTGTTGTATGTGTCGAACTACTGTGCTTTATCTTGGCCAGGTCGCAGTTGTAAATGAGAACCTGTTCTCAACTAGCCTACCTGGTTAAATAAAGGTGAAATAAAAAATAAAACAAATTAAAAAGAGAGAGAGAACAGAGACAGTGAAGAGAGAGAGAGAACGGAGACAGTAAAGCAAGAGAGAACAGAGACAGTAAAGAGAAAGAGAGATCAGAGACTGTATAGAGAGAGAGAGAGATCAGATACAGTAGAGAGAGAGAGAGAGCAGAGGCTTTAGAGAGAAAGAGAGAGCAGAGACTGTAGGCACCCCAACAGCCTACAACCACCAGAGCCAAGAACACACTACCACCAGCCTTCAAAACAGCTCCCCAGCTACACAACCACCAGCCCAGACACAGAGCTTCTACAGGACCAGATCAACCAGTGCAGGACCCAGCTGAAGAACTCTGTCCAGGAGCTGAGAGAGAGCCTTACCACAGTGCTTGAGGAGGTGAAGACCACCATGGGGAGAGAGCTGGTGCAGGTAAAGGAGGAGATGGCAAAGAAGTTGTCTGTCATCAAGAGGGTGCTGCAGCACAGACAGCAGGCTGTAGAGACTCCTAGAGAGAAGCTGCAGCCCCTCACCACCCCTAACAACCCCACTGACCCACCTTTACCCACAACCCCCCACTTACCGACAATCCTTTACCCACACCTCCAGTCAACAAGGAGGCTCACATGGGGACACCCAATACTGATCTCCCTGATCTCTCTGATCTCTCTGATAGATCATTTGGTACAAATTCTAACTACAAAATCTAATTGATCCCCTCAAAATTGGTAAATATCACATGGTTAAAACTGAAAAAAGAGCTTGTACTGACCAGAATCCCCATATTACTCAGAGGAGATCGTCCCCACCCTTGAGGAAGAGATATGCCATTTTCAGGCCCAGGGAAATGTGCTCATCTGTGGGTACACAAATGTGCGCACAGGAATACTACCACACCTTAGGGGAACATTTTGACATTCGCCATATGGTTAGTGAGAAAGTCCACATTGCAAATGTACGGTCCCTTACTAATCAAATCAAATCAAATCAAATCAAATCAAATTTTATTTGTCACATACACATGGTTAGCAGATGTTAATGCGAGTGTAGCGAAATGCTTGTGCTTCTAGTTCCGACAATGCAGTAATAACAAGTAATCTAACTAACAATTCCAAAACTACTGTCTTATACACAGTGTAAGGGGATAAAGAATATGTACATAAGGATATATGAATGAGTGATGGTACAGAGCAGCATACCAGGCGGTGATACTAGACGTCCGACAACGTTTCTAAAATTCACGGACGGCGTCGGGCCGTGCAGCAGGGCCGGATCTTCCAGGAAGTCATCAAACGAACTCTCTTGGACATTCGGTTTCCGTTTTATACAATTCATTTTCCCGCTCTCCCGGTAAATCCCACAAGAGGGCGAATGGAATCATATTGCAAATGTATAAAACATCACCAATCACGACGTGGCCTTATCTCCTAAACGGAAAAGATTTTGAAGACGAAATTGGTGAGCATAGGTTTAGCATAGTGAGCAGTTGGCCCCGAACAAGTTGGCGTCCAGGCCTCAACGGTTTTTGAGTTATGGCCATTTTTCTGGGATTAAAGGTCAAAAATGAAAATGGAGCAATAATTTTTCCGCTTCACGTCAAAGTAAATGAACCTACAGTGTCAATAAAAAAAGAACCAGACATTTATCCATCGTAATTTAAGAGAAATCGTACAATGTCAAATTGGTGATGTTCAAAAAAAAATGTTGTTTTTAAAAAAGGTTACAGATCCAGTTGCAGCATGTTCAGACGAATCTTTTTGAATTGTGTTTCCGAGCTCTGCGAGATTTCTGTGATTTTCTGAAATAACACACACTATTTCAACCCTCTGTAAATAAGTCTGTTCTTAACATAAAGACTTAAAACTCAACATTCTATAAGTGCCTACCCTAAGGAGGATATGTGTTCACTTTCAGCTTCCTGTGTAAACCAGAAGGGCCTTAAAATGGTGTCAAAGGTGCTGTTTCGAAGGGTTAAAAATGTCTGATCTTTTCAAAACTTGTATGTGTTATTAGGCAACCCTCATGAACTGTAAATCAGTCATTTCTCCCAACAGATGTCAAAGAAAAGCTCTGGCCCTAAATTGCAGGTGGTTTTGGGTGACAGCGGGAGAACAGTTAGGGTGAGAAGCACAATGAGACCTAAGGAACATTCCTGAGGTCCTCCTGATCTGTGCAAGCCTAACCGTGACCATGTGGCATTAACCCTTAACAGTTAAAAGAAGGTGTTTACATCAAACAGTTTTCAATTACTTCTCTCCCCATAGGAATACATTGCCTGCACCCCTAAATTCAACCTGAAGCCTATGTGGGTTATGAATGTCTTATGAACCTGTCTTCCATGACAATCCCTCAGGCCACTATGAGGTCTACCTGTGTTGATTCTAAGCTTTCTGGAGCAACCGGAAGTGGTTAAAATCACCCTAAAAGTGTTTCCCCATACCCAACCTGCAGTTTGTGAGAAATAGTGCCTTCAACCCTGTGTAAATCCGTCAGTTCTTAACGTATAGACTTAAAACTCAGGATTCTGTAAAAGCATACTCGAATGAGTATATGTGTTTACTTTTAGCTTCCTGTGCCAACCGGAAGTGCCTTTAATTGGGGTCACAGGGTCTGTTTTGAAGGTTAAAAAAGTCACATCTTTCCAAAACTTCATATGTGTGACTAGGTAACCCTCATGAACTGTAAATCAGTCATTTCTCCCAACAGATGTCAAAGAATAACCTCTCAAACACACACACAGCATGGATGGAGTGACAAAGTGCGGTGCTTAAAGACACTCAGAGCCTGCAATGGCATTACCACAATCTCAAGGCCATGCCGAGTTCAACGAGATGCCGCACTTGACCGTAGCTCGTTCGGTCTAAGCGCAGCGACCATAAGAAAAAGTAGGCCCAATATGAAGCCTGGCCCTAAATGTAATTGCTTTTGGGTGACAGTTAGAGAACCGTTAGGGTGAGAAGCACAATTCGACCTCAAGTACGTTCCTGAGGTTCTCCCGATCTGTGCAAGCCTAACCTTGACCGTGTGGCATTAACCCTTAACAGTTAAAAGAAGGTGTTTACATCAAACAGTTTTCAATGACTTCTCTCCCCATAGGAATACATTGCCTGCACCCCTAAATTCAACCTGAAGCCTATGTGGGTTATGAATATCTTATGAACCTGTATTCGATGACAATTCATTAGGCCACTATGAGGTCTACCTGTGTCGATTCTAAGCTTCCTGAAGCAACCGGAAGTGGTTAAAATCACCCTAAAAGTGTTTTTCCATACCAAACCTGATGTTTGATAGAAATAGTGCATTCAACCCTGTGTAAATCAGTCAGTTCTTAACGTAAAGACTTAAAACTCAGGATTCTGTAACAGCATACCCCAATGAGGATATGTGTTTACTTTTAGCTTCCTGTGCCTGTTTCGAAGGGTTAAAAAAGTCAGATCTTTCAAAAACTTCATATGTGTGATTAGGCAACCCTCATGAACTGTAAATCAGTCATGTCTCCCATAAAATTTCCAAGAAAAACTCACACACACACAGCTTGGACGGAGGGACATAGTGTGGTGCGTAGAGACAGACAGAGCCTGCAATAGTTAACTTTGTTCAAACTATTAAAGAACCGTCAGACCTAGAATTCTGAAACTTTAGAAACCTGTTCTAGAGCTCAGGTCGATAGTGCGTGGTGAGTTATGTGGCTATAGAAGGTTCTCGGACCGAGAAACACATTCGTACAACGACTTCAATTAATTTAGACCATTACAAAAATTACGACATTTAGAAAAGTCCCAGAGTCGCAAGACTAGGTCCATTGACACCGGCTCGGCCCATAGAGACGGACCCCAACGTTTCTGTCCGATAGCTCATTCAAGGACCCCGTAGCAAGGCATGGAAAAAGTGGATTTTCAGCACCAATTAAGGTCTTGCTCGAGCACCAAATAACCTATCGAGCCGAAACTTGGGTTTGACTGATGGATGGTGACTTGCTGGCTGACTTTTGTCCATTTGCAATATGTTTAAACAGTGAGGTACCATCACCAAAATGACGTTCTGAAATCAACACCAACGAGCGATGGAGAGGAACCAGAAAAACTGCCCGGCCATCCCGAGTTCATCAGTCCAGTCAATTTTGCATTTCTGCAGTATTTTTGAGCATGACAAATTCGTGATGGTAAATGCACATTGAAACATACTGCAAATGCACAGCCGTGCACCTGGTGATTGGAACGGGTTACCAGGAGCACATTTTTAAAATGTTTTTTAATGCCATTACGGGGTAGCAAGGGGTCCACGGTTGGGTAGGGAGCACCCCCCACCCATGCCCATCCAATAGGGGGTGCCCCTTGTCATTTTGGACGTTTTTCAAAAAATGGTTAAAAAACAACAGTCCCACTTCTCCCTCATCATACATGACAAATAGACCATCTAGGTTGATTCATGGCTTAACATAGTGCTATAGGTCATTTTGGCAGTATAAATGCCTTTTCGCAACAGTATCTCGGACCTGCCTGGTGTGTTCCTTGTTCTTCATGATGCTCTCTGCGCTTTTGACGGACCTCTGAGACTATCACAGTGCAGGTGCATTTATACGGAGACTTGATTACACACAGGTGGATTGTATTTATCATCATTAGTCATTTAGGTCAACATTGGATCATTCAGAGATCCTCACTGAACTTCTGGAGAGTGTTTGCTGCACTGAAAGGCTGAATAATTTTGCACGTCCAATTTTTCAGTTTTTGATTTGTTAAAAAAGTTTGAAAAATACAGTTTTATATCTTTATGTTTGAAGCCTGAAATGTTGCAAAAGGTCGCAAAGTTCAAGGGGGCCGAATACTTACTTTCGCAAGGCACTGTATATATTCAGGCAAACGGCAAAAGAAGGACAATTGAAATTGATAAAAAACAAAACAAAAAAGACCACAGATGACAACTGGTTTAAAGCAGATTGTAAAATTATAAGGAAAAAACACTATCTAACCAAAAGCACAGAGACCCAAATAATAGTGAATTACGCCTTCGTTACTGTGAGACTTTAAAACTCTATAAACGTACTCCATAAACTCTATAAACCAAAAAAGCACAGTACAACAGCAAGCAGCTGACACTAATTGACGAGTCCATAAACACAAACAACTTCTGGCAAAATTAGAAAAAACTAAAAAAATCAAAACAAGAAGAATTAGCGAAACAAAATGGTGACATATAGACAACCTATTTTAAAACACCGTTCAAATTGACACAAACGCAGAACAACGCAAAATTCATGACAAGTTGAATGGATTAGAAAAAGCTATAAAGGACAATCAAAATCCATTGGACTCCCCAATTACTGACCAGGAGCTCTATTAGAAACTTCAGGCCCTCAAATATAAAAAAGCATGCAGACCTGATGGCATCCTAAATGAGATACTCAAACTAACTAGTGCAAAATTTCAATTGGCTATATTAAAACTGTTTAATTTGATCCTGAGTGTAGGTTATTTCCCTGACATCTGGAATCAAGGACTCAAAACCCCAGTCTTTACGAACGGAGACAAATTTGACCCTAACAATTACAGAGGCATTTGTGTGAACAGTAACCTGGGGAAGGTTTTCTGTAGTATTATAAATGTAAGAGTTCTAAACTTCCTTAATAAGCACAATGTCTTGAGTAAAAGCCAAATTGAATTTATACCAAAACATCGCATGACTGATCATATTTACACCCTACACACCCTGATAGATAAACGTGTCCACCAAAATAATACCAAAATATACGCTTGCTTTATCGACTTCCAAAAAGCATTTGATTCTATTTGGCATACAGGACTGTTCTACAAAGTTATTGAAAGTGGTGTAGGGGGTAAAACATATGACATAATTAAATCAATGTTTACTGGCAATACGTGCAGCATCACAATTGGCAAGAAAATAACATAATTCTTTAACCAGGGGCAGGGCCTTCGCCAGGGTTGCAATCTGAGCCCTGCACTCTTCACTATTTACATAAAAAAATTGGCCACTATTCTAGAAAAATCCTCAGGTGTTAGTCTCCACAATTCAGAGGTTAAATGCCTTCTCTTCACAGATGACCTATGCCTGCTGTCACCCACAGCACATGACCTACAGCAGAGCCTGGACCAGCTAGAGCAGTACTGCCAGACCTGGGCCCTGGCAGTAAACCCCAAAAATACTAAAATAAGGATTTTAAAGAGAAGATCCAGATCTCAGGGAATTAGATTGAAATTCTCAATTGGTACAAAATATATACAGTGGGGCAAAAAAGTATTTAGTCAGCCACCAATTGTGCAAGTTCTCCCACTTAAAAATATGAGAGAGGCCTGTAATTTTCATCATAGGTACACTTCAACTATGACAGACAAAATGAGACAAAAAATCCAGAAAATCACATTGTAGGATTTTTAATGAATTTATTTGCAAATTATGGTGGAAAATAAGTATTTGGTCAATAACAAAAGTTTATCTCAATACTTTGTTATATACCCTTTGTTGGCAATGACAGAGGTCAAACGTTTTCTGTAAGTCTTCACAAGGTTTTCACACACTGTTGCTGGTATTTTGGCCCATTCCTCCATACAGATCTCCTCTAGAGCAGTGATGTTTTGGGGCTGTTGCTGGGCAACACGGACTTTCAACTCCCTCCAAAGATTTTCTAAAAGGTTGAGATCTGGAGACTGGCTAGGCCACTCCAGGACCTTGAAATCCTTCTTACGAAGCCACTCCTTCGTTGCCCGTGCAGTGTGTTTGGGATCATTGTCATGCTGAAAGATCCAGCCACGTTTCATCTTCAATGCCCTTGCTGATGGAAGGAGGTTTTCACTCAAAATCTCACGATACATGGCCCCATTCATTCTTTCCTTTACACGGATCAGTCGTCCTGGTCCCTTTGCAGAAAAACAGCCCCAAAGCATGATGTAGGTATGGTGTTCTTTGGATGCAACTCAGCATTCTTTGTCCTCCAAACACGACGAGTTGAGTTTTTACCAAAAAGTTATATTTTGGTTTCATCTGACCACATGACATTCTCCCAATCTTCTTCTGGATCATCCAAATGCTCTCTAGCAAACTTCAGACGGGCCTGGACATGTACTGGCTTAAGCAGGGGGACACGTCTGGCACTGCAGGATTTGAGTCCCTGGCGGCGTAGTGTGTTACTGATGGTAGGCTTTGTTACTTTGGTCCCAGCTCTCTGCAGGTCATTCACTAGGTCCCCCCGTGTGGTTCTGGGATTTTTGCTCACCGTTCTTGTGATCATTTTGACCCCATGGGGTAAGATCTTGCCTGTTATAAGACTGGGAATACAATTATATACATCTACAAGTGGTGCTTTTGTCATTCCGTTTGCACAAGGGATTCGCCTTTTTTTCATTTGAAAAAAAACATACAAATCTTTCTTTTTGCTGCTTGATCCACTAACAAAACACAACTTTAAAGAGCGGGACTGTGGGTTTAGGTTTAAGACCGTTCTATTTAGGCTTGTACCTCGTTTGGGGAGGTATTGTCTGGGATGGGGGGAGGGGGTGGGGGAGCAGGTTGAAATGTTCAGTTCTAATGTTGTCATTCTGTCTTTTTAGTTTTTTTTCCTGATTTTTTTTCTGTACTTTTTCCAAACATTTACCACCGTACATTATTACTCTGAGACAAGTTATTCTGGGGGTTTTGGGCGCTCCTTGCTTTTCCATTCTATGCTCTAATGACAGGGTTGAATAACGGGAATGCCCAGAGGGGCCGAAATAATACGATCAAGTACATTTCTTGGAATACCAAAGGGGTTAACAACCCGGTAAAGCGTAAGAGGGTGTTGACACACTTAAAGGGTTTGAATGCAAATATTGCATTTCTACAAGACACTCACTTGAGGACTGGTGAGCATTTTAGGATGCGTAAGGACTGGGTTGGTCAAGTGTTCCACTCAAACTTTCATAGTAAATCAAGAGGTGCTGCTATTCTGGTTGATAAAGCTACTCCCTTTGTAGCTTCTGAGGTTATTGCTGATCCTAAGGGACGATACATCATAGTAACCGGTGAACGGTTTTCTACCCCTCTTGTTTTGGCTAGTGTTTATGCTCCCAATTGGGATGACACAAGCACTCAGCATATCGATTGCGCAACCAGGGGTGGAAAGACCTTGGATCATTGTTACTCTAACTTCCGCGACGCATATAATGCCCTGCCCCGCCCCCCTTTCGGAAAAGCTGACCACGACTCCATTTTGTTGATCCCTGCCTACAGACAGAAACTAAAACAAGAGGCTCCCACGCTGAGGTCTGTCCAACGCTGGTCCGACCAAGCTGACTCCACACTCCAAGACTGCTTCCACCACGTGGACTGGGACATGTTTCGTATTGCGTCAGACAACAACATTGACGAATACGCTGATTCGGTGTGCGAGTTCATTAGAACGTGCGTTGAAGATGTCGTTCCCATAGCAACGATTAAAACGTTCCCTAACCAGAAACCGTGGATTGATGGCAGCATTCGCGTGAAACTGAAAGCGCGAACCACTGCTTTTAATCAGGGCAAGGTGTCTGGTAACATGACCGAATACAAACAGTGCAGCTATTCCCTCCGCAAGGCTATCAAACAAGCTAAGCGTCAGTACAGAGACAAAGTAGAATCTCAATTCAACGGCTCAGACACAAGAGGCATGTGGCAGGGTCTACAGTCAATCACGGACTACAGGAAGAAATCCAGCCCAGTCACGGACCAGGATGTCCTGCTCCCAGGCAGACTAAATAACTTTTTTGCCCGCTTTGAGGACAATACAGTGCCACTGACACGGCCTGCAACGAAAACATGCGGTCTCTCCTTCACTGCAGCCGAGGTGAGTAAGACATTTAAACGTGTTAACCCTCGCAAGGCTGCAGGCCCAGACGGCATCCCCAGCCGCGCCCTCAGAGCATGCGCAGACCAGCTGGCCGGTGTGTTTACGGACATATTCAATCAATCCCTATACCAGTCTGCTGCTCCCACATGCTTCAAGAGGGCCACCATTGTTCCTGTTCCCAAGAAAGCTAAGGTAACTGAGCTAAACTACTACCGCCCCGTAGCACTCACTTTCGTCATCATGAAGTGCTTTGAGAGACTAGTCAAGGACCATATCACCTCCACCCTACCTGACACCCTGGACCCACTCCAATTTGCTTACCGCCCAAATAGGTCCACAGACGATGCAATCTCAACCACACTGCACACCGCCCTAACCCATCTGGACAAGAGGAATACCTATGTGAGAATGCTGTTCATTGACTACAGCTCGGCATTCAACACCATAGTACCCTCCAAGCTCGTCATCAAGCTCGAGACCCTGGGTCTCGACCCCGCCCTGTGCAACTGGGTACTGGACTTCCTGACGGGCCGCCCCCAGGTGGTGAGGGTAGGCAACAACATCTCCTCCCAGCTGATCCTCAACACTGGGGCCCCACAAGGGTGCGTTCTGAGCCCTCTCCTGTACTCCCTGTTCACCCACGACTGCGTGGCCACGCACGCCTCCAACTCAATCATCAAGTTTGCGGACGACACAACAGTGGTAGGCTTAATTACCAACAACGACGAGACGGCCTACAGGGAGGAGGTGAGGGCCCTCGGAGTGTGGTGTCAGGAAAATAACCTCACACTCAACGTCAACAAAACTAAGGAGATGATTGTGGACTTCAGGAAACAGCAGAGGGAACACCCCCCTATCCACATCGATGGAACAGTAGTGGAGAGGGTAGCAAGTTTTAAGTTCCTTGGCATACACATCACAGACAAACTGAATTGGTCCACTCACACAGACAGCATTGTGAAGAAGGCGCAGCAGCGCCTCTTCAACCTCAGGAGGCTGAAGAAATTTGGCTTGTCACCAAAAGCACTCACAAACTTCGAAAGATGCACAATCGAGAGCATCCTGGCGGGCTGTATCACAGCCTGGTACGGCAACTGCTCCGCCCTCAACCGTAAGGCTCTCCAGAGGGTAGTGAGGTCTGCACAACGCATCACCGGGGGCAAACTACCTGCCCTCCAGGACACCTACACCACCCGATGTCACAGGAAGGCCATAAAGATCATCAAGGACATCAACCACCCGAGCCACTGCCTGTTCACCCCGCTATCATCCAGAAGACGAGGTCAGTACAGGTGCATCAAAGCTGGGACCGAGAGACTGAAAAACAGCTTCTATCTCAAGGCCATCAGACTGTTAAACAGCCACCACTAACATTGAGTGGCTGCTGCCAACACACTGACACTGACTCAACTCCAGCCACTTTAATAATGGGAATTGATGGGAAATGATGTAAATATATCACTAGCCACTTTAAACAATGCTACCTTATATAATGTTACTTACCCTACATTATTCATCTGATATGCATACGTATATACTGTACTCTATATCATCGACTGTATCCTTATGTAATACATGTATCACTAGCCACTTTAACTATGCCACTTTGTTTACATACTCATCTCATATGTATATACTGTACTCGATACCATCTACTGTATCTTGCCTATGCTGCTCTGTACCATCACTCATTCATATATCCTTATGTACATATTCTTTATCCCCTTACACTGTGTACAAGACAGTAGTTTTGGAATTGTTAGTTAGATTACTTGTTGGTTATTACTGCATTGTCGGAACTAGAAGCACAAGCATTTCGCTACACTCGCATTAACATCTGCTAACCATGTGTATGTGACAAATAAAATTTGATTTGATTTGATTTGATTTGACAAGTTTAATTTCTTCCTTTCTGTCTGCTATTCCCAATTTAGATTCTCATTTGTTGATTTTAGGGGGGATTTCAACTGTAAAATGTCCCCAGTTCTTGACAAGTCCTCACAAACAAATACAGGCCCATCTAAATGTGCCCTACTTATTCAATCCTTTCTTCAGAAATATGCTTTGTTTGAGGCATGGCGTTTCCTACATCCTACAGATAGACAGTATTCCTTTTATTCTCATGTTCATCAAACATACTCCCAGATTGATTACTTATTTTTGGACAAAAAACTTCTGCCTAACCTTCGGCAGTGTACTTACGAGAGTATTGTTATCTCTGACCATTCACCATTAGTGCTTGAACTAGAGTTTCCCCAGCGACCTCCTAGGTGTTATCAATGGTGTCTCAACCCCATTTTACTCTCAGATAAGGAGTTTGTCAATTTCATTACTTCTGAAATTACCTTATTCCTAGAAACTAATTCAACACCAGGTATGTCCTGCTCTACCATATGGGAGTCTCTCAAAGCATACCTACGTGGCCAAATTATTTCTTATACAGCCAACCAAAACAGAGTTCGCTCCCAGCGACTTCAGGACCTGAGCGAGTCCATAGCCACATTGGATGAGAAGTATGCTACGGATCTTTCCTCTGATCTGCATAAAGAGCGCCACCTACTCCAATCTGAATTTGATGAGCTTTCTACCAGACAAGCTGAACAGTTACTCTTGCGAGCTCGATACAAACTCTATGAACAAGGCGACAAGGCCAGTAAACTCCTTGCGCATCAGATCCGTAAATCTGAGGCCTCTCGTTTAATCCCACAAATAAGGACCCCGTCTGGTGCCACCACAGTTATACATAAAGAGATCAATGATCAATTTAAACAATTTTATTCTGCGCTATACACCTCTGAATCCCCTCAAGACCCCTTGTTGATTGACTCCTTCTTTAATGGCTTGAATATGCCTTCAATTGATACAGACTCCCATGACTGTCTAGAAGAAGAATTTACGCTTGAGGAGATTGCAACAGCAGTGTCCGCAATGAAAAGTGGTAAATCACCGGGTCCGGACGGTTTTCCAACCGAATTTTACAGGACGTTTTCTGGTCTGCTTTGCCCATTCTTGTCTCGACTATTTGCAGAGTGCCTCAATACTTCAAAGCTACCGCCTAGTCTTTATCAGGCTTCAATTTCATTACTACTAAAGAAAAACAAAGACCCCCTGGAATGTGGATCCTATCGCCCAATCTCGCTTTTAAACTGTGATTACAAAATCCTAGCTAAGCTTTTAGCCATCCGTATGGAAGGCTTGCTGCACCAAGTAATACACTCTGGCCATACTGGCTTTGTGAGAAATAGGCATTTCTCACAAAGTTAGGCGCCTTATAAATATACTGTACTCCCCAGCGTCGGAGGACCCGGAGATGGTGGTCTCACTTGATGCCGAAAAAGCGTTTGACCGCGTTGAGTGGGATTACCTAACAGCTGCCCTTTATAGATTTGGCTTTGGCCCCAAATTCATTGCGTGGATAAAGATTCTTTATTTTTCCCCCATGGCTTCGGTACGGACTAATAACTTGTCCTCTGACTATTTTCCCTTGCACCGCGGATCCAGACAGGGTTGCCCACTCTCCCCCTTGTTGTTTGCTTTGGCAATCGAGCCTCTCGCCATTGCACTACGCTCTAATGATGCCATTCAAGGCATAATCAGGGCGTGCTGGGAGCAGAAAGTCTCGCTATACGCTGACAACCTCCTTTTGTTTATCTCCAACCCCGATACCTCATTGCCACGTGCCCTATCTGTTCTTAAAAAGTTTGGATCAATCTCAGGGTACAAGCTGAATCTAGGCAAGAGTGAGCTTCTTCCGGTAAACAAGGCTGCTTTAAAGTGCTCTTTCACAAGTTCTCAGTTTAGGATTGTCCGGGATCAATTCACTTACTTGGGAGTAAAAGTGACAAGGAAATATTTAAATTTGTTTCAGGAAAACTTTGTTGCTCTAGCAGACAGATTGAAACAATCTTTTACTTTTTGGAATTCGCTACCCCTTTCTCTTATCGGAAGGATTAATGTCAATAAAATGAATGTGTTGCCCAAATTTGTATATTTATTTCAATGTTTACCCATTTTTATTCCAAAATCTTTTTTTATTTATTTCACTGGATCAAACATTCATGCATTTTATTTGGGATGGCAAGGTACCACGGATTGGTAGAAAACATTTACAGAAGCCTAGGTCATTGGGGGGTTTAGCGCTACCAAATTTTCAGACATACTACTGGGCTGCAAATTTCAGAGCCGTTCTGTACTGGCTGCAGACTGATCCTACTGGCCCTAGACCACTCTGGGTCCAGATGGAGTCTGAATCGTGTAAACCTGCAGCACTTTCCTCTGTGCTGTGCTCGTCTCTCCCAGTGTCCCTAGGCAAAAGGTGTGCCAACCCAATTGTAAAACAGTCTCTTAAAATTTGGAATCAGTTCCGTTTAGCCTTTAGCCTCCGAGGCTTTTCTCTATCAGTTCCAATCAATCAGAACATTTTATTTCCTCCATCTTTGAATGATGGGGCTTTTGGCATTTGGCACTCACTAGGCCTTTCCTCGCCAGCCCAATTATTCTTTGATGATACATTTGCCTCTTTTTCTCAGCTGCAGGAAAAGTTAAATCTTCCCCAATCCCACTTTTTCCGCTATCTCCAGACTAGAAACTTTGTCAGGGCTAACACACCTGGATTTCATAATAGGCCTGCGAATACAGCTATAGAGAGCATCTTGGAGCTAAACAAGCTTCCTAGGGGTGCAATTTCAGATGTATATGCAATCATTCATGACTTACAGAACCCTTCTTTGGTGCCTTTAAAGACTCGATGGGAAAAGGATTTGGGGGAGGAACTTGGGGAAGACGCCTGGGAATCTGTGCTGCACAGGGTGCACTCGTCCTCTTTTAGCACTAGACACAGCCTCATTCAATTCAAGGTGGTTCACCGTATCCACTGGTCGGTGGCCAAACTTGGAAGAATGTTCTCTGATTTTGATCCTACCTGTGTCAGATGTAAGGTGGAACCAGCCACACTGTTGCATATGTTTTGGGGCTGTCATAAACTGTCAGGTTTCTGGGAATTAATATTTAAATGTTTCTCTGATATATATGACACTGTTATAGATCCGTCTCCCCTTACAGCCCTTTTTGGAGTACTGCCCATGGGTACCCCCCTATCAAGAATCCAGTCGGACACTGTTGCTTATACAACTCTTTTAGCTAGACGGCTAATACTACAGAACTGGAAGATGGCAGCTCCCCCATCTTATAAATATTGGGTGAGGGATGTGTTGTGCTCTCTGAAACTAGAAAAAATTCAATTCAATTCACGTGGGAACCCCAAACTGTTTGATGAGGCTTGGGCTCCATTCCGGTCTTACTTTAAACAGTCCATCCTCTGATGGCATTCCAATTAATACTAAAATAAGTCTGTGACTTAAGGGTTGGAGGAGCTTCTCTCTGTGTTTTTGCTTTAGGGGGCATTAAGGTCCATGTGCTTATTGATTGTGGTCCGCAGATGCCTTGTTCATCTTGCCCAGGCAGAGCCTGAAGTGTGAGCTTGTTTTTCCCAGTTATTTTTACATTTTGTTCACGCCTACATGAATAATCATTTTATTTTTTTATTTTAAAGCATTGTAAACTTTTTTTTTGTCCAGTGGATGGTCGGTCTGTGGCCATGACTCTCTGTGAGTGGTTGCATTTCTCCACCCTTATCCCTTGACTGTTTACAGGAACAATGGTGAGGTGTTTGCTCTGTCCCTGTACTATAGATTGCCCTTTAACCTCTGTAGCCTTCTGCCTGGTGTGTTTAACTTGTCTAAAGTATGGTATCTTTAAAGCTATTTTTTTATTTGTATTTTTATTTGTATTTTTTTTTCTAGTTGAGTATATTATTTATATTGCTTTGTCTTGTCTGTGTGTGTGTGTGTATGTTCAAAACTTAATAAACATTGTAAAAAAAACAAAAAAACAAATTGAAATCAAATTTGGCTAAAACTAATTGAATGTGTCATTGAACCAATTACACTTTATGGCAGCGAGGTGTGGGGTCCACTTGCATAACAAGATTTCATCAAATGAGACAAACACACATTGAAACCCTACATGCAGAGTTCTGTAAGATTATCCTACATGTCCAGAGGAAACTACAAACAATGCATGCAGGGCAGAATTAGGCCAATATCCACTAATAATACAAACTTTTAAAAAAGCCATTAAGTTTTGGAAACATCTAAAATACAGTGACCCCCTCTCATATCACTACCAAGCCCTGTAATGCCAAGAGCTGAGCAAAGAAAATAGTTCCCTCATCCAGCTGGTCCTGCGGCTGAGTTCACAAACCTGTTCTACTAACACACTGAAGCCTCAGGACCAGAGCATCCACTCAATCAGAATAAACCAAATTTCAACACAGTCAAAACAAAACTACATTGCTTATTGGGAAACACAAGCACAAAGCAAAATGCAGTGCTATCTGGCCCTAAATCGACAGTACACCGTGGCTAACTATTTGACGATGGTTACTGATCAAAACCTTAGAAAAACCTTGACAAAGTACAGGCTCAGTGAGCAAAGCCTTGCCATTGAGAAGGGTAGAGACAGGAAAACATGGCTCCCTGTAGAGGAAAGGCTGTGCAACCACTGCACAACAGCAGAACCTGAGACAGAGCTGCATTTCCTGACAAAATGTGAAAAATATAAAACAATTAGAGAGTGTCATTTCCCCAAATTTGAAACCCTGACCTGAGAGAGCCTTTTTATGTCTCTATTTGGTTTGGTCAGGGTGTGATTTAGGTGGGCATTCTATTTTTCTGTTTTCTATGTTTTTGAATTCCTATGTTTTGACTGGGTATGGTTCTCAATCAGTGACAGCTGTCTATCGTTGTCTCTGATTGGGAATCATACTTAGGCAGCCTTTTCCCCTTTTGTCATGGTGGGAAGTTGTTAGGGGCACTATAGCCCTTGTAAGCGTCACGGTCGATTTGTTATACCTTTTTTTTGTTGGCAACATTTACTTAAATAAAAATAAATGTACACTCACCACGCTGCGCTTTGGTCATCCTTGAACGACGGCTGTGACACTTATTCAAGGTATCTAAGACCTCTCTGATGAGAGTAGGCTACCCGTCCTGTTGGGGGAGGACGCAGAGAGCTGTGGGTTGGCAGCGCACTACATTGCTGCCTGCCATAAGTTGAGGGACAGTGTCTGACAGACCAATCAACCTGCACATGTCCTCTACTGTATACTTATTGTTATTGTTCAATGTATGGTTATTTTGACCCTTGGTTATTGTTGTTACTGTTGTCCCTTTGACAATTTTGATTCTTATTATTTTCATATTGTAAATATCCAAAGTACGCTTTGGCAATATGTACATTGTTAATTAAGTAATGCCAATAAATCAAATTGAATTTAATTTAATTGAGAGAGAGAGAGAGAGAGCAGAGACAGTAAAGAGAGTGAGAGAGAGATAGCAGAGAGAGTGAGAGAGCGAGAGAGAGATAGCAGAGAGAGTGAGAGAGCGAGCAGAGACAGTAAAGAGAGAGAGAGAGATAGCAGAGAGAGTGAGAGAGCGAGCAGAGACAGTAAAGAGAGGGAGAGCAGTGACAGAAAAGAGAGAGAGGTCAGAGACTATAGAGAGAGAGTAGAGAGAGTAGAGAGAGAGCAGAGACAGTAAAGACAGAGAAAGAGAGCAGAGACAGTAAAGACAGAGAGATAAAGAGACAGAGCAGAGACTTTAAAAAGAGAGAGAGCAGAGACAGTAAAGAGAGAGAGAGCAGAGACAGTAAAGAGAGAGAGAGCAGAGACAGTAAAGAGAGAGCACAGAAACAGTAGAGAGAGAGATAGAGAGCAGAGACAGTAAAGAGAGAGAGCAGTGACAGAAGAGAGAGAGAGACAGTAAAGAGAGAGCACAGAGGCAGTAGAGAGAGAGATAGATAGCAGAGACAGTAAAGAGATAGATAGCAGAGACAGTAAAGAGAGAGAGCAGAGACAGTAAAGAGAGAGAGCAGAGACAGTAAAGAGAGAGAGCAGAGACAGTAAAGAGAGATAGAGCAGAGACAGTAAAGAGAGAGAGCAGAGACAGTAAAGAGAAAGAGAGCAGAGACTTTAAAGAGAGAGAGAGCAGAGACAGTAAACAGACAGAGAGCAGAGACAGTAGAGAGAGAGAGCAGAGACAGTAAACAGACAGAGAGCAGAGACAGTAGAGACAGTAGAGAGAGAGAGCAGAGACAGTAAACAGACAGAGAGCAGAGACAGTAGAGAGAGAGAGCAGAGACAGTAGAGCGAGAGAGAGAGAGAGAGAGAGATCAGAGACAGGAGAGAGAAGAGACAGTAAAGAGAGAGCAGAGACAGTAAAGAGAGAGAGACAGTAAAGAGAGAGAGAGAGTTTTGAGTTTTAAGTAATCTTTATTGGGTCTGGGAACCCACAAAACTATAAGCACTCATACAAAACCATAGTTACACATCAATTAAAAACACAACACCAAATTCTCCTCCACAGTAACTAAACATAACAGCCTGTGAATACCCCAAATACTCATAAACAGTTAACCAGTTTGTAATAGGCAACTCAACCCTCAGTCTCACTGCCAACATTCCCTCCAGCATTCTCACCACATCCACAGTCAACTGTCCCAGAAAACTGTTCTTTCGGGTCTTCCATATTGCTAATTTGGCTGCCCCTAACACAAAATTAAGCAAAGTAAATACACCCTTTCAACTAAACCTGTACTTTAGTCCAAATATAAACAGTTGGGAAGAGAAAACCTATCCCAGAGCTGAGAACCAATTAGTGATCAGGTCAATTATCCTGACCAACCTGGGACACAGTAAAAACAGATGTGCCAGAGTTTCAGACTCAGCACAAAAAGGACACCCTTCCTCAACTGTCGGATCCAGGTGTACCAGATGCATATTGGTGGCTATGGTTCCATGTATTATCCTCCATTGTAGGTCAGCTGTCCTCTTTTCAATAGGCAGTTTGTATAAAGACCTCCAACAGCCTTTTGGGAAGCCACCTGAACCAAACACACCTGCCCACCTGATCGATTTTACCCCTTCCAGGGAAGAGGCAAAGGACACTTTTACACAGATTTTATACATGGCCTTCTTTCCCACCACCTTGAAGTCCCCCAGCTCCGGGGTCTCGAAGGAAAGCAGCATCCCCATGTCCTCCTCGAAGTCCCCCAGCTCCGGGGTCTCGAAGGAAAGCAGCATCCCCATGTCCTCCTCGAAGTCCCCCTCCGCAGCACTAACAATCAGTGCAGGGAACACATAATCCAGACCCTCCGTCCTCCTCTAATGTCCCCGCCGCAGCACTAACAATCACTGCAGGGAACACATAATCTAGACCCTCCTTCCACCAGTCAGAATTGGAAGTGTCAGTCGCATATTGTCGATGAAGTACTGGCAAGGAATTACAGACTTCATCTGCGACCTTCCTCAGTAGGCGAGATGATCGGATCCCTGCTCTTTCTCTCAGCTCCTCCAACGATCTGCTCCTGCTCCGCATCAGATGACCCAGCTTAGTACACCCCACACCTAATAAGCATGAACGTAGGCTGGCTGAACCCAGAGCACGGGACTGGATGTCAGTGTTGTAAAAAAGAGGCTCTTCAAAAAGCCATATCCCTGGTGGCGTGCCGGCCTTACGGGACTTGACAAGAACTTCCCAAGCCTACGTAACAGACTCAAAAAACAGAGTCACTCCAGAAAAATCACCCCCCTCCACCCCTCCACCTTTAAGAGGAAAAGGTGCTTATCTAAGCCCAAACAGCCCGCTCTCCTCATCAGTGTGTAGGCTGTGTCGACCCAGCTAAAACCGTCACTGTACAATAGTCTCTGGGCTGCTTGAAGCCGGAAAGCCATGATCCTGGAAGAAATGTCCACCAGGCCTTGCCCACCCTCGTGCAGTGGCAGGTACAGGGCTGCAGCATTAATCCAGTGTTGTCCAGACCAGAAGAAATTGACAAGGGTCCTCTGAAGCTCTTGTATCAGGGTAGAGGCAGTGTTACGGATACAGGTATCCTGTGTCTGTGTGTATCCTGTGTGTGTTTCTTTTCTCTCCTTCTCCCCTCACAGGTGAAAATCATTACTCCCCAATCAGTCAACAATCAACCCATCAATCAGAAGACACACCTCCTCCTGTTTCCTACCCTATCACAGTTCCTTCCCCATGGTTTAAAAACCCCATCATTTGGTAGATTTCAGGAGAGCTCAATCTTTGTAATGCCATGTTGGTAGATAGCTGTTCTTGGTAGATTTCAGGAGAGCTCAATCTTTGTAATGCCATGTTGGTAGATAGCTGTTCTATATAGATTTCAGTAGCTCAATCTTTGTAAATGCCATGTTTGTAGATCTCGGTTCTTCACTCGCTCTCTGTGTATTAATTAACCTCTCTTTTGTTTGAGCACCTCCATAGCACTTTCATCACCTGTGAGTATTGTTTTGGTTATGGTGTTTGTTTGTTTGCTGGTGGGAAAAGGGGGAAACCAAGACAAGTCGCCCATGGGCATACACTACCCGTAGGTAAACTTTGTTAAAACACACTAGTTAGAACTGGGCGGACCACCCACTGTATTTTTGGTTAGTTAGTTAGCTGTTGTTGAAATAGGCTAGTCTAGCTTAGGGGTGTTTTGAATACTTATTGTTTCTTTCCTTGGGTCCAGCTCAGCCCCTTTTTCCTGCTCCCCCCATTACCGTGTGTTTAGAAATAAACCCTGAGTTTGACGGTATTATTTCGGTTGTTGTGGTTATTTCGTTCACTTTTACTTTGTCACTGTTATAATTTACATGAGTTATGTTACGGGTCTCACTACCATCCCCCCTAGACTGTCGGGCCAAAAGGGATTCGTAACATAAGTGGAGCCTCATCCGGGATCTGTCTTTACTGACACCCATGCCGCTCATGTAGATTGTTGTAGTGGTATAGTTCAGTGTTGAGCGTCATAGCTGAAGTAGCATTAGTGTTTGCTATTTTCGTTGGCTCTTGTGAAGTAGTTTAAGATGGCTACTTTTGATTTGAAATCCTTTTTGGATAACCCTTCGTGGGAGGTTTTTGACAAATGTCGTAGAGTTGATTTAGTGACCTTGGCTGACCATTATTCAGTATCGTTTTCGCAGAGTTTAGTTAAGGCGGAGGTTAAACAGCTAGTATTAAATGTATTGTTGGAAGAGCAAGTGCTTGTGTTACCGCTGCCTGAGTCTACTAACCCTGTAGGGGATGTAACTGCTCCTATAAGCCCATTGGTATCTGATAATGAGGGTGAGGCTAAAACACCAGCCACATTGTCCCATTTTGATCCACTCTCCCCACTGTCAAACGGTGATGCCAGAAGGGATGTCCGTTTAGCACAGTTCCAACTAGAGGTGGAAGAGAGAGCCCAAATTAGGCGAGAGACTCTCCAGTTGGAGATGTGTAAAATTGAGGCAGAAAAAGAACGAGAACAACGGCATTTAGATTTGGAGATGGGTAAAATGGAGGCAGAAAAAGAACGAGAACAGAGGCAGATGACGTTTAAAATGCGCCAGATGGAACTGGAGGCAGAGACAGCGAGGCTAGCCTTCGTTCCTACTGTTCCTGTTAGTGAGTCGTTCTCACCTGCTGTGTCCTCAAACACGTTTGACATTAGTAGGCAGATAGCCTTAGTACCTTTGTTCAGAGAGTCAGAGGTTGACTCCTATTTTTGTGTATTTGAGCGTATAGCCGTAGCATTGAAGTGGCCTGAAGAGGTATGGTGCCTATTACTTCAGTGTAAATTAACTGGTAAAGCCCAAGAGGTTTTGTCAGCGCTACCTCTGGAGGACAGTTTGAATTATGAAGTGGTCAAAGCTACTGTTCTTCGTGCCTATGAGCTTGTGCCTGAGGCATACCGACAGAGATTTAGGTCTCATAGAAAGTCTTCTAGTAAGACTTATGTGGAATTTGCTAGAGATAAGGGAAATCTGTTTGATAAATGGCATGCTGCTAGTAAGGTAACTGATTTCAACTCTCTCCGGGAGTTAATCTTGTTGGAAGAATTTAAAAGTTGCTTACCCGAACGCATTGTAGTTTACCTAAACGAACAGAAAGTATCCTCCCTGGCAGAAGCGTCTGTGTTGGCAGACGAGTTTGTGTTGACGCACAAGAGTGTGTTTTCGGCTCAAACTGAGAGTAGAACCACTGAGTTTCCTACCTTTAGCCCTAGTCGGCCAGCAGTAGTATATAAAGCACGGCAGAAGAATGAGCGTTCCTGTTTCTATTGTCATAAAGTGGGACATATGATTAATGATTGCTTCCTGCTTAAACGCAAACGAGGGATGCCTCTTCGTGCCAAGCCGCCAACAGGTGTTGCTCTAATTCGTACGGTTGTGAGGTCTGCAACAAAACAGGTGCCTCAGAGTAACTGTAGTTTGAAAGACCCAGTCCCCGACCGTAGTTATGAACCATTCATTTCCGATGGGTTTGTGTCCCTAACGAATGACGAAGCGTCTCAGCGTCCGGTTAAAATCCTTAGAGATACTGGTGCGGCGCAGTCGTTTATATTGTCTGATGTGTTGCCCTTATCTGACGATACATACTGTGGTTCCAGTGTGTTAGTGCAGGGTATTGAAATGGGTTTTGTCCCAGTGCCATTGCACTTTGTGAAAGTACACTCTGAGTTAATCAGTGGAATATTCAGAGTGGGGGTACGTCCTATGTTGCCAGTGAAAGGTGTGACCTTTATAATGGGTAACGATATTGCCGGAGGAAAGGTAGTACCCGTATTGGAAGTATTGGATAAAAGTGACCACTCTCTCTCGAATGAGTTGGCACAGAGTTATCCACATGTGTTCCCCGCTTGTGCTGTCACTCGTGCTCAGGCACTACAAGAGGGTGACGTGATAGATTTGTCGAACACTGTTCTGTTCAAAGAGGATGATCAAGAGAATGGATTGTGTGATACCTCTGAGAAGTTGATCATCTCTGACAAACAGCCCAGGAAAGAATTAAAGAACGTTGAACTTATTGCTGATGCAATACAGTTACCAGTCACTCGTGAGCAGCTGATTGCTAACCAAAAGGTTGACAACAAACTTGCTAAATGTTTTTCTAGTGTTGTCTCGTTAGAAGAGGTGAAGAAGAAGAATGTGGCTTACTTCATTGATGGTAATCTCCTCATGCGTAAATGGAAATCCCATGTTGACGCGGGTGGAGATTGGAATGCTGTTTACCAAATAGTGATTCCTACAGCCTTTCGACAAAATGTGTTATCCCTTGCTC
This sequence comes from Oncorhynchus clarkii lewisi, assembly GCF_045791955.1. NCBI lineage: Eukaryota > Metazoa > Chordata > Actinopteri > Salmoniformes > Salmonidae > Oncorhynchus > Oncorhynchus clarkii. The sequence goes on from NC_092151.1 coordinate 15,031,501, forward strand.
ATGATCACCAGTGGTCTGTTCATTTAGGAATTACAAAGACGTATGATCGGATCCTTCGACATTTCTTTTGGCCGGGTTTAAAACAAGATGTGGCTCAGTTCTGTCGGACATGCCACACATGTCAGATAACAGGAAAACCAAATCAGGTTATTCCTCCCGCTCCTCTTTGTCCCATACCTGTCATAGGTGAACCATTCGAGCATGTGGTGGTTGATTGTGTCGGACCGTTACCGAAGACAAAATCGGGTAACCAGTTTTTGTTAACGATAATGTGTATGGCTACAAGATACCCCGAGGCTATTCCTCTGCGAAGGATTACAGCCCCAGTAGTGAGTAAGCAATTATGAGTTTTTGTCTCGTGTCTAATGATTGTTGTATGTTTTGCAAGGTTGTTGCTTTGTTGTTGTGAGTATTCCTTTATACTGTAATCGCAATCCCTAGGGTTGCTCTTTTAAGGGTGGGAGTGTTACGGATACAGGTATCCTGTGTCTGTGTGTATCCTGTGTGTGTTTCTTTTCTCTCCTTCTCCCCTCACAGGTGAAAATCATTACTCCCCAATCAGTCAACAATCAACCCATCAATCAGAAGACACACCTCCTCCTGTTTCCTACCCTATCACAGTTCCTTCCCCATGGTTTAAAAACCCCATCATTTGGTAGATTTCAGGAGAGCTCAATCTTTGTAATGCCATGTTGGTAGATAGCTGTTCTTGGTAGATTTCAGGAGAGCTCAATCTTTGTAATGCCATGTTGGTAGATAGCTGTTCTATATAGATTTCAGTAGCTCAATCTTTGTAAATGCCATGTTTGTAGATCTCGGTTCTTCACTCGCTCTCTGTGTATTAATTAGCCTCTCTTTTGTTTGAGCACCTCCATAGCACTTTCATCACCTGTGAGTATTGTTTTGGTTATGGTGTTTGTTTGTTTGCTGGTGGGAAAAGGGGGAAACCAAGACAAGTCGCCCATGGGCATACACTACCCGTAGGTAAACTTTGTTAAAACACACTAGTTAGAACTGGGCGGACCACCCACTGTATTTTTGGTTAGTTAGTTAGCTGTTGTTGAAATAGGCTAGTCTAGCTTAGGGGTGTTTTGAATACTTATTGTTTCTTTCCTTGGGTCCAGCTCAGCCCCTTTTTCCTGCTCCCCCCATTACCGTGTGTTTAGAAATAAACCCTGAGTTTGACGGTATTATTTCGGTTGTCGTGGTTATTTCGTTCACTTTTACTTTGTCACTGTTATAATTTACATGAGTTATGTTACGGGTCTCACTACCATCCCCCCCTAGACTGTCGGGCCAAAAGGGATTCGTAACAGGCAGGAAGATTATTAGCTACCAGGACCCTTCCCCTATAAGACAGCTGGAGCAGCACCCATTTCCACCTTGACAGTCTGGCACACACTTTTTCCACTACACCCTCCCAGTTATTTTTCTGAAATACATCGGAGCCTAGAAAAGAAAAAAAAAGTCTTCATCCCATCTCTGCCCCACTGAAGCCCCCCTGGTAACCGTGGAGCAGACCCAGTCTGAAACCCCCCTAGTAACCGTGGAGCGGACCCCGTCTGAAGCCCCCCTGGTAACCGTGGAGCAGACCCAGTCTGAAGCCCCCCTGGTAACCGTGGAGCAGACCCAGTCTGAAGCCCCCCTGGTAACCATGGAGCAGACCCCGTCTGAAGCCCCCATGGTAACCGTGGAACGGAACCCGTCTGAAGCCCCCCTGGTAACTGTGGAGCGGACCCCGTCTGAAGCCCCCCTGGTAACCGTGGTGCAGACCCCGTCTGAAGCTGACCTGCCCACAGCGATTCCCTCAATTGACGCTAGCTGAGGAGGCCCTCTCATACACCTTTACACCTTTAAAGCATTTGAGAGAACCTTAACATCATCAACCCCGTAATAAAAACTGTCACATCATCTGCATATGCAGACAGTGCTATCGTGGCCTCCTCTTAACAAAGCATTGGTTCAATTGCCAGACAATATAACTGTCCTGAAATTGGGCATCCCTGCCTGATACCCCTTTGGACGGGGATGGGGCAACTCAAACCACCCCCCACCTTCACCAAACACGAGGCCCCAGCATACATTAAATTCATCCAAGACAAGAAAGAACATCCCCAAACCCAAAAGCTTTCATTGTCTTGAACAAGTACTGGTGGTCCACACGGTCAAAAGCCTTCTCCTGATCGAAAGAAAGTAAACTCACATTCACATCAGACAGTTTACAAATGTCTAAACCATCTCTTATTAGAAACAAGTTATCAACAACAGAGAGGTCAGGTTAACAGTAAGACTGGTCCTTATGGACCAACAGCCCCAGATACTCTTTCAACCTGTTTGAGAGACATTTAGATACAATTTCATATTCTGTGCACAGCAATGCAACAGGTCTGCAATTTTTTATAAGTGCCAAATCCCCCTTTTTTGGCAGCAATGAAAGCACAGCATGTTGACAAGATACAGGAAGAGAACCCTCATGAAAAGATTCACACATCACTTCATGAAAATCCTCCTTAATAGACCCCCAAAAGTGATTATAGAACTCAGATGGTAAACCATCGAAGCCAGGGGCTCAGCCTGATGAGAGCTGCATAACTGCTGTGGACAGCTCCTGCAGAGTAATGTCAGAGTCTTGTCTTGTACGTTCATGACTAGTCCGGTGTCATTCTGAGTGAGCAACTTCAATTCAATAGATTTGATGTCCTGTTCAAGGGCCCTAATAGTCTCTTTAATTTCAATTGGAGACAGAGCAGTATACTGTTGACAAAACAATCAATCGTATTTGGGCCTTCCCAACCTTTTTATTTATTTATTTTTATTTTTATTTAACAAGGCTACTAGTTAAAACTACTACTGCCTTGTTCAGGGGCAGAACGACAGATTTGTACCTTGTCAGCTTGGGGATTCCCATCATTGTCTCAAGGACTCAAAATTCCCTTTTATAAGCCTCCATTTTTCCCAAAACAACAAAAACCTTTCACAAAACATGACATCATGTAACAGCTTAGCAATAGAATACCAATAAGGTGATGACCTTCGTGGACAGGACAAGTGAATATCAACAGTAACAATATGGTGATCAGAGAAACCCACAGGAGTAATATCACACCTTTCAACCCTACTAGAGTAGTGATCAGATACATACAACCTGTCTAACCTTCCAACCCTACTACAGTAGTGATCAGATACATACAACCTGTCTAACCTTCCAACCCTACTACAGTAGTGATCAGATACATACCACCTGTCTAACCTTCCAACCCTACTACAGTAGTGATCAGATACATACATCATGTCTAACCTTCCAACCCTACTACAGTAGTGATCAGATACATACAACCTGTCTAACCTTCCAACCCTACTACAGTAGTACTCAGATACATACAACCTGTCGAACCTTCCAACCCTACTACAGTAGTGCTCAGATACATACAACCGGTCTAACCTTCCAACCCTACTACAGTAGTGATCAGATACATACAACCTGTCTAACCTTCCAACCCTACTATAGTAGTGATCAGATACATACAACCTGTCTAACCTTCCAACCCTACTACAGTAGTGATCAGATACATACAACCTGTCTAACCTTCCAACCCTGCTACAGTAGTGCTCAGATACAAACCTGTCGAACCTTCAAACCCTACTACAATAGTGCTCAGATACATACAACCTGTCTAACCTTCCAACCCTACCACAGTAGTGATCAGATACATACAACCTGTCTAACCTTCCAACCCTACTACAGTAGTGATCAGATACATACAACCTGTCTAACCTTCCAACCCTACTATAGTAGTGATCAGATACATACAACCTGTCTAACCTTCCAACCCTACTACAGTAGTGATCAGATACATACCACCTGTCTAACCTTCAAACCCTACTACAGTAGTGATCAGATACCTACAACCGGTCTAACCTTCCAACCCTACCACAGTAGTGATCAGATACATACAACCTGTCTAACCTTCCAACCCTACTACAGTAGTGCTCAGATACATACAACCTGTCTAACCTTGCTGCACTGACACGACCTTCATTAACTTTTAACCATGTGTACTGCCTAACTTCTGCATTCCTTACTCTCCACACATCAGAAAGCTCAAACTCAGTTAATAAACCAGACAGACAAGTTGCTGACAGCAGATGAGGTTCTTCAGCAGTGCGGTCAACAGTAAACTCCACTGTAAAATTCCAGTCTCCCCCTAAAACCATACACCCCTCTTGGTCACAGTCTTAATGTTTCCTTTATTTGATCAAATACAGCAATATGCTCTGTACCCTCAATAGGAGCATAAAATTATTTTTTTTAAACTGCACTGAAATTAGTACCATGACTGAATATATGCTGCCCCTCCCACCACATACCCCAGTCAACCTCCTTAGCCTCATCACTATGTATCTCCTGTAGAAAAACTACATTAAGCCTTTTCTGTTTTATTACTTCTAATACCCAAACCCTCTTATTCCTGTCCCTTCCCCCATTATTATTGACAGAACCTACCCGTAGTACCTCCATATAGAAAAGAGAAAGGAAAAGCAGAAGACACCACAGAGAACCCAGACAAGGAGAAAAAAGACACCCTATGAGGCATGATCATCATCATTGTTTTATTTTTCTCTTAACTTGACCACGTTTCCCACTACCTTTTGCTGCAGTGACAGCAGTAGCAAATTTCCTCAAGTGAAAACACTTCTTCTCACTCAGCTGGTCTAACCCCACCGTCTTCTGTAACATCACAACTGACCTCACAAATCTATTGACATCAAAAAAATCTGCCAATTTGACAGATTTCCCAAAAGTCTGATCCAGGAACCCATTTACCTCCTCTAGATTGTAAATTGAGTCTTCATCAGCTGCTATCGTATCAGGAGAGATATCCATATCCTTCTCCTGATCCTCCTCAGCTGAGGCCACAGACCCCTGACTCCCCTCTACCACATCCCTCTGAACACCCCCCACTTGCACCCCATCACTAGTACCAGGCATCTCCTCCAGGTGGGGAGACTAGCCCCACCCGAACCCCCTCCTGTACCCCATCACTCATACCGGGCATCTCCTCCACTACCTGGGAGATTAGCTCCACATGAACCCCCTCCTGTATCCCATTACTCATACCGGGCATCTCCTCCACTACCTGGGAGATTAGCTCCACGTGAACCCCCTCCTGTACTCCATTACTCATAGTGGGCATCTCCTCTACTACCTGGGAGATTAGCTCCACCTGAACCCCCTCCTGTACCCCATTACTCATACCGGGCATCTCCTCCACTACCTGGGAGATTAGCTCCACATGAACCTCCTCCTGTACCCCATCACTCGTACTGGGCAACTCCTCACCAGTCTGAGGAAATAGCTCTTCAGATCTGTCCTTACCTTCTACAACAATATTTTTCTGCTGCATAACATTCCCTTCTGGTACAAGTTGCAACTCCGTGCCCTCAACACGGACAACTTGTTCCTCAGCAACAGGCTGCTCTACCGCTGTCGGCCCACTTCTCCCTACATCAGTGGGCCCAGGCATTACGAGGACCACCTGCGCCCCTCCCTCCGCCTTCTACCTTTTCGGGCAAGCATGTCGCTTATGGCCAACATCACCACACTCAGAACACCGTTGACTACCCGTATTAGCATGAGCCATATACAGTCTGTTGTCATACTTGACTTTAAACGATAACTACAAAGTCTGCTCCGGTGAGTCCAAAAACATAAACACCTGTCGCCAAAACGGCATAACCTGTTTCAAAGCCGGGTGTTTGCAACCCAACGGGACAATCTTATTTGAACTTGCAATCTTCCCAAACCGCAATAGCTCGCGGTCCAACCGCTCATTGGGAATAAACGGCGGTACATTTGAAATCGTTACCCTTGTTGACTGAGAAAAAAGCGGCGTAACTTGAATGAACATTCCTTTAAGAAGTACACCATGCTCAACCATACGATCAACAAGACACTCTTCTTTAAGAAGTACACCATGCTCAACCATACGATCAACAAGACGCTCTTCTTTAAGAAGTACACCATGCTCAACCATACGATCAACAAGACGCTCTTCTTTAAGAAGTACACCATGCTCAACCATACGATCAACAAGACGCTCTTCTTTAAGAAGTACACCCTGCTCAACCATACGATCAACAAGACACTCTTCTTTAAGAAGTACACCCTGCTCAACCATACGATCAACAAGACACTCTTCTTTAAGAAGTACACCATGCTCAACCATACGATCAACAAGACTCTCTTCTTTAAGAAGTACACCATGCTCAACCATACGATCAACAAGACACTCTTCTTTAAGAAGTACACCCTGCTCAACCATACGATCAACAAGACACTATTCTTTAAGAAGTACACCATGCTCAACCATACGATCAACAAGACACTCTTCTTTAAGAAAAAACACCACCTCTTTATTCATCCGTAGCAACATTCTCTCCTACGGCGACCAGAAACTCCTCCACAGTGACAGTAGCTTTAGTAACACACCTAAAGCCATGCCGAAGTGACAGGAACGGCGTCCCCATGTGGGTCGCCATCCCCGCCAAAGCCAGGGTAATTTCGACATGGACAACAATATACTTAATTCTACCTCAACAACTAAATAACAATAATGATAACCTTAATCATGCAGAGGAAGAACGAAAAAAGACACCACCAAGAAAAGGAAACGTAAAATAAAAACCAGGATATCTAACTCTACACAGCACTCACTCATACAATTCCCAGCATGCAGAGAGAGAGAGAGAGAGAGGGCAGAGACAGTAAAGAGAGAGAGCAGAGAAATTAAAGCAAGAGAGAGCAGAGACAGTAAACAGAGAGAGAGAGAGCAGAAACAGCAAAGAGAGAGAGAGAGAGAGAGAGCATAAACAGTAGAGATAGCAGCGACAGTGGAGAGAGAGAAAGGGAGAGAGAGAGAGAGTGCAGAGACAGTAAAGAGAGAACAGAGACAGTAGAGAGAGAGAGAGAGAGAGTGCAGAGACAATAAAGAGAGAGAGAGAGCAGAAACAGCAAAGAGAGAGGGAAGAGAGTAAAGAGAGAGAGCAGAGACAGTAGAGACACAGAGAGACAGATAAAGCAGAGAGTTTAAAGAGAGAGAGAGAGCAGAAACATTAAAAAGATAGAGAGCAGAGACAGTAAACAGAGAGAGAGAGAGAGCAGAAACAGTAGAGAGATAGCAGCGACAGTAGCGAAGAGAGAAAGAGAACAGAGACAGTATAGAGAGAGCAGAGACAGTAGAGAGAGCAGGAGAGGGAGAGAGAGAGTAGACAGAGCAGAGGTCAGGATCAGATGAGCTCCTGCATTTTTCAGCATTTTCTTTGAAAAATATAGATTAGGAGTTAGATAAACTTGGATTTTTTTGTCAGGAACACATACTGGATTCTACCCTCTACAACATAAAACTTAAAACCTACAACCTGATTTTGGACGGAATTACGGAATCACCTGGAAGGCTCACAACTTCCAAGGATTTATTACCCTATACAGCAAATTCTCTGGAAAACAACAGAAACCTGAAAACACCATCCAACCTGGAACTGAGTGAGTAATGTTTAGTCTGAAACTATATTTTATTTCCAAAAGCCAAGAAGAAAAATACACAACATTACTTTATAAGGACTGAATTCTAACATAATTCTGCCAAGCTTGATACAGCTTCAACTAGCATTGACGTGTCAAGTGAGAGGTGTCAAAGCCCATTAGCCCAACAATGGCAGGAGAGTCACACAGTCTACCCCAACCAAATGGAGAGGCCTTAGAAGCTCCCTCCCGCTGTTCAGAGGTAATTAAAATACAGTACCCTGTGCATGTAAAGAATGATAAGGCAAGAAAAGATTACAAAATGAAGCTCCTTATGGAAAATCAAGAGACACTTTTTGCTGACTATTACAAAAATGGGAACATCAGCAACCTTATCTTCCACACAAACCATCCCCTGGCATGGCACAGTGCTATATTAGCACACTACCCCTTTGTTAAGAGAGGGGGGGGGGGGGGGTGGACGAGGGGTGGAAACTCAGAATACTTGATAACGAGGACTCTGAGTCAGGTAATATAAATATCTATAAGTCCGGAACAGTAATGGTACAGGGTAACCCCAAACAGTTTCAGCTGGACTTTCACCTAATCAAAGAATTAGCCCAGCAGGAGAAGCTCTCCCTTGATAGAGATACCCCCACCCCGAGCGGGTCAGACCAGACCTCTTCATTATGTAACCCCACAGACGAGCAACCCCCAGCGGAGAGTCAACCTCCCAGCACAGATTACCACTCCCTCATTGAAATGAAGGACACATTCACCCAGCCTGAGGTAAGACAGGTGGAGCTGGAACAGCAGGTGATTACACTTCAGTCAGCACAGACCCAGACAACAGTCCAGCACAACAACACCCCCTTAACCAGACCCGGAGAGCTGGAGGTGGACAGAGACATATCTGCACTCTGGACTGTGGTGAGACAACTTCAACAGGATAAAGAGCAGAATCAGGAGAAGAACAGAGCATTAGAGGAGAGGATCAGACCTATGCCACTCCTGCCCACCCCATCCACCCCACCCCCGCAAAGAGGGCCTCAACATGGAAGCCACACATACGCCCAGGTAGTGAGCGGGCAAACAGTCCCAACCCCCACTCTCACACTCGCCCAAGCCAATGGCATGTACCAGATGCTCAGCAGGCTCTGCTCACACTTACTGGCCTGAGGCCAAACCACGACCAACAACATTGGACACTCTATGGAACAAAAAGCCTTCACTATATCATCCTGGAATATCCAAGGCCTGAGGTCATCTGCCTTTGGCCTAAAGAGCAGAAACCCGGACTTCACCAAAGAAATCGGTAATACAGACATTGTCATCCTGCAAGAAACCTGGTATAGAGGAGACGGACCCACTGGTTGCCCTCTAGGTTACAGAGAGCTGGTAGTCCCATCCACCAAACTACCAGGTGTGAAACAGGGAAGAGACTCAGGGGGTATGCTAATTTGGCATAGAGCAGACCTAACTCACTCCATTAAATTAATCAAAACAGGAACATTCTACATTTGGCTAGAAATTCAAAAGGCATTTATCCTAACAGAGAAAAATGTCCTCCTGTGTGCTACCTATATCCCCCCACTAGAATCCCCATATTTTAATGAAGACAGCTTCTCCATCCTGGAGGGGGAAATCAATCATTTCCAGGCCCAGGGACATGTACTAGTCTGTGGCGACCTAAATGCCAGAACCGGACAAGAACCTGACTCCCTCAGCACACAGGGGGACAAACACCTGTCTGAAGGTGACAGCATTCCCTCCCACATATGCCCCCCTAGGCACAACTATGACAACATAACCAACAAAAACGGGTCACAACTCCTGCAGCTCTGTCGCACGCTGGGTATGTACATAGTCAACGGTAGGCTTCGAGGGGACTCCTATGGTAGGTACACCTATAGCTCATCTCTTGGCAGTAGTACTGTAGACTACTTTATCACTGACCTCAACCCAGAGTTTCTCAGAGCGTTCACAGTCAGCCCACTGACACCCCTATCAGACCACAGCAAAATCACAGTCTACTTAAACAGAGCAATACTCAATCATGAGGCATCAAAGCCAAAGGAACTGAGTAACATTAAGAAATGCTATAGATGGAAGGAATGCAGTTTGGAAACCTACCAAAAAACAATTAGGCAAAAACAAATTCAATCCCTTTTAGACAATTTCCTGGGTAAAACGTTCCACTGTAATCTAAAAATCTCAAATAGAAAATCAAAAAAAATTAACAATAATGACAAATGGTTTGATGAAGAATGCAAAAATCTAAGAAAGAAATTGACAAACCTGTCCAACCAAAAACATAGAGACCCGGAAAACCTGAGTCTACGCCTTCACTATGGTAAATCACTAAAACAATACAGAAATACATTACGGAAAAAGAAGGAACAGCATGTCAGAAATCAGCTCAATGCAATTGAAGAATCCATAGACTCTAACCACTTCTGGGAAAATTGGAAAACACTAAACAAACAACAACACAAATAATTATCTATCCAAAATGGAGATGTATGGGTAAACCACTTCTCCAATCTTTTTGGCTCTATAACAAAGAATAAAGAGCAAAAACATATACATGATCAAATACAGATCTTAGAATCAACTATTAAAGACGACCAGAACCCACTGGATTCTCCAATTACATTGAATTACAGGACAAAATAAAAACCCTCCAACCCAAAAAGGCCTGTGGTGTTGATGGTATCCTCAATGAAATGATCAAATATACAGACAACAAATTCCAAATGGCTATACTAAAACTCTTTAGCATCATACTTAGCTCTGGCATCTTCCCCAGTATTTGGAACCAAGGACTGATCACCCCAATCCACAAAAGTCGAGACAAATTTGACCCCAATAACTACCGTGGAATATGTGTCAACAGTAACCTTGGGAAAATCCTCTGCATTATCATTAACAGCAGACTCGTACATTTCCTCAATGAAAACGATGTACTGAGCAAATGTCAAATTGGCTTTTTACCAAATTACCGTACAACAGACCATGTATTCACCCTGCACACCCTAATTGACAACCAAACAAACCAAAACAAAGGCAAAGTCTTCTCATGCTTTGTTGATTTCAAAAAAGCCTTTGACTCAATTTGGCATGAGGGTCTGCTATACAAACTGATGGAAAGTGGTGTTGGGGGTAAAACATACGACATTATAAAATCCATGTACACAAACAACAAGTGTGCGGTTAAAATTGGCAAAAAACACACACATTTCTTCACACAGGGTCGTGGGGTTAGACAGGGATGCAGCTTAAGCCCCACCCTCTTCAACATATATATCAACGAATTGGCGCGGGCACTAGAAAAGTCTGCAGCACCCGGCCTCCCCCTGCTAGAATCCGAAGTCAAATGTCTGCTGTTTGCTGATGATCTGGTGCTTCTGTCACCAACCAAGGAGGGCCTACAGCAGCACCTAGATCTTATGCACAGATTCTGTCAGACCTGGGCCCTGACAGTAAATCTCAGTAAGACCAAAATAATGGTGTTCCAAAAAAGGTCCAGTCACCAGGACCACAAATACAAATTCCATCTAGACACTGTTGCCCTAGAGCACACAAAAAACTATACATACCTTGGCCTAAACATCAGCGCCACAGGTAACTTCCACAAAGCTGTGAACGATCTGAGAGACAAGGCAAGAAGGGCATTCTATGCCATCAAAAGGAACATAAATTTCAACATACCAATTAGGATTTGGCTAAAAATACTTGAATCAGTCATAGAGCCCATTGCCCTTTATGGTTGTGAGGTCTGGGGTCCGCTCACCAACCAAGACTTCACAAAATGGGACAAACACCAAATTGAGACTCTGCACGCAGAATTCTGCAAAAATATCCTCCGTGTACAACGTAGAACACCAAATAATGCATGCAGAGCAGAATTAGGCCGATACCCACTAATTATCAAAATCCAGAAAAGAGCCGTTAAATTCTATAACCACCTAAAAGGAAGCGATTCCCAAACCTTCCATAACAAAGCCCTCACCTACAGAGAGATTAACCTGGAGAAGAGTCCCCTAAGCAAGCTGGTCCTGGGGCTCTGTTCACAAACACAACACACCCTACAGAGCCCCAGGACAACAGCACAATTAGACCCAAACAAATCATGAGAAAACAAAAAGATAATTACTTGACACATTGGAAAGAATTAACAAAAAAACAGAGAAAACTAGAATGCTATTTGGCCCTACGCAGAGAGTACACAGCGGCGGAATACCTGACCACTGTGACTGACCCAAAATTAAGGAAATCTTTGACTATGTACAGACTCAGTGAGCATAGCCTTGCTATTGAGAAAGGCCGCCGTAGGCAGACATGGCTCTCAAGAGAAGACAGGCTATGTGCTCACTGCCCACAAAATGAGGTGAAAACTGAGCTGCACTTCCTAACCTCCTGCCCAATGTATGACCATATTAGAGAGACATATTTCCCTCAGATTACACAGATCCACAAAGAATTCGAAAACAAATCCAATTTTGATAAACTCCCATATCTACTGGGTGAAATTCCACAGTGTGCCAACACAGCAGCAAGATTTGTGACCTGTTGCCACCAGAAAAGGGCAACCAGTGAAGAACAAACACCATTGTAAATACAACCCATATTTATGCTAATTTATTTTATCTTGTGTCCTTTACCATTTGTACATTGTTAAAACACTGTATATATATATAATATGACATTTGTAATGTCTTTATTGTTTTGAAACTTCTGTATGTGTAATGTTTACTGTTAATTTTTATTGTTTATTTCACTGTATATAGTCACTTTATATATTATCTACCTCACTTGCTTTGGCAATGTTAACACATGTTTCCCATGCCAATAAAGCCCTTGAATTGAATTGAATTGAGAGAGAGTTGAGAGAGAGAGAGAGCAGAGAGAGAGTTGAGAGAGAGCAGAGACAGTAAAGAGAGAGAGAGAGAGGAGACAGTAGAGTGAGAGAGAGAGGAGAGAGTAGAGTGAGAGAGTGAGAGCAGAGACAGTAAAGACAGAGAGAGAGCAGAGACAGTAGAGAGAGTGCAGAGACAGTAGAGAGAGAGTGCAGAGACAGTAGGGAGAGAGAAGAGACAGTAAAGAGAGAGAGATCAGAGACAGTAAAGAGAGAGGGCAGAGACAATAAAGAGAGAGAGAGAGAGAGAGAGTAGAGAGAGAGTAGAGAGAGAGCAGAGAGAGAGCAGAGACAGTAGAGAGAGAGAGTGCAGAGACAGTAGAGAGAGAGAGAGAGAGCAGAGACAGTAGAGAGAGAGAGAGCAAAGACAGTAGAGAGAGAGAGAGCAGAGACATTAGAGAGAGAGAGAGTGCAGAGACAGTAGAGAGAGAGAGAGAGTGCAGAAACAGTAGAGAGAGAGTGGGCAGAGACAGTAGAGAGAGAGAGAGAGCAGATACAGTAGAGAGAGAGAGAGAGAGCAGAGACAGTAGGGAGAGAGAGTGCAGAGACAGTAGAGAGAGAGAGAGAGCAGAGACAGCAGAGAGAGAGAGCACAGACAGTAGAGAGAGAGAGAGCAGAGACATTAGAGAGAGAGAGAGTGCAGAGACAGTAGAGAGAGAGAGAGTGCAGAAACAGTAGAGAGAGAGTGGGCAGAGACAGTAGAGAGAGAGAGAGTGCAGAAACAGTAGAGAGAGAGTGGGCAGAGACAGTAGAGAGAGAGAGAGAGCAGATACAGTAGAGAGAGAGAGAGAGAGAGAGAGAGAGAGAGCAGAGACAGTAGGGAGAGAGAGTGCAGAGACAGTAGAGAGAGAGAGAGAGCAGAGACAGCAGAGAGAGAGAGTACAGACAGTAGAGAGAGAGAGTGCAGAGACAGTAGAGAGAGAGCGAGTGCAGAGACAGTAGAGAGAGAGTGAGAGTGCAGAGACAGTAGAGAGAGAGAGTGAGAGCAGAGACAGTAGAGAGAGAGAGTGCAGAGACAGTAGAGAGAGAGAGAGAGAGAGAGCAGAGACAGTAGAGAGAGAGAGAGAGAGAGAGAGAGAGAGCAGAGACAGTAGAGAGAGAGAGAGCAGAGACAGACGGGGATCCAATTAGGCACAATTAGTGTGGAGAGAGAGAGTAGAGAGAGAGCAGAGAGAGAGAACAGAGACAGTAGAGAGAGAGAGTGCAGAGAGAGTAGAGAGAGAGAGAGAGAGCAGAGCCAGTAGAGAGAGAGAGAGCAGAGACAGTAGAGAGAGAGAGAGAGCAGAGACATTAGAGAGAGAGAGAGTGCAGAGACAGTAGAGAGAGAGAGAGTGCAGAAACAGTAGAGAGAGAGTGGGCAGAGACAGTAGAGAGAGAGAGAGCAGATACAGTAGAGAGAGAGAGAGAGAGAGCAGAGACAGTAGGGAGAGAGAGTGCAGAGACAGTAGAGAGAGAGAGAGAGAGAGCAGAGACAGCAGAGAGAGAGAGCACAGACAGTAGAGAGAGAGAGTGCAGAGACAGTAGAGAGAGAGAGAGTGCAGAGACAGTAGAGAGAGAGTGAGAGTGCAGAGACAGTAGAGAAAGAGTGAGAGTGCAGAGACAGTAGAGAGAGAGAGAGCAGATACAGTAGAGAGAGAGAGAGAGCAGATACAGTAGAGAGAGAGAGAGAGTGCAGAGACAGTAGAGAGAGGTCATGATCATGAGGACAATGCCGGTGCTTATGATGAAGAGGAGACTGAACATGAAGTAACCATGGTGGTTAACAATGATGGAAAGGATGTTGACAACGTTGATGATGAGGATGTCCCTAATGACCTTGTCTTGCATATTCTCTATATTTCAGTAGAAAAATGTCAAGAAAGAACTAAGATTCCAAATGCCAATTAAGCATCTTCCTTCAGATATCTGGTCATGGAGATGTCAAAGAGATGAAAATATCTTCTGTTGGACAGACATCAAAATGCAACCGGAATATGTGGGTTATGACGGGGATCCAATTAGGCAGAATTAGTGTGGATATCAAGGACAGAGAAAATAAACGTGTTGCTGCTCTCTCTCTCCCTCGGCCATCTGTTGCTGAGAGTTATTCACAGAGCGAAACGGTACAAAGTGTCTCATTCATATAACTCGTTGTTCTATCTACAATTACTGTTGAAACAAGCCTTTGGTTATTTCAAATCAGCATTTAAGGCATTTCAAGGAAAATGCGAATACACTGGGTCGTTTTCACTGGGCACGAAATGGATGAAAACAGGCTGAAACCAGGAGGTTCTATCTGAACTTTTCTGATAACAAACGCTTGTTGACAGCTCAGTGAGCAGTCCAATGTCACATTGCCAGTAGGCCTGGAGACCACAGCTCAGTGAGCAGTCCAATGTCACGTTGCCAGTAGGCCTGGAGACCACAGCTCAGTGAGCAGTCCAATGTCACGTTGCCAGTAGGCCTGGAGACCACAGCTCAGTGAGCAGTCCAATGTCACGTTGTCAGTAGGCCTGGAGACCACAGCTCAGTGAGCAGTCCAATGTCACGTTGTCAGTAGGCCTGGAGACCACAGCTCAGTGAGCAGTCCAATGTCACATTGCCAGTAGGCCTGGAGACCACAGCTCAGTGAGCAGTCCAATGTCACATTGTCAGTAGGCCTGGAGACCACAGCTCAGTGAGCAGTCCAATGTCACGTTGTCAGTAGGCCTGGAGACCACAGCTCAGTGAGCAGTCCAATGTCACATTGCCAGTAGGCCTGGAGACCACAGCTCAGTGAGCAGTCCAATGTCACATTGTCAGTAGGCCTGGAGACCACAGCTCAGTGAGCAGTCCAATGTCACATTGCCAGTAGGCCTGGAGACCACAGCTCAGTGAGCAGTCCAATGTCACATTGCCAGTAGGCCTGGAGACCACAGCTCAGTGAGCAGTCCAATGTCACGTTGTCAGTAGGCCTGGAGACCACAGCTCAGTGAGCAGTCCAATGTCACGTTGTCAGTAGGCCTGGAGACCACAGCTCAGTGAGCAGTCCAATGTCACATTGCCAGTAGGCCTGGAGACCACAGCTCAGTGAGCAGTCCAATGTCACGTTGTCAGTAGGCCTGGAGACCACAGCTCAGTGAGCAGTCCAATGTCACATTGCCAGTAGGCCTGGAGACCACAGCTCAGTGAGCAGTCCAATGTCACATTGTCAGTAGGCCTGGAGACCACAGCTCAGTGAGCAGTCCAATGTCACATTGCCAGTAGGCCTGGAGACCACAGCTCAGTGAGCAGTCCAATGTCACATTGCCAGTAGGCCTGGAGACCACAGCTCAGTGAGCAGTCCAATGTCACGTTGTCAGTAGGCCTGGAGACCACAGCTCAGTGAGCAGTCCAATGTCACGTTGCAATGTACATATTTCAGGTCTGATGTTTTTCTAACTGCCGTTCAGACAGACGGCACTAAAAGCAATGTTAGGACCTGGACCAGCAACGTTAGGACCTGGACCAGCAACGTTAGGACCCAGACCAGCAACTTTAGGACCCGGACCAGCAACGTTAGGGCCCGGACCAGCAACGTTAGGACCCAGACCAGCAACATTAGGACCTGGGCCATCAACGTTAGGACCTGGACCAGCAACGTTAGGGCCCGGACCAGCAACGTTAGGACCCAGACCAGCAACATTACGACCTGGGCCATCAACGTTAGGACCTGGACCAGCAACGTTAGGGCCCGGACCAGCAACGTTAGGGCCCGGACCAGCAACGTTAGGACCCAGACCAGCAACATTACGACCTGGGCCATCAACGTTAGGACCTGGACCATCAACGTTAGGACCTGGACCAGCAACGTTAGGACCTGAACCAGCAACGTTAGGACCCGGACCAGCAACGTTAGGACCTGAACCAGCAACGTTAGGACCTGAACCAGCAACGTTAGGACCTGGACCATCAACGTTAGGACCTGGACCAGCAACATTAGGATCTGGGCCAGCAACGTTATGACCCGGAACAACAACGTGAGGACCTGAACCAGCAACGTTAGGACCTGGACCAGCAACATTAGGACCCGGACACGCAATGTTAGGACCCGGACCAGCAGTGCTCGCTCAGAACCATATTTGTCACATGCTTTGTAAATTACAGGTGTAGACTAACAGTGAAAGCTTACTTACGACCCTTCATAACATAGCAGAGAGAAAAAGAATAACACAATGAATGAATACACAATGAGTAATAGTAACTTGGCTATACACACACGGTGTACCTGTACTGAGTCGATGTGCAGGGGTACGAGGTCATTGAAGTAGATATGTACATACAGTGCATATACTGAGTGTACAAAACATTAGGAACACCTGCTCTTTTCAAGACATAGACTGACCATGTGAAAGCTATGATCCCTTATTGATGTCACTTGTTAAATCCACTTCAATCGGTGTAGAAGAGGGGGAGGAGACATGTTAATTAAGGATTTTTAAGCCTTGAGACAATTGAGACATGGATTGTGTATATATACCATTCAGAGGGTGAATGGGCAAGACAAAATATTTAAGTGCCTTTGAACGGTGCTAGGTGCACCAGTTTGAGTGTGCAAAGAACTGCAACGCTGCTGGGATTTTCTCGCTCAACAGTTTCCCGTGTGATTCAAGAATGGTCCACCACCGAAAGGACATCCAGCCAACTTGACACAATTGTGGGAAGCATTGGAGTCAACATGGGCCAGCATCCCTGTGGTACGCTGTTGACATCTTCCAGAGTCCATGTCCGACGATCTGAGGCTGATCTGAGGGAAAAAAGGGGTGCAACGTTTTAAATACAATTTGTACAACTCAATGCCACTATCCAGTTTGAATGTTCTAGTGAAGTGTCATGAAATCTCTGACTAGAAATCAGTACAATGCCCCGATTTTAAAACATGAGTGGCGTCCATCATCTCATCGTCTTTAATGTAACAATCCTGTTTTGTAAATGTATAATCATAAATATGAGTCAGTCTAAAAATGTAATTTTGATAAACCTTTGTTGGCCCATGATCTTGAGACGATCGTCACTGTGACTGTGACAGATAGAGCCTTGTCATCCTCAGACGTGTCTGCCTTATGGCGGCCATTCTGGTCTGCTGTTCAGATCCAAACACATGGAGACTTCCTGTTTCTCGTCTGACTCCATCAGGGCTCTGGAGACTCCAGTTTCACCCACCCCCCCATTTACTGGAAGTCCCTATACTACATATCATCCATCACTTCCACAGAGGGAGGAGTAGCTCATCTGAAATCTGGGTCCAGGGTCGTGTTCAGTAGGGTACACCTTTTAGTAGACTGTTACCATGGATTAGACAAATTCAGGTAGAACCTTCCCGTTTCACTCGATTTCAAAATGTTATATTTCTACTGAACACTACCCAGATGCCAACAATCCAATTAAGGTCCTGACATTTGGATTAGGCTGCTCTGGTCATAATGGGATTCTTTGATGATCATTTGGTGGGTAAATTATTCTGTGGGGATAGCTTTCTAGACTGAAGTTTAAGGCTACAAAACAAGTGGGGGATATGATGCCATCAGAAGTGAAGTGGTGGAGGGGGGATTCCGGCTGCACTGTGACTGAACTCAGCACTGTCTTGTTTATTAGTGGGGAGCGGTCTTTGACGTGTGTGTGCATGCGTGTGTGTGCATGGGTATGTTCATGTGTGTGTGTGTGTGTGTGTGTGTGTGTGTGTGTGTGGACACACTTGGGGAACAGATGGGGCGGGGGAGGCAGGGCTCCTGCGCCTGAGGAGCTGTACTGCGAGCTGCGGAGCAGAGTGACGCCCACGGCCGCCCCGGGCACCAGTTACCCGCTATCCAGCACGTGGAGCGCTTCCAGAACCTTCCACAGCCTGGCACAGATAGGAGCCCTATGCCATCTGTCTCCCAGGGACAGACTCCAACCCCCCCTTCCACCAACCCTCTCCCCTGCCGCCCGCCGCCCCCCTCCTTCCATGGTGAAGAGCGAAGACGCACGGAGCAGAGCAACAGTTATGTGATGGTGCGTGTTAGTTTGGTGAACAGAGGGGACTCAGGATCATGTTGGAGTAGAGTGATGACTATGACTCAGTGAGGAGACAGATATTATCTCGTCGACATAAAGATACTTTCTCAAATTTTACTTGTTACTGTTACTTTGATTTAATACTATTATAGTTAGGGCCCTGAGTTTTTCCTGCTGACATGAACTTCCCAGGACATGAACTTCTCCTGTCCCTGTAAACTCCTTCCCATGCAACAGGTGGCTCAGTGATGTCAATGTCAAGATCTGACTCACAAATGGTGTATCTCTGACTGTATCCCACCTCCTAATCTCTCACCTCTTTCTCAGTCCAACAGATCGTATATCACTGACACCAATGACACCAGTTTCTGCTCCAGTCAGTCACTGATTAGTTCCTAAATCCTCACAACACATGGATTTGACTCATTTATTGTCTGTTAAGCAGAGTCAATAGCTTCCTGTTATAATGAGGCGTAAGCCAATGGCAATGTCACACTACTGTAGCTTCCCACACTAAACACAGGCACATAATGTCATCGTTACTACGGCCCTCCTGCTGGCTGAGGTCTGACCAAGATAATCATCTGGGTTCAGAATTTTCCCCTGGTCAGATAGTGGGGCCAGGAAAAACATAGGGCTCAACCCAATACCCCTGAGCCTCATGATTAGAGAGAAAACTTCACGAACTTGATAAAAACCATACACCTACCCAATTGATTTACTCCAGATATATCCAACTCTGGCAATAATGAACTGGTTTCGTGGTGGAATCACATCTGTGTTAATACATTGGTGCGGCTGGCTTCCGGGTTGGATGCGCGCTGTGTTAAGAAGCAGTGCGGCTGGTTGGGTTGTGTATCAGAGGACGCATGACTTTCAACCTTCGTCTCTCCTGAGCCCGTACGGGAGTTGTAGTGATGAGACAAGATAGTAGCTACTAAACAATTGGATACCATGAAATTGGGGAGAAAAACGGGGTAAACATTTTTTTTTTAAATAAAAAAAATCTCTATTTGGTTAGGTCAGGGTGTGACTAGGGTGGGCAATCTATGTTTTCTATTTCCTTTTTGGCCTGGTATGGTTCCCAATCGGAGGCAGCTGTCTATCGTTGTCTCTGATTGGGTATCATATTTAGGCAGCCTTTTCCCACCTGTTGTTTGTGGGATCTTGTTTTTGTATTGTTGCTTTTGAGCCCTACAAGGCTGTGCGTTTTGTTGGTTACTCTTTCTTGTTGTGTTGCTGGTTATCATTAATAAAAAATAATTACTGCATCTTGGTCCGACCATCCATACAATGACGAGCGTTACAGAAGATCCCACCACAACTGGACCAAGCAGCGTGCCTGGGAGGAGATGGCATCCTGGTCTTTGGAGGAGGTCGAGGAGAGATTATCCTGGACTTTGGAGGAAGTCCAGGATACAAAAGCCTGCCGGGGAAGCAGGCGGAAGCAGCGAAGGAGCAACAACGACGACACCGTGGTTCGCGACCACGACGGAAGCTCGACAGGCAGCCCCCAAAAATGTTTTGGGGGGAGACACGGGGTGGTTGGCGGAGTCAGGGTTTGAACCAGAGCCAACTCTCCGTACTCACCGTGGGGAGCGTGTGACCGGTCAGGCACCATGTTTTGCGGTGATACGCACTGTGTCTCCAGTGCGCATCCACAGCCCAGTGCGGTCTGTGCCAGCTCCCCGCACTTGCCGTGCGAAAGTGAGCATCTGCCCAGGACGGGTGGTGCCGGCTCAACGCGCCTGGTCTCCAGTGCGCCTCCTCGGTCCAGGATATCCTGTGCCAGCTCTACGCGCTGTATCTCCGATGCGCCTTCACAGGCCAGTGCGTCTTGTGCTAGCTCCCCGCACTTGCCGTGCGAGGGTGGTCATTTGTCCAGGATGCGTTGTGCCAGCTCTACGCTCCAGTCAAATCATCAAATTTATTTATATAGCCCTTCGTACATCAGCTGATATCTCAAAGTGCTGTACAGAAACCGAGCCTAAAACCCCAAACAGCATGCAATGCAGGTGTAGAAGCACGGTGGCTAGGAAAAACTCCCTAGAAAGGCCAAAACCTAGGAAGAAACCTAGAGAGGAACCAGGCTATGTGGGGTGGCCAGTCCTCTTCTGGCTGTGCCGGGTGGAGATTATAACAGAACATGACCAAGATGTCCTCCAGTATGCCTCCACGGTCCAGTATATCCTGTGCCAGCTCCATGCACCCGGCCTCCAGTGCGTGTCTCCAGCCTGGTACGTCCTGTGCCAGCTCCACGCACAAAGCCTCCAGTGATGATCCATGGCACGAAGCCTGCAGGGATGATCCATGGCCCGAAGCCTCCAGTGATGATCCATGGCCCGGAGCTTCCAGTGATGATCCATGGCCCGGAGCCTCCAGTAATGATCCATGACCCGGAGCCTCCAGTGATGATCCATGGCTAGGAGCCTCCAGTGATGATCCATGGCCCGAAGCCTCCAGTGATGATTCATGGCCCGGAGCTTCCAGTGATGATCCATGGCCCGGAGCCTCTAGAGACGATCCAAGGTCCGGAGCCTCCAGCGATGGTTCCCAGTCCGGAGCCTACAGGGATGGTTCCCAGTCCGGAGCCTCCAGCGACAGTTCCCAGTCCAGAGCCTCCAGCGGGAGTTCCCAGTCCGGAGCCTCCGGCGACGATCTACGGTCCGGAACCTCCGGAAACAAAATATTTTTTTATTGTGAAACCAACAAGAAATAAGAAAGAAAAAAAAAACAGAAAACTTGAGTGTGCACCCCCCCAAAGTCAATACTTTTTAGAGACACCTTTTGCAGCAATAACAGCTGCAAGTCTCTTGTTTCCCGTTAAATCACTTGAGTGTTTCTTTAGCAGTATGCTTATGGTCATTGTCCTGCTGGAAGGTGAACCTCTGTCCCAGTCTCAAATCTCAAACAGGTTTCCCTCAAGAATATCCCTGTATTTAGCGCCGTCCATCATTCCTTCAATTCTGACCAGTTTCCCAGTCCCTGCCAATTCACTGTGGGGATGGAGTTCTCAGGGTGATGCGAGGTGTTGGGTTTGCGCCAGACATAGCATTTTCCTTGATGGCCAATAAGCTCCATTTTAGTCTCATCTGACCAGAGTACCTTCTTATATATTTTTGGGGAGCATGCATTTTGGCGAACACAAAACATGTTTGCTTATTTTTCTCAGGCCACTCTTCCGTAAAACGGCCTTAAAGTGGTCCTATGGACAGATACTCCAATCTCCGCTGTGGTGTTATCTTTGGTCTCTTTGTTGCCTCTCTGATTAATGTTATCTTTGCCTGGTCTGTGAGTTTTGGTGTGCGACCCACTCTTGGCAGGTTTGTTGTGGTGCCATATTCTTTCATTTTTTAATAATGGATTTAATGGTGCTCTGTGGATGTTCAAAGTTTCTGGTATTTTTTTATAACCCAACCCTGATTTGTACTTCTCAACAACGTTGTCCCTGACCTGTTCGGAGAGTTCCTTGGTCTTCATAGTGCCGCTTGCTTGGTGGTGCCCCTTGCTTAGTGGTGTTGCAGACTCTGGGGCCTTTCAAAACAGATGTATATATACTGAGATCATGTGACAGCTCATATGACACTTAGATTGAACACAGGTGGATTTTATTTAACTAATTATGTGACTTCTGAAGGTAATTGTTTGCACCAAATCTTATTTAGAGGCTTCATAGCAAAGGGTGTGAATACATATGCACGCACCACTTTTCCGTTTTTATTTTTTTTAAATTTTTATTTTCACTTTTTTTTTATTTTCACTTTCACCAATTTTGACTATTTTGTGTATGTCCATTACATGAAATACAAATACAAATCCATTTAAATTACAGGGTGTAGTGCAACAAAATAGGAAAAACGCCAAGGGGGTGAATACTTTTGCAAGGCACTGCATCTACCGTGTCCATCTAGCTAGCAGCAGTGGTGTCCATGAATGATTCTACTGAGCGATGACACCATGCTGGCAGGAGGGGGGGGGGGGGGGGGGGGGGGGGGGGCTAGTAGGGGGTGTAGAAGGGATTGGATCATTTTATAATGAGGGACAAACTCTTGGAAGGGGTAGAGGAGTGGGAGGGGAGGGGAGGGTCGAGGTGACTGCAACAGGATGGCTTAAGCAGAATGGTAAAGAGATGGAGGGAGAAGAGAGAGAGAGATAAAGCCCTTGAATTGAATTGAATTGAATTGAAAGAGACAGAGAGATTAAACAGCAAAGAGCAGATTATTGAAAGAGCTGTTAGGAGGAAGAAGAAGAAACAGAGGAAGAGTAAAATCTACGCAAAGGAAATCTCAATCTCTTCATTCAAAGACTCAATCATGGACACTTACTGACAGTTGTGGCTGCTTTGTGTGATGTATTGTTGTCTCTACCTTCTTGCCCTTTATGCTGCTGTCTGTGCCCATTAATGTTTGTACCATGTTTTGTGCTGCTATCATTTTGTGTTGCTACCATGTTGTTGTCATGTAGTGTTGCTACAATGCTGTGTTGTCATGTGTTGTTGCCTTGCTATGTTGTTGTCTTATAGGTCTCTCTTTATGTAGTGTTGTGTTGTCTCTCTTGTCTTGATGTGTGTGTTGTCCTACATTTATTTATATATTTTATTTATTAATCCCAGCCCCCCAGGAGGCCTGTTGCCTTTTGGTAGGCCGTCATTGTAAATAAGAATTTGTTCTCAACTGATTTGCCTAGCTAAATCAAGGTTAAATAAAACATATTAAAATAAAAGGGAACAGATACGTTTATTCAAGAGATTAAACATCTGGTTTTGGTACTGACTGTACTAGACTGATTTTACTAGACTGTACTAGACTGATTTTACTAGACTGTACTAGACTGTACTAGACTAACTGTACTAGACTGACTGTACTAGACTGATTTTACTAGACAGTACTAGACTGTACTAGACTGATTTTACTAGACTGATTTTACTAGACTGTACTAGACTGTACTAGACTGACTGTACTAGACTGACTGTACTAGACTGTACTAGACTGACTGTACTAGACTGACTGTACTAGACTGTACTAGACTGACTGTATTAGACTGACTGTACTAGACTGTACTAGACTGACTGTACTAGACTGATTTTACTAGACTGTTTGTACTAGACTGTTTGTACTAGACTGATTTCACTAGACTGACTGTACTAGACTGATGTTACTAGACTGACTGGACTAGACTGATTTTACTAGACTGTTTGTACTAGACTGATTTCACTAAACTGTTTGTACTAGACTGATTTCACTAGACTGTTTGTACTAGACTGATTTCACTAGACTGTACTAGACTGATTTTACTAGACTGTTTGTACTAGACTCATTTTACTAGACTGTTTGTACTAGACTGATTTCACTAGACTGTACTAGACTGATTTTACTAGACTGTACTAGACTGATTTCACTAGACTGTACTAGACTGATTTCACTAGACTGTACTAGACTTATTTTACTAGACTGTTTGTACTAGACTGATTTTTCTAGACTGTTTGTACTATACTTATTTTACTAGACTGTTTGTACTAGACTGATTTTACTAGACTGTTTGTACTAGACTGATTTCACTAGACTGTACTAGACTGATTTCAATAGACTGTACAATACTGATTTTACTAGACTGTTTGTACTAGACTGATTTCACTAGACTGTTTGTACTAGACTGATTTCACTAGACTGTACTAGATTGATTTCACTAGACTGTACTAGACTTATTTCCCTAGACTGTACTAGACTGATTTTACTAGACTGTTTGTACTAGACTGATTTTACTAGACTGTTTGTACTAGACTAATTTTACTAGACTGTTTGTACTAGACTGATTTCACTAGACTGTACTAGACAGATTTCACTAGACTGTACTAGACTGATTCCACTAGACTGTACTAGACTGATTTCACTAGACTGTAATAGACTTATTTTACTAGACTGTTTGTACTAGACTGATTTTACTAGACTGTTTGTACTAGACTGATTTTACTAGACTAACTGTACTAGACTGATTTTACTAGACTGTACTAGACTGATTTCACTAGACTGTAATAGACTTATTTTACTAGACTGTACTAGAATGATTTTATTAGACTGATTGTACTAGACTGATTTTATTAGACTGATTGTACTAGACTGATTTTATTAGACTGACTGTACTAGACTGATTTTTCTAGACTGACTGGACTAGACTGATTTTACTAGACTGTTTGTACTAGACTGATTTCACTAGACTGGTGTACTAGACTGATTTCACTAGACTGTACTAGACTTATTTTACTAGACTGAGTGTACTAGACTGATTTTACTAGACTGTTTGTACTAGACTGATTTTACTAGACTGTTTGTACTAGACTGATTTCACTAGACTGTACTAGACTGATTTTACTAGACTGTTTGTACTAGACTGATTTTACTAGACTGTTTGTACTAGACTGATTTCACTAGACTGTTTGTACTAGACTGATTTCACTAGACTGTACTAGACATATTTCACTAGACTGTACTAGACTGATTTTACTAGACTGTTCGTACTAGACTTATTTTACTAGACTGTATGTACTAGACTTATTTTACTAGACTGTTTGTACTAGACTGATTTTACTAGACTGTACTAGACTGATTTCAATAGACTGTACAATACTAATTTTACTAGTCTGTTTGTACTAGACTGATTTTACTAGACTGTTTGTACTAGACTGATTTCACTAGACTGTTTGTACTAGACTGATTTCACTAGACTGTACTAGACATATTTCACTAGACTGTACTAGACTGATTTTACTAGACTGTTTGTACTAGACTTATTTTACTAGACTGTATGTACTAGACTTATTTTACTAGACTGTTTGTACTAGACTGATTTTACTAGACTGTAATAGACTGATTTCACTAGACTGTACTAGACTGATTTCACTAGACTGTAATAGACTTATTTTACTAGACTGTTTGTACTAGACTGATTTTACTAGACTGCTTGTACTAGACTGATTTTACTAGACTGTTTGTACTAGACTGATTTTACTAGACTAACTGTACTAGACTGATTTTAATAGACTGTTTGTACTAGACTGATTTTATTAGACTGATTGTACTAGACTGATTTTATTAGACTGACTGTACTAGACTGATTTTTCTAGACTGACTGGACTAGACTGATTTTACTAGACTGTTTGTACTAGACTGATTTCACTAGACTGGTGTACTAGACTGATTTCACTAGACTGTACTAGACTTATTTTACTAGACTGAGTGTACTAGACTGATTTTACTAGACTGTTTGTACTAGACTGATTTTACTAGACTGTTTGTACTAGACTGATTTCACTAGACTGTACTAGACTGATTTTACTAGACTGTTTGTACTAGACTGATTTTACTAGACTGTTTGTACTAGACTGATTTCACTAGACTGTTTGTACTAGACTGATTTCACTAGACTGTACTAGACTGATTTCAATAGACTGTACAATACTAATTTTACTAGTCTGTTTGTACTAGACTGATTTTACTAGACTGTTTGTACTAGACTGATTTCACTAGACTGTTTGTACTAGACTGATTTCACTAGACTGTACTAGACATATTTCACTAGACTGTACTAGACTGATTTTACTAGACTGTTTGTACCAGACTTATTTTACTAGACTGTATGTACTAGACTTATTTTACTAGACTGTTTGTACTAGACTGATTTTACTAGAATGTTTGTACTAGACTTATTTTACTAGACTGTTTGTACTAGACTGATTTTACTAGACTGATTTTACTAGACTGTTTGTACTAGACTGATTTTACTAGACTGTTTGTACTAGACTGATTTTACTAGACTATTTGTACTAGACTGATTTCACTAGACTGTACTAGACTGATTTCACTAGACTGTACTAGACTGATTTCAATAGACTGTACTAGACTGATTTTACTAGACTATTTGTACCAGACTGATTTTACTAGACTGTTTGTACTAGACTGATTTTACTAGACTGTTTGTACTAGACTAATTTTACTAGACTGTTTGTACTAGACTTATTTCACTAGACTGTACTAGACTGATTTCACTAGACTGTACTAGACTGATTTCACTAGACTGTACTAGACTGATTTCACTAGACTGTACTAGACTTATTTTACTAGACTGTTTGTACTAGACTTATTTTACTAGACTGTTTGTACTAGACTGATTTTACTAGACTGTTTGTACTAGACTTATTTTACTAGACTGTTTGTACTAGACTGATTTTACTAGACTGTTTGTACTAGACTGATTTTACTAGACTGTTTGTACTAGACTTATTTTACTAGACTGTTTGTACTAGACTGATTTTACTAGACTGTTTGTACTAGACTTATTTTACTAGACTGTTTGTACCAGACTTATTTTACTAGACTGTATGTACTAGACTTATTTTACTAGACTGTTTGTACTAGACTGATTTTACTAGAATGTTTGTACTAGACTTATTTTACTAGACTGTTTGTACTAGACTGATTTTACTAGACTGTTTGTACTAGACTGATTTTACTAGACTGTTTGTACTAGACTGATTTTACTAGACTATTTGTACTAGACTGATTTCACTAGACTGTACTAGACTGATTTCACTAGACTGTACTAGACTGATTTCAATAGACTGTACTAGACTGATTTTACTAGACTATTTGTACCAGACTGATTTTACTAGACTGTTTGTACTAGACTGATTTTACTAGACTGTTTGTACTAGACTAATTTTACTAGACTGTTTGTACTAGACTTATTTCACTAGACTGTACTAGACTGATTTCACTAGACTGTACTAGACTGATTTCACTAGACTGTACTAGACTGATTTCACTAGACTGTACTAGACTTATTTTACTAGACTGTTTGTACTAGACTTATTTTACTAGACTGTTTGTACTAGACTGATTTTACTAGACTGTTTGTACTAGACTTATTTTACTAGACTGTTTGTACTAGACTGATTTTACTAGACTGTTTGTACTAGACTGATTTTACTAGACTATTTGTACTAGACTGATTTCACTAGAATGTTTGTACTAGACTGATTTCACTAGACTGTACTAGACTGATTTCAATAGACTTTACAATACTAATTTTACTAGACTGTTTGTACTAGACTGATTTTACTAGACTGTTTGTACTAGACTGATTTCACTAGACTGTTTGTACTAGGCTGATTTCACTAGACTGTAGTAGACTTAGACTGTTTGTACTAGACTGATTTTACTAGTACTAGACTGATTTCACTAGAATGTTTGTACTAGACTGATTTCACTAGACTGTACTAGACTGATTTCAATAGACTTTACAATACTAATTTTACTAGACTGTTTGTACTAGACTGATTTTACTAGACTGTTTGTACTAGACTGATTTCACTAGACTGTTTGTACTAGGCTGATTTCACTAGACTGTAGTAGACTTATTTCACTAGACTGTACTAGACTGATTTTACTAGACTGTTTGTACTAGACTGATTTTACTAGACTGTTTGTACTAGACTAATTTTACTAGACTGTTTGTACTAGACTGATTTTACTAGACTGTACTAGACTGATTTCACTAGACTGTACTAGACTGATTTCACTAGACTGTACTAGACTGATTTCACTAGACTGTACTAGACTTATTTTACTAGACTGTTTGTACTAGACTTATTTTACTAGACTGTTTGTACTAGACTGATTTTAGTAGACTGTTTGTACTAGACTTATTTTACTAGACTGTTTGAACTAGACTGATTTTACTAGACTGTTTGTACTAGACTGATTTTACTAGACTGTTTGTACTAGACTTATTTTACTAGACTATTTGTAATAGACTGATTTCACTAGACTGTTTGTACTAGACTGATTTCACTAGACTGTACTAGACTGATTTCAATAGACTGTACAATACTGATTTTATTAGACTGTTTGTACTAGACTGATTTTACTAGACTGTTTGTACTAGACTGATTTCACTAGACTGTACTAGACTGATTTCACTAGACTGTACTAGACTGATTTCACTAGACTGTACTAGACTTATTTCACTAGACTGTACTAGACTGATTTTACTAGACTATTTGTACTAGACTGATTTTACTAGACTGTTTGTACTAGACTAATTTTCCTAGACTGTTTGTACTAGACTGATTTCACTAGACTGTACTAGACTGATTTCTCTAGACTGTACTAGACTGATTTCAATAGACTGTACTAGACTTATTTTACTAGACTGTTTGTACTAGACTGATTTCACTAGACTGTACTAGACTGATTTCTCTAGACTGTACTAGACTGATTTCAATAGACTGTACTAGACTTATTTTACTAGACTGTTTGTACTAGACTGATTTTACTAGACTATTTGTACTAGACATATTTCACTAGACTGTACTAGACTGATTTCACTAGACTGTACTAGACTGATTTCAATAGACTGTACTAGACTGATTTTACTAGACTATTTGTACCAGACTGATTTTACTAGACTGATTTTACTAGACTGTTTGTACTAGACTAATTTTACTAGACTGTTTGTACTAGACTGATTTCACTAGACTGTACTAGACTGATTTCACTAGACTGTACTAGACTGATTTCACTAGACTGTACTAGACTGATTTCACTAGACTGTACTAGACTTATTTTACTAGACTGTTTGTACTAGACTTATTTTACTAGACTGTTTGTACTAGACTGATTTTACTAGACTGTTTGTACTAGACTGATTTCACTAGACTGTACTAGACTGATTTCAATAGACTGTACAATACTAATTTTACTAGACTGTTTGTACTAGACTGATTTTACTAGACTGTTTGTACTAGACTGATTTCACTAGACTGTTTGTACTAGACTGTTTCACTAGACTGTACTAGACTTATTTCACTAGACTGTACTAGACTGATTTTACTAGACTGTTTGTACTAGACTGATTTTACTAGACTGTTTGTACTAGACTAATTTTACTAGACTGTTTGTACTAGACTGATTTCACTAGACTGTACTAGACTGATTTCACTAGACTGTACTAGACTGATTTCACTAGACTGTACTAGACTGATTTCACTAGACTGTACTAGACTTATTTTACTAGACTGTTTTTACTAGACTTATTTTACTAGACTGTTTGTACTAGACTGATTTTAGTAGACTGTTTGTACTAGACTTATTTTACTAGACTGTTTGTACTAGACTTATTTTACTAGACTGTTTGTACTAGACTGATTTTACTAGACTGTTTGTACTAGACTTATTTTACTAGACTATTTGTACTAGACTGATTTCACTAGACTGTTTGTACTAGACTGATTTCACTAGACTGTACTAGACTGATTTCAATAGACTGTACAATACTGATTTTACTAGACTGTTTGTACTAGACTGATTTTACTAGACTGTTTGTACTAGACTGATTTCACTAGACTGTACTAGACTGATTTCACTAGACTGTACTAGACTGATTTCACTAGACTGTACTAGACTTATTTCACTAGACTGTACTAGACTGATTTTACTAGACTATTTATACTAGACTGATTTTACTAGACTGTTTGTACTAGACTAATTTTACTAGACTGTTTGTACTAGACTGATTTCACTAGACTGTACTAGACTGATTTCACTAGACTGTACTAGACTGATTTCTCTAGACTGTACTAGACTGATTTCAATAGACTGTACTAGACTTATTTTACTAGACTGTTTGTACTAGACTTATTTTACTAGACTGTTTGTACTAGACTGATTTTACTAGACTGTTTGTACTAGACTTATTTTACTAGACTGTTTGTACTAGACTGATTTTACTAGACTGTTTGTACTAGACTGATTTTACTAGACTGTTTGTACTAGACTGATTTCACTAGACTGTACTAGACTGATTTCACTAGACTGTACTAGACTGATTTCACTAGACTGTACTAGACTTATTTTACTAGACTGTTTGTACTAGACTTATTTTACTAGACTGTTTGTACTAGACTGATTTTACTAGACTGTTTGTACTATACTTATTTTACTAGACTGTTTGTACTAGACTGATTTTACTAGACTGTTTGTACTAGACTGATTTTACTAGACTGTTTGTACTAGACTGATTTCACTAGACTGTTTGTACTAGACTGATTTCACTAGACTGTACTAGACTGATGTCACTAGACTGTACTAGACTGATTTCTCTAGACTGTACTAGACTGATTTCAATAGACTACTATACTTTTTTTACTAGACTGTTTGTACTAGACTTATTTTACTAGACTGTTTGTACTAGACTGATTTTACTAGACTGTTTGTACTAGACTTATTTTACTAGACTGTTTGTACTAGACTGATTTTACTAGACTGTTTGTACTAGACTGATTTTACTAGACTGTTTGTACTAGACTGATTTTACTAGACTGTTTGTACTAGACTGATTTTACTAGACTGAGTGTACTAGACTGATTTCACTAGACTGTTTGTACTAGACTGATTTTACTAGACTGAGTGTACTAGACTGATTTCACTAGACTGTTTGTACTAGACTGATTTTACTAGACCGAGTTGTATTATCACTTTAAAATATAATATCTGATGATTACATTGAATAAAACCCTAACTCATTAATAAAACAAAAAATGAAAGTCATAAACAAAAACAACATGATCCAAATATACTACCCCAAATCACAACACAACTGTACAGAATGTCTGGTAGATACACTCTCATTAAAACTCATGAAATAAAACCTCTCCAAGCTTCTTCTTCTCCCATATTGACAGAACTATTATCGTGGCGAGGGGGAGGTAGCCCAAGACAAACAAAGCCATCTCTAACTAAATCTTCCCTCTGAGTTGTGTGAATATAGCTGTGAACATTCTCCCTCCGGAGAAACCGGCTGAGTTCTGCAACTCCCCCCTGTCTGAATCAAGCGGTATACAGTATGTCTCCCACACACTCTCTCACTCACAATCTCTAACTCTCTCTACCAAGACTACCCACCCCTCCTACCTTCTCTCCTATTTCTTTATTTTTGTATTTTCTTCATTCTTTCAGTCTTAGTTTCCATGTTTTTTTTCTTGTTTTATTTTCTTTCTTTCTACTGTAGGCTTAAATCTCCCAATCTAACCATCCAGCAGGGTTTCACTGATTAGGACAATACTGTAATCAGAAGCCATAGTTGTGTTTTTTTGTGTAAAAGGAAACTGATTCATCTGTAAGATATAAAGCAGGTTGACATGTTGATTTGAATGTAATTCCCTTCTGACACCTTCCTTGATATGATGCTTTAAGGAAAACTTGTTTATTGGCACAGGATCACCCTCTTGACAAAATATATTTTTTATTTTTTGTTTCACCTTTATTTAACCAGGTAGGCCAGTTGAGAACAAGTTCTCATTTACAACTGCGACCTGGCCAAGATAAGCAAAGCAGTGCGACACAAACAACAACACAGAGGTACACATGGAATAAACAAACATAATAATAACACAATAGAAAAAAGTTTATATACAGTTTGTGCAAATGAGGTAAGATAAGGGAGATAAGGCAATAAATATGCCATAGTGGCAAAATAATTACAATTTAGCAATTAAACACTGGGCGGATAGATGTGCAGAAGATGAGTGTGCAAGTAGAGATACTGGAATGCAAAGGAGAAAAATAAATAAATAACAGTATGGGGATGAGGTAGTTGGATGGGCTATTTACAGATGGGCTATGTACAGGTGCAGTGATCTGTGAGCTACTCTGACATCTGGTGCTTAAAGTAAGTGAGGGAGATGTGAGTCTCCAGCTTCAGTGATGTTACAATTCATTCCAGTCATAGAACTGGAAGGAAAGGTGGCCAAAGGAGGAATTAGCTTTGGGGATGACCAGTGAAATGTACCTGCTGGAGCACATGCTACGAGTGGGTGCTGATATGGTGATCAGTGAGCTGAGATAAGGCGGGGCTTTACCTAGCAAAGACTTATAGATGACCTGGAGCCAGTGGGTTTGGCGACGAATATGAAGCGAGGGCCAGCCAACGAGGACATACATGTCGCAGTGGTGGGTAGTATATGGGGCTTTGGTGACAAAACGGATGGCACTGTGATAGACTGCATCCAATTTGCTGAGTAGAGTGTTGGAGACTATTTTGTAAATGACATCACCGAAGTCAAGGAACAGTAGGATAGTCAGTTTAACAAGGGTATGTTTTGCAGCATGAATGAAGGATTATTTTGTAATGGAGTGTGTAACTGGCTGCAGGGAAGTCAGGCGCAGGAGAGCAGAAATGGATAGCAAACGGAGGCCTTTATTGAGGCGAACAAAACACGGCACTCAGAAAGCTTTACACAAACGGGTTACAATAACCCGGCGCAAACCAGCCTGGAGTACACATTCAGTGGGGAGAACAAGTATTTGATACACTGCCAATTTTGTAGGTTTTCCTACTTACAAAGCATGTAGAGGACTGTCATTTTTATCATAGGTACACTTCAACTGTGAGAGACGGAATCTAAAACAAAAATCCCAAAAATCACATTGTATGATTTTTAAGTAATTAATTTGCATTTTATTGCATGACATAAGTATTTGATACATCAGAAAAGCAGAACTTAATATTTGGTATAGAAACCTTTGTTTGCAATTACAGAGATCTTACGTTTCCTGTAGTTCTTGACCAGGTTTGACCAGGGATTTTGACCCACTCCTCCATACAGACTTTCTCCAGATCCTTCAGGTTTCGGGGCTGTCGCTGGGCAATATGGACTTTCAGCTCCCTCCAAAGATTTTCTATTGGGTTCAGGTCTGGAGACTGGCTAGGCCACTCCAGGACCTTGAGATGCTTCTTACGGAGCCACTCCTTAGTTGCCCTGGCTGTGTGTTTCGGGTCGTTGTCATGCTGGAAGACCCAGCCACGACCCATCTTGAATGCTCTTACTGTGGGAAGGAGGTTGTTGGCCAAGATCTCGCGATACATGGCCCCATCCATCCTCCCCTCAATACGGTGCAGTCGTCATGTCCCCTTTGCAGAAAAGCATCCCCAAAGAATGATGTTTCCACCTCCATGCTTCACGGTTGGGATGGTGTTCTTGGGGTTGTACTCATCCTTCTTCTTCCTTCAAACACGGCGAGTGGAGTTTAGACCAAAAAGCTCTATTTTTGTCTCATCAGACCACATGACCTTCTACCATTCCTCCTCTGGATCATCCAGATGGTCATTGGCAAACGTCAGACGGGCCTGGACATGCGCTGGCTTGAGCAGGGGGACCTTGCGTGCGCTGCAGGATTTTAATCCATGACGCCGTAGTGTGTTACTAATGGTTGTCTTTGAGACTGTGGTCCCAGCTCTCTTCAGGTCATTGACCAGGTCCTGCCGTGTTGTTCTGGGCTGATCCCTCACCTTCCTCATGATCATTGAGGCCCCACGAGGTGAGATCTTGCATGGAGCCCCAGACTGAGGGTGATTGACCATCATCTTGAACTTCTTCCATTTTCTAATAATTGCGCAGTTGTTGCCTTCTCACCAAGCTGCTTGACTATTGTCCTGTAGCCCATCCCAGCCTTGTGCAGGTCTACAATTTTACCCCTGATGTCCTTACACAGCTCTCTGGTCTTGGCCATTGTGGAGAGGTTGGAGGCTGTTTGATTGAGTGTGTGGACAGGTGTCTTTTATACAGGTAACGAGTTCAAACAGGTGCAGTTAATACAGGTAATGAGTGGAGAACAGGAGGCTTCTTAAAGAAAAACTAACAGGTCTGTGAGAGCCGGAATTCTTACTGGTTGGTAGGTGTTCAAATACTTATGTCATGCAATAAAATGCAAATTAATTACTTTCAAATCATACAATGTGATTTTCTGGATTTTTGTTTTAGATTCCGTCTCTCACAGTTGAAGTGTACCTATGATAAAAATGACAGACCTCTACATGCTTTGTAAGTAGGAAAACCTGCAAAGTCGGCAGTGTATCAAATACTTGTTCTCCCCACTGTATCAGTTCCTGGTTCTTAATTTTTTGAATGGGGCATGCTTATTTAAGATGGTGATGAAAATACTTGTAAAGAATAACCCAGCATCCTCTATTGACGTAATGAGGTCAATATCCTTCCAGGATACCCGGGCCAGGTCAATTAGAAAGGCTTGCTTGCTGAATTGTTTTAGGGAGCGTTTGAGTGATGAGGGGTGGTCGCTTGACCACAGACCCATTACGGAACCAAGCAATGAGGTAGTGATTGCTGAGATCCTGGTTGAAGACAGCAGAGGTGTATTTGGAGGCAGGTTGGTTAGGATGATATCTATGAGGGTGGCTGTGCTTATGGATTTGGGGTTTTACCTGGTAGGTTCATTGATCATTTGTGTGAGATTGAGGGCATCAAGCTTAGATTATAGGATGGCTGGTGTGTTAAGCATGTCCCAATTTAAGTCACTTAACAGCACGAGCTCTGATGATAGATGGAGGGCAATCAATTCACATATGGTGTCCAGGGCACAGCTGGGGGTAGAAGTTGGTCTATTGCAAGCGGCAACGGAGAGAGACTTGTTTCTGGAAAGGTGGATTTTTAAAAGTAGAAGCTCACATTTTTTGGGCACAGACCTGGATAGTAAGACATAACTCTGCAGGCTATCCATGATAGATTGCAACACCGCCCCCTTGGGCAATTCTATCTTGTCGTAAAATGTTATAGTCAGGGATGGAAATGTCAGGGTTTTTGGTGGTCTTCCTAAGCCACGATTCAGACATGGCTAGAACATCCAGGTTGGCAGAGTGTGCTAATGCAGTGAATAAAACAAATTTAGGGAGGAGGCTTCTAGTGTTAACATGCATGAAACCAAGGATTTTACGATTACAGAAGTGAACAAATGAGAGCGCCAGGGTTATGAGTGTGGAGCTAGGCAATGCAGGGCCTAGATTAACCTTTACATCACCAGAGGAGCAGAGGAGGAGTAGGATAAGGGTACGGCTAAAGGCTATAAGAACTGGTTGCCAGTACGTTTGGAACAGAGAGTAAAAGGAGCAGGTTTCTGGGCACGGTAGAATAGATTCAATGCATAATGTACAAACAAAGGTATGGTAGTATGTGAATACAGTGGAGGTAAACCTAGGCATAGAGTGACGATGAGAGAGATATTGTCTCTAGAGACATCAATTAAACCAGGTGAGGTCAACACATGTGTGGAAGGTGGGACAAGAGGGTTAGCTGTGGCATATTGAGCAGAGCTGGAGGCTCTACAGTGAAATAAGACAATAATCACTAACCAAAACAGCAATAGACAAGGAATATTGACATTAGGGAGAGACATACGTAGCCGAGTGATCATAGGGTCCAGGCCTTAGAGGGACATCGCGACGGAAGAAGTCTGTTGTTGCCCCCTCGTGCGGTTATGTCGGCAAACTAGTCGTTATTGGTCAGCAGGGGTCCGTGTAGTAAAAGGGTCCAGGCTAATTGACAAAATAGGTATAGTAGCCCAAGAAATTGGCTGATGGACATCTTCAGCTAAAAGTCCGGTGTGCTCTTGACAGCAAGCAGGCCGCGTCTAGCAGGCTAACAGATGGGCATTCAGGGGACGGAGCAGTCTGTTGAAAAAAAACCTCGGCGGAATACGTCTGTATTCCAGTCGTGATGATCGGCGGGGCTCCGAATCGGCCAGGCCAATTGGAAAAATAGGTATTGTAGCCCAAGGAGTGGCTGATGGACCACTTCAGCTAGCTGGGAGATGGGCCTAGCATAGGCTAGCTCCAGGCTAATTGGTACTTGCTTCGGGACAGAGACGTTAGCCAGGAGAAGCCAATCGGATAGCAGCTAGCTAGCTGCGATGATCCAGATGAAGAGGTTCAGAGCTTGCGGTAGGAATCCGGAAATATGGAGAAAAAGAAGACCGATAAGCTCTGGGCTGAATCACACTGTGCAGACTGGCAGGGGCTAAAGGTTAGCTGATGACCGCTAGCAGTGGCTAGCTTACTACTAGCTACTAGCTAGTTAGCTGGCTAGGTGCTGTTGGTGGTTCCAGTTCTAAAGTAAAGAAAATAGCAGATCCATACCACATTGGGTGAGGCGGATTGCAGGAGAGTATGTTGAAGTTGAGGTTAAGAAAAATATTTTAAAAATATATGCAAAGAAAAAATATATAAAAAGATATATATGAAGATATACTGTTGAAGTCGTAAGATTACATACAACTTAGCCAGATACATTTAAACCCAGGTTTTCATAATTCCTGACAATTAATCATAGTAAAAATTCCCTGTCTTAGGTAAGTTAGGATCACCACTTTATTTAAAGAATGTGAAATGTCAGAATAATAGTGGAGAGAAGCTTTTATTTCTTTCATCACATTCCCAGTGGGTCAGAAGTTTACATACACTCAATTAGTATTTGATAACATTGCCTTTAAATTGTTTAACTTTGGTCAAACGTTTCAAGTAGCCTTCCACAAGATTCCCACAATAAGTTGGGTGAATTTTGGCCCATTCCTTCTGACAGAGCTGGAACAACTGAGTCAGGTTAGTAGGCTTCCTTGCTCGCACACGCTTTTTAAGTTCAGTTCATTTGGTCACCACTTTGGAAGTATGCTTGGTATCATTGTCCATTTGGAAAACTCTTTTGTGACAATGCTTTAACTTCCTGACTGATGTCTTGAGATGTTGCCTCAATAAATCCACATAATTCTGCTTCCTCATGAAGCCATCTATTTTGTGAAGTGAACCTGTCCCTCCTGCAGCAAAGCACCCCCACAACATGATGCTGCATCCCCGTGCTTCATGGTTGGGATGGTGTTCTTCGGCTTGCAAGCATCTCACTTTTTCCTCCAAACATAACGATGGTCAAACAGTTCTATTTTTGTTTCATCAGACCAGAGAACATTTCTCCAAAAAGTACGGTCCTTGTCCCCATGTGCAGTTGCAAACCGTAGTCTGGCTTTTTTATGGCGGTTTTGGAGCAGTGGCTTCCTCCTTGCTGAGCGGCCTTTCAGGTTGTCGATATAGGACCCGTTTTACTGTGGATATAGATACTTTTGTACCTGTTTCCTCCAGCATCTTCACAGGGTCCTTTGCTGTTGTTCTGCGATTGATCTGCAATTTTCGAACCAAAGTACGTTCATCTCTAGGAGACAGAACGCGTCTCCTTCCTGAGCGGTATGACGGCTGCGTGGTCCCATGGTGATTATACTTGCATACTATTGTTTGTACAGATGAACGTGGTACCTTCAGGTGTTTGGAAATTGCTCCCAAGGATGAACCAGACTTGTGGAGGTCTACGATTATTTTTCTGATTTCTTGGCTTATTTCTTTTGATTTTCCCATGAGGTCAAGCAAAGAGGCACTGAGTTTGAAGGAGCCCTTGAAATACATCCAGAGGTACACCTCTAACTGACTCAAATGATGTCAATTTGCCTATCAGAAGCTTCTAAAGCCATGACATCATTTTCTGGAATTTTCCAAGCTCTTTAAAAGCACAGTCGACTTAGTGTATGTGAACTTCTGACCCATTGGAATTGTGATACAGTGAATTATAAGTGAAATAATCTGTCTGTAAACAATTGTTGGAAAAATGACTTGTGTCATGCACAAAGTAGATGTCCTAACCTGGCATACCAAAACTATAGTTTGTTGACAAGAAATTTGTGGAGTGGTTGAAAAACAAGTTATAATGACTCCAACTTATGTGTATGTAAACTTCCGACTTCAACTGTATACACAACAAGACGAAGACAAAAGACGCCTGACTGCTACGCCATCTTGGATTTTGTTTTATGGACAGATGGGGACAGGAACCATTTAAAGGAGCCTGGTGCAGTGGTAATGCTCCTGACTCCAGACCACACATTACCCCATGGTAACGGGGGGTTGAGCTTCCGGACCTCACAGTACCCCATAGCAACAAGGGGTTGAGCTTCCGGACCACACAGTACCCCACGGCAAAGGAGGGTTGAGCCTCTGGACCACATAGTACCCCATGGCAACTGGGGGTGGAACCTCCAGAGCCTGTCTTTATCTATCCAGATACAATGTATCACAATCGTTTTATTGTGTACATAAAATATAGACACAATACTAATGTGGACCAAATCAGGATACAATGCAAACACACACACACACACACACACACACACACACACACACACACACACACACACACACACACACACATACTCCGGTAGAGCATTAATCCCTCTACCCCAGAACAGTAGTATATTGATTGGGTGCCGCTGCGATTTGTCACATGTGATCACTGTGATCGGGGCACTGCTCAAGCGTGTTAACCAGGTGTGTGTGTGTGTGTGTTTCTGCCCTGAAGTAGAACACCATAATAACTGAATCAAGGCCAATGGTCTGGTACTAATGTAGAACAGTCTTATTATATATACATCTCTCTGTACTAACCTAAGCCATTCAGCTGGTGGATGGGCATTTCCTTACTATTATAACAGTCTGTATGTGACCTGAAATAGTTCTGTATGTCCTGTATTCTTTTATAGCCTTTACTAACGTGTAACACATGCATGCACACACACACACACACTTGTAGTTGAGTAGAGAAACAGTTCGAATCTGCTCTACTGCCTTTTGACCCAATGTATCTCTATCTTTTTCCACAGTCATCCTCTAAATCAGAAAATACTTTAAAATAAATATTTTTTTAAATTATGGAAAACGTCATTTATTGTGAATACCATGCCATTAACTGAAGACGTATCACACTGGGGAGGATAAGAGAAGAGAGGAATCCATTTCAGGGGTTAACTTCTAAAATGTAAATCCATTACAAATGGAAACTCCAGATTCCAAGCTGCACTCCTTACAATTACAGCTGAACTATCAATAATGCCGGTCCCCAGAGATCGATGAAAATTACCGTCAACAAATAGGTCAACTAATCAGACATCCCAGACATCCCAGTTTTAGGTGGTTACCTATATGAACCTCTCGTTCTCGCTAATGAGTTTGAACCTGGCAAAGTCAGCTGATTGGCTGATCACACTAAGTACAGGTACTGCAATAGGCATATGATCGCATAAGAAGATGTCAGTCTTCATCACGTTCCAATGGGACTGGAAGTCGAAGTGGTAACTAACAAACCCTTCTAGTAGGTTACCCTACCGTAAACGTGGAAAAAGGGGTAACACCTTTAA
This sequence comes from Oncorhynchus clarkii lewisi, assembly GCF_045791955.1. Lineage (NCBI taxonomy): Eukaryota > Metazoa > Chordata > Actinopteri > Salmoniformes > Salmonidae > Oncorhynchus > Oncorhynchus clarkii. The sequence continues at coordinate 15,071,003 of NC_092151.1, forward strand.
AATATGAAACTCTTTATAACAGTTTGATAGATTAATCACCCCAATCAATAGCATTGTGCAGCAGCGGCTTTAGGGTATGGGGGGTGGGGAGTGGGAGGGGTGAGGAGGTGGGGTGGGGCTTGGATGATGTGATGAAACATGCATGAGTCTGTGAGCTGAGGCGGGGGCCAGAAAATGAAACCAATCTCTGCTACATTTGCTGAGTTGCAATGGAGGTGGAGCTGAGATGGGATGGGGAAGTGGGGAGGGTGGAGTAGGAGGGGATAAGCGCTTTCCCTCCCCAGTGTGTTTGGACCTGAGTGAAGTAAAAAACACTTCCATTGGCAACGGGAAGGAAAGGTGAGAAAAGTAACTCTGCACAACAAAGTTTAACAGAGGAACACAATGGTGTAATGAAATGCAATGCTCAACTTTCCTCTTGTTTCATTTTAGTCTCTCTTCATCATCATCATCCTCACTTCGATCTGGAAAAGCAGGCCAGAGGCAGAAAAAAAGTGAAAAAATATAAACAAAGGGATTATTCCTTTACTTTTTCATTTGGGGAAAGAGTATAACACTAAGCAGTGGGGGGGGGGGGGCAATGGGTTTTGTCATTTTTGGGCCACTGACTTTGGTACCAGGTTGATGAGATATAAACCCCAGCCATAAGCCTAGTTATGCCCCCTCCACACAAACACACACACACACGTGCACACACACGTGCCCCCCCCAACACCACCACCACCAGCGTCCAAACATTTGGACTGACCCCGAGTCCAGGCTCTATTTTTAGAAACCTACTCTTAATTCCCTCCCTGCAAAGACCAGAACGCCTCTCCTCCATCCCACTGGGTCATGACATATTTAAGAACCGCTCCTGTATGAAATGAAGCATCAAAATACATGTTTACACTCCAACAAACCTGCTAAATATGAACTTTTTTTAAAATGAACCTTTATTTAACTATGAACTGCCATTATTGAGGTCAGAATGTTTGTATTTGTATTTATTATGGATCCCCATTAGCGGCTGCCAAGGCAGGAGCTACTTTTCCTGGGGTCCAGCAAAATTAAGGCAGTTATACAGTTTTAAAAACATTACAATACATTCACAGATTTCATAAACACACTGTGTGCCCTCAGGCCCTTACTACACCACTACCGCATATCTACAGTATTAAATCCATGTGTATGTTTCTACCTGGATTATGTTGGAGAGGCTTCTATTTAAGAACACCCTCTGCGGGCCTCCCGAGTGGCTCAGTGGTCTAAGCTACTACATCGCAGTGCTAGAGGTCTCACTACAGACCCGGGTTTGATCCCGTGCTTTATCACAACCGGCCGTGATCGGGGGTCCCATAGGGTGCCACACAATTGGCCCAGAGTCGGCAGGGTTTGGCTTTACTTGGCTCATTGTGCTCTAACAACCCCTTGTGGCAGGCCGGGCACCTGCAGTCGTCAGTTGAACGGCGTTTCCTCTAACACATTGGTGCGGCTGGATTCCAGGTTAAGAATGCGGGTGTTAAGAAGTGAGGTTAGGCGGGTCATGTTTCGGAGGACACATGACTCAACCTTAATCTCCCAAGCCCGTTGGGGAGTTGCAGTGATGAGACAAGATCAAAATTGGGGAAATAAAAGGGGAAAAATACAACAAATGACACCCTCTGTGTTCTTTTAGACAGGTACAGTATTTATTTGTCCCCAATATAGCAGGGGGTGTAAAGCCATAACACAGCAGCAGCAGGTTATAATAGATGATGTAAAAAGCCACACTGAAGTCTAACAAAACAGCCCCCACAATATTTTTATCATCAATTTCTGTCAGCCAATCGTCAATCATTTGTGTAAGTTCTTGTTGAATGTCCTTCCCTATAATAATGCTAAAAGCATTATATCTGGTCAAACACCATGTTTTCCAAAAGCTTACTAAGGGTTGGTAACACGCGGATTGGTTGGCAATTTGAGCCAGTAAAGGGGTCTTTTGAGGGAATGACTTTTGCATCGCTTCAGGCCTGAGGGCACACACTTTCTAGTAGGTTTAAATAGAAAATATGTCAAATAGGAGTGGCAATATCGTCCGCTATTATCCTCATAGACAACAATATATTTATTTTATCTCTTCCACACTCACGATACTGAATTCAAAATGAGAATGCTTGTCTTTCATAATTTGGTCAGATATACTTGGATGTGTAGTGTCAGCGTTTGTTGCTGGCATGTCATGCCTAATTTGCTAATCTTGCCAATGAAAAAATAATGAATTTAAGGTGCTCCAAAGCTTTTTACTATCATTCATTATGTCATTTATATTTGTTTCATAGTGTAGTTTCTTATTATTATTATTCAGTTTAGTCACATGATTTCTCAATTTGCAGAACGTTAGCCAATCGGTTGTGCAGCCAGTCTTCTTTGCTAATCCTTTTACCTCATCCCTCTCAACCATACCATTTCTGAATTCCTCATCAATCCACAGAGATTTAACAGTTTTTACAGTCATTTTCTTAATGGGTTCATGCTTATTAGTAAGCAATTTAAAAAATGTGTCAAGTGCAGCTTCTTCATTACAACCATGGACCAACAAATATTCTTTACATAAACAACATAGGAATCACTACAAAACGTATTGTATAGAAGTAGAAGCCCAGCCTTTGGAACTTTGGTTTTCCTAGATATGGCTATTATATTGTGATCACTACATCCTATGGATCTGGATACTGCTTTAAAGCAAATATCTGCAGCGTTAGTAAAAATGTGATCAATACATGTTGATGATTTCATTCCTGTGCTGTTTGTAACTATCCTGGTAGGTTGACTGATAACCTGAACCAGGTTTCAGGCACTGGTTACAGTTTGAAGCTTTTTCTTGAGTGGGCAGCTTGATGAAAGCCAGTCAATATTTAAGTCACCAGGAAATATACCTCTCTGTTGATATCACATACATTATCAAGCATTTAACACATATTATCCAGATACTGACTGTTAGCACTTGGTGGTCTATAGCATCTTACCACAAGAATGGGCTTCAGGTGAGGCAGATGTAACTGTAGCATATTACTTCAACAGTATTTCACATGAGACTTCTATCCCATTTGAGACCTGTATATGGTTGTAGCAATGAAGCACCAGTTTGATTCAACCACAAAGTGGATTTTAATAAGAACAAACTGTCCAATGCAACTGTTCACTCAGCAGTAACATCACAGATTGAAGTCATCTTCAGTCTCAAATTCAGAGTTGCTTTTGTAATTATAAAGAGAAAAGGGAGATTGACCAAAACAATCTATTCTGTTTATCCCTTCAGTGAGTTTTTACTGAGGGTCAACACTTGAGATCTATAGTCATGAAATGGCAGCGAGACAACACTGGCGGCAGGGTAGCCTAGTGGTTAGAGTGTTGGACTAGTAACCGAAAGGTTGCAAGTTCATATCCCTGAGCTGACAAGGTACAAATCTGTTGTTCTGCCCTTGAACAGGCAGTTAACCCACTGTTTCTAGGCTGTCATTTAAAATAAGAATTTGTTCTTAACTGACTTGCCTAGTTAAATAAAGGTACAATTTGACCCCACTTCTCATCAGGTTACCTTATTGTAGGAAATTAGGTTTTGACTGTGTCACGTCCTGACCTTAGTTCCTTTTGTATGTCTCTGTTTTAGGTTGGTCAGGGCGTGAGTTGGGGTGGGCATTCTATGTTTGTATATGTATGTGTTGGTTCCCAATCAGAGGCAGCTGTCAATCGTTGTCTCTGATTGAGAACCATACTTAGGCAGCCTGTTTTCACCCTTAAGTTGTGGGTAGTTGTTTTCTGTTTTGTGTGTATCCCCTGACAGAACTGGTTCGTTCTCGTTATTCCTCGTTGTTATTTTGTTTAGTGTTCAGTTTTGATTACATTTCCAACATGAACACTTACTACGCTGCGTTTTGGTCTACTCCTTCTTCCACCAACGAAAACCGTTACAGACTGTTCTTTTTTTGTCCTTAATCCATACAAGTGAGACTGAGGCTAAGACTGAGACTTTGACTTGAAATTATTATACAAAATGATTGCAACCAATAGAATGTTATTTACGGTATATGGGAGATACAACCATCTCAGCTCTGCAGATTTAGCTGCGAAGAGACAGAATCATTAGATCATTTGTTTTGGTACTGTCCATATGTAGCTTGTTTTTGGTCGCAGGTCCAGGAATGGCTGAAGAATTGCAACATTTACCTGGAGCTTACTCTGCAAATAGCACTGCTGGGTGATTTGAAAAGTCATAGTCAATCGATCAATAACTTAATAATAATTTTATTAAAAAGGTTTATCTTTAATTTACAATCTGTAGAAACTATGAGAATAGAAAGGTTGAGAACTTTTGTGAAACATCACTGCACAGTTGAAAAATATATGACAAATAGAAATGTAAAAAAGAGAGATAGATGGGAGTGGTTGAGTGGAGCTGAAGGGTGGGACTAAAAACAACAAGATAACAAATGTAAAAATATGCTATGTCTGTAAAATGTATGTAGGTCCAATAGAACTCAAACTGGATGGTCTTCAGAGATGGATGGCAGGGGTTGAGGATGGGATTAAAAACAAACAAAAGATAACTATTGTAAAATACATTGTGTCATAAAATGTATATAGTATGTATAATCCCTTTCCAAGGGAGCGTTGTTCCAACTCCCAAGATAGCAGCCCAAGCGAGACAGACCTGACTAAAGACATTCAACAGCAGGCAAAAGCTTTGCAGCATTGTAGTCAATGTTCACTGTCCTATTCCATTGGCTGCGTAGAATATACTGTACCTCCAAGCTACAGCTGTGGGAGCCCCTCTCTCATAACTATGACTCCAACCTTCCTTTTCCCTCACTGTCGGGAGACTACAGCCTGCAGCCACCTGCCGAGATGCTGTGATCGCACCTGTCACAGTGAATTTACTGGCAGGTGAGCTCAGACGGAGGTGATGGGTAGCAGCTCCAGACTGCAGACTGGACAGCGCAGCCTTGTTTTATACTTCAGCTGTCTGTCTCCTGCTGAACATGATGCTGAAGCAACTGGACAATGAGCGGATGGGTCCACTAGTGTAGTAAAAAGACTAGGGTGTAGGTTAAGGAGGCTAGGGGGTGGATTAAGGAGGCTAGGGGGCGGGTTATTAAGGAGGGCGTGGATTAAGGAGTTTAGGGGGCGGGTTAAGGAGGGCATGGATTAAGAAGTCTACGGAGCAGGTTAAGGAGGCTAGGGTGTAGGTTAAAGAGCCTAGGGGGTGGGTTAAGGAGGCTAGGGTGTGCGTGGTCACCGGAGGTTAAAGAGGGTTGGTCCCTGGGGGCTAAAGAAAGTAGGGTCATAGTAAGTACATTTTTCCTCTTTAAAGTCAGCTAGTAAGGGGGAAAAGAGTCAAGTGCGAGTGGTAGTTCATGAAAGGCTTTTTTTATTTAGGGCTGTGAGATCCCATGAGGCCAGAGGTAGCCAACTGTGATGGAGAGGTCTTGGAGCAGGCAGGCCTTGCCCGGGATGAAGAGCAGCTCCACCTTGTGGAGGTTGAGCTTGAGGTGGTGGGCTGACATCCAAGCTGAGATATCTGCCAGTCACGCAGAGATGGGTGTGAGAAGGGTGGAAGAAGAAAAGTAGTTGAATGTCATCTGCATACCAATTATTGGAGCGACCAGGTGAGGATATGACAGAGCCAAGTGATTTGGTGTATAGAGAGAAGAGGGCATAGAACCTAGCCCTGGGGGACACCAGGAGTGAGAGTACATGACGCAGACACAGATCCTCTCCACGTCACCTGGTAGGAGCGGCCTGCCAGGTAGCCCAGCCCTCCGAGGGTGGAGAGGAGGATCTGATGGTTCACATTGTTGAATGCAGCGGATAGATCTAGGAGGATGAGAACAGAGGAGAGAGTGTCAGCTTTGGCCGTGTGGAGAGCCTCCATGACACAGAGAAGAGCTGTCTCAGTTGAGTGACCCGTCTTGAAGCCTGACTGGTTAGGGTCAAGAAGATCGTTCTGTGAGAGAAAATGAGGGAGTTGATCAGAGACAGCATGCTCAAGTGTTTTGGAAAGAAAGGAAAGAAGGGACACCGGTCTGTAGCTTTTTACGTCAGGGGTGTGGAGTGTTGGTTTCCCAAGGAAGGGAGCAACTCTGGTCATTTTGAAGTCAGAGGGGACGTAGTCAGTGGTCAGGGATGAGTTGATGAGGGAAATGAGGAGTGGGAGAAGGTCTCCAGAGATTGTCTGGAGAAGGGGATGGGGTTGAGATGGGCAGGTTGTCAGGCAGCCAGATCTCATTAGTCACAGGATGTCATCTGGAGAGAGAGGGGAGAAAGAGGACAAGGCATAGGGTAGTTCTGTGTGAGTGGGTCTAGTGGACGCAATAGGCTGAGTAGCAGATGTCGTCAACCTTCTTTTCAAAGTGGTTGTCAAAATCGTCCGCAGAGAGGGAGGGGGTGGAAGATTAAGGAGGGAGGTGGAGGTGGAAAGGTGTTTCCTAGGGTAGTGTCGTGTCTTTACTATCATTAACTGAAGACTTATAGTTGTTATCAAAGATTCTCTGTAATTAGTATTACACGATCAGCTGATTAATCATGTAACTAATTAACTAGGAAGTCGGGGCACCAAGGAAAAATATTCAGATTACAGGGTTATAATTTCCTAATATAACATTTCTGATATTTTCATATCTGATCCATAGTCTTCTGATTAATGAATTATTTACTTTACCTCACGTTAGTCTCATTCCAAACGTCGTAAATTGTTGGTTATCTGCACGAACCCAGTCTTCACTATGAGTCATCCATACATCAATTGTCTTAAATCATTTATTTATTACTAACTAAGTAATTCACAGAAATGCATAAACAAACAAACAAGGTAAATGTGGTTACATGAAATGAGAATGTGCCCTAGTGGGCTAAACCGGCTAAAACTGTTAGACAAAAGGGGAAGTGGGGGTCGACTAAGAAGTCACTACAAAGTGATAATTATAACAATTGAAATGCTAATTCTTGGCACATGAACGCTCACTCATTCGGGAACAATTGCAATATATATATATTTACACTCAGTGTGTTGTCTTGATCGCTGGTGAAAAGTACATTTATTTTGTAGAATTGTCCATCTCTCTCCCTCCCTCTCTCTGCCGTGGTTATAGTGGATAGTTCAGAGTGACATTCATTAGTTTCGTTATAGAATGGATGTTTCGGCGGTTGTCGTTCTTCGTGTTCAATGATACCGAATTCCTAGCTGCAGACTAGTAATTAATATCAAATACTTGTTCTTATTCTGTCGGTATCGATAGTCTAAGAGTTTAACCACGTGGTATGGTTAAAAAATTCAGCAATGGTCTACAACCTTTGTCTCCTTCTAATGGAGAAAAGCACGGTCTGCAACCTTTAGCCATCTCGTAATTGAGGTAAGCTCGGTCTGCTGATCAAAAACCAGAGTGGGGGTTTTATTGGGAAGGGCCGAAAAGGCTGTCCCAGGATGTCTGACCCTAACTGGGCTCAGGGGCGGTCCTCTGATTTAGTTCACTCAAAAAGGGGATTGGAGTTTTCCTTCATTAAACAGTCCAAAATCATATTACACAATTATACAAACAGTATCATACTCACTCATTCATCTTATACAACAATTAGATGTAAACCTCATATCTGAGGCTATTATATAAACAGCGTTATGGTAATGTGGCCACAGCTTCCCCAGGTTGTGACAAATGGACCAGTTTGTAGCTGGATTCTTCACCAATCTTTTATACTTTGTCCGGAACATGACATTTGGTCGTACCTCAAGTTCTGTGAGGTGGAAGAATTTCCTTTGTTCTCCATGAAAATCTACTCTCTCTATACTGTGTGTCCATGAGGAGATCCTCAGGAATTTACGATGTCTCTCTGACCACAGCAACCTAGTTGAAGGAGGCAAGGGGGAGGCAGGGAGAGGGGGATGGGGCTTGCTATACCCAATGAGGCCAACTTCATGACAGTAGGCTGAAGCTTGACATTTTGAGTGATAGAGAGTGGCTTTAGAAGTGGATATAGGGGAAGAGAAGGTAGAGAGGAGGGAGGATGATAACTCCTCTAGAAGTTTAGTTTTCCCGCAGCCCTGTTCTGTAAGCTCGCAATGAGTCACGAAGTCACGGAGCAAGAGGGGAGGGCCGAGCCAATCGGGAGGAAAGTAGGCAGAATCAGCTGACAGGAAAGAGAAGGATTTAGCAGAAGGGAGAGATGATAGGAGAGAAGAAGAGAGAGTAGTGGGAGAGAGGTAGCAAAGATTGTGACGGCGTATGACAATCTGGGTAGGGGCTAAGTTGCTAGGGTTGGGAGACAGAAAAGAAAAATTAGTGATCAGAGACCTGGAGGGTGGTTGCTGTGAGATTAGTAGGTGAACACCCTCTAGTAAAGATGAGGACAAGCATATTGCCTGCCTTGTGCATGGGAGGGGACTGGGAAAGGGTGAGGTCAAAATAGGCAAGGAGGGGAAAGAAAGAGTTGGAAAGAAATAAATCGAAGGCAGATGTCAGAAGGTTGAAGTCACGCAGTACAAAGAGCAGTTAACCATCGTCAGGAAATGAGCTTATCAAGGTGTCAAGCTCCTTGAGGAACTCTCTAAGGGCAACTGGCGGGCGATAAATGACAACAATGTTAAGCTTGATTGGACAAGAGACAGTGACAGCATGGAATTCAAATGAGGAGATGGACAGGTGAGTGAGAGACAAGAGAAAATCTCCATTTAGGAGAAATGAGCAGCCCTGTGCCACCACCGCGACGACCAGATGCTCTCAGACTATGAGAGAAAACGTTGTCAGATGAAGAGAGAGCAGCTGGAGTAGCAGTGTTCTCTGGGGTGATTCATGTCTCCGTCAGGGCCAAAAAATCTAGGGACTGAAGGGCAGTTCTTGAATGTGAACTGGGAAAGACTGACACTGATTAATTAACAAAACCACAACGATCATAAATTGCCCCACCCCTTAATCCTGGTTGATGTGTTATCAATCATCTGCAAGTTATGAGTAGACAGCAGGGAAGACAGGAAGCACTTAAAGTAGATGGTCTTAGCTAGCAAAAAGACAGTACTAGACAACAACAGATTAAGACAAAAATTATATTTATCACTCCAGGAGATTACTATGTCACTAAAGCTTTATTTAAAGCTTTATCTACAGTCTTTAGCTCCTCTACCAAGTCGGATACGTGTGCTCACAGTGTACTGTGTAAACAGTGTTTTCATGCAGGGAAAACCTTCCGTTAGAGGGAACAGAGCTTGTTGAACAACAACACCTGGCTTAAAGGTTATGCTACTGGACTCCAGGGAGAGAATACAGGAGCTCAATACCACTATGTCATAACAGCTATGTTACCGGGTCGAAAGCAAACGTGATCATTTTCTAAAAGTGGATGACATATCAATAGTCCTGTTTTACTAGGGTCTCGCTGAGCAGCAAGGGAGCCATCTGCATCTGATTACAAGCTGTACATCTGGAGGATGATTCCGCGCTGGCTGGACAGTAAGGCTCAGGGTTTCATATGTGTAGTAATCACAGGAGGTTGGTGGCACCTTAATTGGGGAGAACGGACTTGTTGTAATGACTGGAGCGGAGTCAGTGGAATGGTATCAAACACAAGGTTTCCAGGTGTTTGATGTCATTCCATTTGCTAAGTTCCGGACGTTATTATGAGCCATTCTCCCCTTAGCAGCCTCAACTGGTAGTAATGGCTAAGTAGACAGTAAGGCTCAGGGTTTCATGTGTAGTAATCGCTAAGTAGACATGGGTGGTTTGGACAGAGAAAACACACCTATGTGGTCATAGACTGATATGACAATCATGAGACACACACATGCACACATACACATGCACTCACACACAATGCAAATGTACTGTAATTGGAAGAAAAATCAGTTTTTCCCACTTGAAGATCTGCACCAACCCAAAACAGGAGACAAACATTTGAAGATTTAGACTTCAATTGACAGCTGAGGTACGAAAAAGGAGATAAATTACCAAATCACGTCAAACACATTCACTACAAAGAAATGAACCAAAACAAACTAGAGTGGAAGAGTGCTTGTGACATCCTGAAGGGAAGAAAGGAATGAGAAAGTGACAAGAGGGGAGGAGACAGACATTCACACACACACACACACACACACACACACACACACACACACACACACACACACACACACACACACACACACACACACACACACACACACACACACACACACACACACACACACACACACACACAGGTTTAGTCTGTAAGTGTCTATGAGGGAGGTTTTAGTGGTGACAGAGGGAGGGGGACGGAGAAGTAAACAGAAGGTTCTTTGATCCAGTTGAAACAGATGTTGAGGAAAACAGCCTTTTCCCCCTGTAAAGACCCACCTGAGCTGGCAGGTAGCAGCACCCATATGGCTCTGTGTTCACATTGTAACACTAATGAGACTGCAGGATTAGGTGTGTGTGTGTGTGTGTTTGGATTTTTAGCAGTCATAGGAGTGTATTGCTGCCGATTAGGCATCATTTTCAAGCCTAATTTGTCATGTTGAGGAAGGAAAGAAATAGAGAAGGAAGTTAAGAAAGGAAAATTATCTATATACTTTTTCACTTAGAATCACTTTAGAAGTGTGTGTGTGTGTGTGTGTGTGTGTGTGTGTGTGTGTGTGTGTGTGTGTGTGTGTGTGTGTGTGTGTGTGTGTGTGTGTGTGTGTGTGTGTGTTTGTGTTTATGTGTGCCCATTTTCTCTGCACAGAATTTTAATTAATGCCTCTCAAATCAATTCAAATCATATTCAGAATCTCTTTGAGGGAAAGTCCATCCATCTCTTGTGTGTGTGTGTGTGTGCTTGCTTGCATGTGTGTTTCTTGTGCTTAGTCCTCATCAAGGACTCCAGACAGTGCCTCCCGGGTGGCGCAGTGGTTAAGGGCGCTGTGCCACCAACTGTGCCACCAGAGACTCTGGGTTTGCACCCAGGCTCTGTCGTAACCGGCCGCGACCGGGAGGTCCGTGGGGCGATGCACAATTGGCCTAGCCGTCGTCCGGGTTAGGGAGGGTTTGGCCGGTAGGGATATCCTTGTCTCATCGCGCACCAGCGACACCTGTGGCGGGCTGGGCACAGTGTACGCTAACCAAGGTTGCCAGGTGCACGATGTTTCCTCAGACACATTGGTGCGGCTGGCTTCCGGGTTGGATGCACGCTGTGTTAAGAAGCAGTGCGGCTTGGTTGGGTTGTGTATCGGAGGGCGCTTGACTTTCAACCTTCGTCTCTCCCGAGCCCGTACGGGAGTTGTAGCGATGAGAGAAGATAGTAGCTACTAACAATTGGATACCACGCAATTGGGGTGAATAAAGGGTAAAATAAAAAGAAAAAGGACTCCAGACAAAGATTTATCAAGACTACTATCAATATGGTCAATTGATTTTGTGCTAATTATTCTATCAATTAGTTACACTGATCAGTTGATCAAATGTATTTACTAGTCATTTTTGTTCTGGGTATCGTAATGGATCAGTTTATCCACTCTCTCGCTCCCTACCTGCCTTTCCTTCCTCCTCGGCAGCTCGGTTGTACACTACTAGTCAGACTGTTTCTCTGAAGGACATCCGAACACTTTCAAAAGGCTATAACAAATCAAACTGTTCCCTGATCCTAATATCAAACAGGCCTGGTGTCAGCATTTATTAGAGAAATCAGATTCCCCCCCCCCCCCCCCCCCCTGCAGTATTTCAACACGCAGTGGACCCTTTGAAGTTCGAAAGAATGCAGGATCTCAAATTACCCTGGAGACGCGGCTGATAGTCTTTGAAGTCCTCATTTGATAGCGCTCTTTTCTCTGCTCCCTCTCCATCTCTCTCTCTTTCCCTCGCTCCATCTCTCTCTCTCTTTCCCTCGCTCCCTCTCTCCATACACAACGAGGTTTCCAAACACACACCCATGCATACATGTGAACAGACACACAGACACACGCTAGCTTTTTAATCAGTGTACTAAATATGACCCTAGGGATATGGACATAGTGGGGTGCCGGAGCAGCCCTCCAAGCAGCATTAGTAAACACACTGACAGTGATGAACCAGGGAATACTCAGAGAAACTGTGAATTATGATCCATTGAACACAGCCTGTAGCATGGGGAGGAGTGGGCAGAAGTCTCTCTGGAGTATTGTACGATGAAATGCCCATTACATCATTCTCACTACCCATTAGTACTATTCATTTAAAGTTACAATATGTAACTTTTGGAATTTTTTTATGTTCAAAAGCTCCAATAAGTCGCTAGTTTTCCCTGTCGGGTCGGATTTTCCCGCCCGATTTTATGGGGCGCAAAATGAGTGATGTGTTTTCCTTCAGTCCATGACCAACACTTGGCTAAAGACTAGTAGAGATAGCTAGCTTACAGACATGGCAGACGCGAGGGGCAAATGACTTGACCCAGCAGCAACTAGTGTTACTCTTCCAGCTAAGCCAAAGGAAGCAGACAGGTAAAAGGGAAAAGCTATAGAGCCCGGGGGAAGAAGAGAGTACACCTCGGATTTGTGCTCACACAGAGGAGAGAACTAAGAGAATTGAAGTGATTGAAGCTTTTTTACTAATGTACTAAAGCTATTGTCATATTGCTATCTTGTAACAGGCAGGGAAATTCATGGTAGCTATTATCCACCATGTAGCTAGCTAAGTTAGCTATCTACCTTGACATTGTTAACGTTAGCTACCATTCTGGCTGACAACGTGAATATTGTAACATGTATACATTTGTGCCTGTTCTGAAGACATTGTTGCTAATGTCACGTGCTCCCTCTCCGGCCTCTAGGTCACCAGGCTGCTCGTTAAGGCGCACACCTCTCACTGTCGTTACGCGCATTAGTGCAATATGTCACTCCCCTTGGTTCCTTCCCTATATATGTCACTCCCCTTGGTTCCTTCCCCAGTCGTCATTGTTTCTGTTTCTGGTTCTTGTCTGTGTGCTGTTTGAATTTGTTTAGTATTATGTTTCTTTTATTTATTTCAAACACTCCCTGAACTTGCTTCCCGACTCTCAGCGCACGTCGTTACAGCTAAAATGGAATCAAGTTATCTTCAATCTTGTCCATAACATGCTCACCAAACCGGACACGTCGCGTTTGGGAGCATTGCAAAATAAATGTACACATACATGTTATTCAATAGTTGCACCCACACAGCTCACGAGCGTCAGTGTAGCCAGGCGCTAAAACTGAATTTGGTTCTATTTGTGACGCTCGATGCGCTGCAAGTCCTACCTCTCTCATCTCCTCATTGGTTTTAGGACCATATACCCATGTGGGCGATTGAAAGATGAACTGAGGTCCACACTCCGGTCGGTTGTGGCATTTCAGGCAAAATAACAACCCAATGTCTATATCCCAGGACAAATTAGCTAGCAACAGCAAGCTAACTAGCTAAATTGCCATACATGTTTAATGCTTTTCGACCTGTCCCCAAATTAATGCCATTAGTTCAGAGTTTGTTTTGATATTTTAACCTGCGTGTCGTGATCGCGTTTGGTGTAGGGGGACAAAATAAATGTATGCACGACGGGTTCCGTGTTCGCTTAGCTAAGTGGTATAGTCATTGTGTGTTCTCAGTGGGCATTGTTAATGAAGTCATAAAATGTTGCATAGCAACAGCATCAACTTCTGGTAGACAGGCGTAGCGCTAGTACGCTCAATTGAAATGATAACATTCATTTACAGTATACTAAAATTAACTAATAGTGTATACAGTTGAAGTTGGAAGTTTACATACACCTTAGCCAAATACATTTAAACTCAGGTACACAATTCCTGACATTTAATCATAGTAAAAATTCCCTGTCTTTGGTCAGTTAGGATCACCACTATATTTTAAGAATGTGAAATGTCAGAATAGTAGAGAGAGTGATTTATTTCAGCTTTTATTTATTTCATCACATTCCCAGTGGGTCTGAAGTTTGCATACACTCAATTAGTATTTGGTAGCATTGCCTTTAAATTGTTTCGGGTAGCCGTCCACACGCTTCCCACAATAAGTTGGGTGAATTTTGGCCCATTCCTCCTGACAGAGCTGGTGGAGCTGAGTCAGGTTTGTAGGCCTCCTTGCTTACACATGCTTTTTCAGTTCTGCCCACAGATTTTCTATAGGATTGAGGTCAGGGCTTTTTGATGGCCACTCCAATACCTTGACTTTGTTGTCCTTAAGCCATTTTGCCAGAACTTTTCAAGTATGCTTGGGATCATTGTCCATTTAGAAGACCCATTTGCGACCAAGCTTTAACTTCCTGGCTGATGTCTTGAGATGTTTCTTCAATATATCCACATAATTCTGCTTCCTCATGATGCCATCTATTTTGTGAAGTGCACCAGTCCCTCCTGCAGCAAAGCACCCCCACAGCGTGATGCTGCCACCCCTGTGCTTCACGGTTGGGATGGTGTTCTTTGGCTTGCAAGCCTCCCCCCTTTTTCCTCCAAACATAACGATGGTCATTATGGCCAAACAGTTCTATATATGTTTCATCAGACCAGATGACATTTCTTCAAAAAGTATGATCTTTGTCCCCAAACCATAGTCTGGCTTTTTTATGGCGGTTTTGGAGCAGTGGCCTTTCAGGTTATTACGAAATAGGACTCGTTTTACTGTGGATATAGATACTTTTGTACCCGTTTCCTCCAGCATCATCACAAGGTCCTTTGCTGTTGTTCTGGGATTGATTTGCACTTTTCACACCAAAGTACGTTCATCTTTAGGAGACAGAACGCATCTCTTTCCTGAGCGGTGTTAGCCGTTGTGTGGTCCCATGGTGTTTATACTTGCTTACTATTGTTTGTACAGATGAACGTGGTACCTTCAGGAGTTCGGAAATTGCTCCCAAGGATGAACCAGACTTGTGGAGGTCTACAATTTTTTATTTCCACATCATGTTAAGCAAAGAGGCACTGAGTTTGAAGGAAGTCATTGAAAACACATTCACAGGTACACCTACAATTGACTCAAATGATGTCAATTAGCCTATCAGAAGCTTCTAAAGCCATGACATAATTTTCTGGAATTTTCCAAGCTGTTTAAAGGCACAGTCAACTTAGTGTATGTGAACTTCTGACACACTGGAATTGTGATAGTGAAATAATCTGTCTGTAAACAATTGTTGGAAAAATGACTTGTGTCATGCAAAGTAGATGTCCTAACCGACTTGCCAAAACTATAATTTGTTAACAAGACATTTTTTGGAGTGGTTGAAAAACAAGTTTTAATGATTCCAACCTAAGTTTATGTAAACTTCCAACTTCAACTGTAGTATACTAATTGAGTATGTAGCATACAGTATGTTGATATCAGTTTTTGAATACAGCTCTTTTGTTTCTGGGATATCATGTTCAAATCTAGAACTTCTCGTCTCCCAAAAGCACATGTACACACATAGTTATGTAGTACAAATTTAAATTGCCCCGGCTTATACTACAGAGATGTTGAAACGTCTTCCTGAAAACTATCTGATACAAAACTGGATGGGTGAATGGAAGGGTTTCACAACATAGCTTTCACCTATTCAGTCATGCCAGATCAGTGAAGGATGGAATAAGAAAGTAGTAAGAAAATAAGTACAAAATGAAGTATGAAAGGAAAGACGGAATGAAGGAAGTAAGGGAGGAAGGAAGGAAGGTGCACAGCTACATTTTCCCCATGTGTGGAATATTAAGATAGATTTAAATGAATAATCTGTCACGTTCATTGACGTCCGAGTCCCAAGGACACCTGAGACCATCGACATACTGATCCATGTTCTGATCCTTGGCCTGTAGTGTATATTTTACTTTGATTGTTTTCACTGAACACTATTTGAACGCAAACTTATGTACCATTGATTCACGAGAAACAAAGACAGGTGACAAAACGCTGAGAAAAAAGTTTGAAAGGCACACAAAATATTTGATCATCTAGTTGGTCTAGTTGATAGTCTTCCTCTCTTCAGTTTCAGTAAAGTTTCAGTTTCTCATTCCAAACACTGTTCAGCTCCTTGTAGATCACATGTCAAACTCATTCCACAGAGGACCAAGTGTCTGTGGGTTTTTGCTCCTCCCTTATACTTGATTGATGAATTAAGGTCACTAATCAGTAAAGAACTTCTCTCACCTGGTTGTCTAGATCTTAATTGAAAAGAAAAACCCAAATCCCACAGACACGAGGCCCTCCATGGAATGAGTTTGACATCCCTGTTGTAGATGATGCAACCACTTTAAATCTCTGTGTAATTCTCTGTTGTACTTTGAATATTAAACTTTCATTATTCACCTAGTATATTTTGTATCGTTAAAACCCTGTTGTTTTTGTGTGTGCATACCTCATGTATGTGACAGCTTATGTACTTATTTAAATGTGTGTGTTGCTGTACGAGTGTGTTTGCATTTGTGTGTATAATCTGTGTGTATGAAGTGGTGAATGGGAAAACCTGGTGTATTTGCTGATAATTACATGCACAAATGCACGTACACACATTCCCACACATTCCCCCCTCCTACACCCCCTCCCACACATTCCCCCCTCCCACACATTCCCCCCTCCCACACATTCCCCCCTCCCACACATTCTTCCCTCCCACACCCCCTCCCACACATTCCCCCCCTCTCCCTTCATCACAATCACACATTACCATACTCTGGTAGTTTCGGGGCCTTACATCCCCTCCCGTAATGCACAATGATCAAGGGCCGTCCCGGCTGTCATAGTTACCTCATGTTATGTCTATTCAAAAGGACTCAAACTCCCTGGCCTGAGTCGAAAGGAAAGCTACACACACACGCTCATATCACATCCAATCAGGAGTAGTGTAAGTACGTGCTGTGTGGCCTAGAATCTGACTTATTTAATATAAACAAAGGAAGATAAAGTGTGCCTCCCATTTCCCGCTTCTATGGAATGGTTTTCCAGAGATCCCAAATCAAACAATCGACATACCCTATTTCACTGAACAATCCTGTTTCAATGAACAGTAGTATACCATTGAACAGTTGCAGCACCACACAACACTTGAGTATGTCGATATAACATAGTGAACACAACAACCTGTATGTGAGCTCGACCAACAAGGATGCATTGGTGACAGTAAGGACAGTGATTCTTAGATGGGGACAGATAACTTTAGTAACACTCAAACACTCTCTCTCTCTCCTGTCACATACATTAGCTTTATTTTACCACAACCATACAGTATGACCAGAACCCAGTACGGGGGTACAATGTATGGTCTTCTGATCAGCCGCTTGATCAACAGCCACCCAATCACCACAATGGCTTTTAACACCTCTAAAGAGGTGTGTGTGTTTGTGTGTATATGTCTGTGTGTGTTTGTGTGTGTTTGTGCACGTGTGTGAGTGAGAGAAAGGGAGTAAAACAGTCACAGACAGACAGATAGAAAGAGTAAATTAGAACTCACATTTCTGGGGTTGGTTTCCACAAAAAATCTACTTACGGATAGATCAAAAAGGATGTACTCAGTTTCTGGAAGATTGTGGCAATCCAATTAACAAAATATGAAAATGACATACCGCAGATTATGTTAACTTTCAGGTTTCTGTGGATACAGGTGTAGGACTATGATCTGATGCAGATAGTGACTGACACTGTAACAGTCTAACTACACAAACTTGTCTTCTGGAACATTCACTGACCCCTAGACACCTGCAAATTAATCTTTATTTCTTTACTTCATTTATCCTTTCTTCCCTCTTTTCATCCATACATTCTCTTTATCACATATATTCCAGAGACAAAAGCCTCTCAGTGGGCCTTCCCATCCTCACTGTGCTCTCACACACACACACACACACACACACACACACACACACACACACACACACACACACACACACACACACACTAGGGCTGGGAATTGCCAGCGCTCTCACGATACGATGTTATCATGATACTTTGGTGCAGATCAGAGGAGGCTGGTGGGAGGAGCTATAGGAGGACGGGCTCATTGTAATGTCTGTAATAGTATAAATGGAACAGAGACAAACATGTGGTTTCCATATGTTTGATACCGTTCCATTTATTCCATTCTAGTCATTACAGTGAACCCGTCCTCCTATACTGTAGCTCCTCCAGCCAGCCTCCTCTGGTGCCGATACAATATGTATTGTGATTCGATGCTGTGATTTTATTTCGATTCAAGGTTCCAAACATATTGCTCATCATATATCTGCTGCAGAGGGACAAGAGGGAACCATGACAACACGTTTTGATCAGTCATGGACATGAAAATGCTGAAAACAAATTGGCTCCCTTTTTAAAAAGAAGTTGGAGAACAAGCCATGAAGGAAAATACTGGAGTTTTGGTACAGACAAAAATGATATTGCGATATTGCCAAAACTATAAGTTTACGATATATCGTCAAATTATATTTTGATATGTTACTGTAGCAATTTTTTCCCCCCCATCACTAATGCACACACACACCCTCCCATCCTCCCCTCTGCTCCACGTCGCCTCGTCTCTACGAACAACGCTTCAACACACACACACACTAACTCTGATGAGATGAGTGGTGTAATGCATAGCGTAAGCTCATCATAAAACAATACTAAATACACACAGGCACACCAGAGCTTTTTATCTGCTGTCTTAGTGCGGTGAGATTACTAATGAGGGTGTTTGTGTTTGAGTAGAACTGTCTATTCACTGCCTATAATATTATTAGGCTCACTGCCAGTTTTGGGTATTATACGAACAGAGGAGAGAGACGGTACACACAGACACTATGGGGGACCGTGCTGGGGCATCTGGGAAATGAGAGAGAAGGGCAGTGGATTTTTTGTATTATTATTGTGGTGTGATGCAGTGCGAGGCGGGAAGTGGGAAAGGGGGTGGGCGCCCCTACTGGGACGTGTTGGGAAGTCTAATCTTAGGGTTGAGGGGGTGGAATTAATGCCTAATGTACATTAGGAATGGGGGAATAGGATGGGAAAACAAACAAAGTTAATTGTCTTATGACCTTGTTAGCCTTCCTTTTACTTGTGTGCAGAAAGTGTTTGATTTATTTATTCATTTAAAGTTGGATGTTTAGTTTTATAGTGGTGTGTATTCATGGATGCCAAGGGAAGCCAGGCTTTCCCCAACAATTTACCAAGAAAAAACATATAAAATAACTAATCTTTCGTCTCTCTGTGTTCCATAATTGTCTTTCAATTCACAAGAGGCTGAATGTATCTCACCGGAGAAAGCATCCGAGCAAGCGAAACAGTGCCGCTCTCTCTATATGTGTACCCCATCTATCTGATCTGTCTCCCTTAGTAAAAAATAAAATAACGGCAAATCAGCGTTGAGCTAAACTGAGTGAGCTCAACTGTGAATGGTCCTGGCACACCCCAAAAAAAGTGTCAAGGGATGCCAGTATGGATTTGGCTTCACACCAATCACATCACATCAAAAGCAAAACGTCATTGACTGAAAAAACTTTAATTGTTGCATCTCGTTGTGTTGTTTTTTCACCTTTATTTAACCAGGTAAGCTAGTTGAGAACAAGTTCTCATTTACAACTGCGACTTGGCCAAGATAAAGAAAAGCAGTGCGACAGAAACAACAACAGTGTTACACATGGAATAAACAAGCGTAGTCAATAACACAATAGAAAAAAAAGAACGTCTATATACTGTTGCCCTCCGGTGTTGCCCTCCGGTGTTGCCCTCCGGTGGCTCAGCCAGGTCACCCGTGATCCAAGTCAGTATTCAATGTCCTTCCATGTCCCTGGTCGTCGGGAGATGAAGTGGAAACCGGCCATTAGGGGCAACAGTGAGCACTGTTGCTTGGGCAGTTTTGCTCGGGCATTATGAATGTTGCGTGTTCGAATCCAGCAATAGAAAGTTGTTTTAGATTTTTTTGTTTTAAGCCTCTCTTAACCATTTGGAGTTAATGTCTAATAATTACATGCACGAATGCACATACACACATTCCCCCACATTCCCCCCTCCCACCCCCCCCACACATTCTTCCTTCCCACACCTCCTCCCAAACATTCTCCCCTCCTCACAGTCACACATTACCATACTCTGGTAGTTTCAGGGCCTTAGGTCCCCTCCCGTAATTCACAATGATCAAGTCCTGTCATAGTTTATTGCCTGTTGTCGTCTATTCAACAGGACTCAAACTCCCTGGCCTGAGTCGAAAGGAAAGCTACACACACACGCGCTCATATCACATCCAATCAGGAGTAGTGTAAGTATGGAGGTTGGGCCTGGAATCTGACTTATTTAATATAAACAAAGGAAGATAAAGTGTGCCTCCCATTCCCCGCATCTATGGAATGGTTTTCCAGAGATCCCAAATCAAACAATCGGCATAACCTATTTCACTGTACAATCCTGTTTCAATGAACAGTAGTATATCATTGAACAGTTGCAGCACCACACAACACTTGAGTATGTCGATACAACATAGTGAACACAAAAACCTGTATGTGAGCTCGGCCAACAAGGATGCATTGGTGACAGTGATGTAAAAATGGCACCGAAGCAGAAGGCAGATGTTTTACGTGCCCCCAACGTTTTTATTTTATTTATCTGCGTTGTTTGTAACTTCTTTTTTTACTATTTTTGTACATCATGTTTCTACCTTCTCTTATGAACGAAAATAACTTCTAGACATCAGGACTGTGATTTATCACAACAGACTAGCAGAATCCTTTTCCTTCTTTCACGACTCTGACGAACCCGAGGCGGAGGATATACGGCTCCCTCTGGAACAGGCCCCGACCCCAGTGATCTGTGTGAAGAGGAGGAGGAGAAAGAGAGGCCGGAGGGCAGGCTGCCTTCTGAGGAGTAGGAGGTGATCAACTAAACCCTCACTCCCCTCAATTCTGCTCGCAAACATGCAATCTTTGGACAAGTTATTGGGAAGATTAAACTACCAACAGGACATTTAAAACTGTAACATCTTATGCTTTGCGGAGTCGTGGCTGAACAACGACAATATCAACATACAGCTGGCTGGTTATACAATGTACCAGCAGGATAGAACAGCGGCGTCTGGTAAGACAAGGGGCAGCGGTCTATGTATTTTTGTAAACAACAGCTGGTGCACGATATCTAAGGAAGTCTCGAGCTATTGCTTGCCTGAGGTAGAGTTTCTCATGATAAGCTGCAGACCACATTATCTACCGATAGAGTTTTCATCTATATTCTTTGTAGCTGTTTACATACCACCACAGTCAGAGGCTGGCACCAAGATAGCATTGAAGGAGCTGCCATAGGCAAACAAGAAAACGCTCACCCAGAGGCGGCGCTCCTAGTAGCCGGGGACTTTAATGCAGGGAAACTTCTATCAGCATGTTAAATGTGCAACCAGAGGGAAAATAACTCTGGACCACCTATACTCCACACTCAGACAAAACACTCCCTCGCGCTCCATTTGGCAAATCTGCACCAGGAAGCACCAGTGATTAGATCAATAAAAAAGTGGTCAGATGAAGCAGATGCTAAGCTACAGGACTGTTTTCCAAGCACAGACTGGAATATGTTCAGGGATTCCTCCAATGGCATTGAGGAGTACACCACATCTGTCATTGGCTTCATCAATAAGTGCATCGATCACGTTGTCCCCACATTGACTGTACGTACATACCCAAACCAGAAACCATGGATTACAGGCAACATCCGCACTGAGCTAAAGGCTAGAGCTACCACTTTCAAGGAGCGGGACTCTAACCCAGGAAGCTTATAAGAAATCCCGCTATGCCCTCCGACGAACCATCAAACAGCCAAAGCATCAATACAGGACTAAGATCGAGTTGTACTACACCGGCTCTGACGCTCATCAGATGTGGCAGGGCCTGCAAACCATTCTGAGACTACAAAGGGAAGCACAGCCGAGAGCTGCCCAGTGAAACGAGCCTACCCGACGAGCTAAACTACTTCTATGCTCGCTTCGAGGCAAATAACACTGAAACATGCATGAGAGCACCAACTGTACCGGAAGACTGTGTGATCACACTCTCCGCAGCCGATGTGAGCAAGACCTTTAGACAGGTCAACATTCACAAGGCTGCAGGGCCAGACGGATTACCAGGACGTGTACTGCGAGTATGCGCTGACCAACTAGCAAGTGTCTTCACTGACATTTTCAACCCTGTCTGAGTCTGTAATACCAACATGTTTTAAGCAGACCACCATAGTGCCCAAGAACACTAAGGTAACCTGCCTAAATGACTACCGACCCGTAGCACTCACGTCTGTAGCCATGAAGTGCTTTGAAAGGCTGGTAATGGCTCACATCAACATCATCCCAGAAACCATAGACCCACTCCAATTTGCATAACACCCCAACAAATCCACAGATGATACAGTCTCTATTGCACTCCACACTGCCCTTTCCCACCTGGACAGAAGGAACACCAATGTGAGAATGCTGTTCATTGACTACAGCTCAGCGTTCAACACCATTGTGCCCTCAAAACTCATCAACAAGCTAAGAACCATGGGACTAAACACCTTCCTCTGCAACTGGTTCCTGGACTTCCTGACAGGCCGCCTCCAGGTGGTGAGGGTAGATAACAACACATTTGCCACGCTGATTCTCAAGACAGGGGCCCCTCAGGGGTGCGTGCTCAGCTCCCTCCTGTACCTCCTGTTTACTCATGACTGCACAGCCAGGCACGACTCCAAAACCATCATTAAATTTACCGATGACACAAGTGGTAGGCCTGATCACCGACAACAACGAGACAGCCTATAGGGAGGTCAGAGACCTGGCCGTGTGGTGCCAGGACAACAACCTCTCCCTCAACGTGATCAAGACAAAGGAGATGATTGTGGACTACAGGAAAAAGAGGGGTGGCAACAATTTCGGCAGATAATTTTAGAAAGAGAGGGTCTAGATTGTCTAGCCAGAACAATTTGTAGGGGTCCAGATTTCGCACCCCTTTCAGAACATCAGCTTATCTGGATTTGGGTGAAAGAGAAATGGGGAGGCTTCGGCGAGTTGCTGTGGGGGGTGGAGGGCTGTTGATCGGGGTAGGGGTAGCCAGGTGGAAAGCATGGCCAGCCGTGGAAATATGCTCATTGAAATTCTCAATTATAGTGGATTTATCGGTGGTGACAGTGTTTCCTAGCCTCAGTGCAGTGGAAAAGTTGCATATCACAGGGGCTATTCGATGCTGATGCAGAACATATGCATATGCACTAGATCCAGCAGATCCTAAAAGGAGGAGCATCTTGCTGTCCCACACACGTGATTTAGTCCTGTGTAACTGGTGCTGGAAACCCACTAGCTAGTCAGAAGCTATGAAAGGGCCTCTCATCTCAAGATAACTGGAGAGATGATCACTGAACACACTCTAAAGGGATGAAGACGACTGGCAGATGAAGTAAGAGAAAATACAATATTCCTCTCTCTCTCTCTCTCGCTCTCTTTGTCTCTCTGTTTCACTCTCTCTCTCACTAGGATGCATGCAGTGAGGAGTGTGCATGTGTGTGTCAGAGAGTGAGAAAAATAGATAAAGAGACAGATATGGATGGAGAGCAGGGAGGGATAGAGGGAAAGGAGGAATGGAGTGAAGGGGGGAGGGAGATATAGAGTTTAGCGTCATAGTGCCCAAGTGCCCAATAAATTAGCCAGGAAAATTATTTCTGTGATCGCAAACAAATTAGACTTTTCCTCTGAGTGAGCATCCACTCAATAAGATAAGAGTATCGAGATAGTTCTCTATTCATCTCCATCGTGCTGAGGTAGAGCACTGAGATAGCACCAACACAAGTGTACATATTTAAATATCTTAAAAATCATCTTAAAAAACATACATTCAACTGTTCCTAATATTGAATATCCCTTATGCTGGATTAGGAGTTATTATTTTCTCTATTTTACATCATAGGCTGCTGTTGACATACTTCTTTCAAACACAAATTATCATAGACACAGTCACCTGAAAAGGCACCAAAACATCATTCCTTATGCCATACAAAGCTGCCAAGAATACACACACACTTAACAGCTGAACAGTTTGAACTGACACAACAAAAGAAAGATATTTCTAAAGTATATCCTGCTCAGGGTGAAACAGGAGAATTGGAAACTAGAGACATTATCAAGCAGCGTTGAGGAAAATGCAGAAACAGTCATTAATATTTCATATGCAAGACCCCACTCATCCCTCCCTCCCTCTTTCCCTCCCTTCTACCTTTAACGTTTGCTTATTAAATTCACAGCTGTCAAAGCATACCTCAAAGACTTGCTGTACACCCACACACAAACACACTCAAAGCTCTGACACACACACACACAGGCATGCACATACATGTATGTGCATACACACACATGTATGTGCATACACACACACACACCTCTAGCTCTCCCTCCTGTCCTGAGACAGGTGCTCTGAGTTTAAACTCATTACTTCAGACAGGCTTTTAATGGAGGCTGCAGCCAAAGCACCATCAGGCCCCAAAAAGAGAGAGGGAGACCGAGAGGTAGGGTAAGAGAGAGGGAGACAGAGAGAGAGAAGGGGGGGCATAGAGAGAGAAGGGGGGGGCATAGAGAAAGAAGGGGGGGGGCATAGAGAAAGAAGGGGGGGCATAGAGAAAGAAGGGGGGGCATAGAGAAAGAAGGGGGGGGCATAGAGAAAGAAGGGGGGGCATAGAGAAAGAAGGGGGGGCATAGAGAAAGAAGGGGGGGCATAGAGAAAGAAGGGGGGGGCATAGAGAAAGAAGGGGGGGAGGCATAGAGAAAGAAGGGGGGGCATAGAGAAAGAAGGGGGGGATAGAGAAAGAAGGGGGGGGGGGCATAGAGAAAGAAGGGGGGGGCATGGAGAAAGAAGGGGGGGGGGGGGCATGGAGAAAGAGAAAGATCACAGGAGCATTAAGAAAGCATGAAAATGACTTAACTGTTGGACACCACATTGTGCCTCTTACCTGGCCTGTCTGAATGTGGTGGAAGGAAACTTCTGGGATGGCAACATTGACACTTTTCTTGTCCAGTCTCTTTTCTACAGTTGGGTGTGCAAAACCACACCATTCTCAGTAACAGTAAGGTCTGAAAGACAAAAAGAGATCCAAGGCTTCCCTAAGAGACAGCAAGTTACCTCATTCCAAGATTTACAACTCACACTCAACCCTCTGACACGGCTCTGCAAATCTGACTTTAGCTGAGTGGACACAGCGCATAATAACACAGCTATCAGCCAGGGAGTCATTGACCAAGAGCAGACGCCTGGGGTGACATAATTACAATATTGTGCCTGCGAAGCGCTAAATGACAGTGAGCTAAGGGACAGGGAGATGGAGCAAAGATGGCCGATCGATGTAGGATCAATAGTACCCTGCCAGGTAATCACAAAGCTTGGTGATTAACAACAGCTGATCAATCCACCATTAACCTCTCGCTGGACAAGTGTGTGTGTGTGTGTGCTTGTGTGTGTTTGAGAGCGTGCGTGCCTACATGTTTAAGCAGACAGTTGGGAGCGATGTGTATGATAAATGTCCAAGATAGGGAACAATGGGAGACAATGTTGAAAGCTCGTTAGATATAATTCATTTATGTAAACGTGATGTACAGTGGCTTGCGAAAGTATTCACCCCCCTTGGCATTTTTCCTATTTTGTTGCCTTACAACCTGGAATTAAAATGGATTTTTGGGGAGTATGTATCATTTGATTTGCACAACATGCCTACCACTTTGAAGATGCTAAATATTTTTGTGAAACAAACAAGAAATTAGACAAAAAAAACTTGAGGGTGCATAACTATTCACCCCCCCAAAGTCAATACTTTGTAGAGCCACCTTTTACAGCTGCAAGTCTCTTGGGGTATGTCTCTATAAGCTTGGCACATCACATTTTTGCCCATTATTCAAGGCAAAACTGCTCCAGCTCCTTCAAGTTGGATGGGTTCCGCTGGTGTACAGCAATCTTTAAGTCATACCACATTCTCAATTGGATTTTTTATTTCACCCTTATTTAACCAGGTAGGCCAGTTGAGAACACATTCTCATTTACAACTGCGACCTGGCCAAGATAAAGCAAAGCAGTGCAACACAAAACAACACAGAGTTACACATGGAATAAACAAAACATACAGTCAATAACAATAGAAAAATCTATATACAGTGTGTACAAATGAAGTAAGGAGGTAAGGCAATAAATAGGCCATAGTAGCGAAGTAAATGTGCAGATGAGGATGTGCAAGTAGAAATACTGGTGTGCAAAAGAGCAAAAAAGTAAATAAAAACAATGTGGGGATGAGGTAGGTAGATTGGATGGGCTATTTACAGATGGGCTGTGTACAGCTGCAGCGATCGGTAAGGTGCTCAGATAGCGGATGCTTAAAGTTAGTGAGGGGGATATAAGACTTCAGCGATTTTTGCAATTCGTTCCAGTAATTGGCAGCAGAGAACTGGAAAGAAAGGCGGCCAAAGGAGGTGTTGGCTTTGGGGATGACCAGTGAGATATACCTGCTGGAGTACGTGCAACGGGTGGGTGTTGTTATCGTGACCAGTGAGCTGAGATAAGGCAGAGCTTTACCTAGCATAGACTTATAGATGACCTGGAGCCAGTGGGTATGGCGACGAATATGTAGCGAGGGCCAGCTGTCAAGAACATACAAGTCGGGGCTTTGGTGACCATCCTGAAAAAACATGTGGACATCACTTTGAAGATGTGGACTGAGACAAGATTGGAGAGTAAAGTTAAGAGTGTTGAGCCACTGAGGTATCAGGCAGCAGCAGGGAGAGAGGCTCTGATTGAGGTGAGGGATCAAATCAAAGACCCTGTGATAAAGAATGAGGCCCAGTCCTTGTCAGAGGAGGTGGGATCATACCGCTTCAGCATCTGTACAGTGGTATAACATCTTGAGCCAGATCCAACATGTGAGCAAGCTAATGCAGTCTTCCAGTATGCATGTGGATGTTGCAGTCAGTCTTCTCAGAAAGACCGACATAGGTCTCAGCAACTACAGGGCAACAAGCGTGTTGACTGCACAAATGTCAGCCAATGATATTTGTGAGGGCATAAACGTAGAGTCCGTTCTACAACAAAAAAGGCGGAGGATGCACTGAGGAAGCTGGAGGTGACATGTTTCAATGTCGTTGTTGATGCTGCAACCTCAGCCCATCAGGAAAGATGTTCCACATTGGAAAATGTGGGAGAGAAGTTTGGAGTGCTGTCAACCTTCCGAAGTCTCTCAAATGAGGAGCTGACAGAACAAGGTGAGGTCCTTAGTATGACACTGCACTATAAAGAACACTCAGACTTGGATGGCAGACAGCTTGCATAGGAAGCTTTCAGAATGTGTCTTTATCTTCCAGTGACTGTAGCTGAAGCAGAGAGGAGCTTTTCAAAGCTGAAGCTCATCAAATCCTACCTGAGGTCCACCATGTCACAGGAATGCCTTAGTGGCCTTGCTGTCATCAGTATTAACCATGCAATAGCTGGGCAGATTTCTTATGATGTAATTGATGACTTTGCATCAAGGAAGGCAAGAAAGGTCAGGGTTTAGATGGCAGTTGTGCAATTTATTTTGTGTTTGTCTGAAGTGCAATAATCAGGTGTCCTATGTGTTTTCGTGTGATATAGGATTTGAGCAATTTAGTTTTATTTGTGTGTTTTTTGTTAACAATAGGGTAAGTGTAATAATTAAATTATTTTTATTTGTATTTATATACTACAATTTATTTATATTCGTCACTTCTTTTTTGTATATATTTTTATATAGTTTTTAAAAGTTATATTTATTTGTGTTGTTCCAAATGTCTGAATAAAAATTACAATTAGTGCAGAATGTTGTTGTTGGGGGGGGGGGGGGAGCGTGGGGTTCGCCCAGGGAGCCATACAAGCTAGAACCGCCACTGCCGGCACGGGTATCGAACCAGCATCTGTAGCAACGGAGTTTGTTTCTTAGACCGCTGCACCACTCGGGAGGCCCCATCTACAAAGTTTTTAATGCAGGTTAATTGCCTTGCACAAAGTATGAAAATACAGAGAAGTGTTGGCAAGAGTCTATTGTCCTGCTAACAGCCCATAACGGGCAAGTATAATACATGGTGTCCAGGTCAGGATAACCAAAACATTTCTTTATTAAAGACTATCAGAAAGAATGTTGGTACTTATTTATTTTTATCCAAAGCCATGAATGAGTGAGTCACTCAGCTTTATGTAGGTGCCGAGGCTACATGACTGAGTCACTCAGCTTTATGTAGGTGCCGAGGCTACATGACTGAGTCACTCAGCTTTATGTAGGTGCCGAGGCTACATGACTGAGTCACTCAGCTTTATGTAGGTGCCGAGGCTACATGACTGAGTCACTCAGCTTTATGTAGGTGCCGAGGCTACATGACTGAGTCACACAGCTTTATGTAGGTGCCGAGGCTACATGACGGAGTCACACAGCTTTATGTAGGTGAGGCTATATGACTGAGTCACACAGCTTTATGTAGGTGCCGAGGCTACATGACTGAGTCACTCAGCTTTATGTAGGTGCGGAGGCTACATGACTGAGTCACAGCTTTATGTAGGTGCGGAGGCTACATGACTGAGTCACTCAGCTTTATGTAGGTGCCGATGCTACATGACTGAGTCACTCAGCTTTATGTAGGTGCCGAGGCTACATGACTGAGTCACTCAGCTTTATGTAGGTGCCGAGGCTACATGACTGAGTCACTCAGCTTTATGTAGGTGCCGAGGCTACATGACTTCACTCAGCTTTATGTAGGTGCCGAGGCTACATGACTGAGTCACTCAGCTTTATGTAGGTGCCGAGGCTATATGACTGAGTCACTCAGCTTTATGTAGGTGCCGAGGCTATATGACTGAGTCACTCAGCTTTATGAAGGTGCCGAGGCTATATGACAGCACCATCAACTTGATTATTTAGCAGACATCACTTGCTTATATTCAGCTTTATGTAGG
The DNA here is from genome assembly GCF_045791955.1 of Oncorhynchus clarkii lewisi. NCBI lineage: Eukaryota > Metazoa > Chordata > Actinopteri > Salmoniformes > Salmonidae > Oncorhynchus > Oncorhynchus clarkii. Next base: position 15,099,840 of record NC_092151.1, read on the forward strand.
TGCCGAACACATATAGCTTTATGTAGGTGCTACATGACTGAGAATATCATGAACTATAATTGAACATTTTATTTGCCGAGGCTACATGACTGAGTCACTCAGCTTTATGTATAAAAACCTCAGCTTTATGTAGTAACAGTTTTAGTAAGTAATACTCACTTGCTTATATTCAGGCAACACATATATCTTAAGAATATCATGAACTATAATTGAACATTTTATTTTCTCTTAGAATAAAAACCTTAGGTGTCTTTTGTCTTTTTCAGGGTGTGCGCATGAAATTCAATCACCTTCATCCTCATCATTCAGTTCAATGAAATTCAATTTTGAAGTCGTGCACAATTATCCGTTTCTATTTAGTTTGTCGCCTTTCATTGTCAGTTAGACACAGTAGCGCCTTGGGACCCAAAATCATAATCCGTGCTCTAACTCCCCCTTGCGCTGGTCTGGAGCAATGAAGTGGTGATGCAGAGTACCGTACTAAACCACAAATTACCTCTAAGTTCCGCAGCATAATCGCAAAACTTTTAGTTGAGCAACTTTTAGTTGGGCAGAACTATATGAGGTTTTATGTGTTGTTGGAGGTGTGTCTGTCAGTTTAGCTCAGTAACAAACTAATGAAAATGTTATTATTTTATTTGAAATATACAAATCGTATTCTAATGCTAGCCAAGACCTTCATAAACACAAGAAAATCATCATTTTTGCGATACCATATAGTAAATATATTTGTTACCCTGTTAGAATGTTGGTCAGAATCACTACTCATTATCTTGAAGGGGCCATCGAGGCACAGCGTTTCTACAGTTAATAGATTATGTAAAACATGACAGCCAACAGATTTCAGGCAACTTGTGAAATCAGCCTACTTAAAGTATAACTTCACTCAAACTCTATTTTGGTAATTAGTCCACTGTTAATATAATCCTCAAACATTTGAGTTAACTATCAGTTGGTGAGGTCCCTTATCCATTTAAAAAGTGCTTAGTAATCCGCAAATAGGCAAATAGGCTATTGATTCAAAATGGATGACAAATAGTCAAAAATAGTCAAACAATACTCAATAGTCAAACAATACCAAGTTTTAGTAGACAAGGAGATGGGGAGGTGGCAGGCTGCTGGGTAGAGAAGAAAGACAGAAAGAAAAAGAGAGAAAGATACTGTAGTGAGACACACCTGAGATTGGGAGGTCGTTCCCCCACTTTCTCTTGATCGTGTGTCTCTCATGTTGTCCCCGGCAAGCTTGTGACTGCTCTGAGAGAGGTAGAGGAGGGAAATTGCGTGAGTATGCACAGCATACATTATATATTTTTAACCAGAGCCCTCTGGCACAGATGCATAGGGAGGGATACACAGTTGGGGAATCAAGTTGACTGAGTAGAGAGACGGGCTCCACAAATTAGTGAATTTTGCATTGCATTAACTTGCCAAAATAATATATCCTAAAGATTGGGGGTGGGGGGGGTATCAAACTGTACCAAAGATGGTGGATAAATGAAGATGTCTTACCTAGACCGTTCTGGTCTACTTAAGGGGTGGATCACCGGTAGACACCAATGTGATAGCAGCTTGGTCTGGTCAACTTCAATGACTGGTGTAAACCAGAAGAAAGAAGCGAAGGAGATGTCTCGCTTCCTCTTCCTTCTCTGACTATACTCATCGAGGACTGCAGGTGGGTTTTCATCTCCACCTCTGGCAATGCACATTGCTGATTGGCTAGTTTTAAAGGTCTAAATTAGAAACTAATCAGAAAGACTGTAGCCATTCAGGGCTGTCTAACAACATTTCTAAAATCAAATGATTCAGGGCTGTCTGACAACATTTCTAAAATCAAATCAAATGTCATTGGTTAGCAGATGTTATTGCGTGTGTAGCGAAATGCTTATGGTTCTAGATCCGACAGTGCAGCAGTATCTAACAGGTAATATCAACAATTCCACAACAAAACCTAATGCACACAATCTAGTAATGTAATGGGATAAGAATATATAAATGTACAAATATATGGATGAGCAGTGAGAGAGCGGATAAGATGCAATAGATATGTATATACTGTATCCTATACTATGAGATGAGCAATGGAAGATATGTAAACATTCTTAAAGTGGCGTTATTAAAGTGACTTGTGTTCCATTTATTAAAGTGGCCAATGATTTCAAGTCTGTAAGTAGGTAGCCGCCTCTCTGTGTTAGTGGTGGCTGTTAAACAATCTGATGCCCTTGAGATAGAACCTGTTTTTCTAGTCTCTCTGTCCCAGCTTTGATGCACCTGTACTGACCTCGCCTTCTGGATGGAAGTGAGGTGAACAGGCAGTGGCTTGGGCGGTTATTGTCCTTGATCTTTTTTTTCCTTCCTGTGACATCGGGTGCTGTAGGTGTCCTGGAGGGGAGGTAGTTTCCCCCTGGTGATGCTTTGTGCAAACCGCACCACCTTCTGGAGAGCCCTGCGGTTGTGGGTAGTGCAGCTGCCGTACCAGGCAGTGATACAGCCCGACAGGATGCTCTCAGTAGTGCACCTGTAAAAGGTAATGAGGGTTTTCGATGACATACCCCATTTTTTCAGCCTCCTGAGGTTGAAGAGGCGCTGTTTGTGCCTTCTTCACCACACTGGACAATTTCAGTTCGTCTGTGATGTGTTAACCTAAAGGAACTTAATACTTTCCACCTTCTCCACTGCTGTCCCGTCGATGTGGATAGGGGGGTGCTGTCACGTTGGTTGTAAGGATCGGACCAAGGTGCAGCGTGAGTAGAGTTCCACATAATTTTAAGAAACTGAAACTGAAATTGAAACAAACAAACGAACGAACGAACCGTGAAGCTACTGAATGCACTAAGGCAACTATACATAGACAAAATCCCACAACACAAATGAGGTAAATGGCTACCTAAATATGATCCCCAATCAGAAACAACGATAAACAGCTGTCTCTGATTGGGAACCATATCAGGCCAACATAGACATACAAAAACCCTAGACGTACAAAAACTAGAGTACCCACCCTAGTCACACCCTGACCTAACGTAAAGTATATAGAAAAACAGAGATATCTAAGGTCAGGGCGTGACAGGTGCTCCCTTTGCTGTTTCCTGAAGTCCACAATCATCTCTTCTGTTTTGCTGACATTGAGTGAGAGATTATTTTCCTGAAACCACTCTCTGAGAGCCCTCACCTCCTCGTCGTTGGTGGTAATCAAGCCTACCACTGTTGTGTCGTCTGCTAACTTGATGATTGAGTTGGAAGCGTGCTTGGCCACGCAGTCGTGGGTGAACAGGGAGTACAGGAGGGGGATGAGCACGCACCCTTGTTGGGCCCCAGTGTTGAGGATCAGGAGAGTGGAGGTGATGTTTCCTACCTTCACTACCTGGGGGCGGCCCGTCAGGAAGTCCAGGACCCAATTGCATAGGGCAAGGTCGAAACCCAGGGTCTCAAGCTTAATTATGAGTTTGGAGGGTGCTATGGTGTTGGATGCTGAGCTGTAGTCAATGAAAAGCATTCTTACATAGGTATTCCTCTTGTCCAGATGTGATAGGGCAGTGTGCAGTGTGATGGTGATTGCATCGTCTCTGGACCTACTGGGGAGGTAAGAACATTTATGGGTTTACGGTGACAGGTAGGGTAGAGGAGATATGATCCTTGACTAGTCTCTCAAAGCACTTCATGATGATGGAAGTGAGTGCTACGGGGCGGTAGTCATTTAGTTCAGTTACTTTAGCTTTCTTGGGAACAGGAACAATGGTGGCCCTCTTGAATAATGTGTGTACAACAGACTGGGATAGGGATTGATTGAATATGCCTGTAAACACACCAGCCAGCATGTCTGCCCATGCTCTGAGGACGAGGCTAGGGATGCCGTCTGGGTCCGCAGCCTTGTGAGGGTTAACATTTTTAAATGTTTTCTAGAGAGAACATCCTTGTTTCTTCTGTCCTTGTTTCCTGCACTCCTCTCAAAACTCTTTGAAGGAGAGGATCCAAGATCCCTCCCTCGGACTTCAATTGGCTTTGACAGGAATTGAGGATACAAGGGCAGAGGAAGCAAGGATTTGATAGCTAGTAACAAATGTTACGTATGTAACCATGGTTATGTGAGCTATTGGATCACTCCGATATGGTATCCCTCAGCACGACAGATTACATTCCGAGTAAGGATTTCAGATTGGTCCTGTGTACCGGGTAGTGCTGAGAGAAGCTTCAGAACACACCAGCTTTCTGTGGTGGACTCTGATAAAGGCTCACCCCCTTTAATAGCAAGGAGTGGGATAGCCACTTCAATAGGGTCCTCAAACATGCACTCAGCACCAACAGTTGACGGTGTCTGTGTTGTGTTGTGTGTCGGTTGTGGGAGTTGAACCATTGCTGGAGTGGCCTGATGGAGAATGCCCAGCCAAACCAACAGTGAAGCCACCGTCAGTAGGCCAAGTAATTGTTGGCACTCTAACACCGGCATGGCTCCATTTTGTTACTCTCACCTGAGGGAGACGTGCCCTCATGAGAGTCGAGTCTATGGACATCCCAAGGTAAAGGTAGGGGCTCCCGAGTGGTCTAAGGCACTGCATCTCAGTGCTAGAGGCGTCACTGCAGACCCTGGTTCGATTCCAGGCTGTATCACAACTGGCCGTGGGGTGGTCCCATAGGGTGGTGCACAATTGGCCCAGTGTCATCGGGGTTAGGGTTTGGCCGGGGTAGGCCGTCATTGTAAATAAGAATTTGGTCTTAACTGACTTGCCTAATTAAATAAAGGTTAAATAAAATAAAATAAATAAAAAGATAGGGGTCAGGTGACTCTTCTCCTAGTTTAGCGTGAGGCCCAGAATATAATCTTGTCCGTTGTGGCCTGTTTCCTGGATGGGCAGAATATCCAATCGTCCAGGTAAGACAGTTACTCCTTCAGTAGAATGTGCCGCCACAGCAAAAGGCAAAAGCCAGCAGGCCAATATAAATTCTGCAATAACAGTGTTCACCATGCAATGTAAGAGTCTGGTTGAATAGGCCCTGGTCCAGAACTCTCTCACCATAGTAAACGAAAACTGATAAAGCTTTCGTACTATCTGTGAAAACTAAGTGCCCATTGCACTAGCCAGGCACAACACACTGGGGGAAGCTCCTAGTTCACCCGCAACAGCGAGAGTGGTGTATGTGGTCAACGGTAATGACCAATTCATGTGGTTGTCATACAGAACCCTTGGCCAGAATGGGTTGACACACCTTTCATCTGATCTCATTCAGAAACATTCAGTCAACCAGAGCTTCAACACAAGAAGACCCTGAGACATTAGACGAGCCTGAATTCGAGCTGGCATCGAATTCGTAGAATTTCCATCACTGTATTCAGTACCTATGGGGATACCACTTACCTCTTTCAGTTTGACCTTTGGCCCTGTGAAAAACTGCCAATCTCGGCGGCAAGCACCTCAAGGTGACTGCCGGGTGCCACCCTTCTGAGACTTGGTCCACTGCCTGTGGGCAGGGACACCTTGCATTTCTCAAGGCGAAACACCATACTGGAAATGGTCGTTTCTCTCTGTGGGAAGACGAGAAGGGTAGTTTATACCCTGCCGTGTAACAGAAACATATGTTAACCGCAGATACACACTGAGTGAGAGCAGCAGTTTAATCTAGCTGCTGTGGGAATTAAGGGAAACTAGGATAGTTACTGTCTGTATTGTAAAGTATTGTAACAGAACTATAGTTAACCCAGCTATAACCTGAAAGCTGAGTTGTGAGTTTCCAAGGGAAACTAGCTAGGATTGTGCCTGCCTGTACTGTAAAGTAGTGCAACAGAAACACTATAGTAAACCCAGCTACACACTGTGTGAAGAAAGCTGTGGTGTAATAGTGCTGTCATTTTCCAATGAAGGGATAGTTACTGTCTGCACTGTAAAGTAGTGCAACAGAACTACAGTAAACCCAGTGTAATAGAGCTGAGATGTGTTTTCCATGGGAAACTATGATAGTTACTGTCTGCACTGTCAGATAGTGTAATAGAAAGTATTGCAACCCAGCAACCCAGCAACTGGGATAGGGATAGGAGATCAGCTGTGTAATTTCACTATGGCGGGGCTAGCATAAACTCAACCCAATTGTGGAAAATGAAGCCAAAAGTGTAATATTGCTGTGTCTATAGTGTACACTGCACAATACTGTATATTAGTAAGGAGACGTGGAGTGTGAACTGCCTGACGGTGAAGGGACAGGGCATTCTAGGCAAGATGGCTGTGCCCTGTGAGAGATGAAACGTGGTGCGCCTCGCAACACCTTGCTTACTCCTAGGGGAGAACTGCAAAAAGACTGGCAAAAACACAACGAAGCATACACAGTTTCCCGATCTAGGCATGGTGCCAGAGCCCGAAGGCTAAACTGGGAGGGTTCCGGCAGACAGACAAGTTACACAGACAACTAGGACACACCCTCAGCGCCACCAAACCAATACCACCCAGGTTGGTAGACTGTAACAAGTAATTAAAACAAGGACAAACCCCAAACGAAATGGCACAAGCCAAACCGAGTGGGGGGACAGTAGAGCACCCTGATGGAGAGGCTAGCTAGCTGCTACAAGCTATTGAATAGCTGCAGGTTTACTTCTGATAGACTCTTCTGATGGAGAGGCTAGCTAGCTAGCTGCTACAAGCTATTGAATAGCTGTAGGTTTACTTCTGATAGACTCTTCTGATGGAGAGGCTAGCTAGCTAGCTGCTATAAGCTATTGAATATCTGTGGGTATACTTCTTCTCTTGTACACTCTAATAGAGCTCTTACCAAGCGAATCCTATCTGGAATGAGCCAAGAAAAGGAAGAGGTGGAAGTAGTGCCGGGGTCAGCCACAATCTAAGCACTACCCGTTACACGGGACCAATCTGAAAACCTTACTCAGAATGTATCCTTCCTGAAAGACACCATATTGGAGTGATCTAATATAGTGTTACATAACATTTTCAGTCAGAGCCCAGGAGTTGAGTTTGACAAGGGAGACAGTTTGTGCTGCAGTGCTAGTGTGAAACAGCAGAGGGAGCGTCTCAGTGTGTGTCTTCAGGCCAGATACATTCCGTCTTCAGTAAAATAGGTCAGAGAACTATCAGACACTTTTGCCTACACACAGACATACACACATGCAGGCACGCACACACACACACACACACACACACATGCATACACATACACACTATTTTCCATCTCTTTATCCCCCTTTCCCAGCCTTCATTAATACCATTCCACTTCCCCTCTATGTTTACACCTTTCTGCTCTTTGTTTTCTCCTCTCCTCCTCTCCCCCTCTTTCCTCTCTCCTCCTCTCCTCTCCCCTCCCTTACCTAACTGCTCTGCTCAGCAAAACTCTGAAACTTCAGCCGTCACCAAACCCCAACAGCATTGCCACAGACCCAAGCATTCTGATACTGCGCTTAGCTACTTGGCTAATGCGGTAACCTTGAGTCTGTGGAGGGTGTGTGTGTGTTTGTCATATTTTTATGAATGCAGATCAATAGCAGCGCAAGGTCACTTTAAAATTCAATTAATAACTAAGTAGTGATCAACATTACATCCCCAGTGCCCCTCACCACCCCTGAAGGAGCAGGCCAAAGACATAGAATTACTAGAACGGGTAATGGAGCAGCCCCTACATAACCCAATCTCACTGCAGGAGAGGGAGATAGAGAGGAAGAAGGGGACAGAAACAGACAGGACAAGAGGAAGAGAGGGGGATAGAGAGGAGAGAGGAAGAAGGGGACAGGACAAGAGGAAGAGAGGGAGATAGAGAGGAAGAAGGGGACAGAAACAGACAGGACAAGAGGAAGAGAGTGGGATAGAGAGGAGAGAGAAAGAAGGGGACAGAAACAGACAGGACAAGAGGAAGAGAGGGGGATAGAGAGGAAGAAGGGGACCGAAACAGACAGGACAAGAGGAAGAGAGGGGGATAGAGAGGAGAGAGGAAGAAGGGGACAGAAACAGACAGGACAAGAGGAAGAGAGGGGGATAGAGAGGAGAGAGGAAGAAGGGGACAGAAACAGACAGGACAAGAGGAAGAGAGGGGGATAGAGAGGAGAGAGGAAGAAGGGGACAGAAACAGACAGGACAAGAGGAAGAGAGGGGGAGAGAGAGGAGAGAGGAAGAAGGGACAGAAACAGACAGGACAAGAGGAAGAGAGTCGGATAGAGAGGAAGAAGGGGACAGAAACAGACAGGACAAGAGGAAGAGAGGGGGATAGAGAGGAGAGAGGAAGAAGGGGACAGAAACAGACAGGACAAGAGGAAGAGGGGGGGTAGAGAGGAGAGAGGAAGAAGGGGACAGAAACAGACAGGACAAGAGGAAGAGAGGGGGATAGAGAGGAGAGAGAAAGAAGGGGACAGAAACAGACACGACAAGAGGAAGAGAGGGGGATAGAGAGGAGAGAGGAAGAAGGGGACAGAAACAGACAGGACAAGAGGAAGAGAGGGGGATAGAGAGTAAAGAGGAAGAAGGGGACATAAACAGACAGGACAAGAGGAAGAGTGGGGGATAGAGAGGAAGAAGGGGACAGAAACAGACAGGACAAGAGGAAGAGAGGGGGATAGAGAGTAAAGAGGAAGAAGGGGACATAAACAGACAGGACAAGAGGAAGAGTGGGGGATAGAGAGGAAGAAGGGGACAGAAACAGACAGGACAAGAGGAAGAGAGGGGGATAGAGAGGAGAGAGGAAGAAGGGGACAGAAACAGACAGGACAAGAGGAAGAAAGTGGGATAGAGAGGAGAGAGGAAGAAGGGGACAGAAACAGACAGGACAAGAGGAAGAGAGGGGGATAGAGAGGAAGAAGGGGACAGAAACAGACAGGACAAGAGGAAGAGAGGGGGATAGAGAGGAGAGAGGAAGAAGGGGACAGAAACAGACAGGACAAGAGGAAGAGAGGGGGATAGAGAGGAGAGAGGAAGAAGGGGACAGAAACAGACAGGACAAGAGGAAGAAAGGGGGATAGAGAGGAATAAGGGGACAGAAACAGACAGGACAAGAGGAAGAGAGGGGGAGAGAGGAGAGATGAAGAAGGGGACAGAAACAGACAGGACAAGAGGAAGAGAAGGGGATAGAGAGGAAGAAGGGGACAGAAACAGACAGGACAAGAGGAATAGAGGGGGAGAGAGAGGAGAGGAAGAAGGGGACAGAAACAGACAGGACAAGAGGAAGAGGGGGATAAAGAGGGGTGCAGACACAGACGGAATGAGAGAAGGCAACGGGGATAGATAGATTCCAACCTGTATTATTAACGACAAAGTGTGTGTTTGGAGATTAGTTTTGTCTGAAATGAATGTCTCCCCAACATACCATGGTTTATTAATGCTAAATAGACGGGGGATCCAACAAAGGCATATTTGTATTTGGTATCACCATCTGTATGTGTATTTCTACAGTATTGGGGGGGTTGTGTGAGTCTATGTGTGTGTATCCATTTGTGCATAGATAAAGTGTACACTGCATACAACAGCATACAGAAAGGTTATGTTTAACAAGCTTATACTGTATCTACAATGTAATGTATTGTGTTTAGAGAAAGAAAAAGAGAGAAAGATACTGTAGAGTATGACATATGTTGAGGCTGTAAGTCCCTCCAGGTCTCCCATAATACAAGTCAGTATTCTACGTCCATCCATGTCTGAGTATGTCGGTAGATGACGTGGAAACCGACCACTAGGGGCAACAGTGAGCGCTGTTACCTTCAAATAGGTTTCGGTTTTGCTAGGGCATTGTGGGGGGGGATGGCGGATAGGCGTAAGCATCTGCCTCTGATTTCAAAGGTTGCCAGTTTGAATCCAGCAATATAAAGTCGTTTTTTGTTGTTGTTTGTTTTAAGCCTATCCCAAACCTTAACCTTTACCATTCCGAGTTAATGCCTAAACTTAACCCCAACCTTTAAAAATGTTGAGTTAATGACTAAACTTAACCTTGAACATTTTGAAATTTGGTGTTCGCAACAACTTTGACATTTGACGTTTGAGAAACATGGATGAACATCTAATTCTGACGTGAGACTGTGAGAGCTGGTAGGGGGAGGACCTGCTCGTGGTAAAGGCTGGTAGGTGGAGGACCTGCTCCTGGTAAAGGCTGGTAGGTGGAGGACCTGCTCGTGGTAAAGGCTGGTAGGTGGAGGACCTGCTTGTGGTAAAGGCTGGTAGGGGGAGGACCTGCTCGTGGTAAAGGCTGGTAGGGGGAGGACCTGCTCGTGGTAAAGGCTGGTAGGGGGAGGACCTGCTCGTGGTAAAGGCTGGTAGGGGGAGGACCTGCTCGTGGTAAAGGCTGGTAGGGGGAGGACCTGCTCGTGGCAAAGGCTGGTAGGTGGAGGACCTGCTCGTGGTAAAGGCTGGTAGGTGGAGGACCTGCTCGTGGTAAAGGCTGGTAGTTGGAGGACCTGCTCGTGGTAAAGGCTGGTAGGTGGAGGACCTGCTTGTGGTAAAGGCTGGTAGGGGGAGGACCTGCTCGTGGTAAAGGCTGGTAGGTGGAGGACCTGCTCGTGGTAAAGGCTGGTAGGTGGAGGACCTGCTTGTGGTAAAGGCTGGTAGGGGGAGGACCTGCTCGTGGTAAAGGCTGGTAGGGGGAGGACCTGCTCGTGGTAAAGGCTGGTAGGGGGAGGACCTGCTCGTGGTAAAGGCTGGTAGGTGGAGGACCTGCTCGTGGTAAAGGCTGGTAGGGGGAGGACCTGCTCGTGGTAAAGGCTGGTAGGGGGAGGACCTGCTCGTGGTAAAGGCTGGTAGGTAAGTTAGTTGTGTTTGGAACCTCCATCAGCACAAAGGCCTGTGCTACCTCTCCATCAGCACAAAGACCTGTGCTACTTCTCCATCAGCACAAAGGCCTGTGCTACTTCTCCATCAGCACAAAGGCCTGTGCTACTTCTCCATCAGCACAAAGGCCTGTGCTACTTCTCCATCAGCACAAAGGCCTGTGCTACTTCTCCATCAGCACAAAGGCCTGTGCTACTTCTCCATCAGCACATGGGCCCGTGCTACTTCTCCATCAGCACATGGGCCCGTGCTACTTCTCCATCAGCACAAGGGCCTGTGCTACTTCTCCATCAGCACAAAGGCCTGTGCTACTTCTCCATCAGCACAAAGGCCTGTGCTACTTCTCCATCAGCAAAAAGGCCTGTGCTACTTCTCCATCAGCACAAAGGCCTGTGCTACTTCTCCATCAGCACAAAGGCCTGTGCTACTTCTCCATCAGCACATGGGCCTGTGCTACTTCTCCATCAGCACAAAGGCCTGTGCTACTTCTCCATCAGAACAAAGGCCTGTGCTACTTCTCCATCAGCACAAAGGCCTGTGCTACTTCTCCATCAGCACATGGGCCTGTGCTACTTCTCCATCAGCACAAAGGCCTGTGCTACTTCTCCATCAGCACATGGGCCTGTGCTACTTCTCCATCAGCACAAGGGCCTGTGCTACTTCTCCATCAGCACAAAGGCCTGTGCTACCTCTCCATCAGCACATGGGCCTGTGCTACCTCTCCATCAGCACAAAGGCCTATGCTACTTCTCCATCAGCACATTGGCCTGTCCTACTTCTCCATCAGCACAAAGGCCTGTGCTACTTCTCCATCAGCACATGGGCCTGTGCTACTTCTCCATCAGCACAAAGGCCCGTGCTACTTCTCCATCAGCACATGGGCCTGTGCTACTTCTCCATCAGCACAAAGGCCTGTGCTACTTCTCCATCAGCACAAAGGCCTGTGCTACTTCTCCATCAGCACAAGGGCCTGTGCTACTTCTCCATCAGCACATGGGCCTGTGCTACTTCTCCATCAGCACAAAGGCCTGTGCTACTTCTCCATCAGCACAATGGCCTGTGCTACTTCTCCATCAGCACAAAGGCCTGTGCTACTTCTCCATCAGCACAAGGGCCTGTGCTACTTCTCCATCAGAACAAAGGCCTGTGCTACTTCTCCATCAGCACATGGGCCTGTGCTACTTCTCCATCAGCACAAAGGCCTGTGTGTTAAATATACATGTGGAGACACCACTCAGTCTTAATATTTAAAATAGCCTGGAGTCAGACCCACTTCAACACGAAACAATAGACCATGTGTACCAAACACTGGATGCCTGCCTGCCTGCCATACACACATGCACGTATACGCACACACAGACACACACACACACACACACACACACACACACACACACACACACACACACACACACACACACACACACACACACACACACACACACACATCCCTAACACACACTCCTAAGAGAACAATGCAGTTAAACCATAGGTTGGCATCTGGGTTTGTTTGTGGTGTCCATGCCAGTCCGAGGTGGAAGCAGAGTGTCAGAGAGAGAGATAAAGAAAGAGAGAGAGAGATAAAGAAAGAGAGAGAGAGATAAATAGAGAGAGAGAGAGAGAGAGAGAGACCAGAGCCAGAGAGACCTGGGTCATCCAGGCGTTAATTACAGTCTGCTAATTACCTCGGAGACGCGTCATTAAGCAAAACGATGAGGAGAGGACTCATCTCTCTCTCCTTCTCTCCTTCATTCTCTCCTTCTCTTGATCCTGGCCTCTTCTGGCCCAATTAGCATTGCCCTGCTCCCTTTCTCTCCATCTTTCACTCACTCTCTCGCTCTTCCACTGTCTCACTCTCTTTTCCTCCCTCTCTCCATCTTTTACCGCTCTCCCTCTCTCTCTCTCTCTCTCTCTCTCTCTCTCTCTCTCTCTCTCTCTCTCTCTCTCTCTCCCTCTCCCTCCCCCCTCTACCAGATCTCTCTCTCCCCTTCCCCCTCTACCAGATCTCTCTCTCCCCTTCCCCCTCTAACCATTTACTAAACAGTCTCTAAACACAGAGAGAGGCGTGAAGGAACATGGCCATCCGCTCTACTCCTCCAACACACTCATTATGTAAGTGTGTGTGTGAAGTAACATGACAAGGGCCATCAGCTCTGCTCCTGCTCCAAAACGTTCATTAAGAGAGACGGACAGTGTAGATGGCCGCTAAACAGGCTACACACACACACACACACACACACACACACACACACACAACACACACACACACACACACACACACACACACACAAACACACACACACCCCAGAAGTCTCTTCACCACTCCTCACACATTGTATGCATCCCAAATGGCATCCTATTCCTTTATTTAGTTCATTACTTTTGACCTAGACGTATACGGCTCGGGTCAGAAGTAGTGCACTATATATATAGGGAATAGGGTGAGAGAAGAGGGTGTCATTTGAGACGCAACCCATGACTAATGTGGCATCACAAGCTGTCAGCCGTGCTCTGGTGAGCACTCTATCGGTCTCCTCTCCATCCCTTTCTCTCTCTCTTCACAGGTCTCCTGACCTTAAACAACCCTGGAGTGATAGGGTGTGCTCTATATAGGGGGTGGGGTGTGCTCTTAGGAGCCCTGGTCTAAAGTAGTGCACTATATAGGGGGTGGGGTGTGCTCTTAGGAGCCCTGGTCTAAAGTAGTGCACTATATAGGGGGTGGGGTGTGCTCTTAGGAGCCCTGGTCTAAAGTAGTGCACTATATAGGGGGCGGGGTGTGCTCTTAGGAGCCCTGGTCTAAAGTAGTGCACTATATAGGGGGTGGGGTGTGCTCTTAGGAGCCCTGGTCTAAAGTAGTGCACTATATAGGGGGCGGGGTGTGCTCTTAGGAGCCCTGGTCTAAAGTAGTGCACTATATAGGGGGTGGGGTGTGCTCTTAGGAGCCCTGGTCTAAAGTAGTGCACTATATAGGGGGTGGGGTGTGCTCTTAGGAGCCCTTGTCTAAAGTAGTGCACTATATAGGGGGTGGGGTGTGCTCTTAGGAGCCCTTGTCTAAAGTAGTGCACTATATAGGGGGTAGGGTGTGTTCTTCTGAACTCTGATCTAAAGTACTGCACTATATAGGGGATAGGGTGTGTTCTTATGAACTCTGGTCTAAAGTAGTGCACTATATAGGGGATAGGGTGTGTTCTTAACAACTCTGGTCTAAAGTAGTGCACTATATAGGGGATAGGGTGTGTTCTTATGAACTCTGATCTAAAGTAGTGTACTATATAGGGGATAGGGTGTGTTCTTATGAACTCTGATCTAAAGTAGTGCACTATATAGGGGATAAGGTGCCATTTGGGACACACAGAGGCCGTACATCTCTATTTTCACTTTTAAAAAACACAACACATTTTAGGGATGATGTAGACTCAAATACTCAAAAAGTCCCTGTTTCAGTCTCTCTCCTCTGTGACCATTGACACTGACCTAGAGCCAGCATCCCCTCCCTAATCCAACCCCTAACCATTAGGGGGGGAATACAACAGACCTTAGATCAGTGTCTTGGAGTAACACCCATTAAGTTATGTGTGGGATAGGAGATCAGCTGTTCTTAAGTCAGTTGTTGTGGTCGGTGTGCCAGTCCGGCCATCTGGAGGACTATAGCTCACTCACGGGTCTGGGCCAATCATCCACCACCGGAAGAGAGAGGGAGAGGGAGGGAGGGAGGTAGGAGAAAATGCGAGAGGGAGGGAGGGAGGTAGGAGAAAGTGCGAGAGGGAGGGAGGGAGGGAGGGAGGGAGGGAGGGAGGGAGGGAGGGAGGGAGGGAGGGAGGGAGGGAGGGAGGATATAATTGTCTGGAGGATTGAGGGGTGGGGAATCTGGGGATGGAGAGAGAGAGGGAGAGATATGAAGAGGGAGGGAGAGATATGAAGAGGGAGGGAGAGAAGGAGGGATAAAACACAACTATTTTCCTGAGGCAGCTGTATCAGTTGTGGCTTGTGTACAGGGTGTTTTCTCCTTCAGGTCTGCTGAGGACAAACAGTACAGTGCTAGGCTACTAGACTTCAAGTGGAACTGACAGCATTTTAGCAACATTAAATATTATTCAAATTGGTTAATATAGACCATAGACCCCCAGGAAGAATACTACACTTTTTATAAACATTTTCTGACAAGCGAGCACATAGATATGGTCCTTTTCACGTTTTCATAAATTCTTAAAATGTTTGGGAATGACATATACTAGTGATGTGCGAGTTGACTCATAACCTGCAGTCCCAGTGGTTATATCAGTGGTTATATCCGCAGGCCGGACTGGTTTAGGGTCATTATATATTGTGTGGCTGAAGGACGTATAATCATTGTTCAATTTCTATGCTGTAGGCTACATTGCGTTGTGGCTAAGAACAGCTCTTAGTCGTGGTATATTGGCCACATACCACACCGCCTTATTTCTTAATTATCCTTTAGTGTACTGCAGTTATACTGTACTCTGACTGCAATCTTTTTTTGTAAGGGTAGCCTCTGAAAATGTATTAGGGGGGGAATACAACAGACCTTAGATCAGTGTCTTGGAGTAACACCCATTAAGTTATGTGTGGGATAGGAGATCAGCTGTTCTTAAGTCAGTTGTTGTGGTCGGTGTGCCAGTCCGGCCATCTGGAGGACTATAGCTCACTCACGGGTCTGGGCCAATCATCCACCACCGGAAGAGAGAGGGAGAGGGAGGGAGGGAGGTAGGAGAAAATGCGAGAGGGAGGGAGGGAGGTAGGAGACAGTGCGAGAGGGAGGGAGGGAGGGAGGGAGGGAGGGAGGGAGGGAGGGAGGGAGGGAGGGAGGGAGGGAGGGAGGGAGGGAGGGAGGGAGGGAGGGAGGGACATGACATGACATCCTCCACTAGCTAGCTACTGTAGCCATCTAACATTAGGCTCTGTGTTTTTAGCTTGCTAAATAAATAGCCTATTAGCCACATTATGACTGACTTGTGGTCATTGCCCTTGCTAGTTTGATTATGTTGACATTCACAGCCTTAGTTATATTCAACAGTTTTTGTACAGAATATTGAGTCATTGAAACTGAAACAGTGCATCCTGAATGGAGGCAGCAAACAATGACCCAGGCCAGCTGTGATTTACAACCTGATAGCAATGTTTTGGGACTACCAAGACATATATTTAAGAATTATATTAATCATGCATCCATCTATTAGTGTAGTGAAGCTACTGGACTTAACACTGTACTCACAACATTACAGTACAGGTGAAGCTACTAGACTTAACACTGTACTCACAACATTACAGTACAGGTGAAGCTACTGGACTTAACACTGTCACTCACAACATTACAGTACAGGTGAAGCTACTGGACTTAACACTGTACTCACAACATTACAGTACAGGTGAAGCTACTGGACTTAACACTGCTACTCACAACATTACAGTACAGGTGAAGCTACTGGACTTAACACTGTACTCACAACATTACAGTACAGGTGAAGCTACTGGACTTAACACTGTCACTCACAACATTACAGTACAGGTGAAGCTACTGGACTTAACACTGTACTCACAACATTACAGTACAGGTGAAGCTACTGGACTTAACACTGTCACTCACAACATTACAGTACAGGTGAAGCTACTGGACTTAACACTGTCACTCACAACATTACAGTACAGGTGAAGCTACTGGACTTAACACTGTCACTCACAACATTACAGTACAGGTGAAGCTACTGGACTTAACACTGTACTCACAACATTACAGTACAGGTGAAGCTACTGGACTTAACACTGTCACTCACAACATTACAGTACAGGTGAAGCTACTGGACTTAACACTGTACTCACAACATTACAGTACAGGTGAAGCTACTGGACTTAACACTGTCACTCACAACATTACAGTACAGGTGAAGCTACTGGACTTAACACTGTACTCACAACATTACAGTACAGGTGAAGCTACTGGACTTAACACTGTCACTCACAACATTACAGTACAGGTGAAGCTACTGGACTTAACACTGTACTCACAACATTACAGTACAGGTGAAGCTACTGGACTTAACACTGTACTCACAACATTACAGTACAGGTAAAGCTACTGGACTTAACACTGTCGCTCACAACATTACAGTACAGGTGAAGCTACTGGACTTAGCACTGCTACTCACAACATTACAGTACAGGTGAAGCTACTGGACTTAACACTGTCACTCACAACATTACAGTACAGGTGAAGCTACTGGACTTAACACTGTCACTCACAACATTACAGTACAGGTGAAGCTACTGGACTTAACACTGTCACTCACAACATTACAGTACAGGTGAAGCTACTGGACTTAACACTGTACTCACAACATTACAGTACAGGTGAAGCTACTGGACTTAACACTGTACTCACAACATTACAGTACAGGTGAAGCTACTGGACTTAACACTGTACTCACAACATTACAGTACAGGTGAAGCTACTGGACTTAACACTGCACTCACAACATTACAGTACAGGTGAAGCTACTGGACTTAACACTGTCACTCACAACATTACAGTACAGGTGAAGCTACTGGACTTAACACTGTCACTCACAACATTACAGTACAGGTGAAGCTACTGGACTTAACACTGTACTCACAACATTACAGTACAGGTGAAGCTACTGGACTTAACACTGCTACTCACAACATTACAGTACAGGTGAAGCTACTGGACTTAACACTGTACTCACAACATTACAGTACAGGTGAAGCTACTGAACTTAACACTGTACTCACAACATTACAGTACAGGTGAAGCTACTGGACTTAACACTGCTACTCACAACATTACAGTACAGGTGAAGCTACTGGACTTAACACTGTCACTCACAACATTACAGTACAGGTGAAGCTACTGGACTTAGCACTGCTACTCACAACATTACAGTACAGGTGAAGCTACTGGACTTAACACTGTCACTCACAACATTACAGTACAGGTGAAGCTACTGGACTTAACACTGTCATTCACAACATTACAGTACAGGTGAAGCTACTGGACTTAACACTGTACTCACAACATTACAGTACAGGTGAAGCTACTGGACTTAACACTGTACTCACAACATTACAGTACAGGTGAAGCTCCTGGACTTAACACTGTCACTCACATCATTACAATACAGGTGAAGCTACTGGACTTAACACTGCACTCACAACATTACAGTACAGGTGAAGCTACTGGACTTAACACTGTCACTCACAACATTACAGTACAGGTGAAGCTACTGGACTTAACACTGTACTCACAACATTACAGTACAGGTGAAGCTACTGGACTTAACACTGTCACTCACAACATTACAGTACAGGTGAAGCTACTGGACTTAACACTGTACTCACAACATTACAGTACAGGTGAAGCTACTTGACTTAACACTGTCACTCACAACATTACAGTACAGGTGAAGCTACTGGACTTAACACTGCACTCACAACATTACAGTACAGGTGAAGCTACTGGACTTAACACTGTCACTCACAACATTACAGTACAGGTGAAGCTACTGGACTTAACACTGTCACTCACAACATTACAGTACAGGTGAAGCTACTGGACTTAACACTGTACTCACAACATTACAGTACAGGTGAAGCTACTGGACTTAACACTGTACTCACAACATTACAGTACAGGTGAAGCTACTGGACTTAACACTGTACTCACAACATTACAGTACAGGTGAAGCTACTGGACTTAACACTGTACTCACAACATTACAGTACAGGTGAAGCTACTGGACTTAACACTGCACTCACAACATTACAGTACAGGTGAAGCTACTGGACTTAACACTGTCACTCACAACATTACAGTACAGGTGAAGCTACTGGACTTAACACTGTCACTCACAACATTACAGTACAGGTGAAGCTACTGGACTTAACACTGTACTCACAACATTACAGTACAGGTGAAGCTACTGGACTTAACACTGCTACTCACAACATTACAGTACAGGTGAAGCTACTGGACTTAACACTGTACTCACAACATTACAGTACAGGTGAAGCTACTGGACTTAACACTGTACTCACAACATTACAGTACAGGTGAAGCTACTGGACTTAACACTGCTACTCACAACATTACAGTACAGGTGAAGCTACTGGACTTAACACTGTCACTCACAACATTACAGTACAGGTGAAGCTACTGGACTTAGCACTGCTACTCACAACATTACAGTACAGGTGAAGCTACTGGACTTAACACTGTCACTCACAACATTACAGTACAGGTGAAGCTACTGGACTTAACACTGTCACTCACAACATTACAGTACAGGTGAAGCTACTGGACTTAACACTGTCACTCACAACATTACAGTACAGGTGAAGCTACTGGACTTAACACTGTACTCACAACATTACAGTACAGGTGAAGCTACTGGACTTAACACTGTACTCACAACATTACAGTACAGGTGAAGCTCCTGGACTTAACACTGTCACTCACATCATTACAATACAGGTGAAGCTACTGGACTTAACACTGCACTCACAACATTACAGTACAGGTGAAGCTACTGGACTTAACACTGTCACTCACAACATTACAGTACAGGTGAAGCTACTGGACTTAACACTGTACTCACAACATTACAGTACAGGTGAAGCTACTGGACTTAACACTGTCACTCACAACATTACAGTACAGGTGAAGCTACTGGACTTAACACTGTCACTCACAACATTACAGTACAGGTGAAGCTACTGGACTTAACACTGTACTCACAACATTACAGTACAGGTGAAGCTACTGGACTTAACACTGTCACTCACAACATTACAGTACAGGTGAAGCTACTGGACTTAACACTGTCACTCACAACATTACAGTACAGGTGAAGCTACTGGAATTAACACTGTCACTCACAACATTACAGTACAGGTGAAGCTACTGGACTTAACACTGTACTCACAACATTACAGTACAGGTGAAGCTACTGGACTTAACACTGTCACTCACAACATTACAGTACAGGTGAAGCTACTGGACTTAACACTGTCACTCACAACATTACAGTACAGGTGAAGCTACTGGACTTAACACTGTACTCACAACATTACAGTACAGGTGAAGCTACTGGACTTAACACTGCTACTCACAACATTACAGTACAGGTGAAGCTACTGGACTTAACACTGTACTCACAACATTACAGTACAGGTGAAGCTACTGTACTTAACACTGTCACTCACAACATTACAGTACAGGTGAACCTACTGGACTTAACACTGTCACTCACAACATTACAGTACAGGTGAAGCTACTGGACTTAACACTGTATTCACAACATTACAGTACAGGTGAAGCTACTGGACTTAACACTGCTACTCACAACATTACAGTACAGGTGAAGCTACTAGACTTAACACTGTCACTCACAACATCACAGTACAGGTGAAGCTACTGGACTTAACACTGTCACTCACAACATTACAGTACAGGTGAAGCTACTGGACTTAACACTGTCACTCACAACATTACAGTACAGGTGAAGCTACTGGACTTAACACTGCTACTCTCAACATTACAGTACAGGTGAAGCTACTGGACTTAACACTGCTACTCTCAACATTACAGTACAGGTGAAGCTACTGGACTTAACACTGTCACTCACAACATTACAGTACAGGTGAAGCTACTGGACTTAACACTGTACTCACAACATTACAGTACAGGTGAAGCTACTGGACTTAACACTGTCACTCACAACATTACAGTACAGGTGAAGCTACTGGACTTAACACTGTCACTCACAACATTACAGTACAGGTGAAGCTACTGGACTTAACACTGTCACTCACAACATTACAGTACAGGTGAAGCTACTGGACTTAACACTGTACTCACAACATTACAGTACAGGTGAAGCTACTGGACTTAACACTGTACTCACAACATTACAGTACAGGTGAAGCTACTGGACTTAACACTGTACTCACAACATTACAGTACAGGTGAAGCTACTGGACTTAACACTGCACTCACAACATTACAGTACAGGTGAAGCTACTGGACTTAACACTGTACTCACAACATTACAGTACAGGTGAAGCTACTGGACTTAACACTGTCACTCACAACATTACAGTACAGGTGAAGCTACTGGACTTAACACTGTCACTCACAACATTACAGTACAGGTGAAGCTACTGGAATTAACACTGTCACTCACAACATTACAGTACAGGTGAAGCTACTGGACTTAACACTGTACTCACAACATTACAGTACAGGTGAAGCTACTGGACTTAACACTGTCACTCACAACATTACAGTACAGGTGAAGCTACTGGACTTAACACTGTCACTCACAACATTACAGTACAGGTGAAGCTACTGGACTTAACACTGTACTCACAACATTACAGTACAGGTGAAGCTACTGGACTTAACACTGCTACTCACAACATTACAGTACAGGTGAAGCTACTGGACTTAACACTGTACTCACAACATTACAGTACAGGTGAAGCTACTGTACTTAACACTGTCACTCACAACATTACAGTACAGGTGAACCTACTGGACTTAACACTGTCACTCACAACATTACAGTACAGGTGAAGCTACTGGACTTAACACTGTATTCACAACATTACAGTACAGGTGAAGCTACTGGACTTAACACTGCTACTCACAACATTACAGTACAGGTGAAGCTACTAGACTTAACACTGTCACTCACAACATCACAGTACAGGTGAAGCTACTGGACTTGACACTGTCACTCACAACATTACAGTACAGGTGAAGCTACTGGACTTAACACTGTCACTCACAACATTACAGTACAGGTGAAGCTACTGGACTTAACACTGCTACTCTCAACATTACAGTACAGGTGAAGCTACTGGACTTAACACTGCTACTCTCAACATTACAGTACAGGTGAAGCTACTGGACTTAACACTGTCACTCACAACATTACAGTACAGGTGAAGCTACTGGACTTAACACTGTCACTCACAACATTACAGTACAGGTGAAGCTACTGGACTTAACACTGTCACTCACAACATTACAGTACAGGTGAAGCTACTGGACTTAACACGGTCACTCACAACATTACAGTACAGGTGAAGCTACTGGACTTAACACTGTCACTCACAACATTACAGTACAGGTGAAGCTACTGGACTTAACACTGTACTCACAACATTACAGTACAGGTGAAGCTACTGGACTTAACACTGTACTCACAACATTACAGTACAGGTGAAGCTACTGGACTTAACACTGTACTCACAACATTACAGTACAGGTGAAGCTACTGGACTTAACACTGCACTCACAACATTACAGTACAGGTGAAGCTACTGGACTTAACACTGTCACTCACAACATTACAGTACAGGTGAAGCTACTGGACTTAACACTGTCACTCACAACATTACAGTACAGGTGAAGCTACTAGATATAACAAACAACTGTGGTACATCTGTATCTGACATCAGGGTCCATATCTCAGAGTAGAACTGCTGATCTAGAATCATATCCCCCTATCCATTCATTCAAAAGTGGTCCCACTGTAGGTCAGTTCTCCTACTCTGAGACGCTTTATCAATACAGGCCCCAAATTAAACTACTGCTAACATTCTACTCCTTAAAACAAAATGATACCATGCCAGGCCAGACAAAAACTATTGAATACCCAATTATAGCGGTTCCCATAATAATGATATATCGCTAGTTTTAAAATGCATGTCATGCAAACAGAAATGACTTAATGTAGATGTAACTGAGGCAACCGAGACAGAGCTGTCAATCACAGGCTCTCCTTAACTCTGGTTGGCTGACAGGGGTTCCTCTGTGGCCAGACTTCCTCTGCTGCTGCGCTCGGGTAGGCCAGGCGGCTGTCAACGATCCACCCGTCAACTTCCTGAATCTATATCCTGGCTAGAAGCCACAAGGTGTCTTGACTAAAAGATACTCAGAAATGGTCCTGGTTAGAAGACACTGAGAAGGTGTCCTGGCTAGAAAACACTCAGATGGTGTCCTGGTTAGAAGACACTGAGAAGGTGTCCTGGTTAGAAGACACTGAGAAGGTGTCCTGGTTAGAAGACACTGAGAAGGTGTCCTGGTTAGAAGAGTTTTGTTTCTCAGATGCTGTACTACTGTAATGTCTTTTCCTCTAGTCAGAGAAGGTGACGTATACAACAGGAAGAGTAAATGTCAAATGCACCTCTAGCTCTGCTCTCTTTCTCTCTTTCTCTCTCTGCATTTCTCATTCTCCATCTCTCTTTCATTTGTCTACCTTTCTCTCTCCCCTTTTCTAACACTGTTTTCTTTCTCTATGTCTCTCTCTCTCTCCTTGTCTCTCTCACTCTCCCTGTCTCTCTCTTTCTGATGTCCTTGTTGTTTCTGGTGTCAGCATTTTCATCGGCAATCGTTGGCAAACCCATCACACCACCTTAAGGACGCAGAGAGAGGAACCAAGGGGAGGAGAGGGGACTCACCTTTGGCACCGTTGACATTTGAATTTGTCACTGTTCCCCGTCCCGCTTCTTGTCAATAGCACGTCAATGCATCAGAACAAATGTACAGGCCACCAGAAGGGTTACAGGACTCAATAGCATTGAGATTCTGCTGGTCTGTTGCCTCTATCTGGGTCTTACTGCAGAGAGGGAGAGGGGGAGAGGGACAAGAAGGGTGGGAAGAAGAGAGAGAGAGAGAGAGAGAGAGAGAGAGAGAGAGAGAGAGAGAGGAAAGATATATTACCTATTACCATTACCTATTGAAACACAAGCACAAGCACAAAGCTAAATGTAGTGCTATCTGGCCCTAAATAGACTGTACACCATGGCAAACTCTTTGACCATGATTGCTCAGTGAGCACAGCCTTGCTATTGAGAAGGGTAGACAGATAAACCTGGCTCCCTGCAGAGGAAAGGCTGTGCATCCACTGCACCACAGCAAAACCTGAGACAGCTGCATTTCCTGACCAAATGTTTATTTAAAAAAAAATTGAGTATGTAATTTCCCCAAATTTGAAACCCTTATTCAAGGTTTCAAAGATCTCTCTGATGAGGATAGGCTACCCACAAAGAGCTGTGGCTTGGCAGCACACAACATTGCTGCCTGCCATAAGATGAGGGACAGTGTCTGACAGACCATTCAATCTGCACATGTCCTCTATGCTTATTGTTATTGTTCAATGTGTTGGTTATTTTGACCCTTGATTATTGTAGTTAATGTTTTCCCATTGACAATATTGATCATTATTATATTAATGATGTTAATATTGTAAATCTCCAAAGTAAGCTTTGGCAATATGTACATTGTTACTTCATGAGTCAACCTGTCCATCACTAGTATACGTAATTCCCAAACATTCTAAGAATGTATGAAAACGTGACAATGACCGTCCGTATCTAAGTGCTCGCATTTCAGAAAATGTTTATAAAAAGTGTAATATTCTTCCTGGGGGTGTATATGTATAAACTTTAATAATATTTAATGTTGCTAAAATGCTGTCAGTTCCACTTGAAGTCTAGTAGCCTAGCACTGTACTGTTTGTCCTCAGCAGACCTGAAGGAGAAAACACCCTGTACACAAGATACATGAGTTTGTCTCTGTTTGTCTCTGTTTGTCTCTGTGTCTCTGTGTCTCTGTTTGTCTCTGTCTCAGTGTGTCTCTGTTTGTCTCTGTCTCAGTGTGTCTCTGTTTGTCTGTTTGTCTCTGTTTGTCTCTGTGTCTCTGTTCGTCTCTGTGTCTCTGTTTGTCTCTGTGTCTCTATTTGTCTCTGTTTGTCTCTGTGTCTCTGTTTGTCTCTGTCTCAGTGTGTCTCTGTTTGTCTCTGTCTCAGTGTGTCTCTGTTTGTCTCTGTGTCTCTGTTTGTCTCTGTGTCTCTGTTTGTCTCTGTGTCTCTGTTTGTCTCTGTGTCTCTGTTTGTTTCTGTGCAAATGAGGAGGGGTGTAGTTCTACGCATATGTTTGCTCTAGCTTGTATGTGTGTGTATTAGCAAGCTTCTCTGTGTGTGTGTGTGTGTGTGTGTGTGTGTGTGTGTGTGTGTGTGTGTGTGTGTGTGTGTGTGTGTGTGTGTGTGTGTGTGTGTGTGTGTGTGTTTCCTCTCGTATATATGGTTATAGGGCAGGGGAGAGTTGAAAACCAAGGTGGCAGTGTGAAAAGGACCTCTCCCCCTCTCTCCCACTCTGGTCATTATGAGACGACACCTCTCCCCCCTCTCTCCCACTCCGGTCATTATGAGACGAAACCTCTCCCCCCTCTCTCCCACTCTGGTCATTATGAGACGAAACCTATCCCCCCATCCTCCCACTCCGGTCATTAAGAGACGACACCTCTCCCCTCTCTCTCCCACTCGGGTCATTAAGAGACGACACCTCTCCCCCCTCTCTCCCACTCGGGTCATTATGAGACGACACCTCTCCCCCTCTCTCCCACTCCGATCATTGTGAGACGTCACCTCTCCCCCTCTCTCCCACTCCGGTCATTATGAGACGAAACCTCTCCCCCCTCTCTCCCACTCTGGTCATTATGAGACGACACCTCTCCCCCCTCTCTCCCACTCTGGTCATTATGAGACGAAACCTCTCCCCCCTCTCTCCCACTCTGGTCATTATGAGACGACACCTCTCCCCCCTCTCTCCCACTCTGGTCATTATGAGACGACACCTCTCCCCCCCCTCTCCCACTCTGGTCATTATGAGACGACACCTCTTCACCCTCTCTCCCACTCTGGTCATTATGAGACAACACCTCCCCCTCTCTCCCACTCTGGTCATTATGAGACGACACCTCTCCCCCCTCTCTCCCACTCTGGTCATTATGAGACGACACCTCTCCCCCCTCTCTCCCACTCTGGTCATTATGAGACGACACCTCCCCCTCTCTCCCACTCTGGTCATTATGAGACGACACCTCCCCCTCTCTCCCACTCTGGTCATTATGAGACGACACCTCTTCACCCTCTCTCCCACTCTGGTCATTATGAGACGACACCTCCCCCCTCTCTCCCATTCTGGTCATTATGAGACGACACCTCCCCCTCTCTCCCACTCTGGTCATTATGAGACGACACCTCTTCGCCCTCTCTCCCACTCTGGTCATTATGAGACGACACCTCCCCCCTCTCTCCCACTCTGGTCATTATGAGACGACACCTCCCCCCTCTCTCCCACTCTGGTCATTATGAGACGACACCTCTCCCCCCTCTCTCCCACTCTGGTCATTATGAGACGACACCTCTCCCCCCCCTCTCCCACTCTGGTCATTATGAGACGACACCTCTTCACCCTCTCTCCCACTCTGGTCATTATGAGACGACACCTCCCCCTCTCTCCCACTCTGGTCATTATGAGACGACACCTCCCCCTCTCTCCCACTCTGGTCATTATGAGACGACACCTCTTCACCCTCTCTCCCACTCTGGTCATTATGAGACGACACCTCCCCCCTCTCTCCCATTCTGGTCATTATGAGACGACACCTCCCCCTCTCTCCCACTCTGGTCATTATGAGACGACACCTCTTCACCCTCTCTCCCACTCTGGTCATTATGAGACGACACCTCCCCCCTCTCTCCCACTCTGGTCATTATGAGACGACACCTCCCCCCTCTCTCCCACTCTGGTCATTATGAGACGACACCTCTCCCCCCTCTCTCCCACTCTGGTCATTATGAGACGACACCTCTCCCCCCCCCTCTCCCACTCTGGTCATTATGAGACGACACCTCTTCACCCTCTCTCCCACTCTGGTCATTATGAGACGACACCTCCCCCTCTCTCCCACTCTGGTCATTATGAGACGACACCTCTCCCCCCTCTCTCCCACTCTGGTCATTATGAGACGACACCTCTCCCCCCTCTCTCCCACTCTGGTCATTATGAGACGACACCTCCCCCTCTCTCCCACTCTGGTCATTATGAGACGACACCTCCCCCTCTCTCCCACTCTGGTCATTATGAGACGACACCTCTTCACCCTCTCTCCCACTCTGGTCATTATGAGACGACACCTCCCCCCTCTCTCCCATTCTGGTCATTATGAGACGACACCTCCCCCTCTCTCCCACTCTGGTCATTATGAGACGACACCTCTTCACCCTCTCTCCCACTCTGGTCATTATGAGACGACACCTCCCCCCTCTCTCCCACTCTGGTCATTATGAGACGACACCTCACCCCTCTCTCCCACTCTGGTCATTATGAGACGACACCCCCCCCCCCCCCCCCCCTCTCCCACTCCGGTCATTGTGAGGCGTCACCTCTCCCCCCTCTCTCCCACTCTGGTCATTATGAGACGACACCTCTCCCCCCTCTCTCCCACTCTGGTCATTATGAGACGACACCTCTCCCCCCCCCCTCTCCCACTCTGGTCATTATGAGACGACACCTCTTCACCCTCTCTCCCACTCTGGTCATTATGAGACGACACCTCCCCCTCTCTCCCACTCTGGTCATTATGAGACGACACCTCTCCCCCCTCTCTCCCACTCTGGTCATTATGAGACGACACCTCTCCCCCCTCTCTCCCACTCTGGTCATTATGAGATGACACCTCCCCCTCTCTCCCACTCTGGTCATTATGAGACGACACCTCCCCCTCTCTCCCACTCTGGTCATTATGAGACGACACCTCTTCACCCTCTCTCCCACTCTGGTCATTATGAGACGACACCTCCCCCCTCTCTCCCATTCTGGTCATTATGAGACGACACCTCCCCCTCTCTCCCACTCTGGTCATTATGAGACGACACCTCTTCACCCTCTCTCCCACTCTGGTCATTATGAGACGACACCTCCCCCCTCTCTCCCACTCTGGTCATTATGAGACGACACCTCACCCCTCTCTCCCACTCTGGTCATTATGAGACGACACCCCCCCCCCCCCCCCTCTCCCACTCCGGTCATTATGAGGCGTCACCTCTCCCCCCTCTCTCCCACTCTGGTCATTATGAGACGACACCTCTCCCCCCTCTCTCCCACTCTGGTCATTATGAGACGACACCTCTCCCCCCTCTCTCCCACTTCGGTCATTAAGGCGGGTGACAGTGGCTCCGTCAGCGCCACTGTCAGCGCCAGAGACGACACCTCCCCCCTCCCCCCAGAAGTCAATACAAGCTTGGCACATGCTTCACCCCGCCTGCGCCCTCTGAGACCCCACCTCTGTCCTGGCCAGTTCACGTCAGCAGAAAGAGGAGCCACCGTGTCAGCCGTGCTGTCTCTCCATCCTCCAGCCCATCCCTCTCCCAGGGGCTGCGGGGCAATCCTAATTGTATTCTAATCAGGGCCTTGGTGCTTCGTGGCTCTAAGTGCTTACAATTGATGAGCCACAGCAAGGTATCATAGCCAATGCAGGAGAGAAAGAAGCATTGTAATTAAAAGGGAGGAGGAAGAAGACGGAGATGAGGATGGAAGGGGAAGTGGGACGTCTATCTGTGGTACTGTATTTCCTGGTATCTTCTGTATTTCCTGGTATTTCCTGTATTTCCTGGTATATCCTGTACATACAGTGGGGGGGGGGGGAGTATTTAGTCAGCCACCAATTGTGCAAGTTCTCCCACTTAAAAAGATAAGAGGCCTGTAATTTTCATCATAGGTACACTTCAACTATGACAGACAAAATGAGGAAAAAAAATACAGAAAATCACATTGTAGGATTTTTAATGAATTTATTTGCAAATTATGGTGGAAAACAAGTATTTGGTCAATAACAAAAGTTTATTTCAATACTTTGTTATATACCCTTTGTTGGCAATGACAGAGGTCAAACGTTTTCTGTAAGTCTTCACAAGGTTTTCACACACTGTTGCTGGTATTTTGGCCCATTCCTCCATGCATATCTCCTCTACAGCAGTGATGTTTTGGGGCTGTTGCTGGGCAATACGGACTTTCAACTCCCTCCAAAGATTTTCTATGGGGTTGAGATCTGGAGACTGGCTAGGCCACTCCAGGACCTTGAAATACTTCTTACGAAGTCACTCCTTCGTTGCCCGGGCGGTGTGTTTGGGATCATTGTCATGCTGAAAGACCCAGCCACGTTTCATCTTCAATGCCCTTGCTGATGGAAGGAGGTTTTCACTCAAAATCTCACGATACATGGCCCCATTCATTCTTTCTTTACACGGATCAGTCGTCCTGGTCCCTTTGCAGAAAAACAGCCCCAAAGCATGATGTTTCCACCCCCATGCTTCACAGTAGGTATGGTGTTCTTTAGATGCAACTCATTATTCTTTGTCCTCCAAACACGACAGTTGATTTCTTCAAACCAAGCTGCTTACCTATTGCAGATTCAGTCTTCCCAGCCTGGTGCAGGTCTACAATTTTGTTTCTGTTGTCCTTTGACAGCTCTTTGGTCTTGGCCATAGTGGAGTTTGGAGTGTGACTGTTTGAGATTGTGGACAGGTGTCTTTTATACTGATAACAAGTTCAAACAGGTGCCATTAATACAGGTAACGAGTGGAGGACAGAGGAGCCTCTTAAAGAAGAAGTTACAGGTCTGCGCGAGCCAGAAATATTGCTTGTTTGTAGGTGACCAAATAATTATTTTCCACCATAATTTGCAAATAAATTCATAAAAAATCCTACAATGTGATTTTCTGGATTTGTTTTCCTCATTTTGTCTGTCATAGTTGAAGTGTACCTATGATGAAAATTACAGGCCTATCTCATCTTTTTAAGTGGGAGAACTTGCACAATTGGTGTCACACTAAATACTTTTTTGCCCCACTGTATCTACCAGGTACTGGTACCCCCTGTATATGGCTCCATTCTTGTGTATTTGTTCCTCTTGTGTTAGTTGCTATTTTATTTTGTATTATTATAATTTTTGACTCTGCATCGTTGGGAAAGCTTTGTAACAAGCATTTCACGGTAAAGTCTACACCAGTTGTATTTGGCGCATGTGATAAATATCATTTTATTTGAATCTCCTGTGTTTCCAGGTATCTTCTGTATTTTCTGGTATCTATTGAAATCTACTGGTAACACCTGTCATTAGTGCTATCTACTGTTTTTTACTGGTAACTCCTGTATTTCCTGGTAACTCCTGTATTTTTTTCCATCTACGTAACATTGCAAAAATTAGAAACTTTCTGTCCAAAAATGATGCAGAAAAATTAATCCATGCTTTTGTCACTTCTAGGTTAGACTACTGCAATGCTCTACTTTCCGGCTACCCGGATAAAGCACTAAATAAACTTCAGTTAGTGCTAAATACGGCTGCTAGAATCCTGACTAGAACCAAACAATTTGATCATATTACTCCAGTGCTAGCCTCTCTACACTGGCTTCCTGTCAAAGCAAGGGCTGATTTCAAGGTTTTACTGCTAACCTACAAAGCATTACATGGGCTTGCTCCTACCTATCTCTCTGATTTGGTCCTGCCGTACATACCTACACGTACGCTACGGTCACAAGACGCAGGCCTCCTAATTGTCCCTAGAATTTCTAAGCAAAGAGCTGGAGGCAGGGCTTTCTCCTATAGAGCTCCATTTTTATGGAACGGTCTGCCTACCCATGTCAGAGACGCAAACTCGGTCTCAACCTTTAAGTCTCTACTGAAGACTCATCTCTTCAGTGGGTCATATGATTGAGTGTAGTCTGGCCCAGGAGTGGGAAGGTGAACGGAAAGGCTCTGGAGCAACGAATCGCCCTTTCTGTCTCTGCCTGGCCGGTTCCCCTCTTTCCACTGGGATTCTCTGCCTCTAACCCTATTACAGGGGCTGAGTCACTGGCTTACTGGGGCTCTCTCATGCCGTCCCTGGAGGGGGTGCGTCACCTGAGTGGGTTGATTCACTGATGTGGTCATCCTGTCTGGGTTGGCGCCCCCCCCCCCCCCCCCTTGGGTTGTGCCGTGGCGGAGGTCTTTGTGGGCTATACTCAGCCTTGTCTCAGGATGGTAAGTTGGTGGTTGAAGATATCCCTCTAGTGGTGTGGGGGCTGTGCTTTGGCAAAGTGGGTGGGGTTATATCCTTCCTGTTTGGCCCTGTCCGGGGGTGTCCTCGGATGGGGCCACAGTGTCTCCTGACCCATCCTGTCTCAGCCTCCAATATTTATGCTGCAGTAGTTTATGTGTCGGGGGGCTAGGGTCAGTTTGTTATATCTGGAGTACTTCTCCTGTCCTATTCGGTGTCCTGTGTGAATCTAAGTGTGCGTTCTCTAATTCTCTCCTTCTCTCTTTCTTTCTCTCTCTCGGAGGACCTGAGCCCTAGGACCATGCCCCAGGACTACCTGACATGATGACTCCTTGCTGTCCCCAGTCCACCTGGCCGTGCTGCTGCTCCAGTTTCAACTGTTCTGCCTTATTATTATTAGACCATGCTGGTCATTTATGAACATTTGAACATCTTGGCCATGTTCTGTTATAATCTCCACCCGGCACAGCCAAAAGAGGACTGGCCATCCCACATATGCTCTCTCTAATTCTCTCTTTCTTTCTCTCTCTCGGAGGACCTGAGCCCTAGGACCATGCCCCAGGAATACCTGACATGATGACTCCTTGCTGTCCCCAGTCCACCTGACCGTGCTGCTGCTCCAGTTTAAACTATTCTGCCTTATTATTATTCGACCATGCTGGTCATTTATGAACATTTGAACATCTTGGCCATGTTCTGTTATAATCTCCACCCGGCACAGCCAGAAGAGGACTGGCCACCCCACATAGCCTGGTTCCTCTCTAGGTTTCTTCCTAGGTTTTGGCCTTTCTAGGGAGTTTTTCCTAGCCACCGTGCTTCTACACCTGCATTGCTTGCTGTTTGGGGTTTTAGGCTGGGTTTCTGTACAGCACTTTGAGATATCAGCTGATGTACGAAGGGCTATATAAATAAATTTGATTTGATTTGATTTCCTTTTATCTACACTATACAAATCTATATACATATCAATTACACTATACAAATCTATATACATATCAATTACACTATTCATATCTATATACATATCAATTACACTATACATATCTATATACATATCAATTACACTATACAAATCTATATACATATCAATTACACTATACATATCTATATACATATCAATTACACTATACATATCTATATACATATCTATTACACTTTTCATATCTATATACATATCAATTACACTATACAAATCTATATACATATCAATTACACTATACATATCTATATATATATCACTTACACTGTTCATATCTAAATACATATCAATTACACTGTTCATATCTATATACATATCAATTACACTGTTCATATCTATACACAGTGACTTGCGAAAGTATTCGGCCCCCTTGAACTTTGCGACCTTTTGCCACATTTCAGGCTTCAAATATAAAGATATAAAAAAAAATCCGTTTTTGATTTGTTAAAAAAGTTTGAAATATCCAATAAATGTCGTTCCACTTCATGATTGTGTCTCACTTGTTGTTGATTCTTCACAAAAAAATACAGTTTTATATCTTTATGTTTGAAGCCTGAAATGTGGCAAAAGGTCGCAAAGTTCAAGGGGGCCGAATACTTTCGCAAGGCACTGTACATATCAATTATACTATACATGAAAAGAAAACACAGAATACGAAAAATAAAACACCATCATATGAAAGAAACATTCAGGGGAAAGCCCTCTAACATCTTCCTGCATTGCCTAGAGCAGGGCTTTCCAGCCGTGTTCCTGGAGGTTTTCACTCTAACCCCAGTTGTAACTGACCTGATTCAGCTAATCAACCAGCTATTTATTAAAATCAGGTGCGCTAGATTAGGGTTTGAGCAAAAACCTACAGGATGGTAGGTCTTCAGGAACAGGGTTGGAGAGCCCTGCCCTAGAGGCACTAACTTTAAGGACTTCCCTCTTTTCACACACAACCCTCTCTCTTCCGAGTTTCTCTCTCTCCCTCTCTTCCTCTCCCCTTCTCTCCCGCTCTCCCTCCGTCTCTCCCTCGTTCACTCCTCTCTCGTTCACTCCTCTCTCATTCTTTCACTTTGTCCTCCCTCCCTCCCACCTCCTCTCTCACCATGACTCAGTCATGTCTAAACCTGATGTGACATGCAATAAAACATGACATGACATTGTTAATATAATAAAACATGACATGACATTGTTAATATAATAAAACATGGAAAAGAGGAAATTACACAGAATAAAAATACACAAATCTACCGAATAAACGGTGTGTGTGTGTGTGTGTGTGTGTGTGAGTGTGTGAGAGTGTGTGTGTGTGTGTGTGTGTGTGTGTGTGTGTGTGTGTGTGTGTGTGTGTGTGTGTGTGTGTGTGTGTGTGTGTGAGAGTGTGTGTGTGTGTGTGTGTGTGTGTGTGTGTGTGTGTGTGTGTGTGTGTGTGTGTGTGTGTGTGTGTGTGTGTGTGTGTGTGTGTGTGTGTGTGTGTGTGTGTGTGTGTGTGTGAGTGAGTGTGTGTGTGTCTCACTGCGATACAGGAAATAAAGGTGACTTGTGGACAATTGGCTTTCCGCTATGACAGACAAAACCCTGCATCACAGAAAACTGGCAAAGATCAGATCATTATTATAAAAACATTGATGTTACATCCCAGAAGGGCTTCATCAAAATGCTTAGAAATTAAAAAATGTGGCTTTAAATCTTCCTCAGTTGCATTCAGTTGACCACTACTGAAGTCCCCTTGTATTGGGGAGGGAAAGACATGCTACACCAAAACATTTATAGAACAACATGGTTAATAAAACTAACACTATAGGTTGCAAGCCAAGTAGAGAAACCAATAGATCTCACTGTCTGCTTGTTGGTCTGACAAACTTTCCCTTTGCCCACCCATCCTTCCCCCAGCCCAGCCCTTCCTCTGATCTCCACCCATCCTCCCCCAGCCCTTCCTCTGACCTCCACCCATCCTTCCCCCAGCCCAGCCCTTCCTCTGACCTCCACCCATCATCCCCCAGCCCTCCCTCTGACCTCCACCCATCCTTCCCCCAGCCCAGCCCTTCCTCTGACCTCCACCCATCCTCCCCCAGCCCTTCCTCTGACCTCCACCCATCCTTCCCCCAGCTCAGCCCTCCCTCTGACCTCCACCCATCCTTCCCCCAGCCCAGCCCTTCCTCTGTCCTCCACCCATCCTCCCCCAGCCCAGCCCTCCCTCTGTCCTCCACCCATCCTCCCCCAGCCCAGCCCTCCCTCTATCCTCCACCCATCCTTCCCCCAGCCCAGCCCTCCCTCTGTCCTCCACCCATCCTTCCCCCAGCCCAGCCCTCCCTCTGTCCTCCACCCATCCTTCTGTCCTCCATCCATCCTTCCCCCAGCCCTCCTTCTGTTCTCCATCCATCCTTCCCCATCCCTCCCTCTGTCCTCCATCCATCCTTCCCCCAGCCCTCTGTCCTCCATCCATCCTTCCCCCAGCCCAGCCCTCTGTCCTCCACCCATCTTTCCCCCAGCCCTCCTTCTATCCTCCATCCAGCCTTCCCCCAGGACAGCCCTCTGTCCTCCACCCATCCTTCCCCCAGCCCTCCTTCTATCCTCCATCCATCCTTCCCCCAGCCCATCCCTCCCTCTATCCTCCACCCATCCTTCCACCATCCCTCCTTCTATCCTCCATCCATCCTTCCCCCAGCCCTCCTTCTATCCTCCATCCATCCTTCCCCCAGCCCTCCTTCTGTCCTCCATCCATCCTCCCCCAAGCCCAGCCTTCTGTCCACCCATCCTTCCCCCATCCCTCCCTCTATCCTCCACCCAGCCTTCCCCCATCCCTCCTTCTATCCTCCACCCATCCTTCCCCCATCCCTCCTTCTATCCTCCATACATCCTTCCCCCAGCCCTCCTTCTATCCTCCATCCATCCTTCCCCTAGCCCTCCTTCTGTCCTCCATCCATCCTTCCCCCATCCCTCCCTCTGTCCTCCATCCATCCTTCCCCGAGCCCAGCCATCTGTCCTCCACCCATCCTTCCCCCATCGCTCCCTCTGTCCTCCATCCATCCTTCCCCCAGGCCTCCTTCTGTCCTCCATCAATCCTTCCCCCAGCCCATCCCTCCCTCTATCCTCCACCCATCCTTCCCCCAGCCCAGCCCTCTGTCCTCCATCCATCCTTCCCCCAGCCCAGCCCTCTGTCCTCCATCCATCCCTCCCCCAGCCCAGCCCTCTGTCCTCCACCCATCTTTCTCCGTTTCTCTTTATTAGCCTTGCACCATCCCCCCCCCCACCCCTCCCTTCTTTTCCCACCTCCCACAGCTCTACCCTCTCCCCCTGGGCTCCCCCCACCCTACTCTCCCTCCCCTGTCTCTTCCCCCATCTCACCCATCTGCCAACCCTCCTGATATCGGGGTCAGTGTAATCCGTCCGTACATAATCTAATCTCCTAAATCTCCCACGATTAAACACAAAAAGATGTCCCTAACAAGAGCTGGAAACAGCACAGAGGTTACGCAACAGGCCAGCAGCACAGTGTACATTCTACTCTGATGGGAGGGGAAGGGAGGTTGTAGGTTGAGGAAGAGAAATAGGACAAGGAGAAAAATATGAACTAAAGAAAAGGAGAATGAATAGATATTTTTTGCAGAAGGATGGGTTATGGGTTTATCAGTTTTAAGACGCCTTCATATCTGTTCTGTACTTCATCCCATAGAAATACAATTAATGACATAGTTAATCCATGCCTGTTCTATGGAATGGAATGTCATTGTTAAGTCATGCCCCTGTAATAACCTTGGTCTCCCTCAAGACAAAGGAAATTATTGTGTACTACTTGAAAAAGAGGACCAAGCACGCCCCCATTCTAATGGACGGGGCTGCAGTGAGCAGGCTGAGAGCTTCAAGTTCCTTGGTGTCCACATCAACAACAAACTAACATGGTCCAATCACACCAAGACAGTTGTGAAGAGGGCACAACAAAACCTTTTCCCCTCGGGAGACTGAAAAGATTTGTCATGGGTCCTCAGATCCTCAATAGGTTCTCCAGCTGCAACATCGCGAGCATCCTGACTGGTTGCATCACTGCCTGGTACGGCAACTGCTCGGCCTCTGACCGCAAGGCACTACAGAGGGTAGTGCGTACGGCTCAGTACATCACTGGGGCCAAGCTTCCTGCCATACAGGACCTTTATACCAGGCGGTGTCAGAGGAAGGCCCTAAAAATTGTCAAAGACTCCAGCAACCCTAGTCATAGACTGTTCCCTCTGCTATTGCACAGAAAGCGATACGGGAGTGCCAAGTCTAGGTCCAAGAGGCTTCGAAACAGCTGCTACCCCCAAGCAATAAGACTCCTGAACAGCTAATCAAATGGCTACCCAGACTATTTGCATTGCTTCCCGTCTACGCTGCTGCTACTTGTTATTATCCATACATAGTCACTTTAATAACTATACCTATATGTATAGTACATATTACCTCAATTTTACCTGTATATAGTCTCGCTATCGTTATTTTACTGCTGCTCTTTAATTACTTGTTAGTGTTATTTCTTATACTAATCCATATTTTTTTTAACTGCATTGTTGGTTAGGGGCTCGTAAGTAAACATTTCACTGGAAGTGCATGTGACTAATACAATTTGATTTGATATGGATGCTTTGTTTTTTGAATACATGGAGTATTGAATGGAGTGATCAGATGGGTATTTTGAGGTTGTGTGGAGGTTGTGTGAAAGCAAAACAACCTCAGCACATTAAACAACATTCTATACTGGACCATAATGTCACAGATGCTGAGTTTTAAAAAGAATGACAAACTTTGTTCCCCTCGATTGCGATGGTTCAGCCACCTCTTGTGAGAGCCTTCTGTTTCTCTACAGGTAAAAACAAGGTCAGAGTGCCCACCCTGAGTCCCTTGTCATGAACACACGCACGCACACATAGAGTACCAGTCAAAAGTTTGGGCACACCTACTCATTCAAGGTTTTTCTTTATTTTACTCATTTCTACATTGTAGAATAATAGTGAAGAGATCAAAACTATGAATTAATACATATGGAATCATGTAGAAATCTGGTAGTCACCTGGAATGCATTTCATTTAACTGGTGTGCCCTGTTAAAAATTAATTTGTGGAATTTCTTTCCTTCTTAATGCGTTTCAGACAATCACTTGTGTTGTGACAAGGTAGGGTTGGTGTACAGATGATAGTCCTATTTGGTAAAAGACCAAGTCCATATTATGGCAAGAACAGCTCAAATAAGCAAAGAGAAATGACAGTCCATCATTACTTTAAGGCAAGAAGGTCAGTCAAGCTGGAAATTGTAAAGTTTCTTGAAGTGAAGTCGCAAAAACCATCAAGCGCTATGATGAAACTGGCTCTCATGAGGACAGCCACAGGAAAAGAAGACCCAGAGTTATCTCTGCTGAAGAAGATAATTTAATTTGAGTTACCAGCCTCAGAAATTGCAGCCCAAATAAATGCTTCACAGAGTTCAAGTAACAGACACATCTCAACATTGACTGTTCAGAAGAGACTGTGTGAATTAGGCCTTCATGGTCGAACAGCTGCAAACAAACCGTTACTAAAGGACACCAATAAGAAGAACAGACTTGCTTGGGCCAAGAAACACGAGCAATGGACATTAGACCGGTGTAAATCTGTCCTTTGGTCTGATGAGCCCAAATTTGAGATTATTGGTTCAAACCGCCATGCCTTTGTGAGACGCAGAGTTGGTGAACGGATGATCTCTGCATGTGTGGTTCCCACTGTGAAGCATGGAGGAGGAGGTGTGATTGTGTGGGGGTGCTTTGTTGGTGACACTGTCAGTGATTTATTTAGAGTTCAAGGCACACTTACCCAGCATGGCTACCACAGCATTCTGCAGCGATACACCATCCCATCTGGTTTGGGCTTATTGGGACTATCATTTGTTTTTCAACAGGACAATGACCCAACACACCTCCAGGCTGTGTAAGGGCTATTTGACCAAAAAAGGAGAGTGATGGATTGCTGCATCAGATGACCTGGCCTCCACAATCACCTGATTTCAACCTAATTGAGATGTTTTGGAATGAGTTGGACCGCAGAGTGAAGGAAAAGCAGCCAACAAGTGCTCAGCATACGTGGGAAGTCCTTCAAGACTGTTGGAAAAGCATTCCAGGTTAAACTGTCATGAAGCTGTCATGAAGGCAAAGGGTGGCTACTTTGAAGAATCTAAATA
The DNA here is from genome assembly GCF_045791955.1 of Oncorhynchus clarkii lewisi. NCBI lineage: Eukaryota > Metazoa > Chordata > Actinopteri > Salmoniformes > Salmonidae > Oncorhynchus > Oncorhynchus clarkii. The sequence goes on from NC_092151.1 coordinate 15,137,645, forward strand.
AAATATATTTTGACTTGTTTAACACTTTTTTGGTTACTACATGATTCCATATGTGCTATTTCATAGTTTTGATGTCTTCACTATTTTTCTATGATATAGAAAATAGTACAAATAAAGAAAAACCCTTGAATGAGTAGGTGTGTCCAAACTTTTGACTGGTACTGTACACACACACACACACACACACACACACACACACACACACACACACACACACACACACACACACACACACACACACACACACACACACACACACACACACACACACACACACACACACCGTAGCCCCATCGCTACAGACATGCTGATTGTACAGCATAGCCTATGAATGGCAATGGGTTCCACCGTTAGAACCAGCCCTAAAGGGTGCTGCTGCCCACGAGATTTGACCATGTGAGTTTCTATAGTTATCCATGCCTGGCTTCACTGGTGACAGGAACATGGCAGTAGTGACAGGACAGCAAAGTTACTCTGGATCCAGTCCTCAAGGACACAGTAAAGCTCAAAGAGAGATGGACTCTCTGATTGGCTAAACTGAGACTTCCCACCATGTTTCTGATCTGGGGGAGGTGACCTTGTTGTGTTTGGTGTGTTTCCAGCTATGGCACTTTATCTCTCTCTCTCGCATCACTATTTCTCTCCCTCTCTCTTACTTTCTGTGACACACACACAGGCGTGCTCGTGTGGGCACCCACGCATACACTGACACACATATTGTAGGCGTACAGTAGTACATCCTTTGGTGCAGTTTGTATAGGTTATTTTATTTTTATTTTCTTAACCTTTATTTAACTAGGCAAGTCGTTTAAGAACAAATTCTTATTTACAATGACGGCCTAGGAATAGTGGGTTAACTGCCTTGTTCAGGGGCACAATGACAGATTTTTACCTTGTCAGCTCAGGGATTCGATATAGCAACCTTTCAGTTACTGGCCCAACGGTCTAAATACTAGGCTACCTGCCTCCCCCAATTACGGTGGAATTCTGCCATAGTGGCTCTCATTGAGAAACATGAGCCAACAGAGTACATGATTCTTCGTAAACACAGCCAGGTCACTCGTAATACAAGTCAGTATTAGAAGTCCATCCATGTCTGAGGACCTTGGGAGATGACGAGGAAACCGGCCATTAGAGGGAAACAGTGAGCGCTGTTACCTTCAAGTAGGTTTTGGTTTTGCTAGGGCATGGCGAGCATCTGCCTCTGGTGCAAAAGGTTGCATGTTTGAATAAAAAGTTGTTTTTGAGATTTAGTTGTTTTTGAGCATGACAATAACCCGGGCACAAAGCGAGATAACAGGATAGATAATAAACAGTAGCAGCAACGTATGTGATGAGTCAAGAAAGTCTGTGCAAAAAGGGTAAATGTAGTCCTGGTAGCTATTTTGTTAACTATTTAACAAACTATTTAGCAGTCTTATGGCTTGGGGGTAGAAACTGTTCACTGGTTCCAGACTTGATGCATCGGTATCACTTACCATGCGGTAGCAGAGAGAACAGTTTATGACTTGGGTGGCTAGAGGGCCTTCCTTAGGGCCTTCCTCTGACACGCCTGGTATAAAGGTCCTGGACAGCAGGGAGCTCAGCCCCATTGATGTGTTGGGCTGAATGCACTACCCTCTGTAACGCCTTGCGGTCGGATGCCAAACAGTTGCTATACCAAGCGGTGATGCTGCCAGTCTCCATGCACTCAATGGTGCATCTGTAGAACTTTTTTAGGATCTGAGGACCCATGCCAAATCTTTTCAGCCTCCTGAGGGGAAGAGGCATTGGCGTGCCCTCTTCACAACTGTGTTAATTTGTGTGGAGCATGATAGATCCTTAATGATGTGGACACTGAGGAAATGAAAGCTCTCGACCCACTTCACTACAGCCCTGTCAATGTGAACGGTAGCGTTCTTGGCCCTTCATTTCCTGTAGTACACGTTCAGCTCCTTTGTCTTGCTGACATTGAGGGAGAGGTTGTTGTCCTGGTACCACACTGCCAGGTCTCTGACCTCCTCTCCATATTATATGATAAAACAGAACAGATTATATGTTGACAGAGAAGATTATATTATATGATGACAGAGCAGATTATATTATATGATAACAGAGAAGATTATATCATATGATGACAGAGCAGATTATATCATATGATGACAGAGCAGATTATATTATATGATGACAGAGCAGATTATATTATATGATGACAGAGCAGATTATATTATATGATGACAGAGAAGATTATATCATATGATAACAGAGCAGATTATATCATATGATGACAGAGCAGATTATATTATATGATGACAGAGAATATTATATTATATGAAGACAGAGCAGATTTTGTTATATGATGACAGAGAAGATTATATTATATGATAACAGAGCAGATTATATTATATGATGACAGAGAAGATTATATCATATGATAACAGAGCAGATTATATCATATGATGACAGAGAAGATTATATTATATGATGACAGAGAAGATTATATTATATGAAGACAGAGCAGATTTTGTTATATGATGACAGAGCAGATTATTTTATATAACAACAGAGCAGATTATTTTATATAACAACAGAGCAGATTATTTTATATAACAACAGAGCAGATTATATTATATGATGACAGAGCAGATTCTATTATATGACAACAGAACAGATTATATTATATGATGACAGAGCAGATTCTATTATATGATGACAGAACAGATTATATTATATGACGACAGAACAGATTATATTATATGATGACAGAGCAGATTATATTTTATGATGACAGAGCAGATTATATTATATGATGACAGAGAAGATTATATTATATGATGACAGAGCAGATTATATTATATGATGACAGAGTAGATTATATTTTGTTGACGACAGAGGAGATTATATTATATGACGACAGAACAGATTATATTATATGACGACAGAACAGATTATATTATATGACGACAGAACAGATTATATTATATGACGACAGAACAGATCATATTATATGATGACAGAACAGATTATATTTTATGATGACAGAGTAGATTATATTTTGTTGACGACAGAGGAGATTATATTATATGACGACAGAACAGATTATATTATATGATGACAGAGCAGATTATATTTTATGATGACAGAGTAGATTATATTATATGACGACAGAACAGATTATATTATATGACGACAGAACAGATCATATTATATGATGACAGAACAGATTATATTTTATGATGACAGAGTAGATTATATTTTGTTGACGACAGAGGAGATTATATTATATGACGACAGAACAGATTATATTATATGACGACAGAGGAGATTATATTTTATGACAACAGAGCAGATTATATTATATGACGACAGAACAGATTATATTATATGACGACAGAACAGATCATATTATATGATGACAGAACAGATTATATTTTATGATGACAGAGTAGATTATATTTTGTTGACGACAGAGGAGATTATATTATATGACGACAGAACAGATTATATTATATGATGACAGAGCAGATTATATTTTATGATGACAGAGTAGATTATATTTTGTTGACGACAGAGGAGATTATATTATATGACGACAGAACAGATTATATTATATGATGACAGAGCAGATTATATTTTATGACAACAGAGCAGATTATATTTTATGATGACAGAGGAGATTATATTATATGATGACAGAACAGATTATATTATATAATGACAGAGCAGATTATACTATATGACGTGAAGCTTTCACTTTTCCTCCTACACACTATTAACAGCAGACAAGAGCAGTGAGTCTCCTTCACCTTCATCTACCCAGTACTCCATCCAGCAACAGAGAGAGGCAAATAGAGAGAGAGAGGGGGGGAGAGAGAGAGGAAGAAAGAGAGAAAGAGGAAGAGATAAAGATAGGGAGCGAGAGAACAAAAGAGAGAGGGAGTAGAGGGAGATATGGGGAGAGAGATAGAGAGAGAGAGAGAGAGAGAGAGAGAGAGAGAGAGAGAGAGAGAGGGGGGAGAGAGAGAGAGAGGAGGAGAGAGAGGGATGGAAACCAAGAGGGAGAGAAAGAGATCGAGAGTGAGAGAGAGAGCGAGAGAGTAAGAGAGAGAGAGAGAGAGCGAGAGAGTAAGAGAGAGAGAGAGAGAGAGAGAGAGAGAGGGAGAGGGATGGAAACCAAGAGGGAGAGAGAGAGAGAGAGAGAGAGAGAGAGTAAGAGAGAGAGAAGTAAAGTCAAGTGTAGAAGGTACAGTAGTGAGCAGAGAGAGAGAGTGAGAGAGAGAGTGAGAGAGTAAGAGAGAGAGAGAGAGTAAGAGAGAGAGAGCGAGAGAGAGAGAGAGTAAGAGAGAGAGGTAAAGTCAAGTGTAGAAGGTACAGTAGTGAGCAGAGCAGTGATGGTTAAGTTGCAGGACAGTAAGATGAAGAAGAGGTTAAGAGTGGGGAGGATAGAGAGAAAGATGAGGGAGAAAACGGCTGGCTAAGAGAAACGCAGTGGAGAGGAAGAAAAAAGCCTCATGTGAAGACTGAACTGCATAATTCATGCTCTGCTCCTTTTAGAAACGGCAGCTTCATCAGGATAGGCCTATTTGACTGGAGATATGCTCTGTGTATGTGTGTGTGTGTTTGTGCATTTTAGTAAGTGTGTGTGTGTGTGTGTGTGTGTGTGTGTGTGTGTGTGTGTGTGTGTGTGTGTGTGTGTGTGTGTGGGAGTGATTAACTGGGGAAGCTGCATGCCTTCACCTTGCTCTGCTCTTCACCCTCACTCTCCCTGACTGCGCTGTACAAGGCCATTAGTGCTCCCCTAGGCCCATGGAGGCTCTACGTCTGTGTCAGGGAGTGGGCTCCAGTGTGTGTGTGTGTGGGGGATGCTTGCCTGTGTCAGAGAATGTGTCTCTATGTGAGAACCTTCACATGTACACAACATTATGAACACCTGCTCAGTCCATGACAGACAGACCAGGTGAATCCAGGTGAAAGCTATGATCCCTTATATATGTCACCTGTTAAATCCACTTCAATCAGTGTAGATGAAGGGGAGGAACGGATTAAAGAAAGATTTTTAAGCCTTGAGACAAACGAGACATGGATCGTGTATGTCTCGTTTGAGGGTGAATGGGCAAGACTAAAGATTGAAGTGCCTTTTACCAGGGTATGGTAGTAAGTGCCACGCGTACCGGTTTGTGTCAAGAACGGCAACGGTGCTGAGTTTTTCAGCTCAACAGTTTCCTGTGTGTATCAATAACGGTCCAGCACCCAAAGGACATCCAGCCAACTTGACACAACTGTGGGAAGCATTGGAGTCAACATGGGCCAGCATCCCTGTGGAACGCTTTTGACACCTTGTAGAGTTCATGCCCCAACGAATTGAGGCTGTTCTGAGGGCAAAAGGGCGGGGGGGGGGGGCTCCACTGGTGTGTATGTATCTGTGTGGGTGTGTGTCTTCATGCATATGTGTGTACCTTGGTAGTATATAATGTGTATGTAAACTGCAGTCACGGAGACACACACACAAACACACACACTTTAGGGGCTATGGGCTCAGCAGGCGGCGGTGCTGTGATCAAACACAACGAGGGATGCCTGGGCAACTATAAATCCTCATCACTGGGATTAGACTGTGTCGACTGGTGGATTAACAAGCTAAGAACAAACACACCCAGAGATACTACAAGAGGAAATAACAGACATCAAATGTGGCACCGTCACTCACCAGATCAAAAACCCATACCTTTACGTCATTCCCAAAAACACACATTTCCCATAACCGTAAACACTATTCACCTGTTTCCACATGTTTCAATATTCAAAACTCTTTCTGCTAAATCTTACATAAAAGTGGCCAAATAAATCATTCGTTGCACTATATATTCATTCAGCAAACACATACTCTAAATATAATTAACTAAAGTCATCACAACCTAAACTCAAAGAGCACACCTTTCTCCAGGTGGACACATTAAGCCTCAAAATTGTTAACACACCAATCACATGGACATGACTAGAGGCATGTCATTGTCCTTTGGAACAATGGATCCTAACAATGCCGAAGTTGCAAGACAACAGAGAGGAAGAGGACGAGGACGACAACAACAACAGATGAAATCCGTGCCACCCTAGTTCATCATGTGCTCATACATGTGAGGACTACGACAGAAGCTGGACAGCTAGTGGAACCCAACCTAACCCATTACACGGTTGCATCCATTGTCCGTACTTTCAGAAGGGAAAACAGGTAATTTGCCTTGTTGTTACTGTGATACATGTAATGTTGTAGTGCATATAGACTGAATCTCCACTTTGTTCTCAGGGTAGTTTTTGGATGGTCAGTAATGGATGACCATAGGTCAGTAATGATCAAATTAAATTTTTGCAGAACTGAGAGGCGGCCATCTATTGGAGGTAGGCGGAGACATCTCACAGCTGAGCAGGAGACTGCCCTGGTGAATATGGTGATTGCCAATAATGCCATCCCTTTGAGGGAAATTCAAACCCAAATAGTTGAGGACCAGGTAGTCTTCCAAGGAATTGACAGCATCAGCATTTCCATCATTGACCGGATCGTTCAGAAGAACCACAAGGAAAAAGCAGCTGCATAATAACATTCTTCAAAGGAAGGGGAGCAGGGCAACCAGAGCAAGCCCAAGATGTTGTCATTTGGGATAACGTGAGTTTCCATCGGGCTGGTTCAATGACCACCCCAGGTTCACCCTTCTTTTTTTGCCAGCATATTCTCCATTTCTGAATCCGATTGAGGAATTTTTCTCAGCATGACGGTGGAGAGTGTATGACTGTAACCCCTACGCACAGCAAAACCTGGAGGCAATGGTGAATGCCTGTGGTGATGTGTCTGTGGAGTCTATCCAGGGTTTTCTAAGGCACACAAGGGCATTTTTCCCACACTGCCTGGCAAGAGCAAACATAATGTGTGACGCTGATGAGATATTATGGCCTGACCCAGACCTGAGACGAGATGATGAGAATGTTGATGCTGAGTAACCTGTACATTTGCTGCATTTGGAAATAAAACATTTTGGAAATTGGGTATTTTACTGTGCATGGACTCTTCCTTACATGTTTTGTCAGTATGACATTTCAAAGGTCAGGTTTTTGACCATAACAGCATATACAGTAGTATTCCTGTCACGGACGTCGTCGTGCAAATGACTGGACCAAGGTGCAGCGTGGTGTTTATTTATGTAAATGTCGCCAACAAAACAAGAAACAAAGAAACGACCGTGAAGCTTTCTAGGGCTATAGTGCCACTAACAAAGTCAACTACCCACAAAATACAAAGGATAAAAGGCTGCCTAAGTATGATTCCCAATCAGAGACAACGATAGACAGCTGACAGGCCAAAACATAGAAACAGAAAACATAGAAATAAAGAAACTAGAATGCCCACCCTAGTCACACCCTGGCCTACCCAAAATAGAGGATAAAAGCCTCTCTATGGCCAGGGCGTGACAATTCCCTTATCCACTAATGTAAGAGGTATTTATTACAGTACTGTTTTGAATGAATCCCTCCAGTGTGTAACAAACAGTCATGTAGTCTGTGTTTTTGACAGCTTGTGTGTGTTGTCTGAGAGCAAAGTTTGAATTGGGACCCAGAAGTTAAATATTTGTACCGTTGGGTGTGAGTTTTTTAAATTGTGTGTGAAGTTTTGAGAAAATTGGGAGTTGTTTCAGGAATTGTGTCTAAGCAATTGAGAAAAACTGTAACCAACCATTTGGGTTTCTCTCTGCCAATATTTAATGAGAGTGCCTTTCACATCGTAAATTGACTTTTGATACTTTTTTAAATATCTGCAACATTCCCGAGATATGAAGGAGGTATCATCATCAGTATTTTTTTTTTACCCCTTTTTCTCCCCAATTTCGTGGTATCCAATTGTTGTAGTAGCTACTATCTTGTCTCATTGCTACAACTCCCGTACGGGCTCGGGAGAGACAAAGGCTGAATGTCATGCGTCCTCCGATACACAACCCAACCAGCCGTACTGCTTCTTAACACAGCGCGCATCCAACCCGGAAGCCAGCGGCACCAATGTGTCGGAGGCTACACAGTGCACCTGGCAACCTTGGCTAGCGCGCACTGTGCCCGGCCCGCCACAGGAGTTGCTGGTGCGCGATGAGACAAGGAGATCCCTACCGACCAATCCCTCCCTAACCCGGACGACGCTAGGCCAATTGTGCGTCGCCCCACGGACCTCCCGGTCATGGCCGGTTACGACAGAGCCTGGGCGCGAACCCAGGGACTCTGATGGCACAGCTGGCGCTGCAGTACAGCGCCCTTAACCACTGCGCCACCCGGGAGGCCCCAGTAGTTTTGCACCCCTCCCCCATCTCCCAATCTCGTACAGACATCTACTGTACCCGCTTCTCCCACCCACGCACAACACGACTCGTTATCCACATTCTCCAATATAGATAAACGTACAACATGGAGATCCAGAATCCAGATTCAGGGGGGGCCCTTACAGGTCGATAGTCAACCCCAGGAGGAGTCCTCATCTCCGGGTACGGGCTCCCCAGTGTCTGGATCAGCTAATCACTGGAGAGACTTGCCACACTCATTAAATTTAAATATCTCCTTTTCACTATTTCTCATTTAATACCCACTATTTCTCTCAACGTCATTCAATGTCCATTTAAGTCTGGTTCTCATCAACAATGGCTGATGTTCAGACTGGGGACCATAGACGTATGTCTTGTCAGCATTATCAATTCTGAGTTAGGCTATTGAGCAACAATGACTGTCTGTTGTTGCTGTTTGATACCCTGATTCAGAGCTGAATGAAGCCGTATAGGGGTGTATGTACTATGTATTGCCAAGGTCCTTGGTCTTGTTAAAATATGAAAACATAGTGACATTTAACCCTTGTAGTTGTATGTCACCCAAGAAGACATATTAGGTCATATTCATTAGTACAGATGATAACTCCGCACAGCAGAAAATTCTAATGAGTCATGAATTACATAAATTCACTGAAAACCTTCAGTTCTCTTTCTTTTTCTCTCGCGCTCAAATGGTCAAACACCAGACATAGTAAATGGGCTACTACTGTGGGTCCTACTACTGCGACATTCAAAAATGTATCTGAAATAAAGCCATACACATCAACAACTGCCGTTTAATATAGCTTAATAACACAAGATAGATATTGGTCTCCACTACGACATACAAGGGTTTCAGAAATGCAGCCATAAGCTACACCTAAAATATCAATAAAGTAGTTAAATATCAAAACAAATTTCCGGTTGAAATTATCACCTTTTCTTTTTAATAACCAGATCCTCCTGCTGCAGGACTATTTTGCTACTGTGACGAAACTTGCTTAATTTAACATTTGTATGAATTTGAGGGTTGATAGGCTATGTACTGGGGATATAGTTACTACAGCAGCCTACCTAACCTCAACCATGCACTTCTTACGCTCTTCTTTCATTTATGCAATGAGTGTGAAGTCATATAAATATATAACTGAATCACTAAATACATAACCCATATAAAAATCAACCAAACTAGACCTGCTAAACCAGCAGCTTTCTTGATACTGGCTAATTACGAAACCCCTCAACATTCAGGGCATGTTTCTACACTCGTTCTCTCTTCTTCTCTGCTTCTTCTTCTTCTTTTTCTCCTCCCACCCACAGAAGCGGGCCAAAGCACGGCATGTTAATATGGCGGTAAAATATTCCTCCTACGTCGATAATTAGCCTGAGAAACGGCGGCGGCCGAGGAGCAGCATTCGCCAGGCAGGGTGAGAGAGAGAGAGGAGCAGGCTGCCTGTGCACAGCACTCCCCCGGTAACATGTGGCTAGCCAAAGCAGCAACAGCAGCAGCCGCGATAACAGCAAATTATTTTAATTAACTGGAGTGGTTTCCCACCGGGTAATGAGCCTAGTTAAAACAAGCCGACATATCATCATGTGTGTTCAGCGGGAGGGAGGGTTCGCATGCTCCTAAAACAAAATGTATAGATAAATAAATACAATTATGAAAAAATAAGTAGAAGAAATGTATGAATAAACAAGCATGTTTAAAATGCTATGCAGTGGTAGGGCTCACTCAGAGGCAGAGGGTGATACCATCAGGAGGATGTCCTGACCATGTGACCAGCCCCGGAATAACTAGTCTATGCTACAGTTCTCTGTGTTCGAATACCCATACTAACATACTGTATACTACATACATAATGAGAATATACTACATACTAAATACTGTTAGTTCATTTTAGTATACTGTAAACGAACAGTATCCTTTCAGTTGAGCGTACTAGCGCTACGCCTGTCTACCGGAGGTTTATGCTGTTGCTATGCAACCTCTTGCTAGATTGTTAGCATAACATAAGTCATTACTTTATTACATTGCTCAACATTTTCTTAACCTTTGTCTTAATTAGTTAAAGCAATGAATTTGTATCCGCTCTCAATATACTTTGGCTGCATATTTTCCTCCATTTTCTTCAAATCTGAAAGTGTTGTGAAGCCACGCCCATTTTCTGAAGAATTGCATTATAGCCCTAAAATAGTGCCCACTGCTTGTATACGTCATATTTTGTCGAATGTAGTACGACATCCGGGAACTTTTGGCACACTAACTATATCCATACTATGACCAAGAACCATACTGTATACTCAATTTACGTCACACATAGTACAGTTAGTGTGGTTAGAATGACTATTCAAACACAGCTTATGACTAGGAAACAGAGCGTTAGACAGGAATAAATGTGCTGGCCCGAAGAATAAGGAACGCCTGATGTCCAAATACCAAGGCCAGAGAGAGGGAGAGTGAGAGAGAGAGAGAGAGAGAGAGAGAGAGAGAGAGAGAAAAAAAAGAGAGTTAGAGTGAGAGAGATTTTGGCTCTAACAATAGCCTGAGCCGCCAAATCACAGTCTGATGACACATTCAATTTTTCCATTTTAGTCATTTAGCAGACACTATTATACATAGCATTCATCTTGAGATAGCTGGGTGAGACAACCACACATCACAGTTATAGCAAGTACATTTTCCCTCAATAAAGTAGTTAACAAAGTCAGTGCTACTAGAAACATGTACAGTGACAGTCAAAAGTTTGGACACCTACTCATTCCAGGGTTTTTCTATATTTTGACTATTTTCTACATAGTAAAATAATAGTGAAGACATCAAAACTATGGAATAACACATATGGAATCATGTGGTAACCAAAAAAACTGTTAAACACATCAAATTGTATTTTATATTTGAGATTCTTCAAAGTAGCCACCCTTTGCCCTGATGACATATTTTCTAACCTGACTTGGTACCAGTGCACCCTGTATATAGCCTCGTTATTGTTATTGTGTTACTTATTTTAGTCTACTTGGTAAATATTTTCTTAACTCTTATTGAACTGCACTGTTGGTTAAGGGCTTGTAAGCATTTCACAGTAAAATCTACACTTGTTGTATTCGGCAAATAAAGTTTGATTTGATCTTTGCACACCCTGGAATGCATTTCAATTAAGAGGTGTGCCTTGTTAGAAGTTAATTTGTAGAATTTCTTTCCTTCTTAATGCGTTTCAGTTGTGTTGTGACAAGGTAGGGGTGGTATACAGAAGTTAGCCCTACTCGGTAAAAGACCAAGTCCATATTATGGCAAGAACAGCTCAAATAAGCAAAGAGAAATGACAGTCCATCATTACTTTAAGACATGAAGGTCAGTCAATCCGGAAAATTTCCAAAACGTTGAAAGTTTCTTCAAGTGCTGTCTCAAAAACCATCAAGCTCTATGATGAAACTAGCTCTCATGAGGACCACCACAAGAAAGGAAGACCCAGAGTTACCTCTGCTGCAAATTCATTAGAGTAAACTGCACCTCAGATTGCAGCCCAAATAAATGCTTCACCAAGTTCAAGTAACAAACATATCTCAACATCAACTGTTCAGAGGGGACTGTGTGAATCAGGCTTTCATGGTCAAATTGCTGCAAGGAAACCACTAATATCAAGGCACAAATGCAGACACAGGAGGCAGATGGTTGGAGTCTTACAATGATTATTAATCCAAAGAGAATGGTCGTGGACAGGCAAATAGGTCAAAACCAGATCAGAGTCCAGGAGGTACAGAGTGGCAGACAGGCTCGTGGTCAAGGCAGGCAGAATGGTCAGGCAGGCGGTACAAAGTCCAGAAACAGGCAAGGGTCAAAACCGGGAGGACTAGAAAAAGGAGAATGCAAAAAGCTGGCGAACGGGAAAAATGCTGGTTGACTTGAAAACAAACAAGACAAACTGGCGCAGAGAGACAGGAAACACAGGGATAATACACTGGGGGAAATCAGCGACACCTGGAAGGGGTGGAGACAATCACAAGGACAGGTGAAACAGATCAGGGCGTGACAACTAAAGAACACCAATAATAAGAAGCGACTTGCTTGGGCCAAGAAACACGACAATGGACATTAGACTGGTGGAAATATGTCCTTTGGTCTAATGAGTCCAAATTTCAGATTTTTGGTTCCAACCGCCGTGTCTTTGTGAGACACAGAGTAGGTGCACGGATGATCACCGCATGTGTGGTTCCCACCGTGAAGCATGGAGGAGGAGGTGTGATGGTGCTTTACTGGAGACACTGTCTGTGATTTATTTAGAATTCAAGGCACACTTAACCAGCATGGCTACCACAGCATTCTGCAGAAATACGCCATCCCATCTGGTTTGCGCTTATTGGGATTATCATTTGTTTTTCAACAGGACAATGACCCAACACACCTCCAGGCTGTGTAAGAGCTATTTGACCAAGAAGTAGATTAATGGAGTGCTGCATCAGATAACCTGGCCTCCACAATCAATCGACCTCAACCCAAATGAGATGGTTTGGGATGAGTTGGACACCAGAGTGAAGGAAAAGCAGCCAACAAGTGCTCAGCATATGTGGGAACTCCTTCAAGTCTTTTGGAAAAGCATTCCAGGTGAAGCTGGTTGAGAGAATGCCAAGAGTGTGCAAAGCTGTCATGAAGGCAAAGGGTGGCTACTTTGAATAATCAAAATAAAATATTTTGATTTGTTTAACACTTTTTTAGTTACTACATGATTCCATATGTGTTATTTCATAGTTTTGATGTCTTCACTATTTTTCTACAATGTAGAAAATAGTACAAATAAAGAAAAACCCTTGAATGAGTAAGTGTGTCCAGACTTTTGACTGGTACTGTATATACTTTTATGATTGGGGGGATTCATTTAAGATACTCTTTGAAGAGGTAGGCACATCTCTCCAACTATGAATCTCAGTGTCATGACTAAAAAAGAGAAACATCTCCAGTCTGATGGTGAAAGAGAGACACTTTCTCTTATCTTGTTCCCTCTCTTCTCTGCCTCTGGTTCAGTGAGAAAAGAAAAGAAGAAGCCTAAAACAGTGTTTCCCAGTGTCTCTCTCCTCTGTAAGGAGAGAAGAAGAAGCCTGTAACAGTGTGTCCCAGTGTCTCTCTCCTCTGTAAGAAGAGAAGAAGAAGCCTGTAACAGTGTGTCCCAGTGTCTCTCTCCTCTGTAAGAAGAGAAGAAGAAGCCTGTAACAGCATGTCCCAGTGTCTCTCTCCTCTGTAAGAAGAGAAGAAGAAGCCTGTATCAGCGTGTCCCAGTGTCTCTCTCCTCTGTAAGAAGAGAAGAAGAAGTCTGTAACAGTGTGTCCCAGTGTCTCTCTCCTCTGTAAGAAGAGAAGAAGAAGCCTGTAACAGCATGTCCCAGTGTCTCTCTCCTCTGTAAGATTAGAAGAAGAAGCCTGTAACAGCGTGTCCCAGTGTCTCTCTCCTCTGTAAGAAGAGAAGAAGAAGTCTAAAACAGCGTGTCCCAGTGTCTCTCTCCTCTGTAAGAAGAGAAGAAGAAGCCTGTAACAGCGTGTCCCAGTGTCTCTCTCCTCTGTAAGAAGAGAAGAAGAAGTCTGAAACAGCGTGTCCCAGTGTCTCTCTCCTCTGTAAGAAGAGAAGAAGAAGCCTGTAACAGTGTGTCCCAGTGTCTCTCTCCTCTGTAAGAAGAGACGAAGAAGTCTGTAACAGCGTGTCCCAGTGTCTCTCTCCTCTGTAAGAAGAGAAGAAGAAGCCTGTAACAGTGTGTCCCAGTGTCTCTCTCCTCTGTAAGAAGAGAAGAAGAAGCCTGTAACAGCGTGTCCCAGTGTCTCTCTCCTCTGTAAGAAGAGAAGAAGAAGCCTAAAACAGCGTGTCCCAGGAGCTGGCCCACATAGCTAGTCATTACTCTTCAGTTGTGTAGTACTGACATTTGCCCCAGTCTGGGACACATTCATCTAGATACCGTCCAGCCACCTGCATCTTGCCTGAAGAACTGCTGGCTATGGAGATCTCATCTTAATTACAGGCAAATATCTGAGACGCATGCAGATGACACAATCACATCTAATGGGTAGCTACCGTCTGTCTGTATCTACTCAGAGTGACAAACACATAGTCTAACCAAGAGTCATGGCCCACTCAGCTTAATTAAGTATGTTTTTTTACTTGAAGATAACAAGAGCATGCACGATCCAGGAGGGCATAATCACTTGGTCTTAGATGTCAGTTACTGACACCCAGCAGAGAATCAGCCCTGCACACACTATCCTGGTTCCACAAGCCCAAATCAGTGATCCAACTCTGGCTGTACAATACTGCAGCTCCCATCACCAACGCTATATACTCAGTACCCGGAACCATTCTGTCACTCACATCTCATAAGAGACTACCAATGCTATTACCAGAGAACCTAGAAACCTGCCACCCGAGCTTACCAGAAATGTATTTTTATTACTGGAACTTCTTACCGTACCTTTGAATTAGTCAAGCTGGTTGAACCTGGTTGAAGATTCATTAGTGTTCAGTTCTCCCATCTCACTATTTCCTTTAATATGCATCACCTCATCTACACCTCACATGCTCTATATCACATTACCTACCTCATATCTCCACAAGGATAGGCCAGCAGTCAAGGTCACTGAAGCCATGGAGGTGGTGTGAATCGGCTTGTAGGATTGATCTGGTCTGTACCGGTCCGTACATGTCCTAATGATCAAACCCTCCTGGGTGGAACAGAGAGTGAACTCTTAATGAGGGGAGGGGAATATCGTACTGAATACTGTACTAGCATGGAGTAGTATACACATACACAGTAAACGTTTAAAGGGGCAATCTGTGATAGATACATCCTTTTATGGAACTTTTAAATGACTAATATAATAAAGATAACAACTTAGACATGCGTCATCTGCTTTGTTGAACTGCAGATTTCCCCTTTAAATACAGTTTTTCTCGATTGCTTAAACACAAAAACTGGTTCCTGTAGCACAAAAACCCATACCCTTTATTCATTCCCAAAAACACACATTTCCCATAACCGTAAACACTATTCTCCTGTTTCCACATGTTTCAATATTCAAAACTGTTTCTGCAAAACCTTACTCAAACGTGGCCAAATAAATCATTCATTGCACTATATATTAATCAGCCATCAGCAATCGTGGCGTCCTCCACCGCCATGCCAAAGTGGGTCCATACAACACGGCACAACTCCTTCAATTTCTAGATCAGCTGCACAATAACATTATTCAACAGGAAGGGGAGCAGGGCAACCAGAGCAAGCCCAAGATGTTGTCATTTGGGATAACGTGAGTTTCCATCGGGCTGGTTCAATGA
Source organism: Oncorhynchus clarkii lewisi (assembly GCF_045791955.1). NCBI lineage: Eukaryota > Metazoa > Chordata > Actinopteri > Salmoniformes > Salmonidae > Oncorhynchus > Oncorhynchus clarkii. The sequence goes on from NC_092151.1 coordinate 15,153,269, forward strand.
CCACCCCAGGTTCACCCTTCTTTTTTGCCAGCATATTCCCCATTTCTGAATCCGATTGAAGAATTTTTCTCAGCATGGCGGTGGAGAGTGTATGACTGTAACCCCTACGCACAGCAAAACCTCCTGGAGGCAATGGTGGATGCCTGTGGTGATGTGTCTGTGGAGTCTATCCAGGGTTTTCTAAGGCACACAAGGGCATTTTTCCCACACTGCCTGGCAAGAGCAAACATAATGTGTGACGTTGATGAGATATTATGGCCTGACCCAGACCTGAGACGAGATGATGAGAACGCTGATGCTGAGTAACCTGTACATTTGCTGCATTTGGAAATAAAGCTTTCGGGAAATTGGGTATTTTACTGTGCATGGACGTTTCAAATGTCAGGTTTTTGACCAAAACAGCATATACAGTAGTATTCCCTTATCCACTAATGTAAGAGGTATTTATTACAGTACTTTTTGAATGAATCCCTCCAGTGTAACAAACAGTCATGTAGTCTTTTTGACAGCTTGTGTGTGTTGTCTGAGGGCAAAGTTTGAATTGGGACCCAGAAGTTAAATATTTGTACCGTTGGGTGTGAGTTTTTTAAATTGTGTGTGAAGATTTGAGAAAATGGTGGGTTGTTCCAGGAATTGTGTCTAAGCAATTGAGGAAACCTGTACAAGCATGCCGGACAGAGAATCTCTATTGAAAGGGCTTTTTAGTCCAGGAATATAAATAATGTGGGAAATTGTCCCTAAAGGTGTAGCTCAGGGACAGAAGGTGCCAGCTGATGGGTAGAGAAAAAAGGAAGGAACAGATGACTGAAGAAAATGATGGACAACAGAGTGGAGAGGGGGATGGACAACAGACTGGAAAAGAGGAGGTGTGAGGTTTGAAGAGGAGAGTATCTTAATTTAGAGAGTGGTATAGAGAAAGAAGGAAAAGGGGGATAGAGACTAGGGAGCAACGGAGAGAGTGGCAGGAAGGAGAGTGCTATAAAAATAGAGAGGAGTGTAAGAGAATGCTGTTCATTGACTACAGCTCAGTGTTCAACACCATAGTGCCTTCAAAACTCATCACTAAGCTAAGGACCTTGGGACTAAACACCTCCCACTGCAACTGGATCCTGGACTTCCTGACGGGCCACCCCCAGGTGGTAAGGGTAGGTAGCAACACATCCACCATGCTGATCCTCAAAACGAAGGTCCCTCCTGTACTCCCTGTTCACCCATGACTGCCAAGCACAACTCCAACGCTATTAAGTTTGCCAACGACACAACAGTTGGCCTGATCACCGACAACGATGAGACAGCCTATAGGGAGGATGTCAGAGACCTGTCAGTGTGGTGCCAGGTCAACAACCTCTCCTTCAACGTGATCTAGACAAAGGAGATGATTGTGGACTACATGAAATGGAGGACTGAGCAGGCCCCCATTCTCATTGATGGGGCTGCAGTGGAGCAGGTTGAGAGCTTCAAGTTCCCTGGTGTCCACATCACCAACAAACTATTATGGTCCAAACACACCAAGACAGTCGTGAAGAGGACACGACAACACCTTTTCCCCCTCAGGAGACTGAAAAGACTTGCCTCGGGTACTCAGATCCTCAAAAAGTACACAATTGAGAGTGCACCATCGTGAGCATCCTGACTGGTTTTATCGCCGCCTGGTATGGCAACTGCTTGGCCTCCGACCGCAAGGAACTACAAAGGGTAGTGCGAACGGCCCAGTACATCACTGGGGTCAAGCTTCCGGCCATCCAGGACCGCTGTACCAGGCGGTGTCAGAGGAAGGCCCTAACAATGTCCAAAGACTCCAGCCACCCAAGTCATAGACTGTCCTCTCTGCTACCGCAAAGCAAGCAGTACCGGAGTGCCAAGTCTAGGTCCAAAAGGCTTCTTAACAGCTTCTACCCCCAAGCCATAAGACTCCTGAACATCTAATCAAATGGCTACCCGGACTAGTTTTACGCTGCAGCTACTCTCTGTTTATTTTCCATGCATAGTCACTTTACCTCTACCTGCAGTACATGTACATATTACCTCAATTACCTCAATTAACCGGTGCCCCCGCACATTGACTCTGTACCAGTATATATTTTATTGTTGCTCCTTAATTATTTGTTGTCATTTTTTGTAAAATAAAATACTTTAACACTTTTTTTCTTAAAACTGCATTATTGGTTAAGGTCTTGTAAGTAAGCATAAGGTCTACTACACCTGTTGTATTTGGCGCATGTAACAAGTACGATTTGATTTGATTTGAAGAGAGAAACTTGAACCAGAGTAATGGCGTAACAAAGAAATCAATCTCCGAACTTTGAAGAAAGAGCCGATGTGATTGAGGTTTGTGGTATTTCCTGGGTCGGGCCCTTATAAATCAGCCTCCGTGGGATATGCGGACGCGAGGGGACAGGTTCCTAGTCATGAAACTCATTTTGGATTTAAAGCCGCCTGTATTGCCCCCAGTGATTGAACAAGTGGACGCGTGTGTTTGACAGTCCAATAGTGAGTTAATGAGATCGCAAACCAACACCGGCCGCAACTGGAATTAGTGGTGTTTTCCCTCTTTTCTCCCGTTCCCCACCTTCCCCTCTCTCCTAATTCTCTTCATCCACTGGCTTTATTAGAAAGTGTACATGAGGTAGCAGAGTTGAAAAATGAGCTGGAGTCAGTCTGGAGTCTGATGGACGTGGTTTGTTCAGGTACAGAGGGGGGATGACCAATGAAACAGCATTGCTCTGGTTTCACACACTGATGCACATACACATGCGCAAGAACAGAGCACACACACACAGACACGCCCGGCAAGCACACACATGCACTCACACATATGTATGTGTGAACACACGTGCACACACACACGTGCACACACACACACACACACACACACACACACACACACACACACACACACACGTGCCGCAGTGGAGTAATTAGATGAAAGGGACCTTTTGATGTGAGAGTGCGAGAGGGCAGAGGGGAGGTGGCGGTAGTGTTTTGTAACATATTTCATGTAGCACGTTGCCAACCTTTGGGCTTTTCAGCTCCTGATCAAGCACTGAATGTTCTCATGCAGCAAAGTATAAGGGTGTTGGAATGAAAAACCTCTCACAGATGATAATGATAATTTTATGAACATTATACAAAAATGCTACATGTTTTCATGCCAAATCAATAGTCTCCTGGTGTCTGCAGCCAACACACACAGTAGGCGGAGCAGATGAAGCCAGACAACAGCGTGGTGGAAGAAGTAACGCAAACACAGCACCGCTTTTTATCAAAGGTCTCCTGCCGCCTGAGACCGGTTTTAATGAGGAACTGGCCGTTTAAAAGATAAACAAACAAACTGTGATTCTGCCACTCAGTTGTGTTTCGTTCTGTTCTGCGGACCCCCTGCCCCATCAAAAGAATAAACACACATCTGACAGATCTCGAAGTCAAGGTTTCTTGCACCGCTAAAGTTTCTGGGCTTTTTGTGTCTCTAAGGGTTCTGTTGTCTCTAAATGTTTCTGTTGTCTCTAAGGGTTCTGTTGACTCTAAGGGTTCTGTTGTCTCTAAGGGTTCTGTTGTCTCTAAATGTTTCTGTTGTCTCTAAGGGTTCTGTTGTCTCTAAGGGTTCTGTTGTCTCTAAGGGTTCTGTTGTCTCTAAATGTTTCTGTTGTCTCTAAGGGTTCTGTTGTCTCTAAGGGTTCTGTTGTCTCTAAAGGGTTCTGTTGTCTCTAAAGGGTTCTGTTGTCTCTAAAGGTTCTGTTGTCTCTAAGGGTTCTGTTGTCTCTAAGGTTTTCTGTTGTCTCTAAATGTTTCTGTTGTCTCTAAGGGTTCTGTTGTCTCTAAGGGTTCTGTTGTCTCTAAGGGTTCTGTTGTCTCTAAGGGTTTCTGTTGTCTCTAAATGTTTCTGTTTTCTCTAAGGGTTTCTGTTGTCTCTAAATGTTTATGTTGTCTCTAAGGGTTCTGTTGTCTCTAAATGTTTCTGTTGTCTCTAAGGGTTCTGTTGTCTCTAAGGGTTTATGTTGTCTCTAAATGTTTCTGTTGTCTCTAAGGGTTCTGTTGTCTCTAAGGGTTTATGTTGTCTCTAAATGTTTCTGTTGTCTCTAAGGGTTCTGTTGTCTCTAAAGGGTTCTGTAGTCTCTAAGGGTTCTGTTGTCTCTAAGGGTTTCTGTTGTCTCTAAATGTTTCTGTTGTCTCTAAGGGTTCTGTTGTCTCTAAGGGTTCTGTTGTCTCTAAGGGTTTCTGTTGTCTCTAAATGTTTCTGTTTTTTCTAAGGGTTTCTGTTGTCTCTAAATGTTTCTGTTGTCTCTAAGGGTTCTGTTGTCTCTAAATGTTTCTGTTGTCTCTAAGGGTTCTGTTGTCTCTAAGGGTTATGTTGTCTCTAAGGGTTTCTGTTGTCTCTAAATGTTTCTGTTGTCTCTAAGGGTTATGTTGTCTCTAAGGGTTTCTGTTGTCTCTAAGGGTTTCTGTTGTCTCTAAAGGTTATTGTTGTCTCTAAGGGTTCTGTTGTCTCTAAGGGTTTCTGTTGTCTCTAAAAGGTTCTATGGTCTCTAAGGGTTCTGTTGTCTCTAAAGGGTTATGTTGTCTCTAAAGGGTTCTGTTGTCTCTAAAGGGTTCTGTTGTCTCTAAAGGTTTCTGTTGTCTCTAAAGGGTTATGTTGTCTCTAAAGGGTGCTGTTGTCTCTAAAGGGTTCTGTTGTCTCTAAAGGTTTCTGTTGTCTCTAAGGGTTATGTTGTCTCTAAAGGGTTATGTTGTCTCTAAAGGGTTCTGTTGTCTCTAAAGGGTTCTGTTGTCTCTAAAGGGTTCGGTTGTCTCTAAAGGTTTCTGTTGTCTCTAAGGGTTCTGTTGTCTCTAAGGGTTCTGTTGTCTCTAACGTTCTGTTGTCTCTAAGGGTTCTGTTGTCTCTAAAGGGTTCTGTTGTCTCTAAGGGTTCTGTTGTCTCTAACGTTCTGTTGTCTCTAAGGGTTCTGTTGTCTCTAAAGGGTTCTGTTGTCTCTAAGGGTTCTATTGTCTCTAAAGGGTTCTGTTGTCTCTAAAGGGTTCTGTTGTCTCTAAAGGGTTCTATTGTCTCTAAAGGGTTCTGTTGTCTCTAATGGTTCTGTTGTCTCTAAAGGGTTCTGTTGTCTCTAAAGGGTTATGTTGTCTCTAAAGGGTTCTGTTGTCTCCAATAGGTTATATTGTCTCTAAAGGGTTATGTTGTCTCTAAAGGGTTCTGTTGTCTCTAAAGGGTTCTGTTGTCTCTAAGGGTTCTGTTGTCTCTAAAGGGTTCTGTTGTCTCTAAAAGGTTCTGTTGTCTCTAAAGGGTTCTGTTGTCTCCAAATGGTTATATTGTCTCTAAAGGGTTCTGTTGTCTCTAAAGGGTTATGTTGTCTCTAAAGGGTTCTGTTGTCTCTAAAGGGTTCTATTGTCTCTAAAGGGTTCTGTTGTCTCTAAAGGGTTCTGTTCTGGTCGTTTTACTTTCTTTCTCTCATATATTTTTTGGGGGTGATATCACTTTTTGTTGTCAGATTGACCAGGTTATTAGTGAGGAGCAGAGCGTCAGGGAGGATGTGTTCTCTGTCATTACAGCACAGAGAGATTATTTTCCTTTAGCTCGTTAGTAGGCATAGCGGGACACACCACACACATGCACGTACACAGGTACACACACACACACAAGCACACACACACATATAAACACACTCATAGGGATTAGTGTGGGCAAGCAGTAGTGGAGGATCACTACTGGGTTCTGCCTACGGCCTCACTCAACAGATAATTAAAGAGAACTGAGAAAAGACACACAGAGACAACGGCCTTCAACTCCCTGTACACACACACACGCACACACACACACACACGCACACACACACACACACACACACACACACACACACACACACACACACACACACACACACACACACACACACACACACACACACACACACACACACACACACACACACACACACACACACACACACACCGCCCCGGCTCCACGAGGGTCCAAAAGGGGGCTTAGCCCACTCAGTTGAAACTTGTGCCACCTTAGTTTTAGTTTTATGTCCCTATATAAAATGTTTAAACATTTTCAAATGCTTGAGTGACAGGTTGCTATTTGGTAGCTCTGTTTTGTTCTGTTCACATTCATTTGTTCACATTCACAGTTGTGTCGGTATTCTAAGCCAAACCACTATTCAGTTTTTTGGTTTGCATTTATTAATAACCAGGCTACTACTTTCATTATTTTGGTAAGACAGCTGTGTGTGCAGCTGCATTCACATAGGCTGTTTGTAGGTGAATTACTCTATCTATCTTGTAGCCTATATTCATTACCAAAACCACCTTGCTTTAGTGTGTAGGTCGCTGTCCATTGTGATGATACAGACTTTGCGCCAACCTGTGCCTTCAAAATCACTCAACTGTCTCGGATTCTCTGCATTTGATGTTTACAGTATGTTTAGTGTGATATAAGCAAAATGCTATATTATTCCAATGCAAGAACTCCCCCAAATTGTAGCACCCCACCAATTTCTACTGCCCCCTTAGTCACTTTATCCTGGTGCCGGGTCTGACACAAACATCCACACAAAGCAAACAGGCAAATCATCAGCTTTTGATCCGTGTTAAGGAAACAACTCACACCCTACCCACTATCCTGTTTGCTCATTATGACAAGGGGGGGTTTAGCTTGGACTGGTATACAGCACTGTACCCTGTACAAACAGCACCTGGTGCAGAAATATACAAAACCGAAGGTGGAGTATCTCTCTCTCTCTCTCATATGAGCTCCATGCTCCCCTCAGAGCGGGAAGGAGAGAGGAGGAGCGCCTGCGGCAAAGTGACCTTCTGGGATACAGAAAGGCCAGGGGAATAGTGCCTCTGACACGATTGATCTCTACCAACCTCAGTCTATCACACACAACTCCAATGCTGATGCAACTACCAGTGATTGATAGGACAAGGAAGTGAATTCTAATATGGATCTGTGATAGGGAGATCATTGAATTATTGAATGGAGTTATATCTAAAGAAGAGTCATACTATTGTTTTGAGATAAGAGATTTGAGATTTGAGATCACAGGGATATCGTCCACTGTGGAAAAGTCCATCACTGATGTCTAAAAGAGATAATTTATTGCTGCCAGCATCATTTCACCAGGGCCCGTATCCACACATGAGTGCTGTTCTAGGATCAGGACCCCACCTGTCCATATAATCTTATCCATTATAATCTGAAAGGCCAAAGTGACCCTAGATCAGCACTCCTACTCTGAGCCACCCAGGTCAAATTCCTGGTACAGTAAAGGTGATAGGGATTCTGAGGAGATGGTTATGCCAGTGGGATCATTCATGACAACGTACTTCCAATAGAATACAGTTGGTAATTCAACTCCCATTGTAGATCATTCATTTAGCACTTTGGGTTTTGGAAAAATCATGTTACAAATCAAATGTATTATTTGTATTATTATTCACCAATGGATTAACATCTATTAGAGTACAGTAAGAAATTCAGATTCATTGAATCGGCTCATTCTGAATGGCTCAACTCATAGTATTTGTTGAAACATCTGGGCTGTATCAAACTGTGTGGTGACGACTTTTAGTGACACATCTCTGTATCAGATAAATCATTTCCTGGAACTCAGGATGTAACTGGGCCATACTGGGGGTGACAGTCAGTCAGCGATTCTACTGGAGTCTCAGGTCAGTGTCAAAGGTTACCTCAATTCAAACTTAACCAAGAAAGTTCTTGCTAATGACTACGACTTCATTTTCTGTAGATTGTCCTTCTGATGTCTTGTGTTTACTATTTGATGGATTTTGAAAAGGGAAAAATACAGTGGGAAAGTTCTCTGTGGTAATCTGTATCTATTCCATGTTGTTGTCCTCAGTATGCTGTTGTCTCTGTGTTGGCAAAATGAAGACATCATCTTTACGTAGATTCGTAAACGTGACCTGAGTTCTCGTCATTCAAAGACACTAATCAGGAAAAGTAAGTTTAGGACGATATAGTTTAAGTTGTCTTCTCCTTAGAACATCAACAGTGTCTGTTTTTTCTAACAAAACATATTTTCTTAATCTACTTTCTACATCAATGGACCTCTCTCAATACCATACAAATCATTTAGAATACAAAGCCAAAACCAACAGAATGACTCTGAAGAAATAAAGACGGTTCCAACTAGGATTATATCTTAGAGGAAGTTGGCAGTAAATATTGGGCCATTTGTGACTTTTTTATTTTTTGTCTCGTGTTTCAGTTGCCTGTGCTGTGTTCAGTCTGTCTATGGAACAGATGGAAGCTGGGAAGACATTGTGGCTCCCCCATTGTAAACCTACTGTTCAGAGCCACCACAACTGAGCCTGTTGTCTCAGACTTTGCACCCTGTGATGTATGCAGTACGCCTTGCAACACAGACACACAGACAAACACACAGACAAACACACAGACAAACACACAGACACACAGACAAAAACACACAAACACACAGACAAACACACAGACACACACAGACACACAGACACACACAGACAAACACACAGACACACACATAGACACACGGACACACAGACAAACACACAGACACACACTGCCAGGGACTGTTGGACAAGAAAAAGATTGATGCACACCCAAGCCTTGCTGATTCTGGTCCAACAGAACAGAGCCAGGGCAGGATCCCCACTGGCCCTGAGTAACAGACCATTTACGTCTCTCTGGTTCCGGCCCAGTAGAGCCCTTTGGTCCATTTACGTCTCTCTGGTTCCGGCCCAGCAGAGCCCTTAGCAACCTGACTGATATACAGCAGGGTGATATGTTTCCCTTTTGGTTGGCATGGTGCCAAGCAGTCTAAATATCTCCAGTCATTGCGGTAACAGCTGGGGTGTGTATGAGAGGGAAAGATAGAATGTGTTTGTGTGTGTGTGAGAGAAAGAAAGAGAGAGAGAGAGAGAGAGAGAGAGAGAGACTGTCTGTGTGTGTCTGTATATGCACATACCTGTGTGTGTGTTTTACTTGATGTCTTTATTGTGGCGTCTCTCTGGGAGGGGATTAAGCAGGTGCTTACACGGCTCAGCGCTCCTCTACGACTAGTGCCAGCGCCAGGGGCAACCGTTACTGCGCACCCAGCGTTAAATACCGTGTTCCTTGCCATTACACACACACACACCAGGGAGATCACTCCAGATTCGAGGCAAAATTTGACGTTTTTGTAGATCCACGGGATGTTGAGAGACAGTCAAAACTATTCACTAGGGGCACACAAAAAAAGCCCGACTGATCACTAGAAATAGACGTTTGAAAAGGATATATGCCTTCTTCCTCACTCACAAAAAAAACAGATTGCCCAGCACTGCTAACAGGCTCGTGATGCTCGGAGCCAGAGTGCTCTGCTTAGACCACTGCACTACCACACTTCACAATGTTCTGACAAGCTGCGAGAATACTTGGTGATACTGGATGGCAATAGTGGGTCGTTTTTTATTATTTTGTTTAAGCCTTCCCAAAACCATAGCCCTAACCTTAACCCCTCGGAATTAATACCTAAACTTAACCCTTTGAGTTGTGTTTAACCCTGTAACCAAGTGGAATTAACCCTGTAACCAAGTGGAATTAACCCTGTAACCAAGTGGAATTAACCCTGTAACCACACGGAATTAACCATGTAACCACACGGAATTAACCCTGTAACCACACGGAATTAACCCTGTAACCACACGGAATTAACCCTGTAACCACGCTGAATTAACCCTGTAACCACACTGAATTAACCCTGTAACCACGTGGAATTAAACCTGTAACCACGTGGAATTAACCCTGTAACCACACTGAATTAACCCTGTAACCACACGGAATTAACCCTGTAACCACACGGAATTAACCCTGTACCCACTACGGAATTAACCCTGTAACCACGCTGAATTAACCCTGTAACCACACTGAATTAACCCTGTAACCACGTGGAATTAAACCTGTAACCACGTGGAATTAACCCTGTAACCACACTGAATTAACCCTGTAACCACACTGAATTAACCCTGTAACCACACTGAATTAACCCTGTAACCACACTGAATTAACCCTTTAACCACGTGGAATTAAACCTGTAACCACGTGGAATTAACCCTGTAACCATGTGGAATTAATCCTGTAACCACACTGAATTAACCCTGTAACCAAGTGGAATTAACCCTGTAACCACGGTGAATTAACCCTGTAACCACGTGGAATTTACCCTGTAACCACGTGGAATTTACCCTGTAACCACGTGGAATTTACCCTGTAACCATGTGGAATTAATCCTGTAACCACACTGAATTAACCCTGTAACCACATGGAATTAACCCTGTAACCTCTTGTGTGTGTGTGTGTGTGTGTGTGTGTGTGTAATATCTGCATAAAATGTATGTACTTGCGTGTACATGTATGTGTATGTACAGTACATGTGTGTGTGTGTATCTTAGATCCCTCCCAATGTGTTCTCCCACTCAGAAAAAGGCTCAGTACAATTATCCTCACATGGTGAGGTATTTAAAGGTATTCAAAACAGGCGTGTCAATCCATTTAACCCCTACTTTTCATTTTATTTTATTATTACTTGGTAATCAAAATCTCTTTCTTTCACAAATTGTATTAGTATACATTTCCCAATAATTTTCTGCATACAATATAGATCAGTATTAGAATTACTTATATTATACATTTTTGCCCGTCTTTATCAAGGGTGTCAATAATTCCAGACCCCACTGCGTTCACTCCTGTATGTGTGTAAAATACTCCCCACTGGGTGACAATTACCAGAGCAGACCAGTGGAGATCTTCTGGTTCCTGCTATCTGTTATCAGTGTGTTCTGTCAGCCTGTTATCTGGAAGGCTTGTGATAACATCTGTTTATCTGTCATCAATCAGTGTGTTCTGTCAGCCTGTTATCTGGAAGGCTTGTGATAACATCTGTTTATCTGTCATCAGTGTGTTCTGTCAGCCTGTTATCTGGAAGGCTTGTGATAACATCTGTTTATCTGTCATCAATCAGTGTGTTCTGTCAGCCTGTTATCTGGAAGGCTTGTGATAACATCTGTTTATCTGTCATCAGTGTGTTCTGTCAGCCTGTTATCTGGAAGGCTTGTGATATCATCTGTTTATCTGTCATCAATCAGTGTGTTCTGTCAGCCTGTTATCTGGAAGGCTTGTGATAACATCTGTTTATCTGTCATCAGTGTGTTCTGTCAGCCTGTTATCTGGAAGGCTTGTGATAACATCTGTTTATCTGTCATCAGTGTGTTCTGTCAACCTGTTATCTGGAAGGCCTGTGATATCATCTGTTTATCTGTCATCAGTGTGTTCTGTCAGCCTGTTATCTGGAAGGCTTGTGATAACATCTGTTTATCTGTCATCAGTGTGCTCTGTCAGCCTGTTATCTGGAAGGCCTGTGATAACATCTGTTCATCTGTCATCAGTGTGTTCTGTTATCTGGAAGGCTTGTGATATCATCTGTTTATCTGTCATCAGTGTGTTCTGTCAGCCTGTTATCTGGAAGGCCTGTGATAACATCTGTTTATCTGTCATCAGTGTGTTCTGTCAGCCTGTTATCTGTAAGGCTTGTGATAACATCTGTTTATCTGTCATCAGTGTGTTCTGTCAGCCTGTTATCTGGAAGGCCTGTGATATCATCTGTTTATCTGTCATCAGTGTGTTCTGTCAGCCTGTTATCTGGAAGGCCTGTGATAACATCTGTTTATCTGTCATCAGTGTGTTCTGTCAGCCTGTTATCTGTAAGGCTTGTGATAACATCTGTTTATCTGTCATCAGTGTGTTCTGTCAGCCTGTTATCTGGAAGGCCTGTGATATCATCTGTTTATCTGTCATCAGTGTGTTCTGTCAGCCTGTTATCTGTAAGGCTTGTGATAACATCTGTTTATCTGTCATCAGTGTGTTCTGTCAGCCTGTTATCTGGAAGGCCTGTGATAACATCTGTTCATCTGTCATCAGTGTGTTCTGTTATCTGGAAGGCTTGTGATATCATCTGTTTATCTGTCATCAGTGTGTTCTGTCAGCCTGTTATCTGGAAGGCCTGTGATAACATCTGTTTATCTGTCATCAGTGTGTTCTGTCAGCCTGTTATCTGTAAGGCTTGTGATAACATCTGTTTATCTGTCATCAGTGTGTTCTGTCAGCCTGTTATCTGGAAGGCCTGTGATAACATCTGTTCATCTGTCATCAGTGTGTTCTGTTATCTGGAAGGCTTGTGATATCATATGTTTATCTGTCATCGGTGTGTTCTGTCAGCCTGTTATCTGGAAGGCCTGTGATAACATCTGTTTATCTGTTATCAGTGTGTTCTGTTATCTGGAAGGCCTGTGATAACATCTGTTTATCTGTTATCAGTGTGTTCTGTTATCTGGAAGGCCTGTGATAACATCTGTTTATCTGTCATCAGTGTGTTCTGTTATCTGGAAGGCCTGTGATAACATCTGTTTATCTGTCATCAGTGTGTTCTGTTATCTGGAAGGCCTGTGATAACATATGTTTATCTGTTATCAGTGTGTTCTGTTATCTGGAAGGCCTGTGATATCATCTGTTTATCTGTCATCAGTGTGTTCTGTTATCTGGAAGGCCTGTGATAACATCTGTTTATCTGTCATCAGTGTGTTCTGTTATCTGGAAGGCCTGTGATAACATCTGTTTATCTGTCATCAGTGTGTTCTGTTATCTGGAAGGCCTGTGATAACATCTGTTTATCTGTCATCAGTGTGTTCTGTTATCTGGAAGGCCTGTGATAACATCTGTTTATCTGTCATCAGTGTGTTCTGTTATCTGGAAGGCCTGTGATAACACCTGTTTATCTGTCATCAGTGTGTTCTGTCAGCCTGTTATCTGGAAGGCCTGTGATAACACCTGTTTATCTGTCATCAGTGTGTTCTGTTATCTGGAAGGCCTGTGATAACATCTGTTTATCTGTCATCAGTGTGTTCTGTTATCTGGAAGGCCTGTGATAACATCTGTTTATCTATCATCAGTGTTCTGTCAGCCTGTTATCTGGAAGGCCTGTGAAAACATCTGTTTATCTGTCATCAGTGTGTTCTGTTATCTGGAAGGCCTGTGATAACACCTGTTTATCTGTCATCAGTGTGTTCTGTTATCTGGAAGGCCTGTGATAACACCTGTTTATCTGTCATCAGTGTGTTCTGTTATCTGGAAGGCCTGTGATAACATCTGTTTATCTGTTATCAGTGTGTTCTGTCAGCCTGTTATCTGGAAGGCCTGTGTGTGTGTGTGTGTGTGTGTGTGTGTGTGTGTGTGTGTGTGTGTGTGTGTGTGTGTGTGTGTGTGTGTGTGTGTGTGTGTGTGTGTGTGTGTGTGTGTGTGTGTGTGTGTGTGTGTGTGTGTGTGCTATGATTATTCTCCTAATGGGTGTGTGTGTAATATTCTCACGTGATAACACAAAAGAAGATGATGAGATGTGAATGAGAGACTGTGAGAGATGAGGTAGAACGATATAGCAATGATGCGGTTTCCACTAGTTACCACAGTCACAAAGTAAAAATTGTCTATATTGTAAAAATGTATTTGATTTTCTTTTAAGGTTAGTGTAGGCATAAGGTTAGCAGTGTGGTTAAGGCTAGGGTTAGGTTTAATATCAGATTTTAAAAAGATACATTGTAGAAAATGACAGGTTTATGACTTTGTGGTTGTGGTACCTAGTGACAACGCAATGATGTACTACAATAAGATTCCATTGTTCTACAGTGGTGCTAAGGAGAAGGGCAGTAGATATGGAGTCACAGCTGACAATCAGGTGACGCGCTGTGCCGAAATGAACGAGTAGCGAAACAACTCAATTGCGCTTTAGAGGATGCATTCTCAGGGTGAGCCTAGTATGTTGATATTTCTTGCTTACTGCAATAATTTTTACTAAACAGTAAGTCCTAAATAGTATGTATTACGATTACTACACAGTATTTAGTTTAAGTAGGCAAGACAGATTTCGGACACAGCTAGAGAGACTCAGTCACTCATGCCTGTTACACAGTGAAGGGTTAATAGCTAAAGGAAAATGGAGCAAGATTAAGATGAAAATGTCCTTCTAAATCATTGTATGGACCTCTCAAACCTCTTCATTCCTCCACTTACAAGATATGGACGATGCATGAAGAATGCAATCCGTGTTCACAAAAGCTTAGGCATGTCACCAAGGACATGAACATGTAAATTAAGTTCCCAGAAAACATCTGGAGAGAGAGAGAGAGAGAGAGAGATAGAGAGAGAGAGAGAGAGAGAGAGAGAGAGATGCACAAAAACCTCATGTCGTGTCTCGATGGCTAAAATAAAACGTGGTCTTTACATGCAGCGACCAATCATTGAAAACCTCATAAAATGTGAATTTGAACCTGACATAATGCACGTGTCACGTGTCATTAAAAATGCAACGCGACAAAGCCGGGTGAGGCATTATTGGAGTTCTGAGGAGAGACAGAGGAGGGATACAGAGGAGAGACAGAGGAGGGATACTGAGGAGAGACAGAGGAGGGATACTGAGGAGAGACAGAGGAGGGATACTGAGGAGAGACAGAGGAGGGATACTGAGGAGAGACAGAGGAGGGATACTGAGGAGAGACAGAGGAGGGATACTGAGGAGTGAAACGGGGTCGTTGAAGATGTGGAAAAACGAGATCCACATCACGCAACAAGCTCTCACAGTCTCACTGCAGAATTAGACATTTTTCTGTGTTTCTCCAAATGCCAATTTTCAAAGTGTTTGTGATGAAACGTCTAATTTCAAAGTGGCAAAAACAAGTGTCTTTTACTGGGATTTAAGCACGCAACCCTCAGAGCCGGTGCTTGCGGATTACACCTATCCGCCACCCCCGTCCACAACGCCCTAACAAAACCTAAGCTGACTAGATGGTAATAGCGTACATGCAAAAACTTTGACTTGAATCTGGAGTGATCTCTCTGCATCACAAACACACACAGTCAACTCAATTAGCGGGCTAAAGTTGCTCATTGATTTGTCAGGAGAGATGACAGAGAGAAGCTTCCCTACATCTCTCAGAGTGTTGGGTAACACTGGAAAGGCCTGAACAGGGTCCATTTCACAACGGGAAGGGAAGGGAAGGGAAGGGAAGGGAAGGGAAGGGAAGGAGAGAGAGAGAGAGAGAGAGAGAGAGAGAGAGAGAGAGAGAGAGAGAGAGGGGGGGATCACTGTAGAAGGGAGAGAAGAGTAGTACACAGAGAGGATAAGAAAAAAATATGAGAAACAAGCTACACAACGAGCTATGGAGATCACACAGTACACAGCACACTATAGAGATCACACAGTACACAGCACACTATAGAGATCACACAGTACACAGCACACTATAGAGATCACACAGTACACAGCACACTATAGAGATCACTCAGTACACAGCACACTATAGAGATCACTCAGTACACAGCACACTATAGAGATCACACAGTACACAGCACACTATAGAGATCACACAGTACACAGCACACTATAGAGATCACACAGTACACAGCACACTATAGAGATCACGGAGTACACAGCACACTATAGAGATCACGGAGTACACAGCACACTATAGAGATCACACAGTACACAGCACACTATAGAGATCACACAGTACACAGCACACTATAGAGATCACTCAGTACACAGCACACTATAGAGATCACACAGTACACAGCACACTATAGAGATCACACAGTACACAGCACACTATAGAGATCACACAGTACACAGCACACTATAAAGATCACAGAGTACACAGCACGCTATGGGGCGGCAGGTAGCCTAGTGGTTAGAGCGTTGGACTAGTAATCGAAGGTTGTAAGAGAGAATCCCCGAGCTGACAAGGTAAAAATCTGCCCCTGGACAAGGCAGTTAACCTACTGTTCCTAGGCCGTCATTGAAAATAAGAATTTGTTCTTAAATCAAATCAAATCAAATCAAATGTTATTGGTCACATACACTTGGGTATTTTATTTATTTATTTAACCTTTATTTAACCAGGAAGGGCTCATTGAGATTAAAATCTCTTTTTCAAGAGCGTCCTGGCCAAGATAGGCAGCACCAAGTCATTACAACAACAACAAAAATTACAGACAGACAACATGAAAAACTACAAGTAATCTAGTAAAAACCATTGAATTCACAACGGTATAAAACAGCAAATTAAAAACCTTGACAGGTCAGGGAATCAGCCTCAAAATCCTTCATCAGTGATTTAAAAACACCAATAGGGACAAGTTCTTCCAGTTTAAAAGTATTTTGTAAGGTGTTCCAAGACGATGGCGCAGAGTACATAAAAGCCCTTTTACCAAATTCAGTTCGGACATTAACAGATGTTAGCAGATGTTAATGCGAGTGTAGCGAAATGCTTGTGCGTCTACTTCTGACCGTGCAGTAATATCTAACAAGTAATCTAACAATTTCACAACAACTGCCTTATACACACAAGTGTAAAGGAATTAAGAAGAATATGTACATATAAATATATGGATGAGCGATGGCTGAACGGCATAGGCAAGATGCAGTAGATGGTATAGAATACAGTATATACATATGAGATGAGTAATGTAGGGTATGCAAACATTATATAAAAGCATTGTTTAAAGTGACTATTGATACATTTGTTACATACATTTTTCATTACTAAAGTGGCTAGAGATTTGAGTCAGTATGTTGGCAGCAGCCACTCAATGTTAGTAATGGCTGTTTAACAATCTGATGGGATTGAGATAGAGGCTGTATTTCAGTCTCTCAGTCCCGGCTTTGATGCACCTGTACTGACCTCACCTTCTGGATGATAGCGGGGTGAACAGGCAGTGGCTCGGGTGGTTGTTGTCCTTGATGATCTTTTTGGCCTTCCTGTGACATCGGGTGGTGTAGGTGTCCTGGAGGGCAGATAGTTTGCCCCTGGTGATGCATTGTGCAGACCTCACTACCCTCTGGAGAACCTTACGACTGTGGGCAGAGCAACATGCTATAGAGATCAGAGTACAGAACATGCTATAGAGATCAAAGTACACAGCACGCTATAGACCTCACAGAGTACAGAACATGCTATAGAGATCAGAGTATACAGCACGCTAAAGACATCACAGAATACAGAACATGCTATAGACGTCACAGAGTACACAGCAAGCTATAGAGATCACAGAGTATACAACAAGCTATATGGACACAGAGTATACAACAAGCTATATAGATCACAGAGTATACAACAAGCTATATAGACACAGAGTATACAACAAGCTATATAGACACAGAGTATACAACAAGCTATATAGACACAGAGTATACAACAAGCTATATAGATCACAGAGTATACAACAAGCTATATAGACACAGAGTATACAACAAGCTATATAGATCACATAGTATACAACAAGCTATATAGACACAGAGTATAGAACAAGCTATAGACATCAAGAAGGAAAGACAAGGTATGAGAAAGAGAAGGAGAATACGATGCAGTCTCTTCTGTACAGGGAGAGAGACAGAGCCAGAGGAAAAGAAAGAGGAAAATAATTGAAGTGTTGGCTGGCCTGAGTTCTCCTCTCCATATAGTTCTGTGGGGTTGAGGAGAACAAATACATTGATCGTGTTTACATTAACCGAGAAGTCCTGAGCTCCAGGGGGTGAGGAGTGGCCCAGCTTGGCCTTGCCTAGCCCTAGTGCTGCAGTCCAGGGATCTCCACTGCACTGAGCTGGACTAATCCTGGTCCAGACCTCCACCCACTCCTTATCTCCATTCTTCTCTCCATTCCCACACTAAGTACCAGAGAGGACTAAGAGGAGATAGACGAGAGAAAGGGAGGGAGAGAGAGGGGGGTATAGGGGGAGAGAGGGGTGAGAGCTACTCCTCTCACCGACAGAAGGGGTGGCAACCTCTCACCTCTCACCTCACCTTTACCCAGCATGCTGTGGGAAAATAGTATTCCGACACACACGTACACGTACACGTACACGGGCACACAAACACACACACACACACACACACACAAACATAAATCCGCTGGCACACACACACACACAACTAGCAGAGAGACAAATAAAGGTGTGATTCCTTATACTCTTCATCCATTGGTGGGGTCAGTGAAAATAATTGCGTGGGATTGCCAGTTATATTTCTCTTGCTAATAAGGAAGATCAGAATCAAAGAGGGGAAATATACATATTTTAAACCATGTGTAAGGCTTTGGTCCAAGTTGGGTTATCCGGTTAGTGAAAACTCATTAGCTGGGCATTGTTAGTGAACACTCGTTGTCAGGGCATCGTTAGTGAATGCTCATTAGCTGGGCATCGTTAGTGAACGCTCGTTAGCTGGGCATCGTTAGGGACCCATTATCTCTATGAGGAATCAGACCATGCTATTAGAGATGATCAGTCGAGATTTATTTTGTATTTTTTTTTAACCTTAATTTAATTAGAGATACAGGGTCAAGTATAATTGTTTATGTACGGGGAACATATGGCAACAAGATCAGTGTCAATAGGAACAATTACGCCCTACAGATGTAGGATCTTAATTTCACAAGTTCTCACAGGAGGAAAATAATCCTGCTGCAAAATGAAATGTGATTTTTGTGTGGATTATAATTAATGGACCTTTTGATCCATTTTGTTGTTTGGCCAAATCAAGTCTACCATTTTAAAGTGGAATTTTAAAACTTTAGAAGCCTTTTTAAACCTTGAATACATTACATGTTTGCATTTCCTGCAACGACGGGATGATCAAATTAAGAGCTCACATCTGTATTAGATGGTTGGGAAGTGAATGGGAAGGGAGGTGAGTACAAACAGATGTGATACACAGGCTAGGATCTGGTTATATAAAATACAATCACCTCTAACAATAATAACCTTGTTAAAATAATCATACACCTAGCTGAATAAGAAACACTACAGAAGGTCATACAAGATACTTGTTGTTGAAAACTATGTATAGATGGATGGACAGAACGGGAGGAGGGTGACGGAGGAGAGGAGGATCAGCGGATCGGAAAGAAACGGGCATGGGGCGGGCGAGGCCGAGGTTGAACAGACATAACAATCGATGGGAAGAAAAGCTTCTATTGATCCTGAAGAAGTTTTATCCTTCCAATGTCTGTTGTCAAGAGTGTCCATCTGTCTTTATGTGTGTGCGTATGTGTGTGTGTGCGTCTGTATTTCTGAAGGGGAGACAGTGGCCTGTGAATAACACTAACTAATTCCTTACTATTGAACCTCTCCCTTGATGAAGGACTCTGACGGAAAATATTAAGGCCATAAGAAAGTCACAGCTGGTATGAGGAACTGTTGGTGAATGAGACAGAGAATCTTAATTGGGCTCCACAACATTTTAGTCGATTAGTCTACTTATTAGTCAAACATATTAGACGAACATATTAACATATTAGTCTACATATTAGCCAAACATATTAGTCAAACATATTAGACAAACATATTAGTTGAACATATTAACATATTAGTCAAGCATATTAGTTGAACATATTAACATATTAGTCAAGCATATTAGACAAACATATTAGACAAACATATTAGACAAACATACTAGTCGAACAAATAAACATATTAGTCAAACATATTAGTTGAACATATTAACATGTTAGTCAAACATATTAGTCAAGCATATTAGACAAACATATTAGACAAACATATTAGTCGAACAAATAAACATATTAGTCAAACATATTAGTTTAGCATATTAACATATTAGTCAAACATATTAGTCAAACATATTAGTCTACATATTAGTCAAACATGTTAGTCAAACATATTAGTTTAGCATATTAACATGTTAAACAAACATATCAGTCAAACATGTTAAACAAACATATCAGTCAAATATATTAGTTTAGCATATTAACATGTTAGTCAAACATATTAGTTTAGCATATTAACATGTTAAACAAACATATCAGTCAAACATGTTAAACAAACATATCAGTCAAAGATATTAGTTTAGCATATTAACATGTTAGTCAAACATATTAGTCTACATATTAGTCAAACATGTTAGTCAAACATATTAGTCAAACATATTGGTCAAGCATGTTGGTCAAACATATTAGTTTAGCATATTAACATGTTAAACAAACATATCAGTCAAACATGTTAAACAAACATATCAGTCAAAGATATTAGTTTAGCATATTAACATATTAGTCAAACATATCAGTCAAACTTATCAGTCAAACATGTTAGTCAAACATATCAGTCAAACATGTTAGTCAAACATATAAGTCAAACATATCAGTCAAACATGTTAGTCAAACATATTAGTCAAACATATCAGTCAAACATATCAGTCAAACATGTTAGTCAAACATATAAGTCAAACATATCAGTCAAACATGTTAGTCAAACATATCAGTCAAACATGTTAGTCAAACATATCAGTCAAACTTATCAGTCAAACATGTTAGTCAAACATGTTAGTCAAAGATATTAGTTTAGCATATTAACATGTTAGTCAAACATATCAGTCAAACATATCAGTCAAACTTGTCAGTCAAACATGTTAGTCAAACATGTTAGTCAAACATATTAGTCAAACATGTTAGTCAAACATATTAGTCAAACATATAAGTCAAACTTATCAGTCAAAGATATTAGTTTAGCATATTAACATGTTAGTCAAACATATCAGTCAAACATATTAGCCAAACATATCAGTCAAACATATTAGTCAAACATATTAGTCAAACATGTTAGTCAAACTTATCAGTCAAACATATCAGTCAAACATATCAGTCAAACATATTAGTCAAACATGTTAGTCAAACATATTAGTCAAACATATTAGTCAAACATGTTAGTCAAACATATTAGTCAAACATATTAGTCAAACATATTAGTCAAACATGTTAGTCAAACATATTAGTCAAACATATTAGTCAAACATATTAGTCAAACATATTAGTCAAACATATCAGTCAAACATATTAGTCAAACATATTAGTCAAACATATTAGTCAAACATACTAGTCAAACATGTTAGTCAAACATATTAGTTGAACATGTTGACATATTAGTTGACCAGTACCTAAAGATCCTATTAAAAATACTGATTCCATAAGATTGTCATGAGGAGTGCATTGAGAAGAACCTGTAGCCCTTTTGTGTACAGTTTGCTAGTGTATAACCTTATATTGTTTAAGGGAGAGGGAGTTTTACATGTAACCCTAAACTGAAGACACAGGCTTCACTGATCCAAGTGAACTATCCTGATATTCTCTCTTTAGCGCGTGCATGTACGCGCATGTGTGTGTGTCTGAGTAACCTTCAGTGGAGACAGACGTGATGTAGTCTAGAGAGCAGGGGAGTGTGTGTGAAAGGTACCTCCAGAGGACATGCATCGATCACCAGATCACACAAGGCCGCTGAGGAGATTCACTCAAGCACAGGCTGCCGAGCACAAAAGAGGCCACTCCATACAGACACACAGACACAGACACATAAACACACACACGCACACGCACATGCATACACACAGTAAATAACTCTCCTAACTCAATCTGTGTGAAGCACCTACTGGGCTAATTACCAGTAATTGGCTACTATTGGATTTCATAATCATCAACTCAATCCCTGTACAAATTAAAACCCCAAGGCTACATAAGATTACCGCCACTTATTTCACGTATACACTACAGGTCTCCATCTTTCCACTAACAAGCAAAGGAGTGAAATCTCAAAGGGAGATGATACTACCCTTCACCCTTTATGACAAAGAAACATAGAGGCACGTGTGTGTGCCTGGGTTTGTGTGCCTGGGTTTGTGTGCCTGTGTGTGTGTGTGTGTGTGTGTGTGTGTGTGTTTATGTGTCTGTGTGTGTGTGCCTGGGTTTGTGTGCCTGGGTTTGTGTGCCTGTGTGTGTGTGCCTTTGTGTGTGTGTGTGTGTGCGTGCGCATGTGCCTGTGTGTGCGTGTACGTGTGCGTGTGTGTGTGTGTTTGTTTGTGTGTGTATCCAGTTGTCGTGTGAGGGACACAACCAGGGTGTCATCAGGTTGTGTGAACATGCACTAGATGGTGAAATAAGAGGAACAGGAGGAATAGGAGAAACATGAGGAATAGGAGGAACATGAGGAATAGGAGGAACATGAGGAATAGGATGAATAGGAGGAACAGGAGGAATAGGAGGAACATGAGGATTAGGAGGAACATGAGGAAAAGGAGGAACAGGAGGAATAGGAGGAACATGAGGAATAGGAGGAACAGGAGGAATAGGAGGAACATGAGGAATAGGAGGAACATGAGGAATAGGAGGAACAGGAAGAATAGAAGGAACAGGATGTACAGGAGGAATAGGAGGAACATGAGGAATAGGAGGAACATGAGGAATATGAGGAACAGGAGGAACATGAGGAACAGGAAGAATAGGAGGAACAGGAGGAATAGGAGGAACATGAGAAATAGGAGGAATATGATAAACAGGAGGAATAGGAGAAATAGGAGGAATATGAGGAACATGAGGAATAGGAGGAACATGAGGAACATGAGGAATAGGAGGAACAGGCGGAATAGGAGGAACAGGAGGAATAGGAGGAACAGGATGAACAGGAGGAATAGCAGGAACATTAGGAATTGGAGGAACAGGAGGAATATGAGGAACATGAGGAATAGGAGAAATAGGAGGTATAGGGGAAACAGGAGGAATAGGAGAAATAGGAGGAATAGAAGGAATAGGAGAAATAGGAGAAACATGAGAAATAGGAGGAATATGACAAACAGGGGGGGTAGGAGAAACAGGAAGGAATAGGAGAAACAGGAAGTTATAGGAAGAACAGGAGGAATAGGAGAAACAGGAAGGAATATGAGAAACAGGAAGGAATATGAGAAACAGGAAGGAAGAACAGGAGGAATAGGAGAAACAGGAAGGAATAGGAGGAACGGGAAGGAATAGGAGAAACAGGAAGGAATATGATAAACAGGAGGAATAGGAGAAACAGGAAGGAATAGGATAAACAGGAAGGAATAGGAGGAACAGGAGGAATATGAGAAACAGGAGGAATAGGCAACCCTATCTAGCTTAAAAAGACATCAAACCACTGGAAAGGACCCAACAAGAAGATATGAACATTGACATACATTCTAAAAGGCGGATTAATTGCACTTTGAAGATGAAGAACGGCCACATAAATAAGTAAACAGACTACACAAACTTCTGCTTTACAACTAAAGAAACACCAATATTCCAGTAGCTGATTATCTTGTGATACTGCAGTTTTGCACATTAATACATCTGAGCACAGTTTCGGGGCATCCGGCAAATTACAGCAAATTTATGCTAATAGTACATAGACCATTTCTCCACGGTATGGACCATTTCTCCACGGTGTGGACCATTTCTCCACGGTATGGACCATTTCTCCACGGTGTGGACCATTTCTCCACGGTGTGGACCATTTATCCACGGTGTGGACCATTTCTCCACGGTGTGGACCATTTATCCACGGTGTGGACCATTTCTCCACGGTATGGACCATTTCTCCACGGTGTGGACCATTTATCCACGGTGTGGACCATTTCTCCACGGTGTGGACCATTTCTCCACGGTATGGACCATTTCTCCATGGTGTGGACCATTTCTCCACGGTGTGGACCATTTCTCCACGGTGTGGACCATTTCTCCACGGTATGGACCATTTCTCCACGGTATGGAAAGGTATGGACCATTTCTCCACGGTATGGACCATTTCTCCACGGTATGGACCATTTCTCCACAGTGTGGACCATTTCTCCACGGTGTGGACCATTTCTCCACGGTATGGACCATTTCTCCACGGTGTGGACCATTTATCCACGGTGTGGACCATTTCTCCACGGTGTGGACCATTTCTCCACGGTATGGACCATTTCTCCACGGTGTGGACCATTTCTCCACGGTGTGGACCATTTCTCCACGGTGTGGACCATTTCTCCACGGTATGGACCATTTCTCCACGGTATGGAAAGGTATGGACCATTTCTCCACGGTATGGACCATTTCTCCACGGTATGGACCATTTCTCCACGGTGTGGACCATTTCTCCACGGTATGGACCATTTCTCCACGGTGTGGACCATTTATCCACGGTATGGACCATTTCTCCACGGTGTGGACCATTTCTCCACGGTGTGGACCATTTCTCCACGGTGTGGACCATTTCTCCACGGTATGGACCATTTCTCCACGGTGTGGACCATTTCTCCACGGTGTGGACCATTTCTCCACGGTATGGACCATTTCTCCATGGTGTGGACCATTTCTCCACGGTGTGGACCATTTCTCCACGGTGTGGACCATTTCTCCACGGTGTGGACCATTTCTCCACGGTGTGGACCATTTCTCCACGGTGTGGACCATTTCTCCACGGTATGGACCATTTCTCCACGGTATGGAAAGGTATGGACCATTTCTCCACGGTATGGACCATTTCTCCACGGTATGGACCATTTCTCCACGGTGTGGACCATTTCTCCACGGTGTGGACCATTTCTCCACGGTATGGACCATTTCTCCACGGTGTGGACCATTTATCCACGGTATGGACCATTTCTCCACGGTGTGGACCATTTCTCCACGGTGTGGACCATTTCTCCACGGTGTGGACCATTTCTCCACGGTATGGACCATTTCTCCACGGTGTGGACCATTTCTCCACGGTGTGGACCATTTCTCCGCGGTGTGGACCATTTCTCCACGGTGTGGACCATTTCTCCACGGTGTGGACCATTTCTCCACGGTATGGACCATTTCTCCATGGTGTGGACCATTTCTCCACGATGTGGACCATTTCTCCACGGTATGGACCATTTCTCCACGGTATGGAAAGGTATGGACCATTTATCCACCGTATGGACCATTTCTCCACGGTATGGACCATTTCTCCACGGTGTGGACCATTTCTCCATGGTGTGGACCATTTCTCCACGGTATGGACCATTTCTCCACGGTGTGGACCATTTCTCCACGGTGTGGACCATTTCTCCACGGTGTGGACCATTTCTCCACGGTATGGAAAGGTATGGACCATTTATCCACAGTATGAACCATTTCTCCACGGTATGGACCATTTCTCCACGGTGTGGACCATTTCTCCACGGTGTGGACCATTTCTCCACGGTATGGACCATTTCTCCACGGTGTGGACCATTTCTCCACGGTGTGGACCATTTCTCCACGGTGTGGACCATTTCTCCACGGTATGGCGGGCCTCTGTCCTCTTTCTCCATCCAGGATCCTCAAATGAATTCTGGCCATGACACCACAGTCCATGGGGGACCCTCTGTTTTTTAAATTTTGTTTCACTTTCTCTGTACAATCAAAGCAAACATAGTGTGTATGTGTGTGTGTATGTGTGTGTCTTCTGTCCGTCTGGTCAAGACAGTGTCCATGGGCCATGCTGGACAGCCGCATTACATTACAGATCATGCACCACTTCGTTGGGGCCATACCACATTTCCAGATTGCTTCATGCACAAGCACGACTCCCACACAAGTTGACGTCAGTAAACTGAGAGGGGGGGATGAGAGAGAGAGAAATAAAGAGTGACAGGAGTAGAGAGACAGAGAGATGGGATATAAAGTGAAAGAGAGAAGGAGAGAAAGAGGGACAGAGAGAGAGACAGTGAGAGAGAGAGAGAGAGAGAGAGAGAGAGAGAGAGAGAGAGAGAGAGAAAGAGAGTGGGTGGGTGGGTGGGTGAGCATCGTCCTGAACTCAGTCCAAACTGCATGCCGTCACGATGAAGGGTATATCTTTTTATCAAGGTCTGCCAACGAGGCTACTCAGCCACCCCGACCTTCTGCGCAGACACATGGACACACAGAGGCTGCATCCCAAATAGCAGTCTATCACCTATTTAGTGCACTAAGTTTGACCAGACCCATGGGCTCTGGCCAAAAGTAGTAGTCTAAAGAGGGAATATATTGTCTCCGGTCAAAAGTAGTGCACTATATATGGAATAGAGTGCCATTTCGGACACAGCTAGAGACAACACAGTTGGTTCTGTGTAAGTTCCCAGAACATTTGTTAGGTCGTGGTAAATGTATGTTCACATAACACAAAAATGGTCCAGTCGTGCTGATCATTTTAGAATGTTTTAAACAAACATTCACCAGATGTTGCAAGAATGTTCCTAGAGCACATTTGATCTGTTCTTTAAAGGTTCCCAGAACATTTCATTAGGTCGTGGGATCAGTCTGGTGGAAATATTGTGGCAACATCACATAATATATTTTCCCAAAACACAAAAACTGTCCAGTTCTGCGGATGACTCTACAATGATTCTACACTGTACCTACCAACCTAATTAAATGTTCTGGGAACTTTTAAAGAACTCAGTAAGGCTGTTATGTCTACATCCTTGCAACATCAAAGGAAATATTGTGCACCCTGATACAAACATTATCTTAATGTCAGCACAACTGGACAGTTTAATTGTTTTGGGAACCTATCTATTGTCATATTCGCACAATGTTCCCAGAACCTAAAGAAACATTCTAGGAATAAATTAGAATCATTGCAGAATCATTCCCACAGCTGGACAGTGTTTCTGTTTTGGGAACACATCTTTTATGATGTCCCCATAACGTTCCCACCAGACTGTTCCCACAACCTAATAAAACATTCTAGGAACTTGTAAAGAACAGACTAAATGTATTCTAGGAACATTTTTACAACATCAGGTGATTGTTTTTTTCACCCGAAAATAAACATTGTAGAATCATACGCACAACTGGACAGTGATTGTGTTTTGGGAACACATCTTTCATGATGTCCCCATAATGTTCTCCCCAGACTGTTCCCACAACCTAATGAAACATTCCTGGAGACTTTAAAGGACAGACTAAATGTGTTCTGAGAATGCTCTTCTAATATAAGATAAATGTCTTTTGCACCCTAAAAGAAACATTAAAACCTAACTAAACATTCTGGGAACCTTTGATGAACTCACAACACGTGTTCTGGGAACGTTCTTGCAACATCAGGCGTTTTATACAAATATTGTATAATCATCAGCACAACTGTGAAAGTTGTTGTGTAATGAGAATATTTGCCGCAACCTAACTAATGTTCTGGGAACTTTCACAGGACCAATTTTGGTTTGCTGGTACAGTGTGTTTTTACATTACGTGGAAACCTAATGACAACTTTTGTGGAATGCTCTGTTTTGGTTGTTACAGATGTTGTGCACAACATTTTAGTGAATGTTAGGAGAACATTCCAAGGATATTTCATTAAAAACATGTTTTTAAAGAAGATTTTGTTATGTTTTTGGGATGTTTTCATGCTAATGTTAGATAAAATCCTAACGATAATTGAACATTGTACTGCAGTGGGCTAAATCAGGGTCACACAAAGTGTTTATTGGTAGTCTTAAACAAATCTACAATGAAACATAAGTTTACACCTCACACATGGTTCTGGGCTTAAAAAAGAGGAACCCGTGTACCATGTCAGATATAGAGTTGAAATGTATAAAATGTTGAGTTTGCATCCCAATAATATACATCACAGAAGACTCAAACAGTTTTGTTATATTTCACATAAAAAACACCGGATTTTCGTCTTTAAGGAGACATATATACAGTTGAAGTCGGAAGTTTACATACACCTTAGCCAAATACATTTCAACTCCATTTTTCACAATTCCTGACATTTTATCCTAGTAAAAATGATGCTCATTACGCTCATTACTCATATCTGCTGTCCTGCGCCTGACTCCTCCACACCGACGAGGGTAGGCAGATGCACGGGATGAGGGTAGACAGATGCACGGGGACGAGGGTAGGCAGATGCACGGGGATGAGGGTAGGCAGATGCACAGAGATGAGGGTAGGCATAATTGAATTCCAAAATATCAAACCCCTCATTCATCCCCATCATCACAGCTGACTTTTCTGTCAGGTTATATTCATGTACATTGAAGTGGATCTAGAAGAATGTAAAACTATTGGAATATACAATATTACATATTTTACCTGGTTTTGCCTGTTTGTGATCACCATTGTACAGTTAAACCTTGTTGTAAATTGGGAGGGTGGTATTATTAAATAATTCTCACCTGATGTTATAAAAGATGCAGTTTAGGGATGCAATAGATGTGATGCATTGTTTCTGTATAGCTTTAGCCAAAGGCCTAGCCATCACAAGCCAGACCAAAGACCAGAAAATACATTGACATGCATTAGAGCAGAACGAGTAGAGTATTACCTTATTGATCCCAACTTGGGAAATGTTTTTGTCACTTGAAGCATCATCAAGGATTACAAGGACAAGACAAGTATCAATGATACAGATAATACAAAAGCAAATATCAAGACACAATCGAGGGCACCTGCAGAAAGATTTAACATACTTTAATTAGCAATATAAAAGCCCAATAAGTTGACTACAATCCAGAACGTTGAATACAAAAACCTACAAGTAAACCATATCTAAAGTGAGATCATTCATATGCGTTTTGATGCTGAAATGTTTTGATGCCATGTCTCGTTTCAAGTGATAGAACTGGATTACATTTCACCATCCTAACTAATATAAGTGACGTGTTCTGGCGTCAGGCCAGTAAACGGTCTAGCACTGTCTGGCGTCAGGGAAATTACCACTCAACTGGCCAACGCTAAATCATTTGTGGGGCTTTGAGAAAGACATCCGGATTCATACATAACAAATGATCAGCTTTTCTAACTTTGATGAATGTCAGATCTTATAATGCATATTTCATATGTGACTCCAAGCTAACAAGGGTCAATTTAGTAATCAATTTAGTTTCCCACTGTAACATGTTTCTTTGAAGACCTCGGTAGATATATAAGCTAGGTAGATAAATAAGGTAGGTAGATATATAAGGTAGGTAGATATATAAGGTAGGTAGATATATAAGGTAGGTAGATATCATTTTTGGGGGGTGAAGGGGGCTTAGGTAGGCGCTGCAATGGTTAAGAGGAATCTGAAAGACTTGAGAAAGATAGAGGAGACGCTGCAAGGACAAACTATCGATCGACTCCATGCTGTACTGTCAGTGTTCCCACCCAGATAGAAGTTCAGAGTTCCCTTCCGAATCACATGTCTCTCTCGCTGTCTCTCTCTCTCTCTTCCCAAAATCACCTAAAACAAAAATCACAGAAACCCCCAGAACGTTGTTATGACAACATACTGAAGCTTCAGTTTCTTCTTTTGTGATGCATTTGACAGCTTTCAGATGTTTAGAGTGCAACGCAGCTGTCACTGGCGGGGCTACAGCATGTATTGTACACCCTGCCTTGTGAAAGTACAAGAGAAGCAGTCAGTCTATTTCAGCACCACGGACAGCGACTTTAGAACAGATAGCAAGCGCCAATTTTTATTTATTTATTTATTTTATTTCACCTTTATTTAACCAGGTAGGCTAGTTGAGAACAAGTTCTCATTTACAACTGCGACCTGGCCAAGATAAAGCAAAGCAGTTCGACACATACAACAACTCAGAGTTACACATGGAATAAACAAACATACAGTCAATAATACAGTAGGGAAAAAAGTATATATACAGTGTGTGTAAATGAGGTAAGATAAGGGAGGTAAGGCAATAAAATAGGCCATAGTGGCGAGGAATTTACGATACAGCAATTAAACACTGGAGTGATAGATGTACAGAAGATGAATGTGCAAGTAGAGATACAGGGCTGCAAAGGAGCAAAATAAATAAATACAGTATGGGGATGAGGGGGATGGGCTATTTACAGATGGGCTATGTACAGTTGCAGTGATCTGTGAGCTGCTCTGACAGCTGGTGCTTGAAGTAAGTGAGGGAGATAAGAGTCTCCAGCTTCAGCGATTTTTGCAGTTCGTTCCAGTCTTTGGCAGCAGAGAACTGGAAGGAAAGGCAGCCAAAGAAGGAATTGGCTTTAGGAGTGACCAGTGAAATATACCTGCTGGAGAGCGTGATGCGGGTGGGTGCTGCTATGGTGACCAGTGAGCTGAGATAAGGCGGGGCTTTACCTAGCAAAGACTTGTAGATGACCTGGAGCCAGTGGGTTTGGCGACGAGTATAAAGCGAGAGCCAACGAGAGCGTATAGGTCGCAGTGGTGGGTAGTATATGGGGCTTGAGGTCTAGAGTGTCTCCCCCTTTGAAGAGGGGGATGACCGCGGCAGCTTTCCAATCTTTGAGGATCTCAGACGATAAGAGAGGTTGAACAGGCTGGTAATAGGGGTTGCAACAATTTCGGCAGATCATTTTAGAAAGAGAGGGTCCAGATTGTCTAGCTCGGCTGATTTGTAGTGGTCCAGATATTGCAGCTCTTTAAGAACATCAGCTATCTGGATTTGGGTGAAGGAGAAGCTGGGGAGGCTTGGGCGAGTTGCTGTAGGGGGTGCAGGGCAGTTGACCAGGGTAGTGGTAGCCAGGTGGAAAGCAGTATCAAATTCCCTTCTGAAGTTGCCCTCAAAGCTGCTTCATATTTATGATTAATGATTGTGTCAAATCGTTTTTATAACGTATCAATATATAATCAATTGAAATTAAGTTTATGAAGCTATTTCAATATAGTCTGAAATAGCTTACAATTTTGTTATGCAAACAATCTAACTTGGCCTAGACTTCATGGGCGCTTCAATGTGTTGTAATTATTTCCATTATTCTCATAGGTCTAAAAAAAAGACTAAACAGTAGTATTTGTTAAATTAAAGTAATAGATTCAGGTATAATTTATTAAATTACAAAACGTGTAAAGGCAGCGCTGCATTTTGCAATTGATCCAACATGCTATGGCTGATTGTAATAGCGGTACGCGCCTTCTCTTTTGCACAAACAGACAGCTTTAATAGCCACCAAAAATGGCTCTGTAAACCCGAACCGTGGTTTATGTCCTGTATCTAAACCGCCCTCTATCCACCACTTCCTCCAACGTGAGCAAACAACTCTGGCTTATCTGCTGCTAAACATTTCTGATACAACTCCCTGAACGCTCGGACACAGTGGATGACACTGTAGGCTATAGCTCCACTTCTCCGCTGTTCCTTTAAGCAGCGCTTGCTGATCAGCTGGTGGGACTGTTCAGTTTGGTGCCGCTTGGCCCGTGCTAGAGAGCGTAGAGAGCGGGTAAGAAGTTGCGCAACCCGCCCTGGCTCAGGCTAGCAGATAAAAGCCCGGGTAGTGATTGAAAGAGATGGTAAAAAGGAATTAGCACAGGCATAGAGAGCGAGAGAGAGAGAGAGAGAGAGAGCGAGAGATAGAGATGAGCGAGAGAGAGAGCGCGAGAAAGGGGGAGATTTTCCACAAAGCTTTTTTTCTTTCTGCGCTTGAACATCCCGGATAAAGCTGAGCTTGTAAAGTGGGAAAGTACGAGCACCAGACCTTCCTCAACGTCAATATTTTCATACTTTTGATACTCTTTCAAGCTGGAATTCACGCTTTCGCTTTTTTTCTCCAACTCCCATTTCCAGATCTAGGACACGGTCATCCGTGGTGTAATAAAAAAGTAACAGGCACGAGAAAAAAGTAACAAGGAGACCGCATCAGATAACCAGAGTGTAGTACAGTAGCCAACACCACCGCGGGAGCCCGGTAGTGAATGGAGCCGTGCGGTGCTTATGGCAGAGGGGCGTTCGTAAAATAATGGGACACGGAGTGGCTCTCCCAGATGAACCTTCGAAGTAAGTAGGCTAAATAAGTGTTTTATCTAATAAATCTGACCCGCTTCAGAATGTTTGACTGTTAAAATAAATTCTGAGGAGATTACGAGACCTATTCGAAGTGAGACTAAAACGCAACGCTCACTTCGAGACTATTAGACTAAATTGTCACTCACTACTCTAAATGTTGTTAGGCCTACTCTATAATAAATTCAAAAGTTGTCACTTTATATAAATGTTTAGAAATAATGTTATTTATGACCAAATTAAATGCAGCCTGATCGGTTGCTACTTTCGATTCGGGCTGCTGAAAGCGAGCAGAAGCAGCAGTCTGTCAGACACACCCTATAAGGTATTTCGAGCCAGAGAACCGCTTTGGCACTTCAAAACTATAAACTGAAAAAAGCTTCACCTAATTTTCGTGGAATACATATTTGTGGGATTCTGGCCACATCGTAGCCGGACAGTGAAGAGGGTCAGTGTCATTCCCATTAAAACGTATTTTGTGACCTCTGGTCTTCTAGCATTTTGATGCCAATTCAAACTCTCACGCATAGGCGGCACTGGCACGTGTATTTCCGCAGGGGCGCAACCAGGACAGCAGAGGTGTGCGTAATAATTTACTAAGCGCCATGTCAGCTATAAGCATGTTAAATTAATGCATGGTGACGCAGTTGAAGCTAGGACAATTCATGTTTCATGGAATGAATTAAATAAGTGGTGGGGTGACATTCACTTGCTAGTTCACCCCCCCTCCCATGCATATAACGCATACGAACTTATTTTTCAAAGAAAGGGGACGAGCTTTCCACTCTATAATGAACAATCCAATACGTCTCACCCCAAAAGCACACTCACACACCCGCAACTTTTGAAACTCGGCATCAAACCTTGTATGACTTAAAAGCTCGTGTGTAACTCTCGAAATATTCTCTCTGAAATATGTTACATGCACGACGATGTACAGCATTACATACAAACATCTGTTTGATACTTTGCTACAAATCTCATCCTTGTCAGTCTACATGGTTTTGATCTATTTCTTGGAAATTCAGATGGTAAAAATAAGGAACGAAATGTCCCGTCTCGGAAAATAAGAACAATGGGATGATCAAGATAGACTAGACCTACTCACTGATAGGTATACTGGTCTCTCTCTCTCTACCTCTCTCTTTCAATAATATCTGTAGTATATAATATTCTCTCTCTTTCACTCTATCATTTCTATAATATCTAATATTTTCATAATTCCCCTCATTTTCCCAGGACTATCACTGAGGCAAGGTGCCGGACCGGGGCATCACGACCTGATGGATGTATCTAAGTACGTCGTCACCTCATCCTCCCTCGTAGCGGACAGCTCTTGTCTCTCCCAGCGGAAAAGGACCTCTGAAGTATGGATTTGTTCTGCTGATATCCCAACGACCCCTACCGCCACCACCACAGCACTGGCACCACTATGGTTGAAGTAGATGTGAAGTTTCATAGTGACTTTCGCCTCCCCCTGGTCCATTTTTTGTCCGTCTTTTCCAAACCAGGCGTCAAAACAATAAAGTGTCATTTCCTAAAGAAGCCGTGATTATTTGTGTGTCCACTTCTATTGAACGGCTCTACAGTTATTTATCTTAGTGCATTTGTATTTGTTTTCCCTCATAACTGAACCGTCCCCTATCGCTCAGTTGAGCACGTAGACTCATCATGGTGATGCCAAAGTTACTTTCTGTCTCTGTATGATCCCTAGTCGCGTTCCATGCTTTTCGCCCAAGCTCTGACTACCGTGGCCTCTCTTGCCCTTCACCGCCAGACCCCACTCATCGTCGGACCCCGCTCGTGGCTTTCCCAGGACCTGCCATGCTCTGTCAGGCCGTGTTGCTCCTCCTGCACTGCTTCGCCTCTTTGACACTGGGCCAGTACGACCTGTGCAAGTCCCTGGTGAGCACGGACGATGGCGCGGTGTGGGAGCAGTATGCATGCCAGCCCAAGGCCCAGTCCATGAAGGACTACATGCGGGTCAAGGTGGACCCACCAGGCATCACCTGTGGGAACCCACCTGAGAGATTCTGCACTCTGGTAAGTTGAATAAGTGGCGTGGTGGGTTTATTGGATTGCACTGAAATTGATGTCTGAAGTTGCTGCTGTGAGCAGGGGCAATGATTTGTTTAGTTGGGGGGCCTAGGGGTGACCAAGCACAAGTTATGGGTGGACATGGGAAATCAGCAACGTGTATCAGAAATAGCTTTGAAAATTGTCTTAAACTAACACTGGTCAATCAGCCCCAACAGTTGATTAGGCTGCAGCTGCTCACATTAGTGGGAAAAAAGAGACAGCAGCAGACGATGCTGTGTCCTGAGACAGACTGATGATTCGAGGGGGAAAATGGCAGAAGCGGATGTTCCGTTTGAATCAGATGGCGTGTCAAGAGGAGATGAGCGAGAAGGATTGCATTCCAGTGGAGAATACAAAAGGAAATAAGAGAAGTAAAGTGGTAGTGGAATCGAGTAAATCCAAGCCTAGTTCTGATTATTTTTTGGTCAGAGTAAGGGCTTTTGGATCGATGTCACCTGGGAGATCCGATTGAAGTCTATAAAAATGGTGGATGCGTTGCATGAGGTGGCGTTGATGAGAGTATTGTTGTTGTTGTGAATCTATGGAACAGAAGGAGCTTGCTCTGCGCCTCAACAAGAAATCGGATTGGAATGTGTCGTGTGTGGCTCTTCAAAGCAAGGTGTCTATCAAGGGCGTTATCGCTGGTGTGGCACTAGAAGTGAATGCAAAGCATATGTGAAGAATTGAATCAAGTGATTGGTGCACACTGACTGACCTGCATGATGGGTGGAGTGAGGAAGCCCACTCCATCCATTCTATTGCTTTTTCTCACATGCATTCTCACATGCATTTAGATTTTATGAGGTGAGAGCTTTCATGCCCAAACCCATGCAGTGTGATAAATGCAAAATATTTGGTAATGTGTCGAGTGTATGTAGACAGGAGGGGTATCGTATACCAGCTGAGCCAAATGCTGCAATTGTGGTGGTGAACATGCACCCACATTTCTGAAGTGTCCTGTTAGGGTGAAGGAGACGGAGGTGGTAAGAATAAGGGCTGTCCAGCATGTCTCCTATCTGGAGGCAGTGAGAAGATTGGAAGAAAGCAGTGGGGTTGAGGAAGTAATGGTAGTAGGAGTAGAGGAACCAGAGAATATTCCTTGTCAGAGGGATCCTGACATGTTGCATGTTAAGAAGGTGGACTTTGTAGCATTTATTACATTGGTTATCAACTGCACAGCGCAAACAGAAAGGAGATCTGAGGAATTGTGAGTGCAGCTGAGCGTTTTTTGGGACTCAGGGATTTTACAGCAGAGGCATTACAAGGAATCCTGAATCCTGAATCCTGAATGCTCTGTCCTCACAGGCACCTGCACCTGTTTAGGGATGGGATTTGAACTGTGACTGAAGGAGTGGGATGGTTTTTATTATTATTATTATTATTCTGTGTGTTGCCGGGTCCCACCCTCCATTCCCGCAAATTGATTTTGTTTTGGTGTTTCAATACCCCGTATAGTAAGTAGGTGGCAGAAATACAGTCTGCCTTAAAGAAGAAGAAGAACGGATACAAAATACTTTGAGTTTAAGATAACCTTTGTTATTAAACTTATACTTTAAGTTCCTTATTTATAAGCATTTGTGTTGGTAAATTATGTAATAGAGCCTAAGTTTGTAGCATTTACTCTGCCTCACTGAGCCTCTGTACCCTGAGACCCTCTTAGCTCTGGTCTGTGGCAGTGGCCTCTCCCCAGGCTCTGCCACAATTGCATTGAATAACTTCTTCAACTCTTAATTTGTATCTGCCCTAATTTATTCAAATTAATCCATTTGAAAATGAAAATATTCAAGTTAGAAACATCATGTTCAGTGCTAACGCCCCCTCCAAGGAATTGTTTCTCCCCTCCAAGGAATTTATAGAAAGCTGATTTAGGCCTACTGCATTTCTAAACAAAGCTCTAAAATGCTATTTAGAGAGCTGCAAAAACAATGCTATTTAGAGAGCAGCAAAACAACGCTATTTAGAGAGCGGCAAAAACAACGCTATTTAGAGAGCGACAAAAACAACGCTATTTAGAGAGCGACAAAAACAGCTCTATTTAGAGAGCGGCAAAAACAGCTCTATTTAGAGAGCGACAAAAACAACGCTATTTAGAGAGCGACAAAAACAACGCTATTTAGAAAGTGGCAAAAACAACTCTATTTAGAGAGCGGCAAAAACAACGCTATTTAGAAAGTGGCAAAAACAACGCTATTTAGAAAGTGGCAAAAACAACGCTATTTAGAGAGCGGCAAAAACAACGCTATTTAGAGAGCGGCAAAAACAACTCTATTTAGAGAGCGACAAAAACAGCTCTATTTAGAGAGCGGCAAAAACAACTATATTTAGAGAGCGGCAAAAACAACTCTATTTAGAGAGCGGCAAAAACAACTCTATTTAGAGAGCGGCAAAAACAACTCTATTAAGAGAGCGGCAAAAACAACTCTTATTTAGAGAGCGGCAAAAACAACTCTATTTAGAGAGCGGCAAAAACAACGCTATTTAGAGAGCGGCAAAAACAACGCTATTTAAAGAGCGGCAAAAACAACTCTATTTAGAGAGCGGCAAAAACAACTCTATTTAGAGAGCGGCAAAAACAACTCTATTTAGAGAGCGGCAAAAACAAGCCAAAATGACTGCATCCATGATCATCTTGGTACTGTAGCTTCATTCACCTCAGTCGATAAGGGACATGCATACAATTCTAGGACAAACACATGCCATACAGCAACTAGCTGCTACACACTAGCTCAGCACTGGGATTACAAACCCTAGTTCAGTTTCCTGTCAAATCAAACAGTAGTTACCTGGCCATTTTACCTCTGCGCTGCTTTCATCAACCAAGGGTGGCCAATCTACAATTCAGTGAACAACTGAGCAAGGCATAACTTATCGCATTGTGTGTCATTTGCCATCAACACTAGTCTATCTCAGCATGACATTGGGAAAGCCTAGTTTGTTGGAGGCGTTAAATAACACAGTAGAAGGTGATAGCAGCATTTTCACTCAATAAAGGAAAGAGCTGGAGAAAAAACATACCATTTTATTTGGCTTAGGCAGGTCGGAACCTCCTGATGCGGCGTGAATTCAAGCGGGCTCGGGTGGGCTTTGGCCAAGTTTGGCGGGCACCAAAAGTCATGACACCAGTGAAATTACTTGGCAATGGGCTGGAGCTCACAGAGAATGGTCCGGGGGTGTTGTTTGCATTGTGTTGGCAGACTGTCATCCGGCTTGATTGGGTTTTTTCGAAAGACTTCAAATTTTGCCTGGTAAAGGGCATAAAGTATTGAGAGGGGAGAGGGGAGAGGGGGGAGTATCTCTCGTTTCAAGAACACTAACTGGGTGAGGGTGGAGAACTGCAGGAGAATAGTGGGCATTACTATGCAATTCTCAACGTGTATTTCCCAGCTAGGTTGTTGAGTGGAATGAAACTCTAAAAATAGGACAATTTGAACGTTTGAGACTTAGGCCATCTTTAGCTGAGCTACAACATACCGCTTCCTTTTAATTGTCACAACTTGACACGATCTGAGATGTGTTTACTTAATGTGTTAGGTTCAGTACCACCTGGCTGGACAGTCTCTGTTAGCTGCCCAGTCGATGAGTCAGTGAGGTAATCAGATGAGCGATGACTTCCAACCAAAGGCAGAGATACATGAATTTAATAGGGGACAATTGATTCACTCATTATTCACTGATGTCTCAGAAACACACACACACACACACACACACACACACACACACACACACACACACACACACACACATTAGAGGCCCTCCCACTATTGAGACTAACAACAGGACTCCGGGATAATTTAACAATGTAAAGCAGAGCAGATAGGTAGAGAGAAAATTAGAGATGAGGTAGAGGAGAAAGATGAAGAGAGGGAGAAAAGAGCGAGAGAGAGGGAAAGAGAAGACTGAGAAAGAGGGAGAAATAGAGTGAGAGAGACACTTGGGCATTCTGTATCTTGCCCCTAATGGCAGGGCCCAGCCCGGGCCTGCTGCTGGAAACTTCTACAATTATGTTTCTGAGCAATGAAATATTGATGCTCTCCTTAATGGGCTTCTACCTTACAAGGACCCCAGGATGCTAGCCACCATGGTACGTTCCGTTTCATTCCCCATCCGTAGGCTCCTTCCCTTCTCCCGGAATGTTTCATAGGGGAGGAGTTATGGGGGGAATCTGGGATTTGAACGATCTAGCCTTAGTGGCCATGTACTATTATAATCTCCACCGGCACAGCCAGAAGAGGACTGGCCACCCCTCAGAGCCTTTCTAGAGAGTTTTTCCTAGCCACCGTGCTTCTATATCTACATTGCCTGGTTTCTGTATAAAAGCCCATTTACGCTTGAGGGTGTGATGCAATTGCGGCGCCTCCAGAAGCACGCAGAGGCTGCTCTCACCGTGCACCTCCCGAAAGTTTTAACAATGTGGAGGGCTCCATATACCTCCGCATTGACGTGATTGTTTGACGGTAGGTGGGGGCTGGAGGTCCTGTGTTAACACAAACTCACTTCCTTGACAACTTTCTTCACAACAGCTCTGCTCAACAGCGCTGCACTACTCCGCGAAGCGCAAGAAGTATGAATGCCCTGACTTCTGCAGAGGCATTGTCACCTTAAACGCTGCATGACCAATGCAGACATCAGAATGACCATGCAGCGTCTTTGAGCACTTTGTGACATCTGCTAATGTAAAAAGGGCATTATAAATCAATTTGATTGAGTGAAATTTGATTGAAATCAGATTCTTCTTAGTCAGCAATTTTTAGTATCGACTGGGATCTTTATTTATTTACTTTTTAATTTATTTAACCTTTATTTATTAACAAGGCAAGTCAGTTAAGAACAAATTATTATGTAAAGGCTACAGAAGCCTTTCTTCTGGGTTTACCATTCTGCATACTTCCTTCCTTCCCCGAAGTGTGCACTCGTTCACTCTCTCAAAATCCTTTATTTAGATAAGTAAAAAAAAAAGCCATCTTGGTGTTCATTGGAATAAGTAACAAACTGAGAAAATCTGTGTGTCTACAGCATATGTTTGTGCGTGTGTTAGGGCAGTTCGGCATGTCTACGTATGCATTGGTGGACAGCGCTGTGGGGGTGAAATGGTTTGAGTTCCATAGATGGGTTGGTTGTTTAGCAACAAAAACCAACTTGTGTGCAACTATGGGGCAAAACAGAGAGGGTTGGCTTAGATTTTGTCTCCAATGTTTATTGAAAACTTATATAAAGTTGCACAATGAGCACTTGTTGTCTTTCAAATACATCGTTACAGTTGTTGGTTAGCTAACTAGCGAATTTTAGCCATGTTAGCATAGACGTGACATCAGTCAAAATACCTAAAAACAAGACATGGTATCAAGGACATGATAAAACTAGCTTAAATGAGCCACTTATGGTTCACCACGTCAGCTTCTTGTCAATGTTGCTAGCTATTTGGTCCTACCAGCTCTCACAGTCTCGAGTCAGAATTAGACTAATTAGATGTTTCTAAAACATCACATTTAGAAGTTGTTCTAATAGTCAAATTTCAAAGTGTTTAAGCATTAACTTAAGTTCAGGAATTAACTCAGGAATCTTAAGGTTAGGCATTCAGTCCAAATGGTTAATGTAAAGGTTAAGGTTTGGGATAGGCTTAAAATTAAAATAAATTATATTGCTGGATTCAAACTGGCAACCTTTGGAATACTAAAATACTGACTTGTATCACGGGTTACCTGGCTGATCATGCCATCCATGTGAGTGTGTGTGTGTGTGTGTGGTTTGTCCTCTGACAAATCAATTGTATGTTTCGGTGTTCCTCAAGGTTTAATTTTAGGACAACTGTTGTTTTCACTACATATTTTACCTCTTGGTGATGTCATTCGGAAACACAATGCTAACTTTCATTGCTATGTGGATGACACAAAGCTGTACATCTCGATGAAACACAGTGAAGCCCCAAAATTGCCTACCCTGGAGGCCTGTGTTTCAGACAAACATTTACTTTAATTTTAAACTTGAACAAAACAGAGATGCTAGTTATAGGTCCCAAGAAACAAAGACATATTCTGTTGGATCTGACAATTCATCTTGATGCTTGTATAGACGTCTCAAAAAACACTCGGCGTTACTCTGGACCCTCTGGACTATTGGTCATATACCACAAACCCAGAGGTGCCTTGATGCTATTATTAACTGGTTACCAATGTAATTAGAGCAGGAAAAATACATGTTTTGTTATACCCATGGTATATGGTCTGATATACCACGGCTGTCAGCCAATCAGCATTCAGGGCTCGAACTACCCAGTTTATAATAGTCCCATGTACTATTAGTAAGGCTTGATTGAAGCTCAATGTTAAATTAAAATCTCCCTACTATTATATCTAAGCCAATATGACACCAACGTCGATGAAAATTAATCAACTTGATTGTAGGTACACAACACATTCTCCGCCTCTCGTCATGATCCATCTGTCCGTTTTTGAGAACCACTATAACATATTTTAAACAGGGTTGTTAGCATTAAGGTTGTCAGACAATTTTTTGCCCAAACCTTGATCAAATTCTAGACACTGCAGCGTCCATAAGGGGACAATTAGACTTGGATCCATTTGAACTGAATACGTTTGTACAATAGGTGCAACAGTTCTAATAAACTGTTTAATTTATCGCTCCCATGTGCACATTTCGGTCAATAAAAAATCAACAATGTGCTGCCTTTTGTAGCATTTATGACAATGCATATGTCTTTTCAGCCGAATCTCAGAGTTCTAAAACCAGGACCAACAACTTGGTTGCTGTGCAACAGAAGCAGCTTGCAGGCTAGCAGCTGTAGCTAGCTAGCTAACACCAGTAGATGAGAAGAAAGCTACAAGCAAAATAAGCTAGCTAGCTAGGTATATTTAGCTATGGATGGTTTTTCATATGGTTGAAGTCATCTGTGTAAACTAA
Source organism: Oncorhynchus clarkii lewisi (assembly GCF_045791955.1). Lineage (NCBI taxonomy): Eukaryota > Metazoa > Chordata > Actinopteri > Salmoniformes > Salmonidae > Oncorhynchus > Oncorhynchus clarkii. Next base: position 15,193,865 of record NC_092151.1, read on the forward strand.
ATCAGAGCACCAACAAATAAGCTAGCGAACGTCCTTGTCTGCTATTATAGCCAGATAGCTAGCCAACTAGCCAGTAGCTACAAGCCAACAAGACTGTATAGATAGTGCACCATCCACAACTCAATGTTGACAATATAAGCGAAGTAAAGTTCATATTCAACACCAAACTTTGGGAAACTGCCACGTTGCTAACTTATAATACATCTATCTATTCTGGCATGTTACAGTCAAATCGGCTAGATAGCTACGTGTGCAGCCAGATGTCATTTTCAGCACAAACCTTGCTAGCTACCCTACATTTCCTCAACCAAGACCAGCCTCTCACAACATTAACTGCAGCTGATAAAACAAATTGTCTTGATAAAAATGCACTTGCAAGTAGCGTACCGGCTGTGCATTACAGTGAGTATACACATTAGCTAGCTAGCTAATTAGCTAGATCAACAGACGAGACAGAAGACATGTTCGAACAACCAGAAAAAATTCCAGCCCTTACATTATGATGCATTAATTCAGTACACCCTCCACTGTCAATGCAATTTTCTTCATGCCATTTTAATCCAAATTTGCACTGACTGACCAAGTGTCAAGTTACTTTTCAGTGTATTCCCAAAGACCTGAACTTAGTAAGCAAAATTGTTTAAAATACATATTTTCCAGACATTGAAGTTAGGTTCATTTTAGGTTCTGAATGAAAGGTGAAAATAAGTATTTTCAGGAAGTTTAAAATATGTATTTTCCATATGTAGAAAATTTATTTTTGCTGTAGCTCTGAACTAACTATTCAAGAGCTTGAGGATTAGTTGACAAGTTGAATCGTATGTGCTAGCTCTGGAATAGATCAATTACATGGAACAGCCTGGGGTCCCCATGGAGAGGTTTGAGAACCACTACTCTACTGTACGGTGCTGTCCAAACTTGTGAAACATAGATGTCTATGCTTGGTTCAGATTTGGTCCAGTACAGACTGGACCAAATCTGAACCAAACATTGTTTGCCGGACCAGAACAGAAATCAACGTCCGTGGATGAGATTCCCTAAAAACATTCCCCTTCGATACAGCTACAACTTTTTCTAGCAGGTTAGGAGAACATACCAGCAGGTTAGGAACATTAAAGCAGCAGGTTAGAAAAACTAACCTGCTAAAAAAAGCAGAGGTGAAAGTAAGGCTGTACGCCTTACCGTTAAAACATGAGCCTATCACAATAATTCAAATGAAATGTCAAAACTGTAGGCTATTACACCACTTTTTATCATTACTGCATGTCAGAGGCATGAAAAAATAGCAAATGGACTTGAAAACAGGTGGTATAGCCTACGCTAGAAAATGTGATAGGGTTTAACAAAAAGATAGAATTTTGCCAAGGCAGAGATGAGTGGCCAACACCGAGACGTGCGCCGACAGCAGTGGACACACAAATTCTGGCCTAATGCCAATCGCCAAATGTCATGACACTTTGTGGTGTTTTGAGTAACAGTCTCTTACCATTCACCACTGTTTGGAGGCTGGTAATATGTTGTGAGTGGATGAACGTGTGCAGGTAGCCTAGTAATGGAGCCCTTTGACATGATTGTCTGACAATCAGATGAAACATCATGACTGGTTGTGTTTATGCCACAATAAAAGGTAATGCATTTAAAAAAAAAAAATGACTAGGCCCACAGAGATCCCATTGAATGAATGAATGAATTAAATTATATGATTACCACATAAAAAAAATTGTTGCGTGCACATATAGGAGGTCCCGTACCGGGAAGAAATTCATTGTACTTCCCCCCCCTGATGAAGTCACTTGTTTTTAGGGAGTCCCGTCTTGGACGTTGAAGTCAAGGCCAGTCCGGACTGCACCAAACAAAGAAAAAGACTCCCAAAAGATGTCGACGTAGGTCCCCTTAGTGGGAAGTAGCCATCAACAAGTAAAAAACTGGAGGGGAGTCTGTGGGGACTCGCCCTGAATTTTTGTTTTCTTTCCTAATGCTCACTCATATTCAGTACTTTAATAGTCACTTACAGGAACTGGTATGTTCTTAATGTAAAGCAGCTGTTGATATTCACCCCCCACCCCTCTTTAATGGGAGAATCCACATGTTTTGCATAAATGCAAATAGCCAAATCTATGAAGTAATAGCCGTGGCCCGTTTTCCCGATAGTGATGGAACTTAAGCTTATGACTGTTTTAACAATGTATCGTTTCTATAACGGCCAAAGAACTCGTGCGTTTCTCAAAACACCACGTATGGAGAACTTTCAATAAGTGCGTTGTTAGAGCATGTGTCGATGCTGATAGGATCGAAAGAAAGGGCTGCTCTCGGATCAGCGTTCTCCATTCATATCTTACGTTAACATTAGATACTGACCATGGGCCAGCTCCTAGAAAGAAAATATCACCTATGGCTGCAAATATTGAGGAGGCTTATTCTAATGCTTAGGCTATGCACTAAATCAAATATTTGGCACATCATTGACCACATGTTGTTAGGCTTACACATCATGAAATTGAGGCAAAAATTACAGACGGTAGCCTACAATTAGCTAAATAGAACTCAGTTGATTGAACATGACATTTATTTAAATATGATTGAAATACACAGTGTACAAAACATTAGGAACACCTTGCTAATATTGAGTTGCACCCCTTTTTTCACTCAGAATAGCCTCAATACCTCTGGGCATGGACTCTAAAAGGTGTTGAACGTGTTACTTGGGGATGCTGGCCCATGTTGACTCCAATGCTTCTCACAGTTGTGTCAAGTTGGCTGGTAGTGGATCTCTACTCTGAATATTTTGTTCAATCTCATCCCACAGATGCTCAATTTGATTCAGATCTGGTGACTGGGCAGGCCACTGCAATAAGCTGAATTCACTGTCATGTTTGTGGAACCATTCCTGGACAATCCTAGCCTTGTGGCATGGGGCATTATCCTGCTGCAAAAATACATTTGCAGATGGATACACTGCTGCCATGAAGGGATGCACCTGATTGACAATGATGTTCAGATATCCTGTGGCATTCAAACGTTGCTCCACTTTTATCAAGGGGCCCAATGTGTGTCATGAAAACACACCACCAGCCTGCAATATTGACACACGGCATGATGGATGCATGTACTCGTGGTTTTCTCCATACCTAGTCCTTCCATCAGCGTAAAACAGCAGGAACCGGGATTCATCAAACCAGGCAATGTTTTTACAATTCTCCAGTGTCCAGTGTTTTCGTTCTGTAGCCCACTGCACTCGCAGTTTTATTTTTGAGCTGAAAGAAGTGGAACCCTGTAATGTCGACAGCTGCCATACACCATTCATGTCAAGGTACAACAAGTTGTGCATTCTTTTATGGGTCTTTGGGTACCAATGTTGTACTGGACTGTCAGTGGACTAACTCCAGAATTCTGCACAATTCGTGCCTCCTTTGTCCTCTTTCATCAACGACCCATTGTTTTACCACTGGTCTGCTGTTAGCTGTATGTCCTTTGGATGTGTGGTCACTTGTGATACACCTGGGAAACTGTTGAGCGTGAAAAACCCAACAGCATTGCAATTCTTGACACACTCAAACTGGTGCTCCTGGCACCTACTATCATACTCTGTTCAAAGGCACTTAAATCTTTTGTCTGACCCATTTACCCTCTGAATGGCACACATACACAATCCATGTCTAATTTGTCTCAAAGTTTAAATATCCAACTTTAACCTGTCTACACTGATTGAAGTGGATTTAACAGGTGACATCAACAAGGGATCATATTTTTCACCTGAATTCACCTGGTCAGCCTATATCATGGAAAGAGCAGGTTTTCCTAATGTTTTGTACACTCAGGCCTATGTAGCCTACCGTATTTATATTTAATGCCATCACCTAGGTTCTCATTTGAAGCACCTTTTACCCTTTGCTTGTTTATAACAATTGCAAAGAAATTGGCGTCTTTGTATTGTAGTCAACTTTGTTCTGAAGTTAACAGCGGTCACAGAGTGTCAGCGATTTGGGTGCAGAGTGAAAGCGGAGTCAGGCGCAGGACACAGGTATGGAGTAATCCAACTGAGATTACTCAAAGAATAAAGCAACATTCCAAAAATGGAACATACAACAAAACTCTAATACGAACACTAACGACATAAACAATCACGGACAGAACATAAATGTATGTCAGATGGTTAAATAGGGAATGTAATGAGGGAATGTAAAACAGGTATGTATGTAATCAGACAAAACGAAACAGAAAAATGGATCGGTAGTGACTAGAAAGCCGGTGACGTCGACCTCCGACCACCACCCGAACAAGGAGAAGGACCGACTTCGGCGGAAGTCATGACAGTAACCCCCCCCTTGACCGCGCGCCGACACCGGCGACGACCAGGAGGACGGGACGCAGGGCGATCGGGGTGGAGACGGTGAAACTCCTGTAGTAATGAGGGATCTAGGATGTCCTCCACCGGTACCCAGAATCTCTCCTCCGGGCCATACTCCTCCCACTCCACCAGGTACTAAAGGCCCCTTGCCCGACGCCTTGAGTTCATACGGTATACGCCGGGACCCCCTCGATGTCCAGAGGGGGCGGAGGAACCTCCCGCACCTCAGACTGCTGGAGTGGACCAGCCACCACCGGCCTGAGGAGAGACACATGGAACGAGGGGTTAATGTGATAATCAGGGGGAGTTGTAACCTATAACAAACCTTGTTCAGTCTCCTTAGGACTTTAAATGGCCCCACAAACCGCGGACCCAGCTTCCGGCAGGGCAGGTGAAGGGGCAGGTTTCGGGTCGAGAGCCAGACCCGATCCCCTGGTGCATACACCGGGGCCTCACTGCGGTAGCGGTCAGCACTCGCCTTTTGCCTCCTGACGGCCCGTTGTAGCCGCACACGGGCAGCGTTCCATGTCTCCTCTGAGTGCCGAAACCATTCATCCACCGCAGGAGCCTCGATCTGGCTCTGATGCCATGGTGCCAGGACCGGCTGATAACCCTGAGGTAAAGCTGACCGAGACCCCCAGGCGTTCCATAAACGCCCTCCATACTCTAGACTTATATTGGGGACCCCGATCAGAAACTATATCCTCAGGCACCCCGTAGTGCCAGAATACGTGGGTGAACAGGGCCTCCGCAGTCTGTAGAGCCGTAGGGAGACCGGGCAAAGAAAGAAGGCGGCAGGACTTAGAAAACCAATCCACAATGACCAGAATCGTGATGTTACCCCACGACGGGGGAAGATCCGTCACGAAATCCACCGATAGGTGTGACCATGGCCGTTGTGAAACGGGAAGGGGTTGTAATTTCCCTCTGGGCAGGTGTCTAGGTGCCTTGCACTGTGCGCAAACCAAACAGGAGGAAACATACACCCTCACGTCCTTAGCTAAACTGGGCCACCAGTACTTCCCAGCAAATCAGCGCACCGTCCGACCGATGCCAGGATGACCAGAGGAGGGTGGTGTGTGAGCCCAACAGATCAAACGATCGCGGACATCAGACGGAACATACAGACGCCCAGCTGGACACTCAGGGGGAGTAGGCTCTGCACGTGACGCCCGCTCGATGTCCGCGTCCACCTCCCATACCACCGGTGCCACCAGGCGAGAAGCTGGAATTATGGGAGTGGGATCCGTGGACCGCTCCTCTGTATCATACAGCCGGGACAGTGCGTCTGCCTTCACGTTCTGGGAACCTGGTTTGTAGGAAAGGGTGAAAACAAAATGGGTGAAAAACATGGCCCACCTTGCTTGACGAGGGTTCAGTCTCATCGCTGCTCGAATGTACTCCAGATTGCGGTGGTCAGTCTAAATGAGAAAAGGGTGTCTAGCCCCCTCAAGCCAATGTCTCCACGCTTTCAGAGCCATGACAACAGCTAACAACTCCCAGTCCCCCACATCATAGTTTCACTCCGCCCGGCTGAGCTTCTTCCAAAAGAATGCACAGGGGCGGAGCTTTAGTGGGGTACCCGAGCGCTGAGACAGCACAGCCCCTATCCCTGCCTCGGACGCGTCCACCTCAACTATGAACGCTAAGGAGGGATCAGGATGAGCCAACACGGGAGCCGAGGTAAACAGAGCCTTCAGGTGACCAAAAACCCTGTCCGCCCCTGCAGTCGCACCTGTCCCCCCTTCAGCAGTGAGGTAATGGGAGCCGCTACCTGACCAAAACCCCGGATAAATCTCAGGTAGTAGTTGGCAAACCCTAAAAACCGCTGCACCTCCTTTACCGTGGTTGGAGTCGGCCAATTACGCACGGCTGAAATGCGGTCATTCTCCATCTCTACCCCTGACGCTGAAAAGCGGTACCCTAGGAAGGAGATGGACTGTTGGAAGAACAGACATTTCTCAGCCTTGACGTACAGGCCAACAGTCTACCAAGCACCCTGCGTACCAGGGACACATGCTCGGCGCGTGTAGCGGAGTATATTAGAATGTCATCTATATACACCACTACACCCTGCCCGTGCAGGTCCCTGCAAATCTCATCTACAAAGGATTGGAAGACTGATGGAGCATTCATTAACCCTTACGGCATGACGAGGTACTCATAATGCCCAGAAGTGGTGCTAAATGCTGTCTTCCACTCATCTCCCACCCGGATACGCACCAGGTTGTTAGCGCTCCTGAGGCCCAATTTTGTGAAGAAGCTCGCCCCGTGTAATGACTCGGTCATACTGGCTATGAGCGGTAGCGTGTAACTGTATTTTACCGTGATCTTATTCAAACCTCGATAATCAATACACAGGCCCAAACCATCCTTTTTCTTCACAAAAAATAAACTCGAGGAGACAGGTGAGATGAAAGGTTGAATGTATCCCTGTCCCAGAGATTCGGTGACATATGTCTCCATAGCCACCGTCTCCTCCTGTGACAGAGGATACACATGACTCCTGGGAAGTGCAGCATCTACCAAGAGATCTATCGCACAATCCCCTTGTCGATGGGGTGGTAATTGAGTCGCCTTCTTTTTACAGAAGGCGAGTGCCAAATCGGCATATTTATTGGGAATGTGCATGGTGGAAACCTGGTTTGGACTTTCCACCGTAGTGGCACCTAAGGAAACACCAACACACCTCCCTGAACACTGACAGGACCATTCCTTGAGAGCCCTCTGTTGCCACAAAATAATAGGATCATGAGAGGCCAACCAAGGAAGACCCAATACAACAGGAAACGGAGGAGAGTCGATCAGGAAGAGACTCATTCTCTCCTCGTGATCCCCCTGCTTTCTCATAGCAGTAGGCGCTGTGACCTCCCCAATTAGCCCCGACCCCAAAGGACGACTATCTAAGGCATGTAGAGGGAAGGGAACATCAACAGGAACAATAGGAATCCCTAATCTATGTGCTAAGGAGCGGTCAATAAAGTTCCCAGCTGCACCTGAATCTACTAGCGCCTTATGCTGGGAATGTGGGGAGAACTCAGGAAATTATATAGGTAACCATATGTGTGCAACAGGGGGCTCTGTGTGAGTTGTGTGCCTACTCACCTGGGAAGACCCACCAGTGCTACGCCTGCTACCTCGACCTCTTGGAGAACCAACCCAGCACCGACCAGCAGTGTGCCCTCTGCGGCCACAACTGGTACAGGGAATGGTCCCCCCTCCGGTCCCCCTCATAGCAGCCCCTCCTAACTCCTTAGGTGTGGGATCCAATGTGCTGGGTAATGGAACGGGCGGACCCTGATCCAGACGTCCACGGGAGGCCAACAGGTTATCCAGCCGGATAGACAAGTCCACCAGCTGGTCCAGGTTGAGAGTAGTGTCCCTGCAGGCTAGCTCCCTACGAACGTCCTCTCGTAAACTACACCTGTAGTGGTCGATTAGGGCCTGCTCATTCCATCCTGCACCAGCTGCCAGAGTTCTGAAGTCCAGTGCGAACTCTTAAGCGCTCCTCATCTCCTGTCTCAGATGAAACAGTCTCTCTCCCGCCGCTCTCCCTTCAGGTGGATGATCAAAAACTGCCCGCTTCCGGGCAGGAGAAGTCCTCGTAGTCATCCAGAGTCGAACCTTCCCTTCCCCAGATGGAAGCGGCGGGAGAAGTCCTGTACTCATCCAGAGTCGGGCCTTCCCTTCCCCAGATGGAAGTGGCGGGAGAAGTCCTCGTAGTCATCCAGAGTCGAACCTTCCCTTCCCCAGATGGAAGCGGCGGGAGAAGTCCTGTAGTCATCCAGAGTCGGGCCTTCCCTTCCCCAGATGGAAGCGGAGGGAGAAGTCCTCGTAGTCACCCAGAGTCGGACCTTCCCTTCCCCAGATGGAAGCGGCGGGAGAAGTCCTCGTAGTCATCCAGAGTCGAACCTTCCCTTCCCCAGATGGAAGCGGCGGGAGAAGTCCTGTAGTCATCCAGAGTCGAACCTTCCCTTCCCCAGATGGAAGAGGCGGGAGAAGTCCTGTAGTCATCCAGAGTCGGGCCTTCCCTTCCCCAGATGGAAGCGGCGGGAGAAGTCCTCGTAGTCACCCAGAGTCGAACCTTCCCTTCCCCAGATGGAAGCGACAGGAGAAGTCCTCGTAGTCATCCAGAGTCATACCTTCCCTTCCCCAGATGGCGTTGGCCCACTCCAGGGCTTTTCCAGTCAGGCAGGAGATGAGAGCGCCCACTCTCTCACGTCCGGAAGGAACCGGCTGAACAGCTGCCAGGTAGAGCTCCAGCTGGAGTAGGAACCCCTGGCACCCGGCAACTGATCCGTCATACGCTCCTGGGAGCGAGAGCCGAATTCCACTGGGACTTGACAGCGGAGGGGTGGACATCGGTGTAGGTTGAAGCGCGGGTGGTGGTGTAGTAGCGTTGACAGGAAAGCCTCCTCTCTCCCATCTGTCCATAGTTTGCAACATGCGATCCATGGCTGTCCCTAGCCGGTTTAACATGGTCGCGTGCTGCTGAACGCGCTCCTCTACTGGGAGAGAAGGGCTGGCTGTACCTGCTGACTCCATTTGAATTGGTCCTTGATTCTGTCAGCGATTTGGGTGCAGAGTGAAAGCGGAGTCAGGCGCAGGACACAGGTATGGAGTAATACAACCGAGTTTACTCAAAGAATAAAGCAAAATTCCAAAAATGGAACATACAACAAAACTCTAACACGAACACAACCACTAACGACACAAACATTCACGGACAGAACATAAATGTATGTCAGATGGTTAAATAGGGAATGTAATGAGGGAATGTAAAACAGGTGTGTATGTAATCAGACAAAACAAAACAGAAAAATGGATCGGTAGTGACTAGAAAGCCGGTGACGTCGACCACCACCCGAACAAGGAGAAGGGCCGACTTCGGCGGAAGTCGTGACACAGAGGGACAGATAAACATCTTGATTAAAGGTTGAGCGGAGATCTTCTGTGTCTAAAGTGACTCGTAATTTTACATGTCATTTTGTTTTGCGTGTAAAAATGTTGTATAATTTTGTATAATCACATTCCGGTGTAAAAGGTATGTTTTAAATGAGAAGTAGACATTGGTATGAAGCCAAAAAAGTAAGGAAATTCACATGAGCACCACAATGTCTACTCCACCCATGCTCTACCAAGGTTTTCCAGTACACAGCCTTGACCTATAACAGTAGCTATGTTGGACTCTTTTACCTCAAACAATGTAGGTTGCTTAGGGTTCAAATCTTCTTAAGCATCCTAATTCATACTCTTCAGATTAATAATGGACTTTACAGTGTCCTGCTGTTAAAATAATATATATACACTATATATATATAAAAGTATGTGGACACCCCTTTAAATTAGTGGATTCGGCTATTTCAACCACACCCGTTGCTGACAGGTGTATAAAATCGAGAACACAGCCATGCAATCTCCATAGACAAACATTGCCAGTAGAATGGCCTTACTGTAGAGCTCAGTGACTTTCAACGTGGAACCATCAACTCAAGTCATCAAATTTCTACCCTGCAGGGGCTGCCCCGGTCAACTGTAAGTGCTGTTATTGTGAAGTGGAAATGTCTAGGAGCAACAACTGCTCAACCGCAAAGTGGTAGGCCACACAAACTCACAAAATGGGACCACCGAGTGCTGAAGCGCGTAAAAATCATCTGTCCTATTTTGCAACACTCACTACCGAGTTCCAAACTGGAAGCAATGTCAGCACTAGAACTGTTCGTCGGAAGCGTCATGAAATCGGTTTCCATTGCCAAGCAGCTGCATACAAGCCTAAGATAACCATGTGCAATGCCAAGCATCGGCTGGAGTGGTGTAAAGCTCACTGTCATTGGACTCTGGAGCAGTGGAAATGCGTTCTCTAGAGTGATGAATCATGCTTCACCATCTGTCAGTCTGACGGACAAATCTTGATTTGGCGGATAGCAGGAGAACTCTACCTGCCTGAATGCATAGTGCCAACTGTTAAGTTTAGTGGAGGAGGAATAATGGTCTGGGGCTGTTTTTCATGGTTTGGGCTAGGCCCCTTAGTTCCAGTGAAGGGAAATCTTAATGCTACAGCATACAATGACATTCTAGATGATTCTTTGCTTCCAAATTGTTAGGTTAGATTACTTGTTAGATATTACTGCATGGTCGGAACTAGAAGCACAAGCATTTCGCTACACTCATATTAACATTTGCTAACCATGTATATGTGACAAATAAAATTTGATTTGATTTGAACTTTGTGGCAAACGTTTGGAGAAGGCCCTTTCCTGTTTCAGCATGACAATGCCCCTGTGCACAAAGTGACGTCCATACAGAAATGAATTGTCGAAATCGGTGTGGAAGAACTTGACTGGCCTGCACAGAGCCCTGACCTAAACTCCATCGAACACCTTTGGGATGAATTAGAACGCCGACTGCAAGCCATGCCTAATGTATGTATATGTATATATGTATATACAGTGGGGCAAAAAAGTATTTAGTCAGCCACCAATTGTGCAAGTTCTCCCACTTAAAAAGATGAGAGAGGCCTGTAATTTTCATCATAGGTACACTTCAACTATGACAGACAAAATGAGGAAAAGAAATCCAGAAAATCACATTGTAGGAGTTTTAATGAATTTATTTGCAAATTATGGTGGAAAACACTGTCATTAAGTTTGCCGATGACACAACAGTGGTAGGCCTGATCACCGACAACGATGAGACAACCTATAGGGAGGAGGTCAGAGACCTGACAGTGTGGTGCAAGGACAACAACCTCTCCCTCATCGTGATCTAGACAAAGGAGATGATTGTGGACTACAGGAAAAGGAGGACCGAGCACACCCCCATTCTCATCGACGGGGCTGCAGTGGAGCAAGTTGAGAGCTTCAAGTTCCATGGTGTCCACATCACCAACACATCACCAACAGACCTCTATACCAGGCGGTGTCAGAGGAAGGCCCTAAAAATGGTCAAATACTCCAGCCACTTCTCTCTGCTATCGCACGGCAAGCGATACCGGAGCGCCAAGTCTAGGTCCAAGAGGCTTCCAAACAGCTTCTATCCCCAAGCCATAAGTCTCCTGAACAGCTAATCAAATGGCTACCCAGACTATTTGCATTGCCGCTGCCCCCCCCCCCCCCCCCCCCCCCCCCCCCTCCTCTACGCTGCTGCTACTCTCTGTTATTCTCCATGCATAGTCACTTTAATAACTCTACCTACATGTACATATTACCTCAATGACCTCGACACCGGTGCCCCCGCATATTGACTCAGTACCGGCATTCTTTTTATGTAGCCCCGCTATATTTATTTACTGCTGCTCTTGAATTATTTGTTATTCTTATCTCTTTATTTTTTTATTGTTGGTATTTTCTTAAAACTGCTTGTAAGTAAGCATTTCACTGTAAGGTCGGCGCATGTGACAAATGCAATTTGATTTGATTTGAATTAGGCTGTTTGAGAAGGTTTGAATCCTAAACAACCTGCATACACATTGTTTGAAGTACAATAGACCAACATAGCTACTGTAGTAGGTCAAAGCTGTGTGCTGGAAAACCTTGGTAGAGCATGGGTTTTGTAGACATTGTGGCGCTCATGTGAATTTCCATTATTTTTCGGCTTTGGACCAATGGCTTCTTCTCACTTAAAACATTGTTTTTTTGTTGTTGTAGTAGTAGTAGTAGTAGTAGTAGTAGTAGTAGTAGTAGTAGTAGTAGTACAGTAGTTCCTATAAACATGGCCACCATCTTTTTCTATTGAGGATGATGCTCCTGTACTGTATCAAGCTGGATTGGTCTCACACACACACACACACACGAAAAGCCTGCGTTAGCGTACAGTACGTCTTGCATGTGGCTTGGTTTGAACCAAAACCAACAGAGTGCCTCCATGTATGTGTATGGGCCTGTGTAGTGACAGATGAGGGACGGTGTGTGTGTGCATGTATGTGTATGGGCCTGTGTAGTGACAGATGAGGGACGGTGTGTGTGTGCATGTATGTGTATGGGCCTGTGTAGTGACAGATGAGGGACGGTGTGTGTGTGCATGTATGTGTATGGGCCTGTGTAGTGACAGATGAAGGACGATGTGTGTGTGCATGTATGTGTATGGGCCTGTGTAGTGACAGATGAGGGACGGTGTGTGTGTGCATGTATGTGTATGGGCCTGTGTAGTGACAGATGAGGGACGGTGTGTGTGTGCATGTATGTGTATGGGCCTGTGTAGTGACAGATGAAGGACGGTGTGTGTGTGCATGTGTGAAAGAAGAAGAAAAAAACCTTCCTGTCCCACAACAGAGTTTGTTTGTTTTAGAAGGTAGAAATCAGCCAGCTCTAAAAATAGACATGAGAAAGAGAGAGAGGTGGGGAAAGAGAAAGAGAGGTGGGGAGAGAGTGAGTGCGTGAAACGGAGGGAGGGAGAGAGGTGGGGAGAGAGTTAGAGCGAGAGTGAGAAAGAGAGAGAGAAAGCAGCTGGAAGGAGAGGAAGATGGCAGCTGGTGGTGTTGTGGAGTAGAGAACAGTCAGTAGATCACTTCTTTCCCAGACTGGGCCCAAGGCCATGCCACCTCCCCCTGCCCAAGATAACCCTTCCCAGACTGGGCCCAAGGCCATGCCACCTCCCCCTGCCCAAGATAACCCTTCCCAGACAGGGCCCAAGGCCATGCCACCTCCCCCTGCCCAAGATAACCCTTCCCTGGCTGCCTCTTTCCTGGCTACCCTCTTTGCATCATCCCAGGCTAATCCATCTCTGGCTGCCTCAGCCCTGGCTACCCTCGTTGCCCCTTCCCTGGCTACTTCTGCCCATGCTGCCTTTATCTGCCCCTTCTCAAGCTTTCCTGCCCTGCGCCAGCAGACAGATCCAAACAGGGACACCCAAACCCTGCAGGCCTTGGGACTGACGCCAACCCCTAGAGAGAGTTAGGTCTTCAATCCTGATTATCTTGTTCCTGTAAAACCAGCCAGTAGTAACACAACTGATTACCACCTGCAGTGAGCAACTAATCATCAAGACCTTGATTAGATAAATCAGATAGGTTAGTACTGGGCTGGAATAAAGCCTGCACCAAAAATCTTCTATAAGGAGTAATAATGGCAGCTAAAGATGGATCTGACTCTGGGAACATAGAACTACTAGCTTGCATAAACCACACAAACTTGTTAGAAATATAAGATTGGGGGAATTGGTCAGGGCAATAATGGTGTATTGATAGGAACATCATAGGGTTTCAACATAAGCAACACAATAATGATTCCATCATAAACAATACATGAATAGTCCTGAGCCAAAAGTCCAAAGAGCAAAATTCACCATGGAATTGAAAACCTTATGCTGCATTCACAACCAAGTGGTAAGTTGTTAATTACCAGTTGTAAAGTTGGATGCATTCAAGTGCTTTTAGTTGGATGCATTCACGTGCTTTGCTCATGGAAAACAATCTGTCAACCATAAACTAAAAGTACAGCTATCATGCTTTTAAACTAATTATAGCGTTCAAAAAACATGTTGTTTTGTTTTATAAATAATGTTTTATAAGTCCTACCAGAACCTCTGGTTGAGTCTTTGAATGGAAGCCCAAGTCCAAATAAATATTTGTAAACCAATGAAAAAAACATACAAACAAGAGAATCCCAACACAACCCAAATATCAATAGTCAATACTCCAACAGAAAATGTAAAGGTCCAATGGAAGATGATGGCTCTAAAATATTCAATGTATATTTCCACAAAAAACATGTTGAATGTTAAGTAAAAAGGCCTGAAATTAGTAGCAAACAATGCTCTCCAAACAATGGGCCCGCAGTCTAATTCAAGATGGCACTTGTGGGTTGGACACGTCTCCAACCACACCCATACCTGCAACGTTAAAGACCTTCTGCTTCATAGACAATTATCATCAGTGTATTAACATAGTCTTGGCATTATAAAAAAAAATTGTTTCATCATTTAATTTCTTCCTTTTAATCACTGTTTCGTTGCTGAGCATTTTCAGGAGGCTTAAAAAGGCTTGTAAAGTTTGTAATTTCCAATTTAAAAGGTCAAATTTGATTTGAGAGCATCCTAACGAATAATGTATAATCCCCTACAAAAATGTCCAATAATTATAATCCACATAATAATTTCCATAATAATTTTCACATTTACTGTGGTTGCAGGATTATTTTCATGCTATAGCAAACTGTTCCAAATTAAGATCCTACATCTGTAGTCAGGTCAATGTTTCATTTCATTTTTGCTTTATGCCTTCATGGCAATGCATGTTACAAGTTTACACAGGCAGTGTGTGTGTGTGTGTGTGTGTGTGTGTGTGTGTGTGTGTGTGTGTGTGTGTGTGTGTGTGTGTGTGTGTGTGTGTGTGTGTGTGTGTGTGTGTGTGTGTGTGTGTGTGTGTGTGTGATAATATTGAGGAACACATGGCTTGTTGGTGGCCTAATATCAGTAGAGTATTGGGCAGTTCAAGGTGGGACTAAGGAGGATCTGTTGCAAGGCTCAGGCAGCTTGAGGTGAAGAACTCAAACCACCTCTAAGCCTCCCGATGATACCACTTCACCTGTCTGATCCTTGGATTGAGTACAATATTTGGAACATAGTCTATATGGTTAGTTAGTTAGTTAAGATTTCCTCTCTCATGGGATTACAGTAAACAAGAATGGCAGGATGTCCCCAAAGAGTTTAAGAATCCAATCAATTGTTGTTGTTTATTCTTTGTCACATACTTCGTAAACAACAGGTGTAGACTAACAGTGGTTCCCCCTGAGTGTTCTTTTAGCAGTAAGTGGACTGAGTACTGTGTCGTGCCTTTGGCATCATTAAACTGAAGACTTATTTTCATCAGAAATTCTCTGTAATTATTATTACGTGATTAAACTAACTTAATCATGTAACTGTAATTAGCTAGGAAGTCGGGGCACCAAGGATATTCAGATTACAAAGTTATAATTTTCCTAATATAACTTTCAGATATTTTAATATCTGATCAATTAGTCTTCTAATTAATGAATTATTCTTTACCTCACGTTAGTCTCATTCCAAACGTCGTAAATTGTTGGTTATCTGCACGAACCCAGTCTTCATTATGAGTCATCCATACATCAATTGTCTTAAATCATTTATTTATTGACTAACTAGATAATCACAGAAATGCACAAACAAACAAGTAGATATGGTTACAAGGAAATTATCGGGGAATGTGCCCTAGTGGGCTAAACCGGCATCGCGGGTTGGTGGACAAAAGGGAAGTGGGGGTCGACTGAGATAAAAGACAAAGTTGATAATGATAACAATTGAAATGCTAACCCTTTGCACATGAACGCTCACTCATTTGGGAATAATTGCAATCAATATATACAGTGCATTGCGAAAGTATTCGGCCCCCTTGAACTTTGCGACCTTTTGCCACATTTCAGGCTTCAAACATAAAGATATAAAACTGTATTTTTTTGTGAAGAATCAACAACAAGTGGGACACAATCATGAAGTGGAACGACATTTATTGGATATTTCAAACTTTTTTAACAAATCAAAAACTGAAAAATTGGGCGTGCAAAATTATTCAGCCACTTTACTTTCAGTGCAGCAAACTCTCTCCAGAAGTTCAGTGAGGATCTCTGAATGATTCAATGTTGACCTAAATGACTAATGATGATAAATACAATCCACCTGTGTGTAATCAAGTCTCCGTATAAATGCACCTGCACTGTGATAGTCTCAGAGGTCCGTTAAAAGCGCAGAGAGCATCATGAAGAACAAGGAACACACCAGGCAGGTCCGAGATACTGTTGTGAAGAAGTTTAAAGCCGGATTTGGATACAAAACGATTTCCCAAGCTTTAAACATCCCAAGGAGCACTGTGCAAGCGATAATATTGAAATGGAAGGAGTATCAGACCACTGCAAATCTACCAAGACCTGGCCGTCCCTCTAAACTTTCAGCTCATACAAGGAGAAGACTGATCAGAGATGCAGCCAAGAGGCCCATGATCACTCTGGATGAACTGCAGAGATCTACAGCTGAGGTGGGAGACTCTGTCCATAGGACAACAATCAGTCGTATATTGCACAAATCTGGCCTTTATGGAAGAGTGGCAAGAAGAAAGCCATTTCTTAAAGATATCCATAAAAAGTGTCGTTTAAAGTTTGCCACAAGCCACCTGGGAGACACACCAAACATGTGGAAGAAGGTGCTCTGGTCAGATGAAACCAAAATTGAACTTTTTTTTTTGTGGAAAGAACTGAAAACTGCTGTTCACAAATGCTCTCCATCCAACCTCACTGAGCTCGAGCTGTTTTGCAAGGAGGAATAGGAAAAAATGTTGGTCTCTCGATGTGCAAAACTGATAGAGACATACCCCAAGCGACTTACAGCTGTAATCGCAGCAAAAGGTGGCGCTACAAAGTATTAACTTAAGGGGGCTGAATAATTTTGCACGCCCAATTTTTCTGTTTTTGATTTGTTAAAAAAGTTTGAAATATCCAATAAATGTCGTTCCACTTCATGATTATGTCCCACTTGTTGGTGATTCTTCACAAAAAAAGACAGTTTTATATCTTTATGTTTGAAGCCTGAAATGTGGCAAAAGGTCGCAAAGTTCAAGGGGGCCGAATACTTTCGCAAGGCACTGTATATTTACGCTCAGTGTGTCGTCGTGATCTCTGTTGGAGAGTTTGTCCGCCCTCTCTCTCTCTCTCTGCCGAGGTTAGAATAGATAGTTCAGAGTAACATTCAGCAATGTTGTTATAGAATAGATGTTTTGGTGGTTTTCGGTCTTCACGTTCAATGGTACCGAATTCCTAGCTGCAGACTAGTAATTAGTATCAAAGATTTGTTATTTTTCTGTCGGTTCGATAGTCTCAGAGTTTAACCACGTGGTATGGTTAAGAGTTCAGCAATCAGCTGAAACCTTGGCGCTCTCGTGGTTATCGAGGTAAGCTGGTCTCTACTCAAATCTTAGCACTCTCGTAATTGAGAGAAGCATGGTCTCTAGATAAATTCCCAAGTTGGAGGTTATATTCGGAAGAGCGGAAAGGGGCTGTCCCATGATGCCAGATCGATGTCTGTGCTCATGGGGCGGGCCAATGATTTAGTTAAACTCCAAAGGGAATTGGAGTTTCCTTCATTAAACAGTTTAAAATCACATTACATAATTTCCCAAATAGTTTTATCTTTACTCATTCATTTTATACAACAATTAGATGCAAGCCTCACAACTGAGACTCTTGTATAAACAGGGTTATGGTAATGTGGCTGTATTGTCTCTCATGAGTTTCACAAAATTGTACAAAACAGACCAGTTCGTAGCTGGCTACTTCACCGACCGTTTATACATTCTCCAGAACATGAATATTGTTCAGTTCTCAAGTTCTGTGAGGTGGAAGAAGTTCCTTTGTTCTCTCTGTGAAACCTTTTCTCCTATACTGTCTGGCCATGAGGAAGAGTGTCTCCTCCAGGAATGTACGATCTGAGATAACAGCAGCCTGGGTGTAGGCGAAAGAGAGAGGGGGAAGACACGCTATACCCAAAGAGGGCCACGTCATGACTACTGTATATGGAACACAGTCTAGTGTTAAGTGTTCCTTTAGCCATGGTATACATAGGTTGTGTCCTGAGGGAGTTCACAGTTTGGGGAGAATCAGGACGTAGACATAGTAGTACAGCTGAAGATCAGGCCAGGATTTCCTGGCTGCCCTCCTGTCCTGTTATAATGTAAGTTCCCATCCCCTGAGAGTTGCTCTTAGGCATCAGCGCAGACCTGTTCAGTGCAGACCTGTTCAGAGCAGACCTGTTCAGTGCAGACCTGTTCAGAGCAGACCTGTTCAGAGCAGACCTGTTCAGTGCAGACCTGTTCAGTGCAGACCTGTTCAGTGCAGACCTGTTTAGAGCAGACCTGTTCAGTGCAGACCTGTTCAGTGCAGACCTGTTCAGTGCAGACCTGTTCAGTGCAGACCTGTTCAGAGCAGACCTGTTCAGAGCAGACCTGTTCAGAGCAGACCTGTTCAGAGCAGACCTGTTCAGAGCAGACCTGTTCAGTGCAGACCTGTTCAGTGCAGACCTGTTCAGAGCAGACCTGTTCAGAGCAGACCTGGCTGTTGGTAATCGGAACACAGACTGTCCTGTGATGTAGCGGCAGCCAGATGCCCCTGCCCTCGTCACCACCAACTTCAAATCAAATTGTATTGGTCACATACACACAGTTAGCAGATGTTATTGCGAGTGTAGCAAAATGATTGTGCTTCTAGATCCGACAGTGCAGCAATATCTAACAAGTAATCTAACAATTCCATAACAACTACCTAATACACATACTGTAAATCTAAGTAAATGAATGGAATAAGAATATATAAATTAAAATATATGGATGAGCAATGACAGAGCGGCATGAGCAAGATGCAATAAATTGTATAAAATGCAGTGTATACAGTGCCTTGCGAAAGTATTCGGCCCCCTTGAACTTTGCGACCTTTTGCCACATTTCAGGCTTCAAACATAAAGATATAAAACTTTATTTTTTTGTGAAGAATCAACAACAAGTGGGACACAATCATGAAGTGGAAAAAGGTCGCAAAGTTCAAGGGGGCCGAATACTTTCGCAAGGCACTGTACATATGAGATGAGTAAGGCAAGATATGTAAACATTATTAAAGTGGCATTATTAAAGTGACTAGTGATCCATTTATTAAAGTGGCCAATGATTTCAAGTCTGTATGTAGGCAGCAGTCTCTCTGTGTTAGCGATGGCTGTTTAACAGTCTGATGGCCTTGAGATAGAAGCTGTTTTTCAGTCTCTCGGTCTCAGCTTTAATGCACCTGTACTGACCTCGCCTTCTGGATGGTTGCGGGGTGAATAGACAGTGGCTCGGGTGGTTGTTGTCCTTGATGATCTTTTTGGCCTTCCTGTGACATCGGGTGCTGTAGGTGTCCTGGAGGGCAGGTAGTTTGCCCCCAGTGATGCGTTATGCAAACCGCGCCACCCTCTGGAGAGCTCTGTGGTTGTGGGTAGTGCAGTTGCCGTACCAGGCGGTGATACAGCCCGACAGGATGCTCTCAGTAGTGCACCTGTAAAAGTTTGCGAGGGTTTTAGTTGACAAGACAAATTTCTTCAGCCTCCTGAGGTTGAAGAGGCTCTGTTGCACCTTCTTCACCACGCTGTCTCTGGGGGTGGACCATTTCAGTTTGTCCGTGATGTATACACCAAGGAACTTAAAACGTTCCACTTTCTCCACTGCTGTCCCATCGATGTGGATAGGGGGGTGCTCCCTCTGCTGTTACCTGAAGTCCTCGATCATCTCCTTTGTTTTGTTGACATTGAGTGAGAGGTTCCTTTCCTGACACCACACACTGATAGCCCTCACCTCCTCTCTGTAGGCTGTCTCGTCGTTGTTGGTAATCTTTTTATTTTATTTTTTTCTCCCCAATTTCGTGGTGTCCAATTGTTTTGGTAGCTACTATCTTGTCTCATCGCTACAACTCCCGTATGAGCTCGGGAGAGACGAAGGTTGAAAGTCATGCGTCCTCCGATACACAACTCAACCAAGCCGAACTGCTTAATAACACAGCGCACATCCAACCCGGAAGCCAGCCACACCAATGTGTCGGAGGAAACACTGTGCACCTGGCAACCTTGGTTAGCGTGCACTGCGCCCGGCCCGCCACAGGAGTCGCTGCTGCGCAATGAGACAAGGATATCCCTACTGCCCAAGCCCTCCCTAACCCGGACGGCGCTAGGCCAATTGTGCGTCGCCCCACGGTCACGGCCGGTTGTGACAGAGCCTGGGCGCGAACCCAGGGTCTCTGGTGGCACAGCTGGCACTGCAGTACAGCGCCCTTAACCACTGCACCACCCGGGAGGCCCCGTTGTTGGTAATCAAGCCCACTACGTTGAGTTGTCTGCAAACTTGATGATTGTGTTGGAAGCGTGCATGGCCACGCAGTCATGTGTGCACAGTGAGTACGTGAGGGGGGCTGAGCACGCACCTTTGTCGGGCCCCAATGTTGAGGATCAGCGAAGTGGATATGTTGTTTCCTACCTTCACCACTTGGGGGCAGGACCCAATTGCACAGGGTGGGGTTCAGGGTGGATTCCGATTGGTCAGACCAGCGTTGAAAAGTCCTTAGTATGGGTACTTCCTGTTTGAGTTTCTGCCTATAGGAAGGGAGGAGAAAAATGGAGTCGTGGTCAGATTTGCCAATAGGAGGGCAGGAGAGGGCCTTGGATGCATCGTGGAAGTTAGAGTAACAGTGATCCAGTGTTTTTCCAGCTACAGTATAATGATAGAATTTAGGGAGCCTTGTTCTCAAATTTGCTTTGTTAAAATCCCCAGCTACAATAAATGCAGCCTCAGGATATATGGTTTCAAGTTTGCATAGAGTCCAGTGATGTTCCTTGAGGGCTGTCGTGGTATCAGCTTGAGGGGGAATATACACAGCTGTGACAATAACTGAAGAGAATTCTCTTGGGAGATAATACGGTCGGCATTTGACTGTGAGGAATTGTAGGTCAGGTGAACAAAAGGACTTGAGTTCCTGTATGTTGTTACAATTACACCATGAGTCGTTGATCATGAAACATACACCACCGCCCTTCTTCTTCCCGGAGAGATGTTTATTTTGGTCGGCGCAACACACAAAGAATGCAGGTGGCTGTACCGTCTCCGACTGCATATCCCGAGAGAGCCATGTTTCTGTGAAACGGAGTATGTTACAATCCCTGCTGTCTCTCTGGAAAGCAACCCTTGCCCTGTGAGCTCACCAAGTAATTTGGTGTCACTCTAAAGTGGAAAGGTGGAATAAACGAGTCAGGAGTAGGTTTTCTTGATTGAACACAGTTCTCTGTTGAGGGATTTCTGTCAATACAAACACTCCAACACAATCAATGAGAATCTCCCAAGGAAAAACACACATCTTCTTCTTCAGATGAAACAGGAACATAAGACGATTATCTTTAAACTATAACAAAAATCACGGGTTTGTCACCATCTTAATGGTTCTTCGAGGATAGCTCCCCTCTCTTGGTGGCCATTCTCCAGAGATGGTTTATCTTCTCCTTCTCTTCGCCTTCCAAAAGATCCTCTCCTTTAGTGGAGCAACCACTCTTATTCTTTCTTTTTCCTCTCCTCTCTGCTGGTTCCCTCCTCTCTCTTGTAGGGGAAAGAGAATATTTCATTAGTACCGTCAGCTGTGCTTAATTGCCTCTGGTCACCTTGACTCACATGCCTGGTTGGGCTACTATCCGTGAGGCCAGCCTGCCCTCTGGTGGTCCTTCCACACCTGATTTCGTCAACCTTGTTATCTAGAGACTGGACATTAGCGAGTATCATACTCGTAAGCGGTGGGTGGTGTGCGTGCCTCCGAAGTCTGACCAGAAGACCGCTCCGTCTTCCTCTTCTCCAGCGACGTTGTTTTGGGTCAGCCTCTGGAATCAGTTCAAATGCCCTGGGTGGTTCGGACAAAGGATCCGCTTCGGGAAAGTCGTATTCCTGGTCGTAGTGCTGGTAAGTTGATGTCGCTCTGATATCCAATAGTTCTTCCCGGCTGTATGTAATGACACTTAAGATTGTCTGTGCTGAAAATGTAAGAAATAGTACATAATTTTTTAAAAATACTGCAAAGTCTGTCTGCGCCATCTTGACTGACAAAGAGGTTTAGCATAATGTTGCAGATACACATAGACACACACTCCCTCTCACACACGCGCCATACTCACACTGATAGAGACACTGATACCCACACGCTCACACGTGCATGCGCACATGCTCAAACAATTCATCACTCATCCTATCACACTACTACTCCCACTATCACTCACACACTCACCAGCATAATAACTGACACACACGTGGTTCAGTTGGTAGAGCATGGCACTTGCAACGCCAGGGTTGTGGGTTTGATTCCCATTGGGGACCAGGACAAATGAAAATGTGCGCACTCTTTACCTAAAGTCACTCTTGATAAGAGCGTCTGCTAAATGACTAAAATGTAACAGACATACACTTCTTATGTACAGGACAATCACATTCCCCAACAGGGCAAGGGAGACAGTCCCCTGGTGACCTTAACTCACAGCAAACAACAAAACAAACACACTGAGCCAGGAAGCAATATCCCTGGCTGTGTCTCACTGTGGGCTGTTTTAATGGGACGGTTACTTCATTGGATGATTGTTCCAAAGAAACTACATTGTGTTCTTTGGCTGTCCTGGACTTTATTGCCCTTGCTGGCAAGGAGAATGAGAGCAAGAGAAATTACAAAGCATGCCTTCTGTTTATTTTGATGTAGGTCATTTGAATTTGATTGGGTCCTATTCCTTCTTAGACAAACAGACAAATTGTATTGATAATGTGAGTTGTTTGAATTGAATATTATGTTTGGTACATAGTTGTTTAGTGTTCAGATGTCTCTGTAACTTACTGGAGTGATTCCTCTCATAAAGATGGATATGCCCATTTATATTTGCATCTGGTCCATACGTTCTCCAAATCACACAACAAAAAATATATTTCTCAGATTTTGAGTGTCAGTATCCAAATCTAGATCCCTCAGGTGTAGGGAAATAAGGGCTCAAGCAAGCTTTTGCTCCAATTGGGACGTGTCATATCGGCTCATAAAATACTGTTTACAGATGTAAGATCTTAATTTGATCACTCTTTTGTTGCTGATAATTGTTCCGCACAGCATTAAATGTAAACTTGTAGTGTATTTGAGTTAAAAATGCTTCTAAAGTTTGGAATTCCCACTTTGAAATTTCAGACTTGATTTTCCCTAACAAAAAATGTATCAACCCCTACAAAAATGTCCGTTAATTATAATCCACATAATATTTCACATGTGCTGTAGCAAACTAGCTAAAATGAACTACATGTGTTCTTACTGAGTCTCGTACTTAGGTTAGATTGTTTCTAGACCATGGTTATTGTGTATTCTGAGCCAGATCTAGGTCTCTAAGCTTAAGGGAATGAGCAAGCTTCTGCTCCGATTGAGACGCGTCCCGCCAAAAAAGGGAACCTGCTTATCACTGCCGCATGTTTACAGCGACAGAGTTCCATCGCCGTGGTGCTCATCGTCGCGGCAACAGGATCCCAGCGAGGATAAATGCTGGATGGGATTAGCAGTGCGGGCCACCTGCCGTAGCAGTTGGCTGGGATTTATGTGTGTGTGTGTGTGTGTGTACATACTGCTGGCAGGAGGTAGCTATGTGGGGCAGGGTAGAAGAAAGAGAAGAGGAGGGGAGAGGTAAACAAATACCAACACTCACCCACTCACTCACGCAACCCTCCCATGCACAACAAAATACTTCCCCCCTCCCTGATTATCTAAGAAACAGAGAGGTCAGCCAATAAGGTCAAGTGCAGCTTTTAGTGCATAATTTAGTTCATCACTGCTCAGTCCCACACCAGATCCAGATGTGCATGTAAACCACAATTACACACACTGTATTTGCGTCATTCTCTACACAGACCCTCCGCCACTCTGTCCTGTATATTGCATTAATGCAGTTCCGCTATGTAACCTATGTGTCCTTGTGTATCTGGGACAGTGTGACAGTGTCAGTTGAGTGTAATCATTTTCAATAGGATTTGGAGGTCAGGGGTCATTTCCTTAGGGCAGGCCACAAATCCTCTCCAATGTAGGTTGCTGCATCGGAGGCAGGAGTGAGGGGTGGACAAAAATGTGTACCTTTTCTTGGCCTAGGGCCAGATTCCGGTTGGAAATCCTGGTTGGAGGATTCTGGATTTCCTGCTGATTTCCTGCTGATTCCTGGAATCTTCCAATGAGTTTTGGGAAAGTTTCTAGGGTTTTGCAACCCTAGTTGTGTATTATGGAGTAGCAATCTGTTGTGTTTAACAGGCATCTCTCACTATTTTACTGTGTTGTGTCTGTGCCTCGTTGTGTTACGTCTAATAAGGGGGTGATATCAGCAGTAGTTAATGAGGTTATCTGAGAGGAAATAAGCGTGCCACGTCTCCCTAGTGAGAGTGGGAGGATCTCATCTAATGTTGTTGTTGGGAGAAAAGACCCAGTCCTTTCAGTATTAAGTCATAGCCACCCACACTGTTAGATCTTCTATAGCAGGGCTGTTCAATTCGGTAGCCTCAAGATATCTTGTGCTGCTGGTTTTTCATTCTTCCTCTCTTAACAAGGATTGATGGCCTGGAACACTAGGGCCGTGTTCAGCAGAAACAAACATTTTGAAATGGTGTGATAAATCGTCAGACAACAACAAACATACATTTCTGTTTCAAAAACTTGTTCTACTGTGTGCCCTACTGAACCCAACGCAGCTGGGTGAGGATAACACAGTACCACCGATGCGGCCCGCTACCATAGACTGTAGCTCTACTTCTCCATGGCCGACGTCAGTAAAACATTTAAACGTGTTAACCCTCGCAAGGCTGCCGGCCCAGACGGCATCCCCAGCCGCGTCCTCAGAGCATGTGCAGACCAGCTGGCTGGTGGGTTTACGGGCATATTCAATCTTTCCCTATCCCAGTCTGCTGTCCCCACATGCTTCCAGATGGCCACCATTGATCCTGTTCCCAAGAAGGCAAAGGTAAATGAACTTAATGACTATCGCCCTGCAGCACTCACCTCTGTCATCTAGAAGTGCTTTGAGAGACTAGTCAAGAATCATATCACCTCTACCTTACCTGCCACCCTAGACCCACTTCAATTTGCTTACTGCCCCAATAGATCCACAGACGATGCAATCACCATCACTCTTCACACTGCTCTATCTCATCTGGACAAGAAGAATACCTATGTAAGAATGCTGTTTATTGACTATAACTCAGCATTCAACACCATAGTACCCTCTAAACTCATCATTAAGCTCGAGGCCCTGGGTTTGAACCCTGCCCTGTGCAACTTGGTCCTGGACATCGTGACGGGCCGCCCCCAAGTGGTGAAGGTAGGAAACATCACCTCCACTATCCTGATCCTCAACACTGGGGCCCAACAAGGGTGCGTGCTCATCCCCCTCCTGTACTCCCTGTTCACCCATGACTGCGTGGCCCAGCACTCCTGCAACTCAATCATCAAGTTTGCAGACGACACAACAGTAGTAGGCTTGATTACCAATGATGACGAGACAGCCTACAGGGAGGGGGTGAGGGCTCAGGGAGTATGGTGCCTGGAAAACAACCTCTCACTCAAAGTCAACAAAACAAAGGAGATGATCATGGACTTCAGGAAACAGCAGAGGGTGCACCCCCCTATCCACATCGATGGGACCGCAGTGGAGAAGGTGGAAAGCTTCATGTTTCTTGGCATACACATCACGGACAAACTGAAATTGACCACCCACACAGACAGTGTGGTGAAGAAGGCACAACAGAGCCTCTTCAACCTCAGGAGGCCAAAGAAATTTGACTTGTCACCTAAAACCCTCACAAACTATTGAAAGCATCCTGTCAGGCTGTATCACCGCCCGGTAAGGCAACTGCACCTCCCGCAACCGCAAGGCTCACCAGCGGGTGGTGCAGTCTGCCCAACGCATTACCGGGGGCAAACTACCCGCCCTCCAGGACAACTACAGCACCTGATGTCACAGGAAGGCCAAAAACATAATCAAGGACATTAACCACCCGAGCCACTGCCTGATCACCCTGCTATCATCCAGAATGTGAGGTCGGTACAGGTGCTTCAAAGCTGGGACCGAGAGACTGAAAAACAGCTTATTTCTCAAGGCCATCAGACTGTTAAACAGTCATCATTGGTACATTAGAGGCTGCTGCCAGTAGGCATAGACTAGAAATGGCCACTTTAAGGAATGGAACACTTGTCACTTTAATAAGGTTTAAATATCTGGCATAACTCATCTTATGTGTATATACTGTATTCTATACTATTCTACGGTACCTTAGTCACACAGTTATACTGTTTTCTAAACTATTCTACAGTATTTCATTTACTTATTACTTATCCCTTATTACTCATTTACTTGTTTACATATCTTGCATTACTCATCTTCATATTTATAGAGTCTTAATTCATTCCTACTTATATTTGTGTTTATGGGGTATACGTTGTGTAATTTGTTAGATATTACTTGTTAGAGCTAGAAGCACAAGCATTTCGCTACACCTTCAATAACATCTGCAAATCACGCATATGTGACCAATTAAATTTGATTTGTTTTGGAATCTCTGGGCCAGTCAGTGACATTATTCAATCAATGAACTACTATTTTTCAAAAAAATTATATTTCACCCTTATTTAACAGGTTGAGAACAAGTTCTCATTTACAACTGCAACCTGGCCAAGATAAAGCAAAGCAGTGCGACACAAACAACACAGAGTTACACATAGGATAAACAAAAGTACAGTCAATAACACAATAGAAAAATCTATATACAGTGTGTGCAAATGGATTAAGGAGGTAAGGTAATAAATAGGTCATAGTAGTGAAGTAATTACAATTTAGCAAATTAACACTGAAGTGAGAGATGTGCAGATGATGATGTGCAAGTAGAAATATTGGTGTGCAAAAGAGCAAAAAGTAAATAAAAACAATATGGGGATGAGGTAGGTAGATTGGGTGGGCTATTTACAGATGGGCTATGTACAGCTATGTACTATGCAGGAAAGAACCAGTATGACTACATATCTTCAGGCTAGGATTTGAGTAGTGGTTCTTCTGAGAATAGCTTTTCACAAACTACGTCCACTATGTTTTGCTTATGCTTGTTGTTTTTTTCTATTATCGCAGTGTCACCATAAATCAGATGATTTATCAACTCGGCCTCCACAGAACTGTAACTTGCTTTTGTTATAGGCTGGTTGTGTGCTTTTGACTGACTGGTTAGTTTTCTGTGCAGGTGTTGTTCACTGACTTAATTAGAAGGATAAATTAATGCGCATATAAAGTTTCAAGATACCCAATGTTTCAGTCTAAGCTGTGATGATTTTGCCTGACTATAGATCGAAACAGCTATTAAAATCTGTAATAGTAATATCTGTTTTTTTTCCAATATCTTGGAAGCAGTGTGTTTTTTCATCAGTCACAGTATATTCCAACTTACCTGCAAGAGACTCTTGATATGTGAGTGCAACCCTTTACTAGCAACTCATTATCTTGTCCCTCTCTCCTCTTTCCCCTTCTCCCTCCCTCCACTCCCTTCTCTCCTCCCCCTCTCCAGGAGAACCCGTACCTGTGCAGTGATGAGTGTGATGCCTCCAACTCGGACCTGGCCCACCCTCCCCAGCTGATGCAGGACCGCGAGCGCACAGGCCGCATCACCTACTGGCAGACAGTTACATGGTCCCGTTACCCAGAACCCCTCTTGGCCAACATATCCCTGGCCTGGAACAAGAGCCTGGAGTTGACCGATGACATCGCCATCACCTTCGAGTACGGCCGTCCCACCATCATGGTGCTGGACAAGTCCATGGACCATGGTCGCACTTGGCAGTCCTACCAGTTCTACGCTGATGATTGTCTAGATGCCTTCAACATGCCGCCGAAGCTTGTCCGTGACCTGTTGCCTGCAAATATTACCCGTGTCATCTGCACTGAGCAGTTCTCACGCTGGGTGGGGTCGAAGAACGATAAGAATGTGAAGTTCGAGGTTCGTGAGCGTTTTGCGGTGTTTGCCGGACCGAGGTTGCTCAACATGGACAGCTTGTACACGCGCATGGAGAGTATGAAGGGCTTGAGGGACTTCTTTACCTTCACTAACCTCCGGCTGAGGCTGCTCCGGCCAGCCCTGGGGGGAACGTACGTGCAGAGAGACAACCTGCTCAAGTACTTCTACGCTATCTCCAACATTGAGGTGCCCGCCAGGTAAGAGAGGGTACAATTTTGTATTTATTTATTTTTTGTACATTTTGGGGGAGGTGGGGGGTGGATCAGCTTTAAAATTGCAGATAGATTGATTCAAGTTCCATCAATGTAATTTTCTGCATCACTTCATTAATATAACCCATTAATATCAAAGTGAAAACATGTTTTTAGAAATGTTTGCAAATAATCTAAAAATAAAAAATGGAAGAATCACATTTACATTGGTTTTCAGACCCTTTACAAGTACCTTTGGCAATGATTACAGCCTCTAGTCTTCTTGGGTATAACACTACAAGCTTGGAACACCTATATTTGGGGAGTGTCTCCCATTCTTCTCTGCATATCTTCTCAAGCTCTGTCAGGTTGGATGGGGAGTGTTGCTGCGCAGCTATTTTCAGGTCTCTCCAGAGATGTTCGATCGGGTTCAAGTCCGGGCTCTAGCTCGGCCACTCAAGGACATTCAGAGACTTGTCCTGAAACCACTCATGCATTGTCTTGACTGTGTGCTTTGGGTCGTTGTCCTGTTGGAAGGTGAACCTTCGCCCAAGTCTGAAGTTCTGAGCGATCTGGAGCAGATTTTCATCAAGGATCTCTCTGTACTTTGCTCCGTTCATCTTTCCCTCGATCCTTACTAGTCTCCCAGTCCCTGCCGCTGAAAGACATTCCCACAGCATGATGCTGCCACCACAATGCTTCCCCGTAGGGATGGTGCCAGGTTTCCTCCAGACGCTACGCTTGGTATTCCAACTTAAAAAAGCAATTTCATCCATTTTAGAATAAGGCTGTAATTTAACAAAATGTGGAAAAAGTCAAATGGTCAGAATACTTTCTAAATGCACTGTATATCTATTTTTTAAATATACAGTACCAGTCATATGTTTGGACACACCTACTCATTCAAGGATTTTTATTTATTTGTACTATTTTCTACAATGTAGAATAATAGTGAAGACATAAAACTATGAAATAACACCTATGGAATCATGTAGTAACCAACAAAGTGTTAAAGAAATCTAAATCTAAACATTTTAGATTCTTCAAAGTAGCCACCCTTTGCCTTGATGACAGCTTTGCACACACTTGGCATTCTCTCAACCAGCTTCACCTGGAATGCTTTTCCAACAGTCTTGAAGGAGATCCCACATAATATGCTGAGCACTTGTTGGCTACTTTTTCTTCACTCTGCATTCCAACTCATCCCAAACCATATCAATTGGGTCGAGGTCAGGTGATTGTGGCGGCCAGGTCATCTGATGCAGCACTCCATCACTTTCCTTCTTGGTCAAATAGCCCTTACACAGCCTGGAGTTGTGTTGGGTCATTGTCCTGTTGAAAAACAAATGATAGTCCCACAAGGCCAAACCAGATGGGATGGCGTATCGCTGCAGAATGCTGTGGTAGCCATACTGATAAAGTGTGCCTTGAATTCTAAATAAATCACAGACAGTGTCACCAGCAAAGCAACCTCACACCATTACACCTCCTCCATGCTTCACAGTGGGAACCACACATGCAGAGATCATCTGTTCACCAACTGCGTCTCACAAAGACACGGCGGTTGCAACCAAAAATGTCAAATTTGGGCTCATCAGACCAAAGGACAGATTTACACCGGTCTAATTTCCATTGCTTGTGTTTCTTCTCTTCTTCTATTGGTGCTCTTTAGTAGTGGTTTCTTTTCAGCAATTCGACCATGAAGGCCTGATTTACACAGTCTCCTCTGAACAGTTGATGTTGAGATGTGTCTGTTACTTGAACTCTGTGAAGCATTTATTTGAGCTGCAATCTGAGGTTGGTAAATCCAATGAACTTATCTTCTTCAGCAGAGGTAACTCTGAGTCTTCCTTTCCTGTGGCGGTCCTCATGAGAGACAGTTTCATCATAGCGCTTGATGGTTTATGCGACTGCACTTGAAGAAACTTTCAAAGTTCTTGAAATTTTCTGCATTAACTGACCTTCATGTCTTAAAGTGATGATGGACTGTCGTTTCTCTTTGCTTATTTGAGCTGTTCTTGCCATAATATTGTTATTTACCAAATAGGACTATCTTCTGTATACCACCCATACCATGTCATAACACAACTGATTGGATCAAATGCATTAAGAAGGAAAGAAATTCCACAAATTAACTTAACACGGTTCACCTGTTAATTGAAATGCATTCCAGGTGACTAACTCATGAAGTGTTTGAGAAAATGCCAAGAGTTTGCAGTGCTGTCATCAAGGCAAAGGGTGGCTACTTTGAATAATCCAAAATCGAAAATATATTTTGATTTGTTATCTTAATTTCCGCAATTAACAATTAATATGCATAGTAATGTAGGCAGTTCATGCAAAGGATTGTTACCTACCTATAACCAGGATTGTTACCTACCTATAACCAGGATTGTTACCTACCTATAACCAGGATTGCCATTAAATAAATTACATTTTTGGCAAGCAATTATTGTGATTCATTCTATATGGTCCCTAACATCCTTACCCCCTAGAAACAGATGTGGGATACACACACACACACACACACACACTCCCCACCCTTCCCCCACAAACAACCACAAGCTCAGATGTTCAAGTTGTTCCATACCTGAGCCCAACTCAAGAAAGGACTTGATGTGCGAATGCATATATGTAACCGATGTAAAATGGCTAGCTAGTTAGCGGGGTGCGCGCTAATAGCGTTTCAATCGGTGACGTCACTCGCTCTGAGACCTTGAAGTAGTTGTTCCCCTTGGAGCGATGGGTAACGATGCTTCAAGGGTGGCTGTTGTCGATGTGTGCAGAGGGTCCCTGGTTCGAGCCCAGGTACGGGCGAGGAGAGGGACGGAAGCTATACAGTTACATATACATTTGTAGCTGTTTGAAAAGGCATGCAAAAATGATTATGAATGGGGAGATTTGATTAACCAATGTTAAGTCCTAGCTGATGGAGCTCAGATACATCCTCTTCCCCTGAAACACACACACGCTGGTCCCTTCGTTGTGACCATTTTACCAACCATCTCTGTGCAGTCAGACCACAATCATTTTCCCCCTCTCTGATTGTCCGAGTGTGACCCCCCTCCTCATGGGTTACTGTGTTTCCAGCACTGCTACTACCTTGGTGGGGGCTCCACACCGGCTAGGCACAAGGTCGTCAAGGTTCTCATTAGCAGCTTTGAGAATTTCCTTGTATAATATGCTCTCCCATCAGGGGGCTTTGGCTTTGTAGGACCAACCCTGCCAGGCAGGCTCAGAATCTTGAGGGGGCGGTGCTGCTTTAGTCGGTCTCTGACCTCATTTATCTTTCTGTCTTTGCTGCGTATAGGCTACCTACAGTAGTCCGTAAAACAGATAAGGACTTCTCCTTAGTGTACAGGTTGCTAAGGTGGGTGTCGAGGGTATAGGGTTGGGGATCGTTCCATCATGATAGGACAATAAATAAATAAACATTATTTATAATTTATTTTAAAATGTACAGTTGAAGTCGGAATTTTACATACACTTAGGTTGGAGTTATTAAAACTCGTTTTTCAACCACTCCACAAATTTCTTGTTAACAAACTATAGTTTTGGCACATTGGTTAGGACATCTACTTTTTGCATGACACAAGTCATTTTTCCAACAATTGTTTACAGACATATTATTTCACTTAGAATTCAGTGTGTCACAATTCCAGTGGGTCAGAAGTTTACATACACTAAGTTGACTGTGCCTTTAAACAGCTTGGAAGATTCCAGAAAATTATGTCATGGCTTTAGAAGCTTCTGATAGGCTAATTGACATAATTTGAGTCAATTGGAGGTGTAACGGTGGATGTATTTCAAGGCCTACCTTCAATCTCAGTGCCTCTTTACTTGACATCATGGGTATGAAAGTATCTTTATCCACAGTAAAACAAGTCCTATATCGACATAACCTGAAAGGCCGCTCAGCAAGGAAGAAGCCACTGCACCAAAACCGACATAAAAAAGCCAGACTACAGTTTGCAACTGCACATGGGGACAAAGATTGTACTTTTTGGAGAAATGTCCTCTTGTCTGATAGAACTGTTTGGCCATAATGACCATCATTATGTTTGGAGGAAAAAGGGGGAGGCTTGCAAGCCGAAGAACACCATCACAACCGTGAAGAACAGGGGTGGCAGCATCATGTTGTGGGGGGGCTTTGCTGCAGGAGGGACTGGTGCACTTCACAAAATAGAGAGAAAGGTCCTGGACATCGTGACGATGTCAAAATAGAGAGAAAGGAAAATTATGTGAAATGTATTGAAGCAGCATCTCAAGACATCAGTCAAAGCTTGATCCCAAATGTGTCTTCCAAATGGACAATGACCCCAAACATACTTCCAAGTTGTGGAAAAATGTCTTAAGGACAACACGTCAAGGTATTGGTGTGGCCATCACAAAGCCCTGACCTCAATCCTATAGAAAATATGTGGGCAGAACTGAAAAGCGTGTGCGAACAAGGAGGCCTACAAACCTGACTCAGTTACACCAGCTCTGTCAGGAGGAATGGGCCACAATTCACCCAACTTGTGGGAGCTTGTGGAAGGCTACCCAAAACGTTTGGGCTATCTGAAGTTAAACCATTTAAAGGCAATACTACCAAATAGTAATTGAGTGTATGTAAACTTCTGATCCACTGGGAATGTGATTAAATAAATAAAAGCTTAAATAAATAATTATCTCAACTATTATTCTGACATTTCACATTCTTAAATTAAAGTGGTCATCCTGACTGACCTAAGATAGGGAATTTTTACTAGGATTAAATGTCAGGAATTGCGAAAAACTGAGTTTTTATATGTAAACTTCTAACTTCAACTGTATATCCCATATGTGCACGAAATGGAAAGCTCTCTCGGTCACAACTTCTTCTCACAGACACACACGCTTCTTCCATTTGCAACCATTTCCCCTTTTCACTAAACTCCACACTTTTCCAAACACAAAAACACACGCCCCACCATCTATCACAATACACCCGCACACACCCACATACTGTGCCTTCTATGTCCTCCGTTTGCTGTGTTTTATATCTACCATGTTGATTCAGTACTTTTGTGTTCCAGTTCCTTATATTTGAAGATGTATTATTTAAATAATGATCCTTTCTTCTAATTCTGTCTTATCTATTTATAAATACTGTAAATAGAATGTCCAATACTCATTATTTTACAACATTCCCCATCTGGAATGGTGTAGTTATTTCTTTATCAATTGTTGTATTTGTTTTCCAGTTTTTATTATTACAATCCCTACCATGGATAGTATTGGGTGTTCCATTATTTTTCTCCTCCATGGAAACATAGTAATATTTAGAATAGCCATTGAGTAGTCTTCGTGTCTCTGAACAATTGGTTATCAATATACAGTTTATCGACTACGAGCGCTACACGTTTCCCTTTGAATCTTTTCACCTTGAAAAGTGGGTACAGAACTTTGCGCCATTCTACAATTTCCTTCAGGTTGCTGAGTTACTAATACATGCTAAACAGAGGGTAGTGTTCAGCGAGAAAACGTTTTGATATGGAGTGAAACTGGGAGGTACTACCTGAACTATATCCAATAAGAACACTGATTTTCGGCCCTTCTGAACATGACCTAGGTGTTTCACAAGGAAGAGTGTTGGCTGCTGGGTAAATTAGTTCTATTCACGGTTCACATGCTGAAAATAGTTCAAACACGTCTCTGATGTCTGTTTAGAATGCTGTTTAAATCGCTCTTACATTCAAACACTCTCACACACCCTAACATACATAACCACACTAATGCTGGGTCCTTTACACTGACCCTCTCTTTACTCTTTGTGAATCCTACTACACCCGCTGTCATTGGTCTACTACGGCGTGATGATGAACAACACTAACACACAGCCTCGGTGGTCTTAACGTAAACCTGCGTCCACATCTAACGTGGTGCTGCGGTGTCGGGCGGGAACCGGGAACCTCTTACACTGCACCTTTGTGACAGTGAGGGATGGCTTTCACCGTCGTACTGCCTGCTTAGCATCAACAAGGCATCTCTCCCACCTCTCAGAATTATTATTCCAATCAATATGGCAGGGTGACATTTGAATGGTATTTAACATCCACGTTGGGATGGAGGGAGGGAGGGAGGGGGGAGGAGAAGGGGAATGGAGGGTAGGAGGAGGAGGGAGAAGGGGGAGGGAGGGAGGGAGGAGAAGGGGAATGGAGGGAAGGAGGAGGAGGGAGAAGGGGGAGGGAGGAGAAGGGGAATGGAGGGAGGGAGGGAGGAGAAGGGGAATGGATGGAAGGAGGAGGAGGGAGAAGGGGGAGGGAGGGAGGAGAAGGGGAATGGAGCGAGGGAGCGAGGGAGGAGGAGGAAGGAGAAGGGGGGTGGAGGGAGGGAGGGAGGGGGGGGGGTGGAGGAAGGGAGGAGGATAGGAGAGGAGAAGGGGGATGGAGGAGGAGAGGAGAAGGGGGTTGGAGGGAGGGAGGAGAGGAGAAGGGGGTTGGAGGGAGGTAGGAGGGGAGGGGAAGGGGGGTGGAGGAAGGGAGGAGGAGGAGAAGGGGGGTGGAGGAAGGGGGATGGAGGAGGAGAGGAGAAGGGGGATGGAGGGAGGGAAGAGGAGAGGAGAAGGGTGTGGAGGGAGGGAGGGGGATGGGGGAAGGGAGGAGGGGAGGACAGGAGAGGAGAAGGGGATGGAGGGGGGAGGAGAGAAGAAGGGGATGGAGGGAGGTAGGAGGGGAGGAGAGGAGAGGAGAAGGGGATGGAGGTGGAGAGGAGAGGAGAAGGGGGTGGAGGGAGGGAGGTGTTTAGCGTGATGCGGAAATAAGTGAGAAACGTGTGAGTAAAGGATTGTGTTGGGAAGGTGTTGGTTGCCAGAAGAGAGGAGGAAAGGAGGGGTGTTTGATGAGGTCTTGAGTGGATGCTGACACAGCCTCCCAGTCCCCTCTCAGCCCCCTAGACAGCTCTGCCACACATGCCTGTGGTCAGAGACAGGAGGGGGCCTGGAGGTATTGCCAACACTTTTCAGTCTTACAACGGAGAGGCAGAGAGAGAGAAAGGGACAGTACCAGTCAAACGGTTTGGACACACCAACTCATTCCAGGATTTTTCTTTATTTTTACTATTTTCTACATTGTAGAATAATAGTGAAGACATCAAAACTATGAAAAAACACCTATGGATTCATGTAGTAACCAACAAAGTGTTGAAGAAATCAAAATATATTTTACATTTTAGGTTCTTCAAAGTAGCCACCCTTTGCCTTGATGACAGCTTTGCACACGCTTAGCATTCTCTCAACCAGCTTCACGAGGTAGTCACCTGGAATGCATTGCAATTAACAGGTGTGCCCTGTTAAAAGTTAATTTGTGGAATTTATTTATTTCTTAATGCATTTGAGCCAATCAGTTTTGTTGTGACAAGGTATGGGTGGTATACAGAAGATAGTCCTATTTGGTAAATAACAATATTATGGCAAGAACAGCTCAAATAAGCAAAGAGAAACAACAGTCCATCATTACTCTAAGACATGAAGGTCCGTTAATGTGGAAAATTAAGAACTTTTAAAGTTTATTCAAGTGCAGTTGCAAAAACCATCAAGCGCTATGATGAAACTGTCTCTCATGAGGACCGCCAAAGGAAAGGAAGACCCAGAGTTACCTGCAGAGGATAAGTTTATTAGAGTGCACCTCAGATTGCTGCCCAAATAAATGCTTCACAGAGTTCAAGTAACAGACACATCTCAACATCAAATCAAATCATCAAGTCATCAAATCAACATACAACTGTTCAGAGGCTCTCTCTATACGTATATATAGAAAGAGACAGAGACAGAGAAAAGAGGGAATTAAATATACCAAGGCACCTGCTAAGGCCTGGAGTATTTCCTGCCCAGGTATAGCCTAGATGTAGATCCTAGAGTATCCTGGTTAGTACCCTGGTTAGTATCCTGGTTAGTATCCTGCCCAGGTACAGCCTAGATGTAGATACTAGAGTATC
Organism: Oncorhynchus clarkii lewisi; assembly: GCF_045791955.1. NCBI lineage: Eukaryota > Metazoa > Chordata > Actinopteri > Salmoniformes > Salmonidae > Oncorhynchus > Oncorhynchus clarkii. The sequence continues at coordinate 15,229,908 of NC_092151.1, forward strand.
CTGGTTAGTACCCTGCCCAGGTATAGCCTAGATGTAGATCCTAGAGTATCCTGGTTAGTACTCTGCCCAGGTATAGCCTAAATGTAGATCCTAGAGTACCCTGGTTAGTATCCTGGTTAGTACCCCGGTTAGTATCCTGCCCAGGTTTAGCCTAGATGTAGATCCTAGAGTACCCTGGTTAGTATCCTGGTTAGTACCCTGGTTAATATCCTGGGTAGTATATTGGTTAGTATCCTGCACATGTCACACCTTGACCATAGTTTGCTTTGTATGTTTATATGTTTTGTTTGGTCAGGGTGTGATCTGAGTAGGCATTCTATGTTGTATGTCTAGTTTGTCTGTTTCTGTGTTTGGCCTGATATGGTTCTCAATCAGGGGCAGGTGTTAGTCATTGTCTCTGATTGGGAACCATATTTAGGTAGCCTGTTTTGTCATTGTGGGTTGTGGGTGATTGTCTATGTTATGTTGCTTGTTAGCACAGTGTTTCAGTAGCGTCACGGTTGTGGGTGATTGTCTATGTTATGTTGCTTGTTAGCACAGTGTTTCAGTAGCGTTGTGGGTGATTGTCTATGTTATGTTGCTTGTTAGCACAGTGTTTCAGTAGCGTCACGGTTGTCACTTTGTTGTTTTGTTTTTGAAAGTGTTCAGTTTTTTCCATTAAAATGATGAACACTTACCACGCCGCATCTTGGTCCGATCCTTACTCCTCTTCAGACGAAGAGGAGGAAATCTGCCGTGACAGCCCATGTATAGCCTAGATGTAAGTTCTGACCGTAGCCATCTCCCAAACCAAGCAACTCTGACCAATATTTCACTTACCAACATCCCCCTAATTTCCCCTAATCAAATACAATACCTTTATCAGTAATTGTGTGAGTTTCCACTAGGGCCACATAGTCAGTACTTATGTTCAGTAGCTACTGTATAAGTCGCTTTGCATAAAAGCGTCTGCTAACTAAATAACTCTATTATATTATCATTGCCTTACCTACAGAACAAACCTCATCTCTCAGTCTCTCCCCTAACATCTACATCCATAGAGAAGCTACTGTATAATAATATCCAGCTACAACAATACAATACTGTCTGTGTTGCTGGATCCGGTATCAAGGGGAGCCAAATATAGCCCCCATAGAAATGACATAGGCCTGGTATCTTCCTCCATCACCGCCCGTAACGTAATCACTAATCAATGCTGTTATTCTGGGATGACTTGGTGATGGGGGGAGCTCGGTGGGCCGGCGGGGAGGGGTCTCCCGGACACTACTGTATAATCGGAGGTATCTGATGCTTACCGCTGGATATCGATTTCTGGAGGCCTGGCGATTAGTCAATGCTCCCTCTGGACAATAAGGCTGAGCCATCTCATCTGGCACAGAACATATTGGGTTTTCCAAACTGCTCAGGAGAAGATTTGAATAATGAATAATGAATATTCACCCATTGCGCAGGCACCGCTGGGACCGCTCGAGATGAAATGGGTTTTATATTATTAAAAAGAAGACCAAATGGGGCTCTTCTTAGTCTAGGTCGCCGCGGTAATGAGAGAGGGCAATGATGGCGGTGATATCGACGGCCAGGAGAGGTAGAGTCACTTCCTTAAGGGCTTGTGTGTCCCCTGCACTCCTCAATCCCTACTCCTCAAGCCTCACTCTCCACTCCTCACTCCCCACTCCTCATTCCCACTCTCCACTCCTCATTCCCACTCTCCACTCCCCACTCCTCATTCCCACTCTCCACTCCTCACTCCCACTCTCCACTCCTCAATCCTCACTCCCACTCTCCACTCCTCACTTCTCAAACCTCATTCCCACTCTCCACTCCTCACTCCTCATTCCCATTCTCCACTAAAAAAATAAAAAAAAGCACTGTCTTGCTCCAATGTGTACCTAACCATAAACATCAATGTCTTTCTTAAAATCAATACACAAGTATATATTTTTAAACCTGCATATTTAGTTAATATTGCCTGCTAACATGAATTTCTTTTAACTAGGGAAATTGTGTCACTTCTCTTGCATTCTATGCAAGCAGAGTCTGGGTATATGCAGCAGTTTGGGCCGCCTGGCTCGTTGCAAACTGTGTGAAGACCATTTCTTTCTAACAAAGACCGTCATTAATTTGCCAGAATTTGACATAATTATGACATAACATTGAAGGTTGTGCAATGTAACAGCAATATTTAGACTTAGGGATGCCACCCGTTAGATAAAATACGGAACGGTTCCGTATTTCACTGAAAGAATAAATGTTTTGTTTTCGAGATGATAGTTTCCGGATTTTACCATATTAATGACCTAAGGCTCGTATTTCTGTGTGTTATTATATTATTATTATATGATTTGATAGAGCAATCTGACTGAGCGGTGGTAGGCAGCAGCAGGCTCGTAAGCATTCATTCAAACAGCACTTTCGTGCATTTGCCAGCAGCTCTTCGCTGTGCTTCAAGCATTGCACTGTTTAGGACTTCAAGCCTATCAACTCCCGAGATTAGGCTGGCTATACTAAAGTGCCTATTAGAACATCTAATAGTCAAAGGTATATGAAATACAAATGGTATAGAGAGAAATAGTCCTATAATAACTACAACCTAAAACTTTTTACCTGGGAATATTGAAGACTCATGAAAGCTGGTGGTTCCTTTTAACATATGTTCTCATGTTCTGAGCAAGGAACTTAAACGTTAGCTTTTTTACATGGCACATATTGCACTTTTACTTTCTTCTCCAACACTTTGTTTTTGCATTATTTAAACCAAATTGAACATGTTTCATTATTTATTTGAGACTAAATAGATTTGTCTGTGGTATTATATTAAGTTAAAATAAGTGTTCATTCAGTATTGTTCTAATTGTCATTATTACAAATATATATATATATATATATATATATATATATATATATATATATATAAATCGGCCGATTATTCGGTATCATCTTTTTTTGGTCCTCCAATAATCGGTATCGGTATCAGCGTTGAAAAATCATAAATCGGTCGACCTCCACTCTCTACTCTCTACTCCACTCCTCACTCCCCACCCAAGAATGCGTCCAATACATGTGGGTTTCTTTTTGATCAGACAATGCTTCATTGTCAGAAGGATGAGCTCCTTACTGCACTAAGGCTGTGGGAGATCATACAGGTTAGAAGACAGGACAGAGATGGAGGGATGAAGAGGAGGTGGACAAGTGAGTGAGAAGTTTGGAGAAGTGGGAGAGAGGTGATGGAGTGATGGAGGGGCGGAGAAGTGAGAAGGTTGGAGAAGTGGGAGAGAGGTGATGGAGAGATGGAGGGGCGGAGGAGTGAGAAGGTTGGAGAAGTGGGAGAGAGGTGATGGAGGAGCGGATGAGTGAGAAGTTTGGAGAAGTAGGAGAAGGGTGATGGAGGGATGGAGGGGCGGAGGAGTGAGAAGGTTGGAGAAGTGGGAGAGAGGTGATGGAGGGGCGGAGGAGTGAGAAGGTTGAAGAAGTGGGAGAGAGGTGATGGAGGGATGGAGGAGTGAAAAGGTTGGAGAAGTGGGAGAGAGGTGATGGAGGGATGGAGGAGTGAGAAGGTTGGAGAAGTGGGAGAGAGGTGATGGAGGGATGGAGGAGTGAGAAGGTTGGAGAAGTGGGAGAGAGGTGATGGAGGGGCGGAGGAGAGAGAAGGTTGGAGAAGTGGGAGAGAGGTGATGGAGGGGCGGAGGAGTGAGAAGGTTGAAGAAGTGGGAGAGAGGTGATGGAGGGATGGAGGAGTGAGAAGGTTGGAGAAGTGGGAGAGAGGTGATGGAGGAGTGAGAAGGTTGGAGAAGTGGGAGAGAGGTGATGGAGGGATGGAGGAGTGAGAAGGTTGGAGAAGTGGGAGAGAGGTGATGGAGGGGTGGAGGAGTGAGAAGGTTGGAGAAGTGGGAGAGAGGTGATGGAGGGGCGGAGGAGTGAGAAGGTTGAAGAAGTGGGAGAGAGGTGATGGAGGGATGGAGGAGTGAGAAGGTTGGAGAAGTGGGAAAGAAGGTTGGAGAAGTGGGAGAGAGGTGATGGAGGGATGGAGGAGTGAGAAGGTTGGAGAAGTGGGAGAGAGGTGATGGAGGGGCGGAGGAGTGAGAAGGTTGAAGAAGTGGGAGAGAGGTGATGGAGGGATGGAGGAGTGAGAAGGTTGGAGAAGTGGGAGAGAGGTGATGGAGGGATGGAGGGATGGAGGAGTGAGAAGGTTGGAGAAGTGGGAGAGAGGTGATGGAGGGATGGAGGGGCGGAGGAGTGAGAAGGTTGGAGAAGTGGGAGAGAGGTGATGGAGGGATGGAGGGGCGGAGGAGTGAGAAGGTTGGAGAAGTGGGAGAGAGGTGATGGAGGGATGGAGGAATGGAGGAGTGAGAAGGTTGGAGAAGTGGGAGAGAGGTGATGGAGGGATGGAGGAGTGAGAAGGTTGGAGAAGTGGGAGAGAGGTGATGGAGGGATGGAAGAAGTAGCTGTCTGTCTATCTACATGTTTTTGTATTCTTCACTATTCATTTGTGACTTACTCACACAAATGTTTGAAGTAGCATAGTTCTCATAGCTGACTCTTATTATAGGCCTATATTATCCAACCAGTGAGGTTAAATTATTTTCATAAGGATATTTAGTCCTATTCAGCTACTGTAGATATACCATGCTTGGGCCTACTGTACTTTCTAGTCATATAAAAATGGTGCTATCCCTTCGTTGTTGAGGACCACACTAACAGAAGCACTCCATTCTCATTTACATCATCAGTGAAATCATTCAAATCTGTGAAATCCTATTCAGAGGTACCCCACTCACTGTATGACTGGAGCTCTAAGACCCTGCCCTCTCCCACCCTCTCCCTCTCTTTCTCCCTCCCACTTCCTCCCCCTCCCTCCCTCCTTCTCTCTGGGCCACCAACAGCTACCATTCTAAACCGTTCTAGACTGTATAATGTGTTTGGATTAAGACTGTGCACAGTCGTGGATTGGACCTTTCTAATGGAATAGGAGGCAGGTCGTAGAGTAGGTCTGTATAATGGAATCAACGTCCCGGCTTAGAGCAATACAGGAAGAGAAGAGAGAGCCACCTAAGTGGATTACAGACACAAGACTGAGAGCCATGTCAGGGCCAGAGACAGACGGGGATAAGGGCGAGACCCACATTTGTCTCCCTGGTAATCCGACATAGGGCAGAAAGCATAGGGCAGGGCGACAGGCTATAGGTGGAATCAGGACGTTACCACCATCAACTCCTGGGTCTGATTGAATTGGTTGACTGAGATTTAGGGGTATAGAGGAGATGAAGTACTCAGAGAGCCCTCTCTGATCCTCCTTTACTCTATAGGCCATTACTGTTAGAGGAGAATGGATAGTGCTGTATGTTTTTAGTGTTTGATAATGGAACAGGTAAGTGTTTTGGAGACCAGAAAGGTCATGATGAAGAGTTCAGAGGTATCTGTGAATATGGTTTGATGAGGAGTGCAAGATCACAAAGTGTTTATTTTGAACCAATAGGATTAATGCCTCTGTAAAAAGTCACCAATTTCCTGTCGCAAAGACAGTTGCACTGTGAGCTAATGCAAAGTGTAAGTAACGCACCACACGCAATGCAATCCTGGGACACAGTAGAATTTTGCGGTGCGTTAGTTCACAGCACAGCTGAGATAAATATCACCCTAAGACTTTCTTAGCTGAGTTTGAACAGCCCTTATTCCCAAGTTGAGGGATCCACTTTTTCCCCTCTTTACAAAAATCACCTAAAACTACCTCAAACCATATGTCCCTAGGATTAATGTTAATGCTAATGTCTGAGTCCTGGGAGTGGGAGTAGTGTTTTTCAGATGAAGCTGTTGTATGGTGCCTGTTTGGTGTATTTATTCCTGTAATACCTGCCCCATGCAGAGTAAGATGAACTCCTGGGTCCCTCAGTCTCCTTCTACTGAGTTGTTGAAGTTGGTAGGGCTGGGTGGGATATGTGGGAGGTACTGTGAGACAGGCAGTTCGGTGGGAGGTATCTGTGAGACAGGGAGTTCTGTGGGAGGTATCTGTGAGACAGGGAGTTCTGTGGGAGGTATCTGTGAGACAGGGAGTTCTGTGGGAGGTATCTGTGAGGCAGAGAGTTCAGTGGGAGGTATCTGTGAGACAGAGTTCAGTGGGAGGTATCTGTGAGGAGGAGAGTTCAGTGGGAGGTATCTGTGAGACAGGGAGTTCTGTGGGAGGTATCTGAGACAGGGAGTTCTGTGGGAGATATCTGTGAGACAGGGAGTTCTGTGGGAGGTATCTGAGACAGGGAGTTCTGTGGGAGATATCTGTGAGACAGGGAGAAGCTAAAAACTTGTGAAAAACAACAACTACAACAACAGAAATCCATTGAATATTAAATACATTTATTTAAAGCAAAAAACAAACAAAAAAGTAACGTATGTTGTACAAGTAGGTCTTTATGGCAGGTGATTTCTCCATGACAGCAAGCTAAGGCCTCTGAGAATGACAGATTGTTAGACCCAAGTAGTGAGTGATTTCAGGTCTCAAGGCTCCATCTACTTTACCTCCCGGGGAGGATGAAGGATTGCAGCTAGCTAGTCCTTTGTTGTTCTCACTCTGTATTTTCACAGTAATATATTTTGGGTCTTGATTATTGAAGTTAGTGGGACATTGACTTTGGAAACTGGGTTTTGAGTTATGCCAAAGTTTTCTTTGGTGTCATTTACCTTGTGAAGGTGATGGGAGAGTAGGTATAAACCTATACCAGGAGAGAGAGAGAGATAGGGAGAGATGATGAACTCCCAGTAGGATGGACTGGGCCTAAGTAATTTTGTGATGAATGTGTGTGTGTGTATGAAGCTCTGTAAACGTTATCCAACATACAGCTGCCTACATCGTGAGAGAGAAGCATTCCACCTGTAAAAATGATTTTGCTGTTGTACGTGAACAGATATCAGGTAATAAATTGAAGTTAATACAATGATTTCTGGATAGCCAGCCTGGTGGTAGGTAGCCTAGTGGTTAGAGTGTTGGGCCAGTAACCGAAAGGTTGCAACATCAAATCCCCGAGCTGACAAGGTAAAACAAATCTGTCATTCTGCCCCTGAACAAGGCCGTTAACCCACTGTTCCTAGGCTGTCATTGTAAATAAGAATTTGTTCTTAACTGACTTGCCTAGTTAAATAAAAATATCTGGTCACATATCATTCCACTTTTTATGTCTATTAATGTATATATATTTCCATACAATTACGAACGCAAACAAACTGGGTCCTATGTGTGAGCTGGGTCCTATGTGTGAGCTGGGTCCTATGTGTGAGCTGGGTCCTATGTGTGAGCTGGGTCCTATGTGTGAGGAGTGTCTAGGGAAGATACATAATACACATGCATTGATTTCCTCACATTAAAGTGTTAGTATCTTGCATAGATCTATGAGTAACGACACCTTCTTCACACAAGACGCGCCCTTAGAAGTTACCTCGCACAAGCTCCGCCCCTCCGAGGTTAACTTCCTGCATGACAGAAAACAGCACTCTCTCTCAAAAAACAGATTGCTCCTTAAGTCCTTCATGAGAGGGCTTTGCGGAAAAAAAATGGCATGCAGAAAGAAGAAGAGGAGAGGATGGGGAGAGAAGCGACAATGAGGAAAGTGTCATTGTTCTTATCATACGCCGTGATTTATGACACCACAGTTGTAACTGATTTGATCATCACGGTTTATTTCCCCTCCTAGTCAGGCGAAAGTAAAAAGTCAGCAATTTTTTAGTTTTACTGTTGGCCTTTTTTCTCCTCTTTTCTGTGAATCTCGCTTTCTTCCCCCGCCAGATACACACGAGCATACTGCCCCCGCCACATACACACGAGCATACTGCCCCCACCAGATACCCACGAGCATACTGCCCCCGCCAGATACGTACGAGCATACTGCCCCCGCCAGATACGTACGAGCATACTGCCCCCGCCACATACGCACGAGCATACTGCCCCCGCCAGATACACATGAGCATACTGCCCCCGCCAGATACACACGAGCATACTGCCCCCGCCACATACACACGAGCATACTGCCCCCGCCAGATACACACGAGCAAACTGCCCCCGCCACATACACACGAGCATACTGCCCCCGCCAGATACACACGAGCATACTGCCCCCGCCAGATACACACGAGCATACTGCCCCCACCAGATACACACGAGCATACTGCCCCCGCCAGATACACACGAGCATACTGCCCCCGCCAGATACACACGAGCATACTGCCCCCGCCAGATACCCACGAGCATACTGCCCCCGCCACATACACACGAGCATACTGCCCCCGCCACATACGCACGAGCATACTGCCCCCGCCAGATACGCACGAGCATACTGCCCCCGCCACATACACACGAGCATACTGCCCCCGCCACATACACACAAGCATACTGCCCCGGCCACATACACACGAGCATACTGCCCCGGCCACATACACACGAGCATACTGCCCCCGCCACATACACACAAGCATACTTCCCCCGCCAGATACACACGAGCATACTGCCCCCGCCACATACACACGAGCATACTGCCCCAGCCACATACGCACGAGCATACTGCCCCCGCCACATACGCACGAGCATACTGCCCCCGCCACATACGCACGAGCATACTGCTCCGCCACATACGCACGAGCATACTGCCCCCGCCACATACACATGAGCATACTTCCTCCGCCACATGCACACGAGCATACTGCTCCGCCACATACGCACGAGCATACTGCCCCCGCCACATACACACGAGCATACTGCCCCCGCCACATACACACGAGCATACTTCTCCCGCCACATACACACGAGCATACTGCCCCCGCCAGATACACACGAGCATACTGCCCCCGCCACATACACACGAGCATACTGCCCCCGCCACATACACACGAGCATACTGCCCCGGCCACATACACACGAGCATACTGCCCCGGCCACATACACACGAGCATACTGCCCCCGCCACATACACACGAGCATACTTCCCCCGCCAGATACACACGAGCATACTGCCCCCGCCACATACACACGAGCATACTGCCCCAGCCACATACGCACGAGCATACTGCCCCCGCCACATACGCACGAGCATACTGCTCCGCCACATACGCATGAGCATACTGCCCCCGCCACATACACACGAGCATACTGCCCCCGCCACATACACACGAGCATACTTCTCCCGCCACATACACACAAGCATACTGCCCCCGCCACATACACACGAGCATACTGCCCCCGCCACATACACATGAGCATACTGCCCTTGCCACATACAAACGAGCATACTGCCCCCGCCACATACACACGAGCATACTTCCCCTGCCACGTACAAACGAGCATACTGCCCCCGCTAGATACACACGAGCACACTGCCTCCGCCACATACACACAAGCATACTTCCCCCGCCAGATACCCCCCCCCCCCCAGTCAGTGACACACTTTCTCACCCTCCCCCTCTTTCCATAAATATGCTTTTAAATTCACACAATAAATAATTCTCTCTCTCCCTGGTGTTAACGGCACAGCCCGGCCTCCCGCTCGCCTGCACTGCGCCTTACCCAGCATCTGTTGAGAAGAGGGGATTGTCTTGATACCACGAGGCGTGCCTTTAAAGCTGAGATGCACACTGGGAATTGGAAGTAGGGGGAAGGGGTAGAGGGTGTCCTTGGAAAGACTGTTTATTTTCTCTCTGAAAGCCACGCTCATTAGCATAATATTATTACAGAGTTTGGTGTTTTTTTTATATTTTGTGTTTCTCACCTCTTTACTCTAATCAGCTTGTCTGTGATTGTAGATAGAGGAGGAATAAATGACCAGATAAATGAGAGAGCGAGTAAGAAAGGAGGCTAGAGAGTAAGGAAGAAAGAAAGAGAGAGATAGGAAATGACACACTGGTGACAGCAAACACTTGAACATTCATGTGCTTGGAAACAGACAACTGACACACAACATACATCAGACATACATCAGACACGCATCAGACATACATCAGACACGCATCAGACATACATCAGACACACATCAGACATACAACAGACACACATCAGACATACAACAGACACGCATCAGAGATACATCAGACATACATCAGACACACAACAGACACACATCAGACATACATCAGACATACAACAGACACACATCAGACATACAACAGACACACATCAGACATACAACAGACACACAACAGACATACAACAGACACACATCGGACATACAACAGGTACACAGCAGACACACAACAGACACACATCAGACACAGAAAAGAACACACATCAGACACACAACAGACACACAACAGACATACAACAGACATACAACAGACACACATCAGACACACAACAGACACACATCAGACATACAACAGACACACATCAGACATACAACAGACACACATCAGACATACAACAGACACACATCAGACATACAACAGACACACATCAGACACACAACAGACACACATCAGACATACAACAGACACACATCAGACATACAACAGACACACATCAGACATACAACAGACACACATCAGACACACATCAGACATACAACAGACATACAACAGACACACATCGGACATACAACAGGTACACAGCAGACACACAACAGACATACAACAGACACACATCAGACACAGAAAAGAACACACATCAGACACACAACAGACACACAACAGACATACAACAGACACAGAAAAGAACACACATCAGACACACAACGGACACACAACGGACATACAACAGACATACATCAGATACACAACAGACACACAGCAAACATACAACCGGCACACAGCAGACATACAACCGACACACAGCAGACATACAACAGACACACAGCAGACATACAACAGACACACATCGGACATACAACAGACACACATCGGACATACAACAGACACACAACAGACACACAACAGACACACGTCAGACACACGTCAGACACACAACAGACACACATCAGACACACGTCAGACACACATCAGACACACGTCAGACACACATCGGGCACACATCGGGCACACAAAAGAACACACATCGGACTCGCATCGGACACACATCGGAAATACAACAGGCACACATCAGACACACAACAGACATATCAGACACGCAGCACACAACAGACACATAACAGACACACATCTGATAGACAACAGACAGACAACAGACACACAACCAACACACAGCAGACACACAACGTACACACAACATATATACAACAGGCTTGCAACAGACACACAATAGACACACAGCAGCCATACAACATGCACACAACAGACACATAACACACATTGGACAGACAACAGACATGCAACCAACACACAGCGGACACACAACGGACACACAACATATATACAACAGGCTCACAACAGACACACATAAGACACACAACAGACATAGTTGTGGGTGAAATTACAAGACAAGATAATACTGTTATTGCATCAAACGGTTGTGTTATGCAACAGAATAGGGGGTTGTTATAACTATATTATATCTGTGTGAACTGAGAGTGGGCCTCTGGGGCTTAATGCTGACAGTAGAGTTACGATGCCTCTGGTCACATTCCATTCATGTGAGGGAGATGGCTCCAGTTTGACTGGAAGGTACCAGGGAGAGATGGCTCCGGTTTGACTGGAAGGTACCAGGGAGAGATGGCTCCGGTTTGACTGGAAGGTACCAGGGAGAGATGGCTCCGGTTTGACTGGAAGGTACCAGGGATAAATGGCTCCAGTTTGACTGGAAGGTACCAGGGAGAGATGGCTCCGGTTTGACTGGAAGGTACCAGGGATAAATGGCTCTAGTTTGACTGGAAGGTACCAGGGAGAGATGGCTCCGGTTTGACTGGAAGGTACCAGGGAGAGACGACTCCGGTTTGGGTTTCTACACAATGAGAACAGTCTTTACAGCAGATACTGTCTGCTGTGAATTATTAGTATCTTTCATACAAATCCTAACTTTGTGACCCATTCCATACATCTGTTGTTTGTCATGAACATTCAGGAGGATGTACTTTGCTATAAAATGCTTTGGCTCAAATCCGCTCGTTGGGCTCTTAACAAATCATCCAGGGGTGGTTTGTCGACCAGCTTCATTATTGCAATAATTAATCGGTTATTAATACGTTTTGAATAAAGTTATATCCTGATTGGTGATTGACCTTGTCTCTCCTCATTATTGATTCGAATTTCCACGACAACATACATCAGACATACATCAGACACACAACAGACACACAATAGACACACAATAGACACACAACAGTCACACACCGACACACAGACAGATAAAGACAGACATGCAGGTATGCAGTCATGACCTATGATTATAAAACAAAGGTATGCTTTTGTTTAGACTGCTGCTACTTTCTCTCAGTGTATAAGGGACTAACTCAAAAGTTCAGAATCCTCACTCTTCTTAGGTTAGGGTTAAGTTCAGGCATTAACTCCAAATTCTTACAGTTAAGGTAATGGTTAAAGTGATAATCCACCCCAAGTGATAATCCACCCCAAACCACAAATTCTAATGATTTACAGTGTTAAATAGTGTTAAATAATACTGATATGTGAAAACAATAATTTTTGTAAAATGTTTGATTTTGTCGTTATAACAAGGTTGGTAGAAATGTAAAAATAGTTTTTGGAAATCTGTTGCAGCTCAGTCTACCGCAAAACCCACAATGCAATTGTGGTGGAAATTCTAACCAAGTGATACGGGACTTTGTTATTTCTTCAAACAATCAATCTTTATTATCGATTAAGAATTGCAATAATGGAGCTGGTCAATGACAACCCAATGGTAATCGTTGAGAGCCCGACAAGCAGATTTGGGTTACAGCAAAGTACATCCAACTGAATGTGCATGACAAACAACAGATGTGTAGAACTATACAAAGGTACATTGTGCTATCAAGCAACAGACAGCAAGATGTAGATTGCGCCAGGTTTCTGTCTATAGGTAATTTACTACTTGTTTATACAGGGTTACCTTCTCAGTTTCGCGCTCCTTAAAACACAGATACTAATGCAACAGGTCCAGTGTTCATCTGCATGTGAGAAAGAAACTGGAGGGATGGTTTGCCTGACCCTGGCAGACAGGCCAACATTTCACAGACACTAAACATTCAATGGAATGCTGGCTGTGGGTTCTATCACCAAGTCATCATAAATCAATTGCCAGCGCCAAGCCCCAGTACTGAAAAACCTTATTCAATGCATAAACAGTATTATACATAATCTTGTAATTTCTACCATTGAATTATCTCTCTCTCTAGCCTGGCTGGCTAGCTAGCTAGAAAACAAAGCTACACATAATAATGCCAAAGTCAATATCAGCATGTGAAGTAACTAGCTAGCTGGAAAATTGCCTAAACAAACTGCACTATCAATTTAGGAGTCTGCCTCACCGAGTTCAACTTGTGTCTCTGCCACTGAGCTATAAACAGCGTCTCTGCCCAGAGAGAGAGCAGAGTAATGTTGCTTTCCCATAGAGATACTCCATTAGAATCAGCATGTGAAGTAACTAGCCCTTGTGTACATCGCCCATAAGTCACGAGGTGCATACTGGGTGATTCTGGGACAAGGAGAGTTCTCCTTCAAGGATTGAATGGGAGTCAATTGGGAGCTAGCTCAAAAAAATTGAAATTATCATGAATTTCATGAACAAGAAGTACATATACAAAAAAATATACCATTCTTTTCCAAGATGTGAGATAACTAATATGTTCTCTGTAATATTGTATAGCTTTGGAATTGTGACATTACGTACTTTCGAGGGAAATAGGCATGTTTCGACTCATACCCTGACTTAGAGAAAGGATTGCGTGACGATTAGCTTAGAAGCCACAATGCCCTAGCAAAAGCAATACCTACTTGAAGGTAACAGTTCTCACTGTTGTCCCTAGTGGCCGGTTTCCACGTCATCTACCGACATCCTCAGACATGGATGGACTTCGAATACTGACTTGCAGTGGGGATTTTAGCATGTAAATCTTGGTGGGACCAGCAAAGCCACTACACAAAACAACACAACACTAAACAATACATTAATTGCACTATAACGGTGACAAACAATGCCCACAAACTGTTAGGGCCTAAAGCTGTCCCAACAGCAGAGCTTTCTTTTCAGCACCATAGGGAGAATCCTTACGACCGCAACACCTGTCTATCAGGGGGCCTTGTCTGGCAGCGAAACAGTTCATTCAGCCTTATTTACTGTATTTAAAAAAAAACATAGCTGAAATGGCTGACTTGCTTAAACAAATGTGATTTCTACTGACAATTGAGATGTACAAACTATGGCATAAGGGGACATAATTAGCAGATCATTTAGATTAAGACATTAATGAGCGAGCAAGTACAGACATAGTTAATATAACTATTTGTTTAGCACTTTTGAAATGTACAGCGATAGAATTCAGAACATGGGCGGTTCTTACAATATTCTCCCTGTACACCAATTCAGAACCGTAGGATAAATCAAGGAGGCATATAAACAGACAATGAAAGCTCTTACAATATTCTATGATTACATTTCTCTAAAACAGGCTCTAGGCTACATGTGCACCACCAAGTCAGAACAGTAATCTAAGTTATGAGGGGGAAAGGTGCCAAATGATTAGGGGGAGGCACATGGGCTACTAACAGCTTACTACACAACATACACTTAGTATTACTTTCTTAGCTACAGTAAACATATATCCCTGGCATATTACATAATTTATGCAGCAGTATACAATACATTTTTTGACTCACCTTGTTGTGCTGTGCTCACTTGAACAGGAAGGTGGTGCGGCAGTCCTTCTTGTGGGCAAATTTTGTCATCAACTGGGAACTCTTAAAAAACAATGTTGAATCATAGCGTCAGTGGTCTTCAGGTCAGCGCTCTAGAAAGAGGCAGAGTTCCCGACCTGGAAATCCGAGTTGGCTGTGATTTGAAGTCATTTTATCTGTGGCCCATGACCTTGAGCCTTCTTGGATGGGCACTTCTAATTCAAATCTATGGCAGTACCCAAGGGGCTTGAATTTTAGAGCTCTCCCTGTAGATTTTGCGGTGACGTAGTGTCCCCACGAGTGACAGAACACTGAGCCAATCAAGGTGACAGAACACTGAGCCAATCAAGGCGCAACTAGAGAACATTACTAACCCCTATGCCTTGTACTTTCCGCTGGCTGCTCCACAACCACAGAAAGCACTGAGCTTGGCTGAAACTCTTGCATTTTGGAGCTGCCTTACTCAAGAAAGCAGCAGCTTTATTAACTCAATTATTTTATTTTACATTGTTTGCAAACTGATATGTGACACATATTAATGCCAAAGTAAAATGCTAAACAGACAACAAACAGGTGGGGTGGACTCAAAACAGGTGGGGCTCTGCCCTGACTGACGGGTCACAACTGCTGACTTGTATAACGGGGGACCTGACTGAATATATATGCTGCTAATAGTGGAATGATAATATTTCACAGTATTACTAGTGTTGTGATTGGCGGAGCGACATCTGTTGTCAAACTGGGAAAGCTGTTCTGACTTTGTGGCTGTGTTATCTAGTGGAAATCGCTGTGTCATTTCCTGGTTGCTAAAATTCGACACTGTTTGCTCAATTTCAGTTTATGTGAGAGAACAAGCACTGAATAGTGTATGGAATCATTGTATCATCGAAATCGCTGTGAAATTATATTTTTAATAAGAAAAACCCACGCGCACACACACCCTCTCCCTACCTCTCCCTCCCTTTATTGACATGAGAAACATATGTTTACATTGCCAAAGCAGGTGAGATAGATAACAAACAAAAGTGAAATAAACAATCAGAAATGAACAGTAAACATTACAAAGGAATAGAGACATTTCAAATGTCATATTATGTATATCTACAGTGTTGTAACGATGTGCAAATAGTTAAAGTACAAAATGGAAAACAAATCAACATAAATATGAGTTGTATTTACAATGCTGTCTGCTCTTCACTGGTTGCCCTTTTTTTGTAGCAACAGGTAACAAATCTTGCTGCTGTGGTGGCACACTGTTGTATTTAACCTAATAGATACTGGATGGGAGTTTATCAAAATTGGATTTGTTTTCAAATTCTTTGTGGGTCTGTGTAATCTGAGGGAAATATGTGTCTCTAATATGGACATACAGTTGGCAGGAGGTTAGGAAGAGCAGCTCAGTTTCCACCTCATGTTGTGGGCAGTGAGCACATAGCCTGTCTCTTCGCACTCTCTCCCTCCCTTTCCATCCCTCCCCCCTCTTCTCTACCTTCCACCCTTTCTCTTTCCCTCCCTACCCTCCTCTCTCTCCCTCTTTCCCTCCCTCCCCACCTCTCCCTCGCTCCCTCCCTGCTCTCCCCCTCCCCCTCCTCCTCTCCCCCTCCCCCTCCTCCTCTCCCTCCCCCCTCCTCTCCCTCCCTGCTCCCCCCCCCCTCCTCTCCCTCCCTGCTCTCCATCCCTCCCTCTCTCTCCCAGGCCTGAGGCTGGGGTAGCTCTGTTCTCCATTTATTCTATGACTAATGATGTTCTCTCCCTCTCAAGGTTTTAGCAGGATAATTACATTAACCCTTGTCCTTTTTCTGATCTCAGCTCCTCTTCTTGCACCGGGCAAACCCTGAATTATGAATTAATACACACACACTTATAAATACAGTATACAAACACAGACGTTTGCGGGCATACCCAACAGTTACACAGACACACACTCACACAATCCTTGCACTTTGTGTAGAACCCCCGAGCAGAAATGTTTCCCATAGCATGCAAACCACAAGAGAGTTTGAGGGGTCAGGTTGGTACATGCTAGGCATTAGGATGGTGCACCATAGTCCTCCTTCTTGTTATTACATAGAGTAAGAGTGCTGATTTAGGATCTGTCCATGTAATCTTATTCGTTATGATATAGAAGGCTAAACTGACCCTAGATCAGCACTCAGAGGGTGGCAGGTAGACTAGTGGTTAGAGTGTTGGGCCAATAACTGAAAGGTTGCTGGATCAAATCCCAGAGCTGACAAGGTAAAAATCTGTCATTCTGCCCCTGCACAAGTCAGTTAACCCACTGTTCCCCGGGCGCCATGGATGTCAATTAAGGCAGCCCCCCGCATCTCTCTGATTGAGAGGGGTTGGGTTAAATGTGGAAGACACATTTCAGTTGAAGGCATTCAGTAGTACAACTGACTAGGAACCCCCCTTTCCTACACTGTAAACCACAAGGCATTTTTAACTCAAATACTTCTAGTAAGTTAAACTTAAAGTCAATGAAATGTAATTATTACCTAACATTTTTATGTGGTACTGACTCAAAACGAAATGGTCACATCAACTACATTTTTAAAATTATGATAGCAAATTAACTTTTTAACCAGAATGCTGCAGGTAGATTTCTAAAATTGTTTTTAATATCTGTGTTTTTTTACATGTACATGTCGTAATTTATTGATTAATATTATGCTACACAAAGATTAATGACGTACATTTTTCTAAACTAATTCTATCGTTTAGTTAGATTTTTTTTTAACTGACTTACCTAGTTAAATAAAATACGAATTTGTTCTTAACTGACTTGCCCAGTTAAATAAAGGTTTAACAAAAAGACTTTCCTAACTCTGGCAGCCATTATGAAAGCTGGTGAATAAAAATTCAAACTATTGGATATCCTAACTCTGACTGGATTCCAATAGGAATTACACATCACTTTGCAAGCCAGCATAATGTGACTTGCAGGTAGGATTGAAAAATGAATGTACATTTCCCAAATTTTCCAGAAATCCCAGTTGGAAGATGCCTGGAAATTCTCCAAAACAGGATTTTGGGGGAATTTGGTGAAAGTTACTGCAATTTTGCAACCCTACTTGCAGGCCTGATGTGGCTTGTAAACCATGAGTTTCAGACCATCATATTAGGGTAAAAATATGCCTCAAAATAAGGCCTTATGAGATATGTAATGTATTGTCATAAAGAGTTTAATTATAATGATTATATTCACCTAGGAACTAATTTGGTGAAGGCCACAGGACAGAACACGAAGGAATTCAACAAGCATGTCTCTGTCACTAACAAATACAGTCATGGGTGGTAACTCTACAATTCACTCGAAAGGCAAGGCACACTGGGAAATTCTATTGGAGGCGTGGCTTAGTGGTGGCTGACTCACAGTGACTATCGGTTTAAAGTATAAACTACAAAATCACTTTAAGTAACTGTATGCATATGTGTGGATGCTGTACATCGACTACAGTTTGGCCTTCAATACCATAGTGCCGTCTAAGCTCATCATAAAGCTCACAACCCTGGGACTGAACTCCTCCCTATGCAACTGGGTCCTGGACTTTCTGGCGCGAAGCCCCCAGGCGGTGAAGGTAAGCAACATTATTTCCTCCAGCCTGATCCTCAACACGGGGATCTGTACTCCCTGTATACCCACAACTGCTTGGCCTCACACAGTTACAACTCTATCATCAAGTTCACTGACAACACGACAGTAGTAGGCCTGATTACCAACAGCAATGAGACAACCTTCAGAGAGGAGGTAGGCACTCTGACGATGTGGTGCCTCTGCGTTCCTCTGCACAAGTTCCTCTGCGTACACATCTCTGATGAGTTGAAATGGTCAACCACTCTGACGTGGTGCCTCTGCGTTCCTCTGCACAAGTTCCTCTGCGTACACATCTCTGAGTTGAAATGGTCAACCCACACGGACACCGTGGTGAAGAAAGCACGGCAGCAACTCTTCAGAAATATAACCTGTCCCCGAGGGCCCTCAGTGTTCTACAGGAGTACCATCAAGAGCATACCACGGTGTCCGTGTGGGTTGCATCACGGCCTAGTACGGCAACTGCTCCCGCCTCACAACGAGAATTTACCCTGCCCCCAACCCCCCAATGGACAGCTGTTACAGCTGTAAATATGTATTTCACTGTTGGTGCTCGGGGCATTACAATTTCACTGTATCCTGTGATTACATCTGCGACCCTGTGATTACATCTGCGACCCTGTGATTACATCTGCGACCCTGTGATTACATCTGCGACCCTGTGATTACATCTGCGACCCTGCGATTACATCTGCGACCCTGCGATTACATCTGCGACCCTGCGATTACATCTGCGACCCTGCGATTACATCTGTGACCCTGCGATTACATCTGCGACCCTGTGATTACATCTGCGACCCTGTGATTACATCTGCGACCCTGTGATTACATCTGCGACCCTGTGTGTGTGACTGTATGTGTTGGCGTGTAAATAGTCTCTTAACACATCAGCGATTTCATTTGGGGGCAGGGAGTGGACATTACACCTTGAAGGAAAGGATAGAATATCTGCAGTTTACCTGCTTCTTTCCAATCCTTTTACACACACACACACACACACACACAGACAAACATACACACAGACAAACCGACACACAGACACACAGACACACATAAACACACACACACACACACAGACAAACAGACACACAAACACACACACACAGACACACAGAAACACATAATCAAAGAGACACACAAACACACACACACACAGACACACAGAATCAAAGAGACACACAAACACACAGACACACAGACACATACACAGATACATACACACACAGTCACACACACAGACACAAACACAGACAAACACAGACACACAGACATACAGACAGACACACATACACAGATACATACACAGCCACGCACGCACACAGACAAACAGACACACAGAAACAAAGAGACACACAGAGACAAACACACACACAGAGACACACACACACAGACACATACACAGATATATATACACACAGTCACACACAAAGACACATACACAGATACATACACTCACACACACACACACAGACAGACAGACAAATACACAAAGATAAAAAGACACACACACACAGTAGGCCTTGCAGGCACGCAGATCTTCAGTAACCCTGTACCAGCACCCTGGGGGCCCATACACAGAGGAGGCATCCCGCCAAAACTCTCATCCCCCCATCGCTGCTGTCCTTCAGCATTTTTTCATCCCTCTCTTCCTCGGCCAGGCTCTCACTTCTTACTCTCTTTCTTTTCAATTCTTCTCATCACTCTCTTTTCTTTTTGAAACCGTTCCATATCTGTGTAGACCCCCCTCTTCTCTATCCCTCCCTCTCTCCATCCCCCCATCCCTCCCCAAGCGCTCATCCCATCTGCAGTATTCATTAAAACACATTCAGCAGTGGTGGACTCTGGAGAGACACACACACACACATACAGAGGCAAACTCTTCCTAATATCCAAAGCAGCACAGCCCTATATGGATCTATCCACTAACACTCAAGGGCGGATGATTGGTCCAGAAAGCGATGGGTTGGGCCAGAGCCAGAACACACGTGGGTAAAGTGGTGTTTTGTAAATTCCTTATTTGCTTTGATACTCTGATTTGGTTAGAGATGATCCAAACGCGGATGACGTTGTTTTGTACAACAGCCCTCATTTGACGTCACCACAAATGACTTCAATGATGTCAGTCTCAGACTGAAGTATATAGGGAACAAAAGTAGTGCACTACATAGGTAATAGGGTCCCATTTAGGATGGACATGTTCTTCCACCATCTATTTTTCTACACTACTGCACCTCTGTGCGTGAGAAGAGTCCTCTGAGAAGAGAAGAGTTTAAAACAGGCCGTGGCAAAGTCTCATTATTTATATATTTCCAATAGGGCGGCTGCTGTTCAGCATACAGTACATACTGTAGAGTGGTCCTGTATTACTTCAGTCTGCACTCTGCATTGGTCTCTCTCGCTCCCCCTCTCTCTCTATCTTCTCTCCCCTTCTCTTCCCCTCCCTCCCTCCCTCCCTCTCTCTCTTTTTCCACACAGCCCAGTCCAGCGCTAGGCACGCAAAAGCAATTTAATGCATCCTGTGTGAATTATTTACACAGGTATACATACACAAACACAGCAGTACAGATATACACACACACACACACACACACACACAAACCTCCGCATGCACACAGACAGATCTAGTTTCTAGTTTTAAAGTCACATGCACAAGTACAGTGAAATGCCTTTCAATGTATTACTAGAAAAAAACACATGATAAATAAGAATAGGAAATATAGGAAGTATTCACACAATATAGTACAGTAAGTAAGTAAGCAAACTATATAGAGGAAATATTTGGTATCAGTTCCAATACCATATTTACACTGGGCAGGGATACTGGGAAGGGATACTGGGAAGGGATACTGGGCAGGAATACTGGGAAGGGATACTGGGCGGGGATACTGGACAGGGATACTGGGAAGGGATACTGGTAAGGGATACTGGGAAGGGATACTGGGAAGGGATACTGGACAGGGATACTGGGCAGGGATACTGGGAAGGGATACTGGGCGGGGATACTGGACAGGGATACTGGACAGGGATACTGGACAGGGATACTGGGAAGGGATACTGGACAGGGATACTGGACAGGGATACTGGACAGGGATACTGGACAGGGATACTGGGAAGGGATACTGGGAAGGGATACTGGGCAGGGATACTGGGCAGGGATACTGGACGGGGATACTGGACAGGGATACTGGACAGGGATACTGGACGGGGATACTGGACAGGGATACTGGACGGGGATACTGAACAGGGATACTGGGCAGGGATACTGGGCAGGGATACTGGGCAGGGATACCCATTGCTACTGTAGACACAGGGGATGTCAGTGTAAGCCACACAAACGCTCACACTCCCACTTTCATTCACACTCTCACACACACACACACAGAGAGAGAGAGAGAGAGAGAGAGAGATTACTAAGGCAATCAAGGTAATTTCAAAGACTTCAACACTTAAAGTGTCTTAGTGCTGGACATTTCTCTCCCATTTTCCTCTGGGTCATGTTTAAGGTCAATGAACCCTCAACCCAAAACCTTTAGCAGTGTGTCTGTGTATGCGTGTCTAATTGTATGTGTGTGTGTGCCTAAGTGCTAGTATGCATGGGTGCGTGTGTATGTGTGCATGTGTATGGGAGAGGTGGAGTGTGTATGTGTGTGGGAGCAGAGGTGTGTGTGTATGGGAGCAGGGGAGTGTGTGTGTGTGTGGGAGCAGAGGTGTGTGTGTATGGGAGCAGGGGAGTGTGTGTGGAAGCGGGGGAGTGTGTGTGTGGGAGCAGGGGAGTGTGTGTGTGTATGGGAGCAGGGGAGTGTGTATGGGAGCAGGGGAGTGTGTGTGTGTATGGGAGCGGGGGAGTGTGTGTGTATGGGAGCGGGGGAGTGTGTGTGTGTGTGTGTATGGGTGTATGTGTGTTTGTATGGGAGCAGGGGAGAGTGTATGGGAGCAGGGGAGTGTGTGTGTGTGTATGGGAGCGGGGGAGTGTGTGTGTATGGGAGCGGGGGAGTGTGTGTGTATGGGAGCGGGGGAGTGTGTGTGTATGGGAGCGGGGGAGTGTGTGTGTGTGTGTATGGGTGTATGTGTGTGTGTATGGGAGCAGGGGAGTGTGTGTGTCTATGGGAGCGGGGGAGTGTGTGTGTGTGTATGGGAGCGGGGGAGTGTGTGTGTATGGGAGCAGGGGAGTGTGTGTGTGTATGGGAGCAGGGGAGTGTGTGTGTGTATGGGAGTAGGGGAGAGTGTGTGTGTATGGGAGCAGGGGAGTGTGTGTGTGTATGGGAGCGGGGGAGTGTGTGTGTGTGTGGGAGCGGGGGAGTGTGTGTGTATGGGAGCAGGGGAGTGTGTATGGGAGCAGGGGAGTGTGTGTGTGTGTGTATGGGAGCAGGGGAGTGTGTGTGTGTATGGGAGCAGGGGAGTGTGTGTGTATGGGAGCGGGGGAGTGTGTGTTTATGGGAGCGGGGGAGTGTGTGTGTGTATGGGAGCAGGGGAGTGTGTGTGTATGGGAGCAGGAGAGTGCGTGTGTATGGGAGCAGCGGAGTGTGTGTGTATGGGAGCAGGGGAGTGTGTGTGTATGGGAGCAGGGGAGTGTGTGTGTATGGGAGCAGGGGAGTGTGTATGGGAGCAGGGGAGTGTGTGTGTGTATGGGAGCGGGGGAGTGTGTGTTTATGGGAGCGGGGGAGTGTGTGTGTGTATGGGAGCAGGGGAGTGTGTGTGTATGGGAGCAGGAGAGTGCGTGTGTATGGGAGCAGCGGAGTGTGTGTGTATGGGAGCAGGGGAGTGTGTGTGTATGGGAGCAGGGGAGTGTGTGTGTATGGGAGCAGGGGAGTGTGTATGGGAGCAGGGGAGTGTGTGTGTGTATGGGAGCGGGGGAGTGTGTGTGTGTATGGGAGCGGGGGAGTGTGTGTGTATGGGAGCAGGGGAGTGTGTATAGGAGCAGGGGAGTGTGTGTGTGTGTGTATGGGAGCAGGGGAGTGTGTGTGTGTATGGGAGCAGGGGAGTGTGTGTGTGTATGGGAGCGGGGGAGTGTGTGTGTATGGGAGCGGGGGAGTGTGTGTGTATGGGAGCAGGGGAGTGTGTGTGTATGGGAGCAGGAGAGTGCGTGTGTATGGGAGCAGGGAGTGTGTGTGTATGGGAGCAGGAGAGTGCGTGTGTATGGGAGCAGCGGAGTGTGTGTGTATGGGAGCAGCGGTGTGTGTGTGTATGGGAGCGGGGGAGTGTGTGTGTGTGTGTGTATGGGTGTATGTGTGTTTGTATGGGAGCAGGGGAGTGTGTATGGGAGCAGGGGAGTGTGTGTGTGTGTATGGGAGCGGGGGAGTGTGTGTGTATGGGAGCGGGGGAGTGTGTGTGTATGGGAGCGGGGGAGTGTGTGTGTATGGGAGCGGGGGAGTGTGTGTGTGTGTGTATGGGTGTATGTGTGTGTGTATGGGAGCAGGGGAGTGTGTGTGTCTATGGGAGCGGGGGAGTGTGTGTGTATGGGAGCGGGGGAGTGTGTGTGTATGGGAGCAGGGGAGTGTGTGTGTGTATGGGAGCAGGGGAGTGTGTGTGTGTATGGGAGTAGGGGAGAGTGTGTGTGTATGGGAGCAGGGGAGTGTGTGTGTGTATGGGAGCGGGGGAGTGTGTGTGTGTATGGGAGCGGGGGAGTGTGTGTGTATGGGAGCAGGGGAGTGTGTATGGGAGCAGGGGAGTGTGTGTGTGTGTATGGGAGCAGGGGAGTGTGTGTGTGTATGGGAGCAGGGGAGTGTGTGTGTGTATGGGAGCGGGGGAGTGTGTGTGTATGGGAGCGGGGGAGTGTGTGTGTGTATGGGAGCAGGGGAGTGTGTGTGTATGGGAGCAGGAGAGTGCGTGTGTATGGGAGCAGCAGAGTGTGTGTGTATGGGAGCAGGGGAGTGTGTGTGTATGGGAGCAGGGGAGTGTGTGTGTATGGGAGCAGGGGAGTGTGTATGGGAGCAGGGGAGTGTGTGTGTGTATGGGAGCGGGGGAGTGTGTGTGTGTATGGGAGCGGGGGAGTGTGTGTGTATGGGAGCAGGGGAGTGTGTATAGGAGCAGGAGAGTGTGTGTGTGTGTGTATGGGAGCAGGGGAGTGTGTGTGTGTATGGGAGCAGGGGAGTGTGTGTGTATGGGAGCGGGGGAGTGTGTGTGTATGGGAGCGGGGGAGTGTGTGTGTATGGGAGCAGGGGAGTGTGTGTGTATGGGAGCAGGAGAGTGCGTGTGTATGGGAGCAGGGAGTGTGTGTGTATGGGAGCAGGAGAGTGCGTGTGTATGGGAGCAGCGGAGTGTGTGTGTATGGGAGCAGCGGTGTGTGTGTGTATGGGAGCAGGGGAGTGTATGTGTGTATGGGAGCAGGGGAGTGTGTGTGTATGGGAGCAGGGGAGTGTGTGTGTGTATGGGAGCAGGGGAGTGTGTGTGTGTATGGGAGCAGGGGAGTGTGTGTGTGTGTGTATGGGAGCAGGGGAGTGTGTGTGTGTATGGGAGCAGGGGAGTGTGTGTGTGTGTATGGGAGCAGGGGAGTGTGTTTATTTACCCTAAAAGCACATTCCCTTTAGCATGTCCCAAGCTCCCACAGACGTTACAACAGAGAGAGATTCCATCCGATGGTATCTGGAATACAAGTCCAAAACAACAGTGAAAACAGACAGACAGACTAGATCGCATCTACATTACAAACTTCATGAGCTTTTACGGTCACAATCATTTTACAACGATGAAAAATGTAATGAAAATGAAATGATTGAAACTTTAAACTACCCCTTGGTCTGAATGAGGGAAGAGCTGTGAATAGACCGACAATTATCTCGGTCACCAGATCATTGAAGGGGAGTTCCGTTATAGATTACCTGAGCCCATAAAAGAGAAAGACAGAGAGAGAGAGCGGGATAAGGGAGAGAGAGATAAGGGAGAGAGAGAGAAGGATAAGGGGGAGAGAGAGAGAGCGATAATGGATCGAGAGAGAGAGAGAGAAAGAGAGGGATAAAGGAGCGAGAGAGAGTGAGAGGAAAGGAGGGAGGTCGGAGATCGCTCTCTCACACACACACACAAACCCCTCTGCTCCGAGAGACTGCACTGCACTCCAGGAAAATCGATCCTCCTTCAGAGTAAAGAAATTTATGAAGCAGGAACATAAACGCAGTCATGTCCAATTAGCTCCACTGAATTTACGATTGGAGGAGGAGGGAGGGGAGGAGACGGGGAAGAGGAGATGGGTGGTGATAAAGACATTAGGCGAGGCCAATAAGACCTGCTGATCAATGACCCGTCTCCACACTATGGTGCGTGAGTGTGCGTACGTGCGTGGGTATGTGTGTGTGTCTAAAGCATTGTGATCCCAGACAGCACACCAGTACCTGGTTTGCCTAGAGCATATGAACCAGAAGGAGGAGAATAGCCAGCTAGTGTGAGTTTGGAGTTCTACTGTAGATCTACTGAGAATCAGATCAAGTACAATGTCCCAAATGGCACCCTATTTCTTCTTCATTTATTTATTTAACCTTTATTTAACCAGCCAAGTCAGTTAAAAAACAAATTCTTATTTACAATGACGGCCTACCGGGGAACAGTGGGTTAACTGCCTTGTTCAGGGGTAGAACGACAGATTTATTTTAACCTTGTCAGCTCAGGGATTCAATCCAGCAACCTTTCAGTTACTGGCCCAACGCTCTAACCACTAGGCTACCTACCGCCTGATCAAAAGTGCACTACAAAGGGAATAGGATGCCACTTGGGCCATAGTCATTGAGAAAAGCACCATGGCAATAGAACTAACCCTGTCATTTCCTTCCAAACAGCGAAGACACAGAGACATTACCTTTACATGTTAGTCATTTAACAGACACTCTTATCCAGAGCAACTTACAGTTAGCACATTCATCTTAAGATAGCTAGGTAAGTTGCGAACATGTACACTACAGTACTTTCTCCGTGATGGATGTATGAACAGCGAGAGAGAGAAAAAGGACAGGAGGGAGATCTCCCCTGCTGTGTGTGAAGCTGCATTGATGCAGTCTGTCTGTCATCCCAGGTTAGAGAAGCATCCATGCGGACCGTCCTCCTGGTGTTCCCCCTGCGGTCAGGGAGCAAGGCTGATTGGCAGCTTTGGTCCCCCCCCCCCCCCACACACACAGAGTGGTAAAGCCTCCTCCATCCTCCTCTCCTCTGTCATCCCTTCATCTCGGAGGAAGGGATTCTCTCCTACTTCCCTCGCCCCCGCAACCCAACACCTCTACATTGTATAGTCCATTGGATGGGAGGGAGGAGACAAGGAGGGAAGAGAGAGAGAGAGCGAGATGGTTGAGTCCCCAGAGAGAGAGAGAGAAGAGGAGAGGAGAGGAACACGTGTAAAAGAAGACTGAGAGATAAAGGCCTATTAACGGCTGCTTCCAGCTGTCTCCCTCCTCCTCTCCTAGCCTCCATCTCTCCCTCCTCCTCTCCTAGCCTCCATCTCTCCCTCCTCCTCTCCTAGCCTCCATCTCTCCCTCCTCCTCTCTTAGCCTCCATCTCTCCCTCCTCCTTTCCTAGCCTCAATCTCTCCCTCCTCCATCTCTCCCTCCTCCTCTCCTAGCCTCCATCTCTCCCTCCTCCTCTCCTAGCCTCCATCTCTCCCTCCTCCTCTCCTAGCCTCAATCTCTCCCTCCTCCATCTCTCCCTCCTCCTCTCCTATCCTCCATCTCTCCCTCCTCCTCCTCCATCTCTCCCTCCTCCTCTCCTAGCCTCCATCTCTCCCTCCTCCTCTCCTAGCCTCCATCTCTCCCTCCTCCATCTCTCCCTCCTCCATCTCTCCCTCCTCCTCTCCTAACCTCCATCTCTCCCTCCTCCTCTCCTAGCCTCCATCTCTCCCTCCTCCATCTCTCCCTCCTCTCCTAACCTCCATCTCTCCCTTCTCCTCTCCTCCGTCTCTCCCTTCTCCTCCCCTCCGTCTCCTCTCCTCCATCTCTCCCTTCTCCATCTATCCCTTCTCCTCTATCTCTCCCTTCTCCTCTCCTCCATCTCTCCCTCTTCCTCTGCTAGCCTTCATCTCTCATCTCCTCTCCTCCATCTCTCCCTCCTCTCCTGCCTCCATCTCTCCCTCTTCCTCTCCTAGCCTCCATCTCTCCCTCTTCTAGCCTCCATCTGTCCCTTCTCTCCTCCATCTGTCACTTCTCTCCTCTCCTCCATCTTTCCCTTCTCCTCTCCTAGCCTCCATCTCTCCCTCCTTCTCTCCTCCATCTCTCCCTTCTCTTCTCCTAGCCTCCATCACTCCCTCCTCCTCTCCTCTCCATGATGCTCCCTTGATGTTTGTTTATCTTTTATTCGTATTTATTTCTCTAATTGCCCCATCTCTCTGCTGTCTCCAACTGGCTCTCCTGCCCGCATCTCACAACGAACACACACACACTGTAATGCCACGAGAGAGAGAGAGAGATAGCTAGACAGGTGCACAAGTTAATTCAGAAAGACAGGCAGGCAGGCAGAATGACAGACAGACCGGTAGGCAGACTGATAGACAGGCAGACGGACGGACGGACAGACACACACAATCACATTCAAACACAGTTCAGCTTTGTCTGTGTCTGTCTCCGTCCATCTGTCCACCTGTCTGTCTGTATAAGTGGAGCTACTACCTAGCGGACAGAGTGATGCGTTTTCATATATCTCTCTCTGTCGGTCTCTGTCTCGCTCTCTGTCTCAGTCTCCCTCTCTCTCTGTACAGTTTCTCTCTCTCTCTGATGGATCCTGATGTCCTGTCCCCAGCTAAGAGCTCCCTCCCTCCCTCACTGCTACACTCACTTCAGTTTGATGACTGCAGTGGGGGAGATGCAGCAGTCAGACATTAACATATTGTGATTGTGGCCCATGTATTATTAGTGTGCAGAGGGACTGTGAGTAGAGAGAAGGAGAACTCCCACTCTTCAAAAGCCATAGTGTTACAATCACTCATCTGGAAAAAGACAGTAGTTCCGGGGTGGAGATGGGAGAGGGGGAAGGTGTGTGTATGTCAGGAGTTGGGGAAGGCAGGTTAAGGGTGGGCTGCAGCATCTTGCTACACATTTTGGTTTGGGCTTTAACCAGCCCTGGGTCATGTTCATTAGGCTGCAAATAAAATAAAAAGCACTGAAAAAGGGTGGGATTATGTAGATTTATTAACGTTCAATAAATTCCCTAGTTCTCCCGAAATCCAGCTCAGAGGATTCCCGGAATCAGGAGGGAATAAATCCTCCAACCAGGATTACTGGAAAACTAGGGAATTCATTGAAAGTTCCTGGAATTTTTCAACCCTACTGTACCTATACTTGTCTAATTATAATTTTTTGGTTTCTGTGTGTGTGTGTGTGTGTGTGTGTGTGCGTGCTTGCGTGCGTGCGTGGGAGCACTACATGAAGTGTGTGTTTGCGAGAGCAATAGAACGAGCGCGAGAGAAGGGTGGCAGACCGTTTCCCTTGCTAAATACATGTATCAAGACGTGGTTGTATGTTCTTCAGTTGACATGACTCTAATTGACGTAAGGGAAGCCTATAATCCTCTATACACTCTGACATGTACACCATTATTACAGGAACCACACAGTACCTGGCAAACCACTCGTTGTTTTGATCAAAATTCTAGATCAACTCTACTCTATTTTCCTAGTAAGATTTATTCCTGAAGATAAAATAATCCACAGGTGCTGATAAGGTACAGTAATGGGGTAGCCTGTCAGTCAGTCAGGCCATTGCTCAAGATCTACTTCAAAGTCCGATGTCCGCACGGTACCCAGGACGACAGGAGATGCCTTCAAAACTGGCCACTAGGCACTATTGGCAACAAGTAAGCATTGGTTTTGCTAGGGTCTTGTGGATTGGGGTGGCTGATGGGCGTAAACGGCGAGCTCCGGCTCCGAGGGTCACATATTCAATCCCAGTGACAGGCAGCATTTTTTTTTACCATATCTCAAACATTAACCCTTAATTTACCCATTCGGAATGAATGCCTAAACTTAAACAGCTGCGAGGCGCCGGAAACAGCAGCGGAGCAACCCAGGTTGTCCAAAACAGCGGGGCAACCCAGGTTGTCCAAAACAGCGGAGCAACCCAGGTTGTCCAAAACAGCGGAGCAACCCAGGTTGTCCAAAACAGCGGGGCAACCCAGGTTGTCCAAAACAGCGGAGCAACCCAGGTTGTCCAAAACAGCGGGGCAACCCAGGTTGTCCAAAACAGCGGGGCAACCCAGGTTGTCCAAAACAGCGGGGCAACCCAGGTTGTCCAAAACAGCGGGGCAACCCAGGTTGTCCAAAACAGCGGGGCAACCCAGGTTGTCCAAAACAGCGGGGCAACCCAGGTTGTCCAAAACAGCGGGGCAACCCAGGTTGTCCAAAACAGCGGGGCAACCCAGGTTGTCCAAAACAGCGGGGCAACCCAGGTTGTCCAAAACACTTAGAAATGTCATGTTTGGAGAAACGTGGACAAACGTTGGAATCTGAAGTTAAATTGGTCAAAGTGTGAGATCTTGTTTTAATCATCCCTGGATCTGTCACATCCTCTCTCTGAGTAATGCACCAGGATGGCTCATAGGGGAACCCAGTAAACCTGCCCCATAGAAAGAGAGATGTCCAGTAAACCTGTCCCATAGAAAGAGAGATGTCCAGTAAACCTGTCCCATAGAAAGAGAGATGTCCAGTAAACCTGTACCATAGAAAGAGAGATGTCCAGTAAACCTGCCCCATAGAAAGAGAGATGTCCAGTAAACCTGTCCCATAGAAAGAGAGATGTCCAGTGTGCACACATACACTGAGTATACAAAATATTAAGAACACCTGCTCTTTTCATGACATTGACTGAACAGGTGCTTCCAGGTCAAAGCTATGATCCCTTATTGATGTCTCTTGTTAAATCCACTTCAGTCAGTGTAGATGAAGGGGAGGAGACAGGTTAAGGTTAATAAATCCTCTTAAGGATCTCTACAGATTGATATCCCACTCTCGGTACGGTTGAGCTAATGTATGCTAATGTGATTAGCATGACATTGTAAGTAACAGGAAAATTTCCCAGGACATAGACATATCTGATATTGGCAGAAAGCTTAAATTCTTGTTAATCTAACTACACTGTCAAATTTACTGTAGCTATTACAGTGAAATAATACCATGCTATTGTTTGAGGAGAGTGCACAGTTATGAACTTAAAAAATTACGAATAAAACAATTAGGCACATTTGAGCAGTCTTATCACAAAATGTTGAACAGAAATACAATGGTTCATTGGATCAGTCTAAAACTTTGCACATACAATGCTGCCATCCGGTGGACAACATCTAAATTGCGCCTTTCCCTTGCATTTCAAAGATGGTGGGACAAAAAAACTCATGTTTTTTTCTTTGTATTATCTTTTACCAGATATAATGTGTTATATTCTCCTACATTAATTTCACATTTCTGCAAACTTCAAAGTGTTCCCTTTCAAATGGTATCAAGAATATGCATATCCTTGCTTCAGGTCCTGAGCTACAGGCAGTTAGATTTGGGTATGTAATTTTAGGTGATTTTTTTTTTTTTTTAAAGGGGCGGATCCTTAAGATTAAAGAAGGATTTTTAAGCCTTGAGACAATTGAGACATGGACTGTATGTGTGCCATTCCGAGGGTGAATGGGCAAGACAATAAATATAAGTGCCTTTGAATGGGGTATGGTTGTAGGTGCAAGGCGCACCGGTTTGTGTCAAGAACTGCAACGCTGCTGGGTTTTTCACACTCATCAGTTTTCCGTGTGTATCAAGAATAGTCCAGCACCCAAAGGATATCCAGCCAACTTGACACAACTGTGGGAAGCATTGGAGTCAACATGGGCCCCCCATCCCTGTGCAACGCTTTTGACACCTTGTAGAGTCCATGGCCCAATGAATTTAGGCTGATCTGAGGGTAAAAAAAAGTCAGGGGTGCAACTCAATATTAGGAAGATGTTCCTAATGTTTGGTATCCTCAATGTATACGCATTTGTTTGCATGTGTGTGTGCGTGCGTGTATGTGCGTGTACGTGCATGTGTCTAGGTGAATATAGGGCTGTGCTTCTCTCTGAATGGATTCAGTGATTCACTGTGATCTATAAAGTTTTAGTCCAGGGTCCGTATCCACATAGTGTCTCAGAATAGGAGTGCTGATCTAGGGTCAGATTTTCCTTTTAGATCATAATGAATAATATTATATGGACAGATCCTAGGTCCTATCACTCGTACTCTGAGATGCTTTGTGGATTGGGGTGTTAGTGTACACTCCTCCACTATGTTCTAGAGTTAGGTGCTATAATGGAACAAAAGGTAATAATGTAGGTAATGCAGGTAAAGGAGAGGACTGGTGACGCAGGGAGGGAGGTGTACATCTGAAACTAGAGAGACGAGATAGAGAGAGTACGGCCCAGTACCAAGCTTCCTTCCATCCAGGACCTCTATACCAGGCGGTGTCAGAGGAAGGCCCTAAAAATTTATTCCAGCCACGCTAGTCATGGACTATTCTCTCTGCTACCGCACGGCAAGCGGTACCGGAGCACCAAGTCTAGGTCTAAGAGGCTTCTAAACAGCTTCTACCCCCAAACCATCAGACTCTTGAACATCTAATCAAATGGCTACCAAGATTATTAGCATTGCCCACCCCCCCCCCCCCCCCCCCCCCCCATCTCTTTTACGCCGCTGCTACTCTCTGTTATCATCTATGCATAGTCACTTTAATAACTTTACCTACATGTACATATTACCTAAATTACCTTGACTAACCGGTGCCCCCGCACATTGACTCTGTACCGGTACCCCCTATATATAGCCTCGCTATTGTTATTTTACCTCTGCTCTTTATCTACTTGGAACTTTTATTTCTTATTCTCATTTCTATTTTTTAAACTGCATTGTTGGTTAGGGGCTTGTAAGAAAGCATTTCACTGTAAGGTCTACCTACAC
Source organism: Oncorhynchus clarkii lewisi (assembly GCF_045791955.1). Lineage (NCBI taxonomy): Eukaryota > Metazoa > Chordata > Actinopteri > Salmoniformes > Salmonidae > Oncorhynchus > Oncorhynchus clarkii. The sequence continues at coordinate 15,262,121 of NC_092151.1, forward strand.
CTGTTGTAGTCGGCGCATGTGACAAATACAATTTGATTTGATTTGAGAGAGAGAGAGGGGAGATTGTGAGAGAGAAAGAAAGGGTCCAGACGGAGAGAGAGAGAGACAGAGAAGTGATGAAGGAAGCTTGAAGTAGTAATTTTGCCAGTGTACAGGGCCCATTCATTGAATATTTGATGTAGACGGATAGCTGTCCACTCCAGCAGAACAAACCAGATTGGAATCCAGCCGCTCATCTGGAAAAGACTGTAATTTAAAGTCAGAGCCACCGTGACATCCTCAAGATCCTCATTTCCTGTCTCATGATTCTTACGGCTGGACCAACCCACCTGGGCTCTGCCCCTTGTCACAGACAACACCCATGCACGCAAACACACACACATAAATATGTGCCCACACAACACGCATGCACGCACGTACGCAAACATGCACACTCAAACACGCAAACCTATCAGCCCGGCTTTCCTGGCAATTATCGACCAAACTGAGCAGATTTATTCTTGAACAACAAGCAGTAGTTTTGAGTGTGCATCAGTGAGAGTTCAGAGCTGTCTGTCAATGATGTTATGGTACTAGATCCACATTCTATTCTTCCTTATTGTCTCTTGAATGCAAGTGTGTATAAATCAAAATTACACTGCCAAGTGTTCACTATAATCAAGTTAGAGTTCACACACCTACTATTGCTGCTCCTCTCTCCCCTCCACCCAGGTGTCTAACATGCTGGCCACACCTCTCGCGTTACATGCGTGAGCGCTGCTAAATAAATGTACACATACATGCTATTTAATCATTGCATCCGAACTGCTCACGTGCATCTGTGTAGCCAGGCGCTAAAATAGAACCTGGTTCTATTTGTGACGTTTGATGCGCTGCAAGTCCCGCCTCTCCCATCTCCCCATTGGTTTTTAGGAGCATATACCCACGTGGGTGATTGAAAGATGAACTGAAGTCCACACTCCAGTTCAGTTGGTAGTGGTAACGCACCTTAAAGTTGGTTGCCAACCGACATATAGAGTCTGAAGAAGAAGAAGCCTGAAGGAGGAGAGATTACTAGAAACAAACTTTGTTTGCCCTTTTATCTGTGGATTAATTGTTGGAGTAGAGGACCTTGTCCATTTCAGGTAAAACAACCCAATGTTTATATCCCAGGACAAATTAGCTATCAACAGCAAGCAAGGTAGCTAATTACCATGAATGTTAAATACTTTTCAACCTGTCCCCAAATTAATATAGTTGGTTCATTTTGATATTTCAACCTGTGTGTCCTGATCGCGTCTGGTGTGGATGGACAAAATCAGCTCGCTCGCAACCGGTCTAGTCAGCATGTAAGAGACTTCCTACTGCTCCTCTCTTCCCTCCACTCAGGTGTCTAAATGTAACCTGCAAACGTTTCTGTGATATATAATACAAAACTTGTCATTCTTCTGGTTTAGGTCAACTGTGTTATTGTTTCATTTAAGATATTGTTAGGGAGTTAGTAGGTAGTCCTGACTGGGGCTTGAACCCATCACCTTTACTGTTACGTCAAGGGATGTGAATCTGTTGACGAGGTGCCTAGGTGTTGGATCAAGGTCGCTGCAACATACAATATAGTACACACTCACTCCTGTGCCTTTGCTACCCTTTCACACACCCAGACACAACCCCACACACCCACTCACAGACACTCACTTGTCATCCCCTCTTGGTGTAAACATCTCGCACATCCATAAACAGTCACACACACCTCTCCTTTCACACACTCACATTCTTCCTCCTGTCTCCTGTACCCAGGTGTAAGTGTAACCTACATGCATCGCTGTGCCTGCTGCAGGAGGGAGACCTCCAGTGTCAGTGTGAACACAACACCACAGGACAGGACTGTCAGCGCTGCAAGAAGGGCTTCAAAGCCAAGTCCTGGAAGGCTGGCTCATACCTGCCCACACCCAACGGATCCCCCAACACCTGTATGTGCCCCAGTTCTATCCCAGTTCTATTCTATGTTCCCTTTAAACAGGTCCCTCTTATACAGCTCACTCATACAGAAAGTTCATTCTAGAATATTCTATTCTGTCTACTTACTGTAGGTAAGGTACTATAGGTACGCTGAATAGAAAGAAAACTGCTGGTAACAATAAATGTTAGCGACTTAATGCAGTTTTGTCAAGTACAGTCACCCAAAATGGTTTGTCTTATGCACTGTTGTTTATCTGTAACAGTGTAACAACTATGTATCTAATATGTAATTACTAAAACTGTGGTTTGGTAATCATTTGATTTTAAGGGATGAAGTATTCTTTTACTGGAATTGTTACACTATGTTGGATCCTTTACGCATAAAAGGTAGGTTAGGTTCTTGTGTTATTTTTGATAATAAATATTTATTTGAAAAATGTATGAAGGATGCATGTGGAATCACCAGACGTCTCTGTCCAATGTCCTGAATGAAAGAGAGATGAGTTACGTAAAAAAAGAGAGAGTGAGGGGAAGAGATAGAGAGAGAAATCGAGATGCAGAGTTCTTTCCCCTTTACCTAAGAGCAGAGAACAAAGCTGTGTAGTGTGTGGGGGGGAGGGGGGGGCTAGCGATCATAAAATAATCATCTAGGCCAGCTACTCCCGCCCTGCCACAAACTGCATATAGATCAGTGTTCCACTGTCCTGGTCCCACGGAATGTGCCCGTCCAGCACCAACACAATGGATTTAACTGATTTAACTGAGCAAAAGCCTGCACCCACTCAGGTCAGGCCAGATTTGAAGAACGCTGATTTACTTGCTCTTTCTACAGAGTATGATAAATGAGGGAGGGATGACTTTGTCAAATTAATGCATAAATAAACAGATACTTATCATCTTTCTTTTGTTCCCCCCCCCCTCTCTCTCTCCCTCCTTTTCAGGTGCAGTCGCTGGTGCCCCCATGGGCGGTGGTTCTAGTAAGTTAAAACAAGCCAAACAGAGGATGCTGCATCCACTTTCTCTCTCACCCCCACTCTCTCTTTTATGTATCCCTTTATCCCTCCATCTAACGCATCGTTCCATCTCTCTGTTCTTCATCCAGCTCCCTCTGTTCTTCTTTGTTGGTTGCAGCGCTGGTCTTGTCTTCTATATTATTGATAGGCCTCCCTGTACTGTTGGCACCGTTATGTCCTTTTCATCCCAGCTACGCTAGCTTTCACTGGAGGAATCTTTCCACAGTTCTTTCTTACTTATGTTGGACTGAAGTCACACTGGTGGAGAAGCATGGAAGAGAAAGAGATAATGAAAGAGAAGAGGGGGGGTGGGGAACGAGTGTGTGGGTGGTAAAGCAGAGGCAGGGGAAAAGGATGAGAGAGAGAAGAGAGAGACAGACAGACAGACAGACAGACAGACAGACAGACAGACAGACAGACAGAGAGAGACACACAGACAGACACATAGAGAGAGCAAGAGAGAGAGAGTGAGAGAGAGAGCAGGGGAGTGTGTGTGTGTGTGTGTGTGTGTGAGAGAGAGGGGGAGTGTGTGTGTGAGAGAGAGAGGGAGGGAGTGTGAATGTTTAAGTGTGCTGTAATGCGGTGTGATTCCGGGAGAGGAACTCCTAGAGGAATGAATAAAAGGGAATTTGATTAGGGATTCTCTCTGTGGAGACACTCTCTGCTCCGAGCGTTTAGATGGAAACCATGGGCAAAGTGGCAACATCAGAACTGACAGACAGCACTGGTCTCTCACTGGTCTCTCATTAGTTAGTCTACAGGCTGACTGGGCCGCCGTTACTTTTTGTGACAAGGAACTCATTTTTCACAAAATATTGCATGTTACAACCGGCACCCTATAGGACTGGATGGGGGACAGTGGTTAAAACAGACTTGTAAAACTCGCAGATCTATATTCGATTTGTTTTAAAACTATTTATTGATTTAAATATATGACATATGCTTTTAGACTAGTCTTAGTGCTTCCAATATTGTTTCGGTTGAAACAGGGAGGGGGATGTTTTGGGTGGAGAGGGGGATGTTTTGATTGGAGAGAGGGATGTTTTGGGCGGGAGGGGGATGTTTGGGCGGGAGGGGGATGTTTTGATTGGAGAGGGGGATGTTTTGGGTGGAGAGGGGGATGTTTTGGGCAGGAGGGGTTGTTTTGGTTGGAGAGGGGGGTGTTTTAGTTGGAGAGGGGGATGTTTTGGTTGGAGAGGGGGATGTTTGTTAGTCAACTTGGAATCTTCTTTCTCACAGAACTTTCAGAACATTTGCCTTTGACCACCTTCAACCACCACTACTACCTCCATAACTTAAAGTCAAAGTGAACCTGAAACTACAGCCATAACCCCCACTACCACACCAGAACCACATCCGTTCACAACCGCTACTCAGGAAGCCTCTGCTAGTATTCAGGGAGGAGGGCACCTAGAGAAGGTAGAGGTAGTGATAGGTCCAAAATTATAGATAGTAGTTATAGGTAGGGTGTGTGTGTTTATTTCAGACGTACATTATCTCTTGTGCATTATCATTGTCAAGCCATCATCTTGGTTGACATTAATGCAATATGTGGCTACTGGCTAGTCCCTCTAGTTCATTCATAGGAGAGAGTGGGCGTTGAGCTGCTACAGTATGGACTGTCTGACTGGATTCTTTTTGACTGACTGGGTTTGAGGAGCCCATATCCGACAGGACCAAACACACACTGTCAAGACCATGAATATAAAGTGGTCCTCAGAACCGGGTCTTGTTCCGACCGACGACGGTCCCAGGCTAAATTTAAACCTGGCATCTAGGGAGCTGGTGCGCCGCTCGTGTTCCTCCAGAAAAGCACTTAGGACGTGGGAAGCAGGGAGGGAGAGGCCCAAGAAAGAGGGAATGCCAGGAACGTCGTCTGTGATGTCGTCAGAATTTTCTTTGAGGAAATCCATTAAGTGGTGTTGTTGAACAGCGCAGCACTTTTTGGACTTTTTAGGCCGATGTCAGGAGCTCCGATAAAGTCACTGATAAGCTGTGATTGTGCTTCAGTCAGCTGCTCCTCAGTCTAAATTCCTTTAGGGACTTTTCAAAGACCACAGTTAGGTAGTGACACAAACTTGAATTGTCACATTTGACCAATTATTGCATACTATTTCCTACAAAGACAATTAAAGACATTTTGTCATCAGACATATTGCTCATTAATATACCGCAGTAAGTGGGTCTATTGTATTTTATTTTCAGTGTGTTTTATTTTCAGCTAGGCAACCACTGAGACAGCTATACTGTTGTTAGAGAAGACCACAGTCTAACAAACTACCAGGTTTGGGGTTCATTCCATTTCAATTCGAGTCTTTTCAGAAAGTAAACAAAATCCCAATTCCAATTCAACATTTTGAATTGAGCAGCTAACCGATCGCTGCAGCTGTACATAGTCCATCGGTAAATAGCCCACCCAATTTACCTACCTCATCCCCATACTGTTTTTATTTATTTACTTTTCTGCTCTTTTGCACACCAGTATCTCTACCTGTACATGACCATCTGATCATTTATCACTCCAGTGTTAATCTTCTAAATTGTAATTATTCGCCTGGCTCCTCATGCCTTTTTGCACACAATGTATATAGACTCCTTTTTTCTTTTTTCTACTGTGTTATTGACTTGTTTATTGTTTACTCCATGTGTAACTGTGTTGCTGTCTGTTCACACTGCTATGCTTTATCTTGGCCAGGTCACAGTTGTAAATGAGAACTTGTTCTCAACTAGCCTACCTGGTTAAATAATGGTGAAATAAGTCTTTAAAAACATTTTTTTTTCCTAATTGAAAAGCACTAAAGAGAATTGGAGTTGGAATTGAAATGTCAGTACACTTCCTGAATTGACCAGAATTGAATGGAGCTGACCCCAAACCTTCCAAACTACACTCTTAGAAGAAGAAAAGAGTTCCAAAAGGGTTCTTTGGCTGTCCCCATAGGAGCACCTTTTTGGTTCCAGGTAGAAGGTTATACCTGAAACTTAAAGGATTATCCTATGGGGACAGCAGAATAACCCTTTTAGATACTAAGAGTGTACAGCATACCACACCATATCAGTAGCTTTCTCTAAGCTTGATACTCTGATACACTTGACAATGGGGTTCAGATCTGCTATACTTAGAGCTACCACTAAGATGTGATGCTATCTTGCTTTATCTTTCATCTGGTGGTTAGAATAGTTTATCTGGCTAGGGCCTGACCCTGATGTTTGGAGCGTCTCATTACCAGTCTCTCTCTGTGTGTGTGTGTGTGGATGGCATATGGCTTGGCACAGTGAAACTCATAAATCATCCTCATCCTCCCCTCTTCCTCCCTAGGAACAGAGGTCTGAGGTCTTACTCTGATGGTGGAACACACACACACACACACACACACACACACACACACACACACACACACACACACACACACCCCACCTTCCCACCTCCCATCACCTTCCTACAGGTACAATACAAGCTGTGTCTGACCAGGAGTCTACCCCTCTAGAACTAAGAATAGAACACCCTATAATTCCCAGTCCAGTCATAACAAATGACTGTACCAAGCCCTGCAAACCCTCCACTCTCCAGTCCCCATTGACGATGTCTCAAGAGTCAGCACTATGACCTGTCTGTGTTTAGATTGGGGGGGTGTGCGTGCGTGTGTGCGCGTGTGCATGCGAGCGAGCGTGTGTGCAAGTGAGTGAGCATGTGTATGGTTTTCTCATTGAGTTTGTGTTGGTTTGTGCATGTATGTGTGTGTCTGTACACGGGTAACCATCCTTCTTCCCTACATACAGAACGCACATTCCATCCACACAAGTCTGTCTGCAGAGTGTATGTTGGGGAAGCGTGTTATGCTGTATAATAGGGGAAAGAGAAGCTCCTCTCTGCTTCCCTTCACACAGCAGAGTCTATCCGATTAAACAGCCCAGTAACATGTGTATGGGGCCAGCCACTACACTACAGAAACATCTCCCTTAGTCTCCAGGGCCTCCCACCCAGAGGCAGTCAGCCAGTCAGTCATTTCCTCCCCCAGCCAGTCAGTCAGTCCCTCCTCCAGCCAATCAGTCAGTCTCACTTCCAGACAGGCAGCCAGTCAGTTAGTCCCTCTCCCAGCCAGTCAACCAGTCCCTCCCCTTACCAGTCAGCTGGTAAGCCAGTCAGTCAGTCCCTCCACCAGTCAGTCAGCCAGCCAGTCAGTCAGTCCCTCTCCCAGTCAGTCAGTCAGTCCCTCCCCTTGCCAGTCAGCTGGTAAGCCAGTCAGTCAGTCCCTCCCCCAGTCAGTCAGCCAGCCAGTCAGTCAGTCTCACTCCCAGCCAGCCAGCCAGGCAGCCAGTCAGTCAGTCCCTCCCCCAGCCGGTCAGCCAGTCAGCTGGTCAGTCCCTTCTATTGAGCAGGCTCAGATGGATAGGGGACAAGCCGTCCAGTGACTAGACGGGCTGATCTACTTTGGCCAGATGGGTGTGGGGGAGGGAAAATGAGGTCCTAACCCTTGGCCCCTCCCCTTCCTAAAGCTGCCTTTGCAGGTCAGGTTGTGGCAGGTCAAGAGGATTCCCTCTATGCTAAGTAGAAAACACAGACTCTGACTCTTTAAACCTTACACTCACACCACAGATGGCTGGTGTTACCTTAATTGGGGAGGATGGGCTCATAGTAATGCCTGGAAAGGAATTCATGGAATGGTGTCAAACACAAACACAAGGTTTCCATGGGTTTGATAATATTCCAGTCACCCCATTATGAGCTATCCTCTCCGCACCAGACTCCTGAGTCACACACGCACAAACACTTCTTGACTTTTTTTACTCACACGTCTATGCCATACACACTCTCGCATACACATGTGTGAGTGCACACACACAGCCCCTATCATGTACAAACAGACTCCATCATGTACAAACAAACAGACTCCATCATGTACAAACAAACAGACTCCATCATGTACAAACAAACAGACTCCATCATGTACAAACAAACAGACTCCATCATGTACAAACAAACAGACTCCATCTTGTACAAACAGACTCCATCATGTACAAACAGACTCCATCATGTACAAACAAACAGACTCCATCATGTACAAACAAACAGACTCCATCATGTACAAACAAACAGACTCCATCATGTACAAACAAACAGACTCCATCATGTACAAACAAACAGACTCCATCTTGTACAAACAAACAGACTCCATCTTTTACAAACAAACAGACTCCATCTTGTACAAACAAACAGACTCCATCTTGTACAAACAAACAGACTCCATCTTGTACAAACAGACTCCATCATGTACAAACAGACTCCATCTTGTACAAACAGACTCCATCATGTACAAACAGACTCCATCATGTACAAACAGACTCCATCATGTACAAACAGACTCCATCATGTACAAACAGACTCCATCATGTACAACCAGACTCCATCATGTACAACCAGACTCCATCTTGTACAACCAGACTCCATCTTGTACAACCAGACTCCATCTTGTACAACCAGACTCCATCTTGTACAACCAGAATCCATCATGTACAAACAGACGCCATCATGTACAGACTCCATCATGTACAAACAGACTCCATCATGTACAAACAGACTCCATCATGTACAAACAGACTCCATCATGTACAAAAAGACTCCATCATGTACAAACAGACTCCATCTTGTACAAACAGACCCTTCAGCAGATTTAGAGAATGGCCAGTAGAATTCAACATAAACATGAGCATGTATTAAAACCCAGCCAAATCACATGGTAATAAAGTAGTCCGTAGGAGGTCAAACGTTCAAGTAACCATCCTGTCACTCATCTGGGTGTCATTAGGTGTTCTGGGAACAGTCTCTCAATCCCTCCCTGAATCACAATATCATCATTAGTACAACCAGACTCCATCATGTACAACCAGACTCCCTCTTGTACAACCAGACTCCCTCTTGTACAACCAGACTCCCTCTTGTACAACCAGACTCCCTCTTGTACAACCAGACTCCCTCATGTACAACCAGACTCCATCATGTACAAACAGACTCCATCATGTACAAACAGACTCCCTCTTGTACAACCAGACTCCCTCTTGTACAACCAGACTCCCTCTTGTACAACCAGACTCCCTCTTGTACAACCAGACTCCCTCTTGTACAACCAGACTCCCTCTTGTACAACCAGACTCCCTCTTGTACAACCAGACTCCATCATGTACAAACAGACTCCATCATGTACAAACAGACTCCATCATGTACAAACAAACAGACTCCATCATGTACAAACAAACAGACTCCATCATGTACAAACAAACAGACTCCATCATGTACAAACAAACAGACTCCATCTTGTACAAACAGACTCCATCATGTACAAACAGACTCCATCATGTACAAACAGACTCCATCATGTACAAACAAACAGACTCCATCATGTACAAACAAACAGACTCCATCATGTACAAACAAACAGACTCCATCATGTACAAACAAACAGACTCCATCTTGTACAAACAGACTCCATCTTTTACAAACAAACAGACTCCATCTTGTACAAACAAACAGACTCCATCTTGTACAAACAGACTCCATCATGTACAAACAGACTCCATCATGTACAAACAGACTCCATCATGTACAAACAGACTCCATCATGTACAACCAGACTCCATCATGTACAACCAGACTCCATCTTGTACAACCAGACTCCATCTTGTACAACCAGACTCCATCTTGTACAACCAGACTCCATCTTGTACAACCAGAATCCATCATGTACAAACAGACGCCATCATGTACAGACTCCATCATGTACAAACAGACTCCATCATGTACAAACAGACTCCATCATGTACAAAAAGACTCCATCATGTACAAACAGACTCCATCTTGTACAAACAGACCCTTCAGCAGATTTAGAGAATGGCCAGTAGAATTCAACATAAACATGAGCATGTATTAAAACCCAGCCAAATCACATGGTAATAAAGTAGTCCGTAGGAGGTCAAACGTTCAAGTAACCATCCTGTCACTCATCTGGGTGTCATTAGGTGTTCTGGGAACAGTCTCTCAATCCCTCCCTGAATCACAATATCATCATTAGCGTTGTGCAAATGGCTGTCTAGAGCCACGGTAACAAATGACAGGGACACCCAGACTGACAGGTGGCATTACGTGTTATTGTGATAATTTATCTTGCCTACATTAACCCAAACAAGTGACAAATTGTCTCATTATTCACAAATGTGTTTATGTGACAGGAAAGACACAAAATACAGAGGACGTGGTGGGTAAGAGTGTGTGTTTTTGTATGTGTGGGTAAGAGTGTGTGTTTTTGTATGTGTGCATATATGTACGTGTGCTCGTGCATAAGTGTGTCATGTGACTACATAATAGTAAATTCATCTGTGCTGTCACGAACCGGCTCGTAGCCCGTAACAAAAAAGGGAGACAACACAGAGATCAAGGAATAACAAAAATATATTTATTAACCAAAGTAAACTATATACAATTAACAATTATGTGTGTAGTATGCAGTGTGAGTGGTTGTGTGCATAGATGGTGGTAATGAGGGGTGTTGAGGTGCCAAAATAAACACGCAACAAAATGTCACAAACAAAAATACAGGTTTGTCTGCATGGAGAGAGTCTCCTCAATGAATGAGGGAAAGATGTATTTATCCCTGGGACACACCCGAGCCTCCCTCCCGGCTCCACCTACCGCCATACTATTAAGGAAAACAGGAGCCAATAGAAAGAATTTGGCAGACAGAGGGGGAGGGTCGTCACAGTGCAGACAGACAGGACAGTCAGTTCATCAGTGCAAACAGACAGGACAGTCAGTTCATCAGTGCAAACAGACAGGACAGTCAGTTCATCAGTGCAGACAGACAGGCACATCAGTTCATTTGTGCAGACAGACAGGCACGTGTCATCACCAGATTATGTAATTATCCAGATCACTGTTTTTATTCTCTCTGTCACAGTCAGGGTCAATTCCATTTAAATTCCAGTCAATTCAGGAAGTACACTGACATTCCAATTCATTTTAATGAATTAATACATCCCTCATTACCTTGAACATGCTCTCTCTCCTCAAGAGCCCCTCCTTCCGAACAAGGACCCAACCGACTCCCCCCCCATTACAGACCCCGAACACCCCCCCCCCTCACTGACCCCCCCCTCACTGACCCCCCCCCCCCCCCCCCCCATCACCTACACCTATAGAGCAGGAGGAACTTACAACATCCATCATTACCACATCATTACCAACGCCCCCTACAACATCCCCTCAGCCTATCACAGAGGAATCCACACCCCATCCACCAATCGCGGAGGAGCTCACGTCACCTGCCCTGACTGAGAGCCCTCCCCCCACTACAACCCCTTCCCCAATGGACCTGCCTGAGCCAATGGATGTAGAGAGAGAAGAAGGTAAGCCAGACCCATAGAGTAGCAGTTTAGAATAGAGTAGATCTATAGCATTGAATCTAGATCTAGAAATCTTCCTGATTTATTTGAAAGATTCCTGTGGTGTGGCTTCATAGAAAGATAATATATTCCCTGGCACAAAAAGGGCTATTTAAAAAATAAAGAGGAAGTATGTTATATTGCACAATAATCACATCTGAAGTCAGAGCTGCTCATTCAATTTAGATAATGACACTGAAACCCCGTTAATGTGGGCTAGCGTGAGAGAGAGGGTGAGAGAGAGAGCACGAGGAAGGCGAAAGAGAGGGTGGAGAGAAGGGGAGAGAGCTAGCTAGAGTGAGAGAGCTAGAGTGAGAGAGCGCATTGGCAGTCGTAATAAAGGCCTTGGTTCACAGTCGTAATAAAGGCCTTGGTTCACAGTCGTAATAAAGGCCTTGGTTCACAGTCGTAATAAAGGCCTTGGTTCACAGTTGTAATAAAGGCCCTGGTTCACAGTCGTAATAAAGGCCCTGGTTCACAGTCGTAATAAAGGCCCTGGTTCACAGTCGTAATAAAGGCCCTGGTTCACAGTCGTAATAAAGGCCCTGGTTCACAGTCGTAATAAAGGCCCTGGTTCACGGTTCAGAGACACTGGGTCCCTGGGGAGTCACTGGGAGAGAGAGAGAGAGAAGTCCGAAACAAATCACATAGAGAATGGTTTAAAGCTCATAGAGAGGGCTTGGACTTGATCAGACTTGCTTTCAACAGACAAAGTCATGGGTCTACAGTCACAATTTGCTTAATATTCGACAATTAATCATTTCACTTTCTCCTTCACGTTAAACACTAGGTGGACTGTGCATAGACTTTGGGAACCTCCAACTCTACGGCATCCATATTAGGAAGTCATCAAATGTCACAAGTTCCTGATATGCTGTATTACACTTGTATGATTTATGTCAAGGTGTTTTGGTGGCTGGAATGGCAGGCTGACAGGCACTGTGAACATGATTCTGTAGGGAGGCAGCCTGCTGTTTTAGTGTTGGGAGTCAGGAAGCTCTAGAGGGTGAAGTGTCAAACTGCTGCCAGTGACCAGAGCAGATGATTTGAAAGCTCCATCACTGTCCTGCTCTGCTAAGCCGTCCCCTGAACACACACACACACGTGCGCAGATGCACAAACACCCACAAACACACTCCCACGTGCACAGTCGTAATACCCACACACACTCTTGCAGATCTAACCCCAGTTCCCTGTGCATGTCTGTGTGTGTGTTTGTGTCAGACAGTACGAGTTGGGCTGACGAGCTGATAGAGATTAATACCAGTAGGACGGTGAAACGCTCTTTCCCCCAAGGCAGCGTGGGTAACTGAGATTAAATGCATTTATGCTTTCTGTTGTGTAAGATCACCAGGTGTAACAGCAGTGTCCCTGAGCACCCCCACTTCATACAAAGAATGTGTTGGTGTGTGCTCCATACAGAGGATGTGTTGGTGTGTACCTAATACAGAGGATGTGTTGGTGTGTTCCCCATACAGAGGATGTGTTGGTGTGTGCTCCATACAGAGGATGTGTTGGTGTGTACCCCATACAGAGGATGTGTTGGTGTGTGGCCCATACAGAGGATGTGTTGGTGTGTGGCCCATACAGAGGATGTGTTGGTGTGTGGCCCATACAGAGGATGTGTTGGTGTGTGCCCCATACAGAGGATGTGTTGGTGTGTACCCCATACAGAGGATGTGTTGGTGTGTACCCCATACAGAGGATGTGTTGGTGTGTACCCCATACAGAGGATGTGTTGGTGTGTACCCCATACAGAGGATGTGTTGGTGTGTGCCCCATACAGAGGATGTGTTGGTGTGTGCCCCATACAGAGGATGTGTTGGTGTGTGCCCCATACAGAGGATGTGTTGGTGTGTGCCCCATACAGAGGATGTGTTGGTGTGTGCCCCATACAGAGGATGTGTTGGTGTGTACCCCATACAGAGGATGTGTTGGTGTGTACCCCATACAGAGGATGTGTTGGTGTGTGCCCCATACAGAGGATGTGTTGGTGTGTGCCCCATACAGAGGATGTGTTGGTGTGTGTGCCCCATACAGAGGATGTGTTGGTGTGTGCCCCATACAGAGGATGTGTTGGTGTGTACCCCATACAGAGGATGTGTTGGTGTGTGCCCCATACAGAGGATGTGTTGGTGTGTACCCCATACAGAGGATGTGTTGGTGTGTGCCCCATACAGAGGATGTGTTGGTGTGCGGCCCATACAGAGGATGTGTTGGTGTGCGGCCCATACAGAGGATGTGTTGGTGTGCGGCCCATACAGAGGATGTGTTGGTGTGTGCCCCATACAGAGGATGTGTTGGTGTGTGCCCCATACAGAGGATGTGTTGGTGTGTACCCCATACAGAGGATGTGTTGGTGTGTGCTCCATACAGAGGATGTGTTGGTGTGTACCCCATACAGAGGATGTGTTGGTGTGTGCCCCATACAGAGGATGTGTTGGTGTGTACCCCATACAGAGGATGTGTTGGTGTGTGTACCCCATACAGAGGATGTGTTGGTGTGTGTACCCCATACAGAGGATGTGTTGGTGTGTGTACCCCATACAGAGGGTGTGTTGGTGTGTGCCCCATACAGAGGATGTGTTGGTGTGTACCCCATGCAGAGGATGTGTTGGTGTGTGTACCCCATACAGAGGATGTGTTGGTGTGTGCTCCATACAGAGGATGTGTTGGTGTGTGGCCCATACAGAGGATGTGTTGGTGTGTACCCCATACAGAGGATGTGTTGGTGTGTACCCCATACAGAGGATGTGTTGGTGTGTACCCCATACAGAGGATGTGTTGGTGTGTACCCCATACAGAGGATGTGTTGGTGTGTGGCCCATACAGAGGATGTGTTGGTGTGTACTCCATACAGAGGATGTGTTGGTGTGTACCCCATACAGAGGATGTGTTGGTGTGTGCCCCATACAGAGGATGCGTTGGTGTGTGTACTCCATACAGAGGATGTGTTGGTGTGTGCTCCATACAGAGGATGTGTTGGTGTGTACCCCATACAGAGGATGTGTTGGTGTGTACCCCATACAGAGGATGTGTTGGTGTGTGTACTCCATACAGAGGATGTGTTGGTGTGTGCCCCATACAGAGGATGTGTTGGTGTGTGCCCCATACAGAGGATGTGTTGGTGTGTGCCCCATACAGAGGATGTGTTGGTGTGTGTACTCCATACAGAGGATGTGTTGGTGTGTGCTCCATACAGAGGATGTGTTGGTGTGTACCCCATACAGAGGATGTGTTGGTGTGTACCTAATACAGAGGATGTGTTGGTGTGTACCCCATACAGAGGATGTGTTGGAGTGTGTACCCCATACAGAGAATGTGTTGGTGTGTGGCCCATACAGAGGATGTGTTGGTGTGTGCCCCATACAGAGGATGTGTTGGTGTGTGCCCCATACAGAGGATGTATTGGTGTGCGGCCCATACAGAGGATGTGTTGGTGTGTACCCCATACAGAGGATGTGTTGGTGTGTACCCCATACAGAGGATGTGTTGGTGTGTGCCCCATACAGAGGATGTGTTGGTGTGTGCCCCATACAGAGGATGTGTTGGTGTGTGTGCCCCATACAGAGGATGTGTTGGTGTGTGCCCCATACAGAGGATGTGTTGGTGTGTACCCCATACAGAGGATGTGTTGGTGTGTGCCCCATACAGAGGATGTGTTGGTGTGTACCCCATACAGAGGATGTGTTGGTGTGTGCCCCATACAGAGGATGTGTTGGTGTGCGGCCCATACAGAGGATGTGTTGGTGTGCGGCCCATACAGAGGATGTGTTGGTGTGCGGCCCATACAGAGGATGTGTTGGTGTGTGCCCCATACAGAGGATGTGTTGGTGTGTGCCCCATACAGAGGATGTGTTGGTGTGTACCCCATACAGAGGATGTGTTGGTGTGTGCTCCATACAGAGGATGTGTTGGTGTGTACCCCATACAGAGGATGTGTTGGTGTGTGCCCCATACAGAGGATGTGTTGGTGTGTACCCCATACAGAGGATGTGTTGGTGTGTGTACCCCATACAGAGGATGTGTTGGTGTGTGTACCCCATACAGAGGATGTGTTGGTGTGTGTACCCCATACAGAGGGTGTGTTGGTGTGTGCCCCATACAGAGGATGTGTTGGTGTGTACCCCATGCAGAGGATGTGTTGGTGTGTGTACCCCATACAGAGGATGTGTTGGTGTGTGCTCCATACAGAGGATGTGTTGGTGTGTGGCCCATACAGAGGATGTGTTGGTGTGTACCCCATACAGAGGATGTGTTGGTGTGTACCCCATACAGAGGATGTGTTGGTGTGTACCCCATACAGAGGATGTGTTGGTGTGTACCCCATACAGAGGATGTGTTGGTGTGTGGCCCATACAGAGGATGTGTTGGTGTGTACTCCATACAGAGGATGTGTTGGTGTGTACCCCATACAGAGGATGTGTTGGTGTGTGCCCCATACAGAGGATGCGTTGGTGTGTGTACTCCATACAGAGGATGTGTTGGTGTGTGCTCCATACAGAGGATGTGTTGGTGTGTACCCCATACAGAGGATGTGTTGGTGTGTACCCCATACAGAGGATGTGTTGGTGTGTGTACTCCATACAGAGGATGTGTTGGTGTGTGCCCCATACAGAGGATGTGTTGGTGTGTGCCCCATACAGAGGATGTGTTGGAGTGTGCCCCATACAGAGGATGTGTTGGTGTGTGTACTCCATACAGAGGATGTGTTGGTGTGTGCTCCATACAGAGGATGTGTTGGTGTGTACCCCATACAGAGGATGTGTTGGTGTGTACCTAATACAGAGGATGTGTTGGTGTGTACCCCATACAGAGGATGTGTTGGAGTGTGTACCCCATACAGAGAATGTGTTGGTGTGTGGCCCATACAGAGGATGTGTTGGTGTGTGCCCCATACAGAGGATGTGTTGGTGTGTGCCCCATACAGAGGATGTATTGGTGTGCAGCCCATACAGAGGATGTGTTGGTGTGTACCCCATACAGAATACAGAGGATGTGTTGGTGTGTACCCCATACAGAGGATGTGTTGGTGTGTGCTCCATACAGAGGATGTGTTGGTGTGTACCCCATACAGAGGATGTGTTGGTGTGTACCCCATACAGAGGATGTGTTGGTGTGTACCCCATACAGAGGATGTGTTGGTGTGTACCCCATACAGAGGATGTGTTGGTGTGTGTACTCCATACAGAGGATGTGTTGGTGTGTGCCCCATACAGAGGATGTGTTGGTGTGTGCCCCATACAGAGGATGTGTTGGTGTGTACCCCATTCAGAGGATGTGTTGGTGTGTGTACCCCATACAGAGGATGTGTTGGTGTGTACCCCATACAGAGGATGTGTTGGTGTGTGGCCCATACAGAGAATGTGTTGGTGTGTGGCCCATACAGAGGATGTGTTGGTGTGTACTCCATACAGAGGATGTGTTGGTGTGTACCCCATACAGAGGATGTGTTGGTGTGTGCCCCATACAGAGGATGCGTTGGTGTGTGTACTCCATACAGAGGATGTGTTGGTGTGTACCCCATACAGAGGATGTGTTGGTGTGTACCCCATACAGAGGATGTGTTGGTGTGTACCCCATACAGAGGATGTGTTGGTGTGTGTACTCCATACAGAGGATGTGTTGGTGTGTGCCCCATACAGAGGATGTGTTGGTGTGTGCCCCATACAGAGGATGTGTTGGTGTGTGCCCCATACAGAGGATGTGTTGGTGTGTGTACTCCATACAGAGGATGTGTTGGTGTGTGCTCCATACAGAGGATGTGTTGGTGTGTACCCCATACAGAGGATGTGTTGGTGTGTACCTAATACAGAGGATGTGTTGGTGTGTACCCCATACAGAGGATGTGTTGGAGTGTGTACCCCATACAGAGAATGTGTTGGTGTGTGGCCCATACAGAGGATGTGTTGGTGTGTGCCCCATACAGAGGATGTGTTGGTGTGTGCCCCATACAGAGGATGTATTGGTGTGCGGCCCATACAGAGGATGTATTGGTGTGCGGCCCATACAGAATACAGAGGATGTGTTGGTGTGTACCCCATACAGAGGATGTGTTGGTGTGTGCCCCATACAGAGGATGTGTTGGTGTGTGCCCCATACAGAGGATGTGTTGGTGTGTACCCCATTCAGAGGATGTGTTGGTGTGTGTACCCCATACAGAGGATGTGTTGGTGTGTGTACTCCATACAGAGGATGTGTTGGTGTGTGTACTCCATACAGAGGATGTGCTGGTGTGTACCTAATACAGAGGATGTGTTGGTGTGCGGCCCATACAGAGGATGTGTTGGTGTGTGTACTCCATACAGAGGATGTGTTGGTGTGTGCCCCATACAGAGGATGTGTTGGTGTGTGCCCCATACAGAGGATGTGTTGGTGTGCGGCCCATACAGAGGATGTGTTGGTGTGTACCCCATACAGAATACAGAGGATGTGTTGGTGTGTACCCCATACAGAGGATGTGTTGGTGTGTGCTCCATACAGAGGATGTGTTGGTGTGTGCTCCATACAGAGGATGTGTTGGTGTGTACCCCATACAGAGGATGTGTTGGTGTGTACCCCATACAGAGGATGTGTTGGTGTGTGTACTCCATACAGAGGATGTGTTGGTGTGTGCCCCATACAGAGGATGTGTTGGTGTGTGCCCCATACAGAGGATGTGTTGGTGTGTACCCCATTCAGAGGATGTGTTGGTGTGTGTACCCCATACAGAGGATGTGTTGGTGTGTGTACTCCATACAGAGGATGTGTTGGTGTGTACCTAATACAGAGGATGTGTTGGTGTGCGGCCCATACAGAGGATGTGTTGGTGTGTGTACTCCATACAGAGGATGTGTTGGTGTGTACCCCATACAGAGGATGTGTTGGTGTGCGGCCCATACAGAGGATGTGTTGGTGTGTGTACTCCATACAGAGGATGTGTTGGTGTGTACCTAATACAGAGGATGTGTTGGTGTGCGGCCCATACAGAGGATGTGTTGGTGTGTGTACTCCATACAGAGGATGTGTTGGTGTGTACCCCATACAGAGGATGTGTTGGTGTGCGGCCCATACAGAGGATGTGTTGGTGTGTGTACTCCATACAGAGGATGTGTTGGTGTGTACCCCATACAGAGGATGTGTTGGTGTGTGTACCCCATACAGAGGATGTGTTGGTGTGTGCCCCATACAGAGGATGTGTTGGTGTGTACCCCATACAGAGGATGTGTTGGTGTGTACCCCATACAGAGGATGTGTTGGTGTGTGTACCCCATACAGAGGATGTGTTGGTGTGTGTACCCCATACAGAGGATGTGTTGGTGTGTGTACCCCATACAGAGGATGTGTTGGTGTGTGTACCCAATATAGAGGATGTGTTGGTGTGTGTACCCCATACAGAGGATGTGTTGGTGTGTGTACCCCATACAGAGAATGTGTTGGTGTGTACCCCATACAGAGGATGTTGGTGTGTGCTCCATACATAGGATGTGTTGGTGTGTACCCCATACAGAGGATGTGTTGGTGTGTGCCCCATACAGAGGATGTGTTGGTGTGTGTACCCCATACAGAGGATGTGTTGGTGTGTGTACCCCATACAGAGGATGTGTTGGTGTGTGCCCCATACAGAGGATGTGTTGGTGTGTGTACCCCATACAGAGGATGTGTTGGTGTGTGCCCCATACAGAGGATGTGTTGGTGTGTACCCCATACAGAGGATGTGTTGGTGTGTGTACCCCATACAGAGGATGTGTTGGTGTGTGTACCCCATACAGAGGATGTGTTGGTGTGTGCCCCATACAGAGGATGTGTTGGTGTGTACCCCATACAGAGGATGTGTTGGTGTGTACCTAGTACAGAGGATGTGTTGGTGTGCGGCCCATACAGAGGATGTGTTGGTGTGTGCCCCATACAGAGGATGTGTTGGTGTGTACCCAATACAGAGGATGTGTTGGTGTGCGGCCCATACAGAGGATGTGTTGGTGTGTGCCCCATACAGAGGATGTGTTGGTGTGTGCCCCATACAGAGGATGTGTTGGTGTGTACCCCATACAGAGGATGTGTTGGTGTGTGTACCCCATACAGAGGATGTGTTGGTGTGTGTACCCCATACAGAGGATGTGTTGGTGTGTGTACCCCATACAGAGGATGTGTTGGTGTGTGCCCCATACAGAGGATGTGTTGGTGTGTACCCCATACAGAGGATGTGTTGGTGTGTACCTAATACAGAGGATGTGTTGGTGTGCGGCCCATACAGAGGATGTGTTGGTGTGTGCCCCATACAGAGGATGTGTTGGTGTGTACCCCATACAGAGGATGTGTTGGTGTGTGTACCCCATACAGAGGATGTGTTGGTGTGTGCCCCATACAGAGGATGTGTTGGTGTGTGCCCCATACAGAGGATGTGTTGGTGTGTACCCCATACAGAGGATGTGTTGGTGTGTGTACCCCATACAGAGGATGTGTTGGTGTGTGTACCCCATACAGAGGATGTGTTGGTGTGTGTACCCAATATAGAGGATGTGTTGGTGTGTGGTTACCCCATACAGAGGATGTGTTGGTGTGTGTACCCCATACAGAGAATGTGTTGGTGTGTACCCCATACAGAGGATGTGTTGGTGTGTGCCCCATACAGAGGATGTGTTGGTGTGTACCCCATACAGAGGATGTGTTGGTGTGCGGCCCATACAGAGGATGTGTTGGTGTGTGCCCCATACAGAGGATGTGTTGGTGTGTGCCCCATACAGAGGATGTGTTGGTGTGTGCCCCATACAGAGGATGTGTTGGTGTGTGCCCCATACAGAGGATGTGTTGGTGTGTACCCCATACAGAGGATGTGTTGGTGTGTGCTCCATACAGAGGATGTGTTGGTGTGTACCCCATACAGAGGATGTGTTGGTGTGTGCCCCATACAGAGGATGTGTTGGTGTGTACCCCATACAGAGGATGTGTCGGTGTGTACCCCATACAGAGGATGTGTTGGTGTGTGTACCCCATACAGAGGATGTGTTGGTGTGTGCCCCATACAGAGGATGTGTTGGTGTGTACCCCATACAGAGGATGTGTTGGTGTGTGCCCCATACAGAGGATGTGTTGGTGTGTACCCAATACAGAGGATGTGTTGGTGTGTGCCCCATACAGAGGATGAGTTGGTGTGTACCCCATACAGAGGATGTGTTGGTGTGTACCCCATACAGAGGATGTGTTGGTGTGTACCCCATACAGAATACAGAGGATGTGTTGGTGTGTACCCCATACAGAGGATGTGTTGGTGTGTGCCCCATACAGAGGATGAGTTGGTGTGTACCCCATACAGAGGATGTGTTGGTGTGTACCCCATACAGAGGATGTGTTGGTGTGTACCCCATACAGAGGATGTGTTGGTGTGTACCCCATACAGAGGATGTGTTGGTGTGTACCCCATACAGAGGATGTGTTGGTGTGTACCCCATACAGAGGATGTGTTGGTGTGTGCCCCATACAGAGGATGTGTTGGTGTGTACCCCATACAGAGGATGTGTTGGTGTGTACCCCATACAGAGGATGTGTTGGTGTGCGCGCATTGTGTGTACAGGCAAATGCAGCTTCCCTGTATATGTGAGCACATGTGTGAGGGGGTGTCAGCTATCTACTTATTCTGAAAATGGGTCAGGGGGGCGAGAGTCAGACATTAATGGTGGTGGGAGGGTCACGTTGATGAAACATGATGGCTGGGGGGGTTGGGAACTGCTGCCAGCGTTCCCTCCCTATGGGGCTCAGCAGCACAATCTGTACTGGGATCAGTCGGCGTGGAGGGGGCACTGGCTTGGGGGAATCCTCAGGGACTGTGTTAGCTACACACTAGCTCACAGGGTAAGCTCCTTCGAGAGGAATAGAGGGCTCTTGTATGTCTCTGCCGAAGAAAAAAACACTGTATAGATCTCTACTATCTCTATGGTAGGCTGTCACACCACGCCCCTGTTGATAGAGAATACTTCTGGATCACTTGGATCCATGCAAAGAAACGGAAGGATTATGCAGAATAGATTTTATGGAACCCATACACCCAGTAGGGGGAGTGCTGCAGAATCAATACCTTGTCATTGATTGGTCAATAGCCTGGCCATCTTAAATGTAGCCCGGTCATCTTAAATGTAGCCCGGTCATCTTAAATGTAGCCCGGTCATCTTAAATGTAGCCCGGTCATCTTAAATGTAGCCCGGTCATCTTAAATGTAGCCCGGTCATCTTAAATGTAGCCCGGTCATCTCATCTTAAATGTAGCCCGGTCATCTTAAATGTAGCCCGGTCATCTTAAATGTAGCCCGGTCATCTTAAATGTAGCCCGGTCATCTTAAATGTAGCCAGGTCATCTTAAATGTAGCCAGGTCATCTTAAATGTAGCCCGGTCATCTTAAATGTATAATTTAAAGGAGAAAGTTTCCCATGTACAACTCTTTCCCCAACTTCCCTTGGCTGATTAGTAATTCCTTGTTTAGAGGTACTTGTTAGAGAGCTCTGAAACTTTCTGGCTGTTTACAATAATGATCCATTTGCACATCCTCCTTTTGGAGGTTGCAATGCTTTTTGTTCAGCTGCTAATAGTGAAGAGGCAGGAGATGCAGGAGAGACTGAGATGCCCTTTGAAGAAGAGGGGGAGGAAGGAGAGGTGAAGGAGAAAGAGACTGAAAAAGGTATAACTTGTGTATTGTAGCCTCAGTAGTATGTGTAGTAGTTCTAGTATGTGGGTACTGTAGTTCTGTGGTACTTTGCATTGTGTAGAGAGACATGCATATCGGACTGTAAAAGACTACATCGCTCAATGTTCACAGTCACCTCCAAACCCGCTGAAGCAGAGGACAATGCGAAGAGCAAAACTCCATCTAAGACAGAACGAGAAAGAGGGTGTGGAGGAGAAAGAGGGAGAAAGAGGGAATGGGGGAGAAAGAGGGAGTGGAGGAGAAAGAGGGAGTGGGGGAGAAAGAGGGAGTGGGGGAGAAAGAGGGAGTGGGGGAGAAAGAGGGAGTGGAGGAGAAAGAGGGAGTGGAGGAGAAAGAGGGAGTAGAGGAGAAAGAGGGAGTGGAGGAGAAAGAGGGAGTGGAGGAGAAAGAGGGAGTGGAGGAGAAAGAGGGAGTGGAGGAGAAAGAGGGAGTGGAGGAGAAAGAGGGAGTGGAGGAGAAAGAGGGAGTGGAGGAGAAGAGGGGGTGGAGGAGAAAGAGGGAGTGGAGGATAAGCGGGAGTGGAGGATAAGAGGGAGTGGAGGATAAGAGGGAGTGGAGGAGAAAGAGGGAGTGGAGGAGAAAGATGGAGTGGAGGAGAAAGAGGGAGTGGGGGAGAAAGAGGGAGTGGAGGATAAGAGGGAGTGGAGGAGAAAGAGGGAGTGGAGGATAAGAGGGAGTGGAGGATAAGAGGGAGTGGAGGAGAAAGAGGGAGTGGAGGATAAGCGGGAGTGGAGGATAAGAGGGAGTGGAGGATAAGAGGGAGTGGAGGAGAAAGAGGGAGTGGAGGAGAAAGATGGAGTGGAGGAGAAAGAGGGAGTGGGGGAGAAAGAGGGAGTGGAGGATAAGAGGGAGTGGAGGAGAAAGAGGGAGTGGAGGATAAGAGGGAGTGGAGGATAAGAGGGAGTGGAGGAGAAAGAGGGAGTGGAGGATAAGAGGGAGTGGAGGAGAAAGAGGGAGTGGAGGAGAAAGAGGGAGTGGAGGAGAAGAGGGAGTGGAGGAGTGGAGGAGAAGAGGGAGTGGAGGAGAAAGAGGGAGTGGAGGATAAGAGGGAGTGGAGGAGAAAGAGGGAGTGGAGGATAAGAGGGAGTGGAGGAGAAAGAGGGAGTGGGGGAGAAAGAGGGAGTGGAGGATAAGAGGGAGTGGAGGATAAGAGGGAGTGGGGGATAAAGAGGGAGTGGAGGAGAAAGAGGGAGTGGAGGAGAAAGAGGGAGTGGAGGAGAAAGAGGGAGTGGAGGATAAGAGGGAGTGGAGGATAAGAGGGAGTGGAGGATAAGAGGGAGTGGAGGAGAAAGAGGGAGTGGAGGAGAAAGGATAAAAAGATTGGGAAAAGGTACAGGCCTAATCGTTGTGCATTGAATTTAGAGTGTAATGGAACATTCACGTGTAGAAGTCTACTTGTTGCCATGATGTTGTGAACAGACAGAGTAATACACATTACTCACCAACTTTCAGGTAAAGAAAAGAAAATCGATGATAGATGAGGTCTGTCAAGAGCCTGCTATTGTCATGGATCATATTAGCATGCCATTAGTTAATTGAGCCGTGACTATGATGAAGTAGCCATATGATGTGCAGTCCCCTTGGTCCCACCCTGATTGTAAAAAAAAATACATTCTGAGAGTACTCATGTTTCACTGGTACTCGCACACAGCCTCCTCAAAACCTGAAGCAGAGGACTCTGGGAAAAGCGAGAAGCCCTCTAGGAAAGTGGAGCGGATGGAGGAAAAGAACGAGAAGACAACAGAGAATGAGAGATATAAAGGTTATAGCTTTCTAGCTGTGTAAAGTCATTTGAGAAAGTGGGAAAAACAATATTCTCTTTCTAGCGTGACCTGTAGATTCAAGGCGAAGTGAACAAATTGTGATGCGTCTGTTTTTTGGACCCTTTCTGACATTCACAGTTCCCCCCCAACCTGAGGAAGAGGGCCCTGGAGAGAGTGAGTGGCCCTCTGAGGGATTGAGCGAAAGGGAAGCAGTGGTGGAGAAAGAGAAGGAGATTGAGGCAGAAGGTATCTGTCATTGTGTAGGATTTAAATGGACTTCATTAGTTAGTAGTTTTATAACTCATTGTGTTGCTATGAACTAGACTGGACTAGTACAATAGTAGGTACAATAGTATAATGGATGGATGAATAGATGAATGAATGAAAAGAGGACGAACGAAGGAACAAACAAAAACACTAATGAACAAACAAACGAATGATGTGACCCGTTAGTGCTCACAGTCTCTCCTACTCCTGAAGTAGAGGAGACAGGAAAACCTTCTGAGAAAGAAGGAGAGCAAGAGGGGAAAGAGGACACAGAAAGCAACCCTGAAGGTATCTTCCCTAGATGAGTTGTACATGTATGGAGCTAGTGTGTAGTGCTAGTGAATGTATGAGTTGGTATAGACCAGTGCATAGATGTGTATAGTTCAAAAGTAAATACAAGTTGGAGTACAGTAGATTCTCCTTCAGACATGACCAGTCAATGTGTAGAACTGTTGATCAGTCGAAGCCTGTCGAAGTTGGAGCTACTGGGAACAGTCAGACAGCACTAATCAACCTGTAGAGCAATAGATTTCAGATCTCTCACTCTTCCTCTGTGGTGATCCAGAGGAAGTTCCCATACCCCCTGAATGGGAAATCTGGGGTCAGGAGACCTTAGAGCCCCCTGGGAGAGAGGAGAAGAAGAAGAAAAAGTGGGAGGAGGAAGAGAGTGAAGAGGAGGGAGAGTTTGCAAAAAAGAAAGGTAGAACTCAAGTACTGTACATTGGCTAGTGTGTAGTGTACATACCATGTAGGCTAGGATCCGGTAGACTCCACCTCTCCCAAGCCATATCCTTAATACTGTATAACTAGGTGATGACCAACCCATAAAGATGAAACTAGCTGGTTTAGAACTGCCCTAAAGCAAGATGTCTGACAAACTGTTCCATTGCAGGACATTGGGGCTCTGCTCCATAACATCACCCTTTCTAGATGTATATCTGTATGGACCTACCTCTCCATACAGTGCATTTGGAAAGGATTCAGACCCCTTCACTTTTTCCACATTTTGTTAAGTTACAGCCTTATTCTATAATGGATTCAATTGTTTTTTTCCCTCATCAATCTAACACAATACCCCCTAATTACAAAGAAAAAACAGATTTTTAACTCAGTACTTTTTTGAAGCACCTTGGGCTGTGAT
This sequence comes from Oncorhynchus clarkii lewisi, assembly GCF_045791955.1. Lineage (NCBI taxonomy): Eukaryota > Metazoa > Chordata > Actinopteri > Salmoniformes > Salmonidae > Oncorhynchus > Oncorhynchus clarkii. Next base: position 15,287,348 of record NC_092151.1, read on the forward strand.
TACAGCCTCGGGTCTTCTTGGGTATAATGCTACAAGCTTGGCATACCTGTATTTGGGGAGTTTCTCCCGTTCTTCTCTGCAGATCCTCTCAAGGAGCGTCGCTGCACAGCTGTTTTCAGGTCTCCAGAGATGTCCGATCGAGTTCAAGTCCGGGATCTGGCTGGGCCACTCAAGGACATTCAGAGACTTGTCCCGAAGCCACTCCTGCGTTGTCTTGGCTGTGTGCTTAGGGTCGTTGTCTTGTTGGAAGGTGAACCTTCATGTGCCTTTTACTGAGGAGTTCCTTCTGGAAGGTTCTCCCATCTCCACAGAGAAACTCTGGAGCTTTGTCAGAGTGACCATTGGGTTCTTGGTCACCTCCCTGACCAAGTCCCTTCTCCCCCGATTGCTCTGTTTGGCCGGGCGGCCAGCTCTAGGAAGGGTCTTGGTGGTTCCAAACTTCTTCCATTTAGGAATGATGGAGGCCACTGTTCATGGGGACCTTCAATGCTGCAGACATTTTTTGTCACCTTTTCCCAGATCTATGCCTCGACACAATCCTGTCTCGGAGCTCTACGGTCAATTCCTTCGACCTCATGGCTTGGTTGTTTCTCTGACATGCACTGTCAACTGTGGGACCTTATATAGACGGGTGTGATCGTTTCCAAATCATGTCCAATAAATTGAATTTACCACAGGTGGACCCCAATCAAGATGTAGAAACATCTCAATGATGATGAACAGAAACAGGATGCACTGGAGCTCAATTTCGAGTCTCATAACAAAGGGACTGAATACTTAAATATTTATGTAAATAAGGTACATCTGTTTTTTATTTTTTAACAAATTTGCAAAAACCTTTTTTCGCTTTGTCATTATGGGGTATTGTGTGTAGATTGACTCAGGTTGGATCCAGGAAACCCATCTAAAACAAAGATTCGTTCATCTCCTAAAGGGATTCTCAAGCTCTTGATCTCAGGAGGAGAGCCTGAGGCCAGACAGTTGTATGGGATCATATACGATGATTTCAAAGGTAAGACACTGAACAAGAATAGCTAGCAGGGGAGTGACTGAGGATGCTTACAGGACACTGGAGTGCCATGGAATCCTCTTTTGTAGGCTTACCATCAGTGGTGTTAGTGGAGTAGCTAGCATTGAGTTGAGTTAGTGAAGAGTTAGTAGAGTGTTATTGAGTCAGTAGAGTTAGTAGAGTGGTTTTGAGTTAGTTGAGTAGCATTGAGTCACTAGACTCAGTTGAATAGCATTGAGTCAGTAGAGCTAGTTGAATAGCATTGAGTCAGTAGAGTTAGTTGAATAGCATTGAGTCAGTAGAGTTAGTTGAATAGCATTGAGTCAGTAGAGTTAGTTGAATAGCATTGAGTCAGTAGAGTTAGTTGAATAGCATTGAGTCAGTAGAGCTAGTTGAATAGCATTGAGTCAGTAGAGTTAGTTGAATAGCATTGAGTCAGTAGAGTTAGTTGAATAGCATTGAGTCAGTAGAGTTAGTTGAATAGCATTGAGTCAGTAGAGTTTGTTGAATAGCATTGAGTCAGTAGAGCTAGTTGAATAGCATTGAGTCAGTAGAGCTAGTTGAATAGCATTGAGTCAGTAGAGTTAGTTGAATAGCATTGAGTCAGTAGAGTTAGTTGAATAGCATTGAGTCAGTAGAGTTAGTTGAGTAGCATGGAGTCAGTAGTAGAGTAGTATCGAAGAAAACAGTTCTTGGAAATGGTCTCTGTCTGAATGACCAGATTGGTGTCAAAAACTGTGGAAAGATTCCATCTCTCTGCATGTTTCAGTTCTTCCTTCTCTGACTGTCATTTCTTATCATCATGTTGGTATTGTTTGGCTCACAAGGTAAGCATCAAGATGTCCTAGTTACTGTCACTATCTTGTCATTGCTATCACTATTCACCGTTAAAACAGGTCAATTAGCTCCCTGTCCAACACCTCTCTTGTATCAGATATCATTTCGTCCCCCAGATTTAACAACTGTCCAGGAATATAGGCCTACGAAACCTTCAAAATAACAGTATCTCCCTTGTTACTATTTTCTTTTACAGCCTTCCATAAATAAAGTCCCATCTTGACTTTGCATATATTTGTGGAACTATGTCCCGGTGCTCTCTCTCTCTGCCATCTGTGGAACTATGTCCCGGTGCTCTCTCTCTCTCTGCCGTCTGTGGAACTATGTCCCGGTGCTCTCTCTCTCTGCCGTCTGTGGAGTAATTGGGCAGTTATATATAATTACCGTGTAACGTTTCTCCCCTAACCTTTGTTTTATAGCTGAGAGAAGCATTTTATGTGTGTGTGTGTGTGTGCCTGTGTGTGTGTGTGCGTGTGTGTGCGTGTGTGTGTGTGTGTGTGTGTGTGTATTTTATGTGACTCTCTTCTCACCGGCGGTTCTCCCCTCTCAAAACAGCCCATAAATATTTCAGCGGCGTCATCAACCAAACAATAATAAAATAATAATTTGACGGCTGATTAAACAGCTAAACTTAGACTTTTTAATGTGCATTTAAATGTGTATTTGCATAAACATGCTTGGTAAACTCCTCTTTAGAGGACAGCGATGCCTCGTAGCGCACACACACACACACACACACACACGTTGCAGCCGACTTCTGAAGCTTAATAAAAGCTTAATTATGTACAAACCTCAGCCAAGAATATCACAGGAAGGATTCACTCACTCACACACACACACTTTGGTTGGGGACGCGCTACATTGAGATTTGGTCTGTAAATACATTAATAAAAGGTGATTATGACATATGGGTTTTTAGCTTCCTGGTTTACCATATTAAATTCAACTTAGTTGAAGGAAGTCACCCTGTGGACTGCACAGATTGAGGAGTATAGAACAGACAGTATCATATGTACAAGCAGGTATAGCTTCTGTTCCAAATGGCACCCTATACCCTACAGTCCTATGAGCCCTGGTCAAAAGTAGTCCACTACATAGGGAATAGGGTGCCATTTGGGATGCAGTATAGACACTATATAAGCATCAGATCGATAGAGAATAGATGAAGACCTACTGTATAATGGGAGGTAGAAGTTGTGTCAGGAATGAGGATCTTCTTACACCAGGCCTCTAATCTTCCCTGCATTAAAACACAAACAAATCAACACACACACGGCCAGCATACACACACACACACGTGTGCATGTTTGCACAAAACAGGCACAAATATACAGGCATAACACAAACAGGCAAACACACAGGACAACACACACACAACCTCCCCCCGAAATACACACACACACACACACACACCAGTATAGACTGCTGTCAGTAGAGCTTGATAAAGCCCTGTCAGCGTTCCCCTGTCTTGGGGAGGGGGGAGTTATCTGAAGTCTGTCTTTAACAAGTTGTGAGTCAGACACTAAGATAATTAATCGATGAGGATGCCTTTTGACTCGCAGATGGACAAAACGCAGGGCACGATATTTTCAGCGTTCCCAAATCATTCATACACCTAAAGCTACTTACTGTAACTGTTTCTTACAATAAGGGCCACGACGACTGGATGTGATTTCAAACAATTCTGGTGGTCCAGAGACCGTTTCTCAATGGGATCATTCTCTAGCGTTCTTTGGTCCTAACCATCCTCTAACATCTCCCCACTTACTGTATGCCATGTCTCCACCATACCAACCATCTCTATGGCTCATTATGTAATATACTGTCCATTCATTTAGTGAAGTCAGCATACAAACCAATACGCTACAACACATGCAATACAGAAAACACTAGAAACGTAATTCCCCCAGTCTCTGTGGCCTGCTGTCTGGCCATGTACTGAACCTACATCTGTCCTATGTCCCACTGTTCATCACCACAACTCTCCTCTCTGTTCCCAGACTGTGAGTGCTACGAACACTAACTATCCTCTCTGTTCCCAGACTGTGAGTGCTACGACCACTAACTCTCCTCTCTGTTCCCAGACTGTGAGTGCTACGACCACTCTAACTATCCTCTCTGTTCCCAGACTGAGTGCTACGACCACTAACTCTCCTCTCTGTTCCCAAACTGTGAGTGCTACGGCCACTAACTTTCCTCTCTGTTCCCAGACTGTGAGTGCTACGACCACTCTAACTCTCCTCTCTGTTCCCAGACTGTGAGTGCTATGACCACTAACTATCCTCTCTGTTCCCAGACTGAGTGCTACGACCACTCTAACTATCCTCTCTGTTCCCAGACTGTGAGTGCTACGACCACTAACTCTCCTCTCTGTTCCCAGACTGAGTGCTACGACCACTCTAACTATCCTCTCTGTTCCCAGACTGTGAGTGCTACGACCACTCTAACTCTCCTCTCTGTTCCCAGACTGTGAGTGCTATGACCACTAACTATCCTCTCTGTTCCCAGACTGAGTGCTACGACCACTCTAACTATCCTCTCTGTTCCCAGACTGTGAGTGCTATGACCACTAACTATCCTCTCTGTTCCCAGACTGTGAGTGCTACGACCACTAACTCTCCTCTCTGTTCCCAGACTGTGAGTGCTACGAACACTAACTTTCCTCTCTGTTCCCAGACTGAGTGCTACGACCACTAACTCTCCTCTCTGTTCCCAGACTGTGAGTGCTATGACCACTAACTATCCTCTCTGTTCCCAGACTGTGAGTGCTATGACCACTAACTATCCTCTCTGTTCCCAGACTGTGAGTGCTACGAACACTAACTTTCCTCTCTGTTCCCAGACTGTGAGTGCTACGGCCACTCTAACTATCCTCTCTGTTCCCAGACTGTGAGTGCTACGGCCACTCTAACCGCTGCAGCTACATAGACTACCTGAACATCGTGACGTGCGTCAGCTGCAAGCACAATACCAGAGGACAGAACTGCCAGCACTGCAGACTGGGATACTTCAGAAACGCGTCCGCCGAACTAGACGACGAGGGTGTCTGCATCGGTCAGTCACAATGTGTGTGTGTGTGTGTGTGTGTGTGTGTATTTATTGCAGAATAATCATTAGGCATTGTGTTACACAAACAGTATGAAATGGTGATCCACCAAGACATCATTGATCAGAAATACAGTTGAGATCAGCATCTCCAAACAAACTGCCAGAAAAAACTGCTAAACAGATAGACAGTAAAAACACTGACTCACTGAGATCAGACTATTAATCCTCCTGGATTCTCTGTGGAGCTGAATGTAGATCAGACTATTAATCCTCCTGGATTCTCTGTGGAGCTGAATGTAGATCAGACTATTAATCCTCCTGGATTCTCTGTGGAGCTGAATGTAGATCAGACTATTAATCCTCCTGGATTCTCTGTGGAGCTGAATGTAGATCAGACTATTAATCCTCCTGGATTCTCTGTGGAGCTGAATGTAGATCAGACTATTATTACTCCTGGATTCTCTGTGGAGCTGACTAGTGTTGATGTAGTCCATCTGCAGGTGAGAGGTGGGGGGCTGGAGGAGGGTAGCAGGAGGGTGGGAAGAAGGTAGGAGGAGAGCTGGAGGAGGGGAGAAGGGGGGCACAAGGAGAGTCAGGAGGATAACCCTGTCACAGTGCGGGCAGGTCCAGGCCTTGGAGTCAGCACAAATGAGGGCCCCATTAGCTCACCTGCCAGGCTACTGGCACACAGAGACTGGCATTGAATCAATACAGGAGAGAGAGTTTTACACATGCACACATACACCAAATTAACTTAACTTAAAAATAAATATATTTTCTAACATGCCTGCCTCCCTCCATCTCTTTCTCCATTCCTCTCCCCCTATCCCTCTATCCTCCTCTATCGCTATCCCCCTCTTCCTCTATCCCCCTCTCTCTCCCTCTCTCTCCCTCTATCCCCCTCTCCCTCTATCCCCCTCTCCCTCTATCCCCCTCTTCCTCGATCCCCCTCTCCCCAGAGTGTAACTGTAACCAGATGGGTTCTGTCCATGACCGGTGTAATGGAACAGGCTTCTGCCAGTGTAAAGACGGCGCTACGGGGCCCAAGTGTGATGACTGTTTCCCTGGGTACTACTGGAAACAAGGCTGTTACTGTGAGTATACAGGGGGAGGGGGAGATATGCACTTGGCTGTGTGTGTGGGGGGGAAAGATAGTGTGTGTATGTATGTGGGGGGTGGGTTGTGTGTGTAACACCTTAACCCTCCTTCCCCCTATCATATCCCATAGAGTCAGGGCCAGTCTCAAACACATACAGCCCCAGCCTCCTTTTCTCTCTGAGGCTGGCTTTGGAATCCCTCCTTACTGCAGTTTGTTAGTTAGCCAATTGGGTCAATCAGTAGAGCACAGTGGATCCCATATTAGATTAAGGTGAGAGAGTAAAAAGGTTTTCGGTGGCATAAACATGCATGATACACAGAGAGCTCCAGAACATAAAAGCTTTGAGCATACTTTTGTCATCATGCCCTACAGATCTTCACAGGTCTTTACATCACACCCTCGCACATGCACACACATGATGCATGCACACACGCTGTGACACACACACACACACACACACACTCTCTCTTGTAAACACACACTGTGTGTTTTAGGCCAAATATCTTGTACAGTATAAAAACTACCAGCATGTTTTTTCCCACCCCTTTTTAATTCAGCCTATGATTTACAGACAACTAAGAAATGTATAAGAGACTTCTGAACAAAAATAGAGACATTACTCTGATTCAGAGAAAGTGCCTGCTCCAAAAGAACAGGGAAAAAGATGTCAGAAAAGAGGTGTTATTCGTTGCTGAGCTCGAGGCTAGGATAATTCATATTTTCTTATTTCTTCCCCCCCTCTCTATCGATATACTTTCATTGCTCCCTTCATCTCTCTTCCCCATCTTGTTATTTCTGTGGCAATACTCCTCTTCTCATCTTCCCCCGATCGCTCTCTCCTATTTTACTCCTCTCTTTATTCTCTTTGCTCTTTACTCCCCCATCCTCCTTTTATCTTACATGGAACCTTGTTGTTTTGCCACTATATCTCCCTCTCTTTCCTGTATCCCTTCAATCACCTTCCTCAACCTCCTCTCTCGCTTTCATCCCCGTCTCTCTACCTCATCTACACCTTCTCTACCTCCATCATCACCGTCTCGATCCCTTCATTCACCTTCCTCAACCTCCTCTCTCGCTTTCATCCTCTTCTCTTTCTCTACCTCCATCCTCACCGTCTCGATCACTTCATTCACCTCTTTCTCCTTCTCTCTCTTTCTCCCTCCCCCTCTCTCTCGCTCACAGCCAACGTGTGTGACGAAGAACTGCTCCTATGTCAGAACGGCGGGACGTGCTCCCAGAACCAGAAGTGTATCTGTCCCCCAGAGTTTAAGGGCATGCTGTGCCAACAGTCACGCTGTGAGGGGGACAAGGCCTGCAACATGGCCTGTACCCCACACCTCCTCGCCCCCCTACTGCTCTGTGTCCTGCTACCCCACCTTCTGGCCACTTTAACTGCACACTGAGTCACCTGCTGCCCCCTCAAACACAGGGGGAACTGTTGTGTGTGTGGATCCTTAGAGGAGGTTAGGTTGGGAAAGGTCTGCAAATACACACCCACCCACACACACACACACACACACCTCACTGACTCGGGGAACGTGTGAGAGTAAAACAAGAGAATGACTTCAGAGAGAACAGAGGAAGGTGGAGGAAAATCATACAACCAAACCCCCCCGTCTCTCTCCCTTTAATCTTGAGCTGGAGGAATCTCGATTTCATACCAAAAAGCATAATTATTATTAAACGAGCAAACGACTGTTCGTTTAACACTTTAAATCACTACTGTTCACTATGAAGAAAAGGGAGGAATTGCTGATGTAACACAAGTACATTTCCTTTGTCTTAATTCATTGAATTAATGTGCCCCTCTTCTCGAGACCCTGCACTTACTGCTCCAGACAGACAGACGGGGAGTGTGTTTGGCTAGACTTGGGGAGGGCTGGGCTGGGAGCAGATTTGCTGCTGAGGTGTATGTAGAATATACTGTAAACCAGGTTTCACATCTTCGACTCAAAATTACAGACTTGTTTTCACCTTTGACATTTTTTTTTATTTCATCTTCTTCAGTTGTTATTGTATGTTATGTGCCCACCGACAGACGCTGAGATTATACATCATTATTACAATATCCAGAGGGTTATCAATATTAAGATTTTAGTCACTATAATGGTTGTTATAGGAATGAGTCGCCACAGTTTAGCAAGATTCTATCTTCACACAGTATTCAGGAGTAAAACAGAATTTAAACGTATCAGTCTGAAAGAAGAGAAGAAAACAAAAGTATCAATATAATATGACATTATTTGAATAGTTTTTGTAGAGATTATTTTTGTTTGAAGTTATAATAATAAATGAACTATTTCAGATGAGCATTTTATTACACTGTAAACTTCACAGTAAATGTGTGCCATTTGTTTTTACTTGTACATTCTTTCAAGAGAACAAATGTGTCACGACCAAAACGGTCAGTTGTCTACTCCAGTGGAAGTGTCTAAGTTGCAGAAAAGTACAAAAAGATGACCTCATTTATTGGTAGAGGAGTGGGGTAAGTTGAGCCACCCCTTACTTCTAGGAAACCGTACACAAAATGAATCATGTGACCAAATATCTAGAAAGAGGTCATCATTTCATAGTCTGAAGGAAAAATCCACATGGAAAAAATGGTAAGTAAGTTAGGTAAAATAAAAGATAGATTGTCTCAAAGTCAGATGAATGTGTTTCATGATGCTTGTGTCTAAACCAAAGTAGATAGTTTTACGATTGTTTTGTACATCAGTTGGGTTCTCTTCAAGCTACAAAATGAGGTGCTAAACTTAGCATGAAAGTGCATCCTTGTAGCTGTGTGGGCTAATACAGTCAGAATGTTTGCCTTGGGGTAAGTTGAGCCAATGGCCACCAATGATTACATTTGGTCAGTGTTTGGGATGCACCGATATGACATTTCTGGCCGATACCCGATATTTTCCTTGCCAAAGAACTTGACACCGATAACCAATTTAAAACATTTGAGTCATTTTAAGCATTGTAGTAGTTAAATAGTTGAAACACACACACCAAAAAGTTATTTTGTTGGCATTTACATATGTCCCCATTACTAGTAAAACATAAACAAAACCTATTTCTTTCACTTACTTGCTGTGCTGTTTCATTGTTCAGTCGTTTCATTCACAACCAAGATTTCATCATATTTTTCGTGGCATCATTACATCATGTTATATAGGTATATGCATGTCAGCTTTGACATCGGTTTTGCACATCGGCGCTAAATTAATACCGTCCGATTCCGAGCTCACCGATATATTGTGCATCCCTAATGAGTTTTATGCATAGTAGTTTTGCAATGTGTCATGCATATTAACTTGTTACAGTGCATCAGGCCCTCTGTATACAAAAGTAAAACAAGCAGGGGTTTAGCCACCCTTGAGGTTCTTGAGAGAGCAGCCAATTTAGTGACATAAGAGAATAAGTCCCCTTGAGCAGCAGCAAGGGATGACAAAATAGACGGAATGACACTGAAGAGGCACAATGACAAAAAAGAAAACTAACATGTGAAGGAGAGGACAGAGTAGCAGAGACACACGAGGTCTTATCTGATGACATGGAGTCTGAGCTTGATGAACATGTCAATCATTTCAGACTGATTTCATGGGCTTAGTAGCCTCAAAATGCAGAGACCTTGCACACTGAAACATACAACTGGTCAAGAAATGGAACGGTAAGTGATTTTGAACAGAGATCTATATCTGAATGTAGCCCTACATTTAAGATATATGATATAGCACACCTGCATTCCATGAATTAAACTTTGACCTACCAGCACCATGCCCCGATGTCACAGGACATCACACACTTACCCCCGAGGCGGATCCATGCTAAACTTACCCCATACCCGGGGTAAGTTGTGCCAATAGACCACTGTTTAGACAACAGTTTATGTTTACATGAATTCTGATTATTTCCAGGGATACACAACATCCTGAAATACACTACATGACCAAAAGTATGTGGATACCTGGTCGTTGAACATCTCATTCTAAAACCATGGGCATTAATATGGAGTTGGTCCCCCCTTTGCTGCTATAACATCCTCCACTCTTCCTGGGAAGGCTTTCCACCAGATGTTGGAACAGTACTGCAGGTGAAAAATTCATGACTGTTTGATTTACAAGTATCTAGAATGACCTCCCAGACATATTCAGACAGAAAACATAGGGCTAATGAATAAGACATGTGTAAGCAGAATATAGGCTGAGCTCAGGTGAATGAACAGAGCTGGATAAACAAAGAGTTAACCATTGGACATGTAAAAACAGAACGGAAGCAGAATCTATAAGAGAGTGTACAGACTGGGTCAATAACCACTAGAAATGTAAAAACAGAACGGAAGCAGAATCTATAAGAGAGTGTACAGACTGGGTCAATAACCACTAGAAATGTAAAAACAGAACGGAAGCAGAATCTATAAGAGAGTGTACAGACTGGGTCAATAACCACTAGAAATGTAAAAACAGAACGGAAGCAGAATCTATAAGAGAGTGTACAGACTGGGTCAATAACCACTAGAAATGTAAAAACAGAACATAAGCAGAAAATGTAAAAGAAGAATCCATGGTTGTACTAATCAAGTATTATTAGAAAAGCACTTATACTGGGAAAGTATATATGCAATAAATGTATTCTTTTTTGGATTAACACTATGGCGCCGCCACCAATATAATCTAAACTGAAGCAGATGTGGGCATTAACAAGCAAGAATTGAGACAAAATATTGGTGTCTCAAAGCCAAGGGTAGTTAATTATCTACATAGAGAGGAGCGTCTGTGTTATTTGAAGGTGGAAATCTACACAGCCTGAGGTCTGTAAACAAGAAAAGTCAGTTGTTCCATGGAATTCCTCGGCTCTGTTACTTTGTAATAAAGTCTATTTAAATTTACAACTTCCGGTATGAGAAATATTTGATTCAATATTTCCACAAACTTCCATTCAGCCACAAGAGCATTAGTGAGGTCAGGCACTGATGTTGGGCAATTAGACCTGGCTCGCAGTCGACATTCCAATTCATCTCAACGGTATATGATGGGGTTGAAGTCAGGGCTGTGTGCAGGCCAGTCAAGTTCTTACACACCGATCAACAAACCATTTCTGTATGGACCTCGCTTTGTGCACAGAAATAGGAAAGGTTCTTCCCCAAACTGTTTCAATAAAGTCAGAAGCACAGAATTTGTAGAATGTTATTGTGTGCTGTAGCATTACAATTTCCTTTCACTGGAACTAAGGGGCCTAACCCAAACCATGACAAAAAGCACCAGACCATTATTCTTCTTACAAACTTTACAGTTGGCACTATGCAGTCGGGCAGGTAGCGTTCTCCGGCATCTGCCAAACCCAGATATGTCCATTGCACTGCCAGATGGTGAAGCATGTTCATCACTCCAGAGAACGCGTTTCCACTGCTCCAGAGTCCAATGGCGGTGAGCTTTACACCACTCCAGCCGACGCTTGGCATTGCGCATGGTGATCTTAGGCTTGTTTGCAGCTGCTCAGCCATGGAAACCCATTTCATGAAGCTCCCAACGAACAGTTCTTGTGCTGACATTGCTTCCAGAGGCAGTTTGGAACTCAGTAATGACTGTTGCAATCGAGGACAGAAGCTGTTTTACAAGCTTCAGCACTAGGCGGTCCCATTCTGTGCGCTTGTGTGGCTTCCACTTCGAGGCTGAGCCGTTGTTGCTCCTAGACTACACATTTCCACTTTACAATCACAGCACTTCCAGTTTCCCGGGGTAGCTCCAGCAGGGCAGAAATTTGACGAAATGACTTGTTGGAAAGATGGCATCCTGTGACGGCGCCATGTTGAAAGTCACTGAGCTTTTCATTAAGGCCATTCTACTGCCAGTGTTTGTCTATGGCGATTGCATGGATGTGTGCTGGAATTTATTCACCTGCCAGCAACAGGTGTGACTGAAAAATTAGAATCTACTAAAGGGTGTCCACATACTTCTGTATATATAGTGTATATGTAGATATCGTTGTTAGAAGACTACATTTCCCTTGACATAGTGATGCTGAATGTAAAAAAATGGCTCAACATACTCCTCTCACCTATGTAATTTCCTTCAGATCAGACATGTTTTATGCAAACAGAAAAGGAGTGGACATGATCAACACCAACACATCCAGCTCAGTTCCATTGGGAATTAGGAAGAACTGAAATTAAACCAAAAATGGCACCATAACGTCCTAACAATAAACATTTAAATACCCATAAGGTTCTGAGAACAAAATGACAGTAATAGGCCAAAACATAACGGTCTCCACATAGAAATAGACTTACTAGAATAGGAAAAGACCCCATAAACACTATTTCTATGTTTCTCCCACTAAGAGATCGTCATTGGCGTGGAAACCCAGGGTTTAAAGGATCATTCTAATGACACCCTAGGTACTGTGTGGCATCCTTTATTTGGAGTGGAATTTTATAAAAAAATAAACACTTCATTGAGAAAGTAGTTAGTGGAGTGGAGTCAGTGACATTGGATGTAAACAAGAGAACTACAGGTGAAATGCCCTCACGCCGTAACAGGATGAACACATTTAGACAAAAGCACCACGAGCACCTGGGAGGAATGCAAACAAAAGTGAGTGGGTGTCAGCATGCAATAAGACAGAAAAGACATTCAGGCGGTGGTGAAATAAAATCCTGTTCTAGTCTGTCTGTAAGGCCTCTCTATTCTGGGCTCCGCTTCAGAAGAAGTCTGTATTGTTAACATGAAGGGCAGTGGGATGAACTGACACGTGTGGGGGAGATCCTCTGGGAGATGGGGCACAGATCAGAGACCAGCGTGGGAGTTGTCCTGGCTGAACCGCACTGATCTAGGACCAGATTCCCCTACCACACAGTCCTACACTCAAGCATTAGGAGAATGGAAACTATGGCCTTAGAGGAAAGTTGTACCTATGCCGATCAGAACTGGTGAAAGGATTGTGGTATGAGAGTTGTGTGTGTGAGACACACACAAGGCCCAACTAATAAATGTTAGTGTACCATCTACCTGTGTAAAGTGAAAGATGCCTATAACAAAATGCACATTTTTATTTGCCCACTATTTTAGCAGTGGTTCAGAAAAACAAAACATACAATGTTGACCATGGTCAATTTAGTTTCCCTAACACTTTAGAGACGGAATCAGCCGATTGGTTTGGTGAACAATAATATACAAGGCCATATTCAGTACGAAAACGTTCTCGAAAGATGCAGATAGAGATTCCACAAGTAGAGCCGACGCGACTCCTTATTCTGCATGTCAGAGATGCATGTTTGTTCGACATAGTATGTTTCTTTCTGAACGTTCCAAAACAATGAGTCCGGTTGAACATGCCCCAGGTGAACAAGCACCAATTGCAAATAAATAAAATAATTTTGCAGATTAAAATTAAATGTAAACAATTGTTCAATTTCAAATAAGATGATTCATTTATCAACTTAAAAAAGATCTACATACTTGATTTGGTTTAAACTGGCACTGTGGTTCTTTTGGGGCACAGGTCTTAGAAAAACTATTTCTCCCAGAAACGATATTGCATTGAAATGAAGAAATGATTTGAACCATTTCCTTCTAAACACTGGACAGTATCGTGACAGGTGACACGCAGAAGGAATAAAGCCATGTATACTTCACTGCAGTTGCTGAGAGTCACAGGAAGTCTTTGGTTCCAACCTTTGAGGAGGTAGCTGGCCTGAAGTCCAACAGCGGTGAATAATACATAACCTTGTCTCTGTCGACAAGAAAGGTAACCTAAAATGAGTTTTGATAGAGTTGTGTGTGTGTGTGTGTGAAAACGAGCTTGTGTAAATGCACAGTGTGATACAACAAATAAAAGTGCATCCAATACCGTACAGACAAACCAGCAGAAGAAAGTGACCAGAGATGTCAAAGCTTTTCCGGGGCATAAAATGGCATTTAACTGTACATGTCTCCCTATTTAGAAATACAAAATCTGTCCCACATTCTCCAGCTACAGCATTCACTTAGACTACGTATGGGTCCATGTTACATATTCTATAAAGATGCTTAAATGTAACAACCAGGCCCATTCCAATCACAAAATGTAACCTTAATTGCCTCAGTTAATCAGCATCCTGGTGCTAAATAAGGACGACACTTTAAAAGCTAAATAAAAACTAAAATAATTGCCTATAGTCAAATAACTATGGCGGACGAGATATACTTTTGCACTTAATATATGCTATAAGCGGAAATAGTGTGTACTTAAAATTGTAATGTAACAGCCATTCTGTTAAGTGGGCTATACTACTAATAAATAACCAGGTATCAAACGTTGAGTACCAGCGACATTAGTCTTTGCGCTTTTATGAAGTCCAGAACATTTCTATACAAATGCAGAGCACGTAAGAAAATGAGATTAGGAAATTATAAAATTGTGAACCAAAAAAAGAAAATGAATAAAAGTCACAGGCACAGTGCATTACCCTGGTTACATCTCTCAGTAATAAACTGGAAGCACACAAGTACCAGTGTTATAGTACAAGTGCCCTTTCAAAAGGCCCCGCCCCCACTGTCCAAACAAAGGGCAGTTTTTTACAGAGAGGCCAGTGGCCAACCCACATACTCCAGCCATAACAGTCATTAAACAGCTTATTACAAAAACAATTACATTTATTACAGAAATAAAATTAACTGACTTGTAAATGATACAACAGCATCATATTACTGCTTGAGATGGTGAACAGTGATGTTTTTGACTGACTGGTTGTCGAACAAACTACTCTGCGTAATCTCTTACCCTTCCACTCTCGTTCCCATTCCCTGAATTTATCAGAAAGCACACCAATAAAAAAACAAACCAAAACAGAGTCAGTGGTCAGTCCTCTCTCTCCCCCTCTTGGAGTGGGTGGGAGGGATCCATCGGGGGTCTGGGTCTCGTTTCCGGGGGTGAGTGTGTGTGTGGTGGTTGAAGGCTGTAGCACTGTAGCGATTATAGTCTCTCTGACTGGGGTCCCTCGGTGGTCTGTTGACTCCATCTCCTGGGTATGGCGCGGTGATTGGTGAACGGTGTTGCTCTCTGTCCCTCTCCCTGACAGCCCATCTCTGGTTTTGGTACCCAGTTGGGTGACGCTGTTCTGGGCTGTTGCATCCTCGTGGATCCCTCTCAGCTCGTGGGTCTCTTCTGATCTCGGCTTGTGGGAGCCTGATTCTTTCAGCTCGCGGATTCCAGTCTGATCTATGCTGGGGTGTCTGGACTACCAGACGGGGGTCTCTGGGCCTGTCAGCGTCCTGGGGAGGGGATGCCGACCAGGGCTGCTGGGGGGAGTCCCTGCCCTGGGCGAACAGGGCTGGCTCAGAAGAGCGGCGTAGCTGGAAGGGAGCAGGCCTGGGGGGATCGGCGGTAGGACAGGGGGCAGCAGAGGGAGGGCCTGGTTCTCTGAGGGGGTAAGACGAGCTCCTGGTCAGCTCCTTTTTGAAGATCTTCCTGGCGTCCGTCTTGAAGGTCATCTCATTCGTTGATATAATGACGTCTCGTGTCGCGGCATCCTTGATGAGCGCACCCCAGTCTTGGTTTTCCTAGGACAGACACACAATCAACACGAGGCTGGAAAAGGAAATGCAACCAGACACAGGCCTCCATACAGATACAGGAGGTGGAGCCAATTACCTGGAGTGTCCGTAGATGGCCCAGAATGAACAGGCTAAACTTGGCCCGGGTGATGGTCACATTCAACCTCTGGCGATTCCCCAGGAATCTGGGGGGGGGTCCACCATAGATCAGAAACTATACCCATACCCTAGGTAAGCACAGTACTCGTAGTATGAATACTACTTTACGTAAAGCGTTACATAAATCCAATTTGTTATATCATTACCAAGTATACGGCCTGGTCACATGACCTTACCAGGAAAGCTTGTACACTCACCCAATGCCGCCCTGCTCGTGGCTCGCCCTGACGCAGGAGACAATGACACAGTCCATCTCTCGGCCCTGGAAGCCTTCCACAGTGTCAACGTCCACCCTGGAATACAATTTCTCTTTTGGTCTTTCTAGAGTCCCTTCACACTGCTAGCGGGGAACAACTACAGCAGAAAGGAAGCCATTTCTTTTGGCTCTAATGATTCTGCAAGCTAAGACTACTGAAATGGCTTCCTTTTCTGGCAAATGAACGGACCCTGGCAATCTACTAACCCCAATGAGAATGCACATTTATGGTGCAGCACCTGACTCACGTGAGGTTCTTGTTGACCACCTTGGCCATCTCGCGGTTGATGCGGTCCTTCTGGGCATTGTACGGCGTGATGACCCCCACCTTGACCTGCTGCTTCTCAGCCATCAGCCTCAGCAGGAACACTACCAGCTGCACCTCTTTCAGGTTGCTGAAAGACCTGGTGACCAGCCAGACGGCAATCAAACAGTCATTCAACATGTATTCAGTCACAAGCACTTTTTCGCAATGTCATTAAAGGGATTGTTCAGCAAGAGGTTGGGAATTGGACCAAAAATGGTTGTTAACAATTGCTGGCCGTGGCTAGTTTAACAAAATCAAAGTGTGGATCGCAGTCACTCCCTGTCCCTAGACCAGGGGTATTCAACTCTTACCCTACGAGGTCCGGAGCCTGCTGGTTTTCTGTTCTACCTGAGAATGAATTGCAACCACCTGGCACACCAGGTCTAAATAGGTCTCTGATTACAGGGGAATAATGAAAACAAGCAGTGGAACTGGCTTCAAGGTCCAGAGTTGAGTTTGAAGGTCCTAGATCAAATGTGTCAAACTTATTACATGGAGGGCCTAGTGTCTGGGTTTTCACTCCTCCTTTGTACTTGATTAATTAAGGTCACCAATTAGTTAAGGAACTCCACACACCTGGTCGTCTAGGTCTTAATTGAAAGGAAAAACCAAACACTCTGCCCTCCATGGAATAATTTTTACGTGCCCTAGAATGTTGGAGATAAGAAACCAAATGTCTAAATCATGCAAAGTCACTGAACTATCCCTTTAACATGAAGCCTACAGTAGAATTAATTAAATGGGAGAAGTCATAGGAACATGATCCAGAGAATTTCTTACGCTCCCTCCTTGACCTCCTGACCGTCGGTCACGTCAAACACACGGTAGGGCAGGAGAGGCCAGCCAAAGTTCCCCCTCCTCTCTGCAGTCTCACTGAAGACAGGAACACACACACAAATGATAGCCTAGTGGTTAAAGCGTTGGGCCAGTAACCGAAAAGTTACAGACAAAGTACAACTCTGTCCTTCTGTCACCGAACAAGGCAGTTAACCTACTGTTCCCCGGTAGGCCATCATTGTAAATAAGAATTTGTTCTTAATTGACTTGCCTAGTTAAATCAAGGATAAATAAAAAAATGTTTCACATGCAATGTTAAACGCTTAAAAAGGAGAATTCCCGCAATTCACACCCTCATTTCTTGTTGTGCAGTATCAGGGCACGCAAAGGACATTAAAAGATCAAAGACCCAAATACATCCTTTTAGAAACTGACATGCTCTCAGTATAGTGACGTACAGCACCAGTCAAACGTTGACACCTACTCATTCCAGGGTTTACATTTGAAAAAACTATTTTCTACAATATAGAATAATAGTGAAGACTATGAAATAACACATATGGAATGCAGTGACAAAAAAAAAGTGTTAAACAAAATATGAAGCCACCCTTTGCCTTGACAGCTTTGCACACTTGGAATTCTCTCAACCAGCTTCATGAGGTAATCACCTAGAATTTAAATTAACAGGTGTGCCTTGTGAATTTGTAGAATTTCTTTCTTTATTGCGTTTGAGCCAATCAATTGTGCTGTGACAAGGTAGAGATGGTATACAGAACTCTGAAAGGTTTCTTCTAGTGCAGTCACAAAAGCCATCAAGTGCTATGTTGAAACCAGCTCTCATGAGGACCGCTACAGGAAAGAATCTAAGTAAAATACATTTGGATTTGTTTAACGCTTTTTTTGGTTACTATATGATTCCATGTATTATTTCATAGATTTGATGTCTTAACTATTTAAGCTACAACGTAGAACAAAATACAAATAAAGGAAAGCCCCTTGAAATTAGGTGTCTAAACTTTTGACTTGTACTGTTGGTCATTCTGAACTTTCTCCGCAACATAATCAATGTTCCCTCTAAGCTGCGCCCAGTCGTACAATATCCCCGACATTGCCGCGCAGCTCATTAGCGCATTAGAAATACCAGAACACGGAAAGCAGCACGAGATTGAACTTCGACGAAACTCTAGAGTTCTCCCTGTTAACACGATCAACGTTTCCCTTTAATGTGGCAATTGTGATCAAATCAACACAATATCAAATCAAATATTATTTGTCACCTCACAGTGAAATGCTTACTTACAAGCCCTTCAACAACGCAGCAATACCCCCCCCCCCCCCCCCCAAAATAAGTTAAGAGCAGCAGTAAAATAACAATAGCGAGGCTATATACAGGGGGGTCCCAGTTAGTCGAGGTAATATGTACACTACTGTTCATAAGTTGAGGTCGCTTAGAAATGTTCTTGTTTTTCAAAGGAAAGCACATTTGCTTCCATTAAAATATAAAATTGATCAGAAATACAGTGTAGACATTGTTAATGTTGTAAATGACTATAGTATCTGAAAACGGCTGGTTTTTATTGGAAAATGTACATAAGCGTACAGAGGCCCATAATCAGCTACCATCACTCCTGTTTTCCAATGGCACATTGTGTTAGCTAATCCAAGTTGATCATTTTAAAAAGGCTAATTGATGAAAACTGAAAACTGCTGTGCTGATATTAAAGAAGCAATAAAACTGGCCTTCTTTAGACCTGTTGAATATCTGGAGCATCGATTGCAGGCTCAAAATGGCCAGAAACAAATTAACTTTCTTCTGAAACTCATCAGTCTTGTTCTGAGAAATGAAGGCTATGCCATGTGAAAAATTGCCAATAAACTGAAGATCTCGTACAACGCTGTGTACTACTCCCTTCACAGAACAGCGCAAACTGGATCGAACCAGAATAGAAAGAGTGGGAGGCACAACTGAGCAAGAGGACAAGTACATTAGAGTCTCTAGTTTGAGAAACAGACACCTCAACTGGCAGCTTTATTAATAGTACCTGCAAAACACCAGTCTCAACGTCAACAGTGAAGAGGCGACTCCGGGATGCTGGCCTAATTTTATGTTTTTTAAATGGACAAAATGTGCTTTCTTTCAAAAACAAGGACATTTCTAAGTGACCCCCAACTTAACGGTAGTGTACATGTAGTTAGAGTTATTAGACTGACTATGCATAGATAAGAGAGTAGCAGCAGCTTAAAAGGGCAATGCAAAAAGTCATTTGATTAGATGTTCAGGAGTCTTATGGCTTGGGGGTAGAAGCTGTTAAGAAACCTCGGACTTGGCCCTCCGGCACTGCTTGCCATGCGGAAGCAGAGAAAACAGTATGACTGGGGTGGCTGGAGTCTGACAATTTTTAGGGCCTTCCTCTGACACTGCCTGGTATAGAAGTCCTGGACGCCATTCGCGCCACCCTATTTAGTGCTTTGCGGTCGGAGGCCGAGCAGCTGCCATACCAGGTGGCGATGCACCTGTTGAACCTTTTGGAGGATCAGAGGACCCATGCCAAATCTTTTCAGTCTCCTGATGGGGAATAGGTTGTGTCATATCCTGTTCACGACTGTCTTGGTGTGTTTGGACCATGTTAGTTTGTGACGTGGACGCCAAGGAACTTGAAGCCCTCAACCTGATCCACTACAGTCCTATCAATGAGAATGGGGGAATGTTCATGTAGTCCACAATCATCTCCTGTGTCTTGGTCACATTGAGGGAGAGGTTGTTGTCCTTGCACCACACGGTCAGGTCTCTGACTACCTCCCTATAGGCTATTTCACCACTGTTGTGTCATTGGCCAACTTGATGATTGTGTGCGAGTCATGCCCTGGCCGTGCAGTCATGAGTGAACCGGGAGTACAGGAGGGGGCTGAGCACACATCCCTGGGGGGCCCCCGTGTTGAGGATCAGCGTGGCGGATGTGATTGTTACCTACCCTTACCACATGGGGCAGCTCGTCAGGAAGCCCAGGATCCAGTTGCAGAGGAAGGTGTTTAGTCCAGGGTCCTTAGCTTGTTGATGAGCTTTGAAGGCACTATGGTGTTGAACGCTGAGCTGTTGTCAATGAACAGCATTCTCACGTAGGTGTTCCTTTTGCCCAGGTGGGAAAGGGCAGTGAGGAGTGCAATAGAGATTGCATCATCTGTGGATCTGTTGGGGCGGTATGCAAATTGGAGTGGGTCTAGGGTTTCTGGGATAATGGTGTTGTGAGCCATGACCAGCCTTTCAAAGCACTTCATGGCTACAGATGTGAGTGCTACAGGTCGGTGGTCATTTAGGCAGGTTACCTTAGTGTTCCTGGGCACAGGGACTATGGTGGTCTGCTTGATACATGTTGGTATTACAGACTCGGACAGGGAGAGTTTGAAAATATCAGTGAAAACACTTGCCAGTTGGTCAGAGCATGCTAGGAGTACACGTCCTGGTAATCTGTCTGGCCCAGCGGCCTTGTGAATATTGACCTGTTTAAAGGTTTCACTCACGTAGGCTGCGGAGAGCGTGATCACACAGTCATGCGGAACAGCTCATGCTCACATGCATGTTTCAGTGTTTCTTGCCTCGAAGTGAGCATAGAAGTTAGTTAGCTCGTCTGGTAGGCTCGGGTCACTGGGCAGCTCACAGCTGTGCTGCCCTTTGTAATCTAATAGTTTGCAAGCCCTGCCACATCCGACGAGCGTTGGAGACGGTGTAGTACGATTCGTTCTTAGTCCTGTATTGACGCTTTGCCTGTTTGATGGTTCAGAGGAGGGAATAGAGGGATTTTTTTATAAGCTTCCAGGTTTTATAAGCTTCCAGGCTCCTTGAAAGAAGCAGCTCCACTATTTAGCTCAGTGTGGATGTTGCCTGTAATCCATGGCTTCTTGTTGGGGTATATACATAATATTAGCCACTTTCAAAGCAACATACTGAAACAAAAAATAACTATGCAGGAGATTTTGTTGTAGGCCGAATTCAGTGTAGGATTCTATTGCAATTCTAACTCAGCCGGTACTCACAGACCTGAGCGGCATAACCAAATCAGAGCTGCCATAGGACACTATGCAAAAAGACCATTGTCATATATGGATCTGCGCCATTTATGTTGAACTGGACGGTGTTTACAGCATGAGCAGTCGTGAGGAGATGCACTTGTTTTGAGATCAAAGCCAGAGCTGCATGTAGCCATGTGTGCACATTTTGTTAATATCCTTTGCTAGTTAGTGAGTTACTATCCCAGTTATAGATCATTTGTAGGCAGCAATAGGGGAGTGATTGCTTCCTCCAAAAGCTATTTGAAAAGCAAGTCAAGTAAAGAACATTGTCTTGAAGGGGCAGTGTTGTATTTTGAGACAGGCTTGAATAAGCCAAGTAGCCAATAGGCAGAGGGTAGCATAATTTGTCTGATTCTCTGTAATAAGGCTATTGGAATAATAATGCATTTATTTTGTTAAGTGGTTTCTTGCATCAAACAACATTTTCAGTCACCTTGTCTGAAGGACAAGTGGATAAACAGGTTAATGTCAACTGAAAAGTGGTGATACATATGTATTCACCAATTTTGCTATGAAGCCCCTGAATAAGATCTGCCACAACCAATAACCTTAAGTCACATAATTAGTTAAATAAAGTCTACCTGTGTGCAATCTACGTGTCAAATGATCTGTCACATGATCTCAGTATATATACACACACGTTCTGAAAGGCCACAGAGTCTGCAACACCAAGCAAGCAGCACTATGAAGACCAAGGAACTCTCCAAACAGGTCAGGGACAGAGTTGTGGACAAGTACAGATCAGGGTTAGGTTCTTAATTTTTTTTTGCAAACTGAACATCCTACGGAGCACCATTAAAATGGAAAGAATATGGCGCCACAAACCTGCCAAGCGAGGGCCGCCCACCAAAACTCACAGACCAGGGAAGGAGGGCATTAATCAGAGGCAACAAAGAGACCAAAGATAACCTTGAAGGAGCTGCAAAGCGCCACAGTGGAGACTGGAGGATCTGTCCATAGGACAACTTTAAGCCGTACACTCCACAGAGCTGGGATTTACGGAAGAGTGTCAAAAAAAACAAAAAAAACATTTGGTGTTGCCAAAAGGCATGTGGGGAAACTCCCCAAACATATGGAAGAATGCACTCTGGTCAGATGAGACTAAAATGGAGCTTTTTGGCTATCAAGGAAAACGCTATGTCTGGTGCAAACCCAACACCTCTCATTACCCAAGAACAGCATCCCCACAGTGAAGCACGGTGGTGGCAGCATCTAGCTGTGGGGATGTTATCCATCAGTAGGGACTGGGAAACTGGTCAGAATTGAAGGAATGATGGATGGCGCTAAATACAGGGAAATTCCTGAGGGAAACCTGTTTAAGTCTTCCAGAGATTTGAGACTGGGACGGAGGTTCACCTTCCAGCAGGACAATGACCATAAGCATACTGCTAAAGCAACACTTGAGTGGTGTAAGGGGACACATTTAAATGTCTTGGAATGGCCTAGTCAAAGCCCAGAACTCAATTCAATTGAGAATCTGTGGTATGACTTAAAGATTGCTGTACACCAGTGGAACCCATCCAACTTGAAGGAGCTGGAGCAGTTTTTCCTTGAAGAATGGACAAAAATCCCAGTGGCTAGATGTACCAAGCTTACAGAGACATACCCCAAGATACTTGCAGCTGTAATTGCTGCAAAAGGTGGCTCTACAAAGTGTTGACTTTGGGGGGGGTTGATTAGTTATGCACGCTCAAGTTCTGTTTTTTTTGTCTTATTTCCACCAAGGTGGTAGGCATGTTGAGTAAATCAAATGATACAAAAACAAATCTAATTTAATTCCAGGTAGTAAGGCAACAAAATAGAAAAAATGCCAAGGGGGTGAATACTTTCACAAGCCACTATATGTGTACAACATTAAAGACCTACATCACTACACCGTGTCAGTTTCAAAAATGTATTTTGCATGCCCTGATACTGCACAATGACTAAGTGAATTGCGGCTGGGGTAGGTTTCTCAAAAACGAGACAAAACTAGAAATAAAATAAAGAAAGTGTCTGGAAACCTCCATAGCATTAACATAAAAAAAAGAGAGATTTACTTCAGAAATAGGAACAGTCGCCATTAATAATGCAGCACTGTGCACACCACTACACTCAAACAAATTGTGTTCAATGGTAGGTGCATTAAGTTTTAATTAAATATTTGCTCACAATCTCTCCAGCTTTAGGAACATGAAAACCATAACTAGACAATTAATTCCTACTGAATCAAGTCCGTGTGTCTTAAAGGCGTGGGCAGGGAGGGAACCTACCTGTCAGTTTTAAGGGCCTTGCAGTAGATGTGCTTGGAGGGGAACTCGCAGATTTCGGGGTGCATGCGGTACTGGCAGCTAAGGAAGACCACAGGGCTGGGCTTCTTGTTCTCCTTACAGTAGCGATCCAGGTTCTTCACCAGGCGAGCCATCAGGGACTGGCCGTACTTCAACTCCTTCGCTTTCTGACAGAAGAAAAATCACACATTTAAATGCAACACTTAATCTACCTAACACTAAACCTTTTAATGTACAGTACCAGTCAAAAGTTGACACACCTACTCATTGGAGGATTTCTTTATTTTTACTCTTTTCTACATTGTAGAATAATAGTGAAGACATCAAAACTATGAAATAACACATATGGAATCGTGCAGTAACCAAAAGTTTTCAATCAAAATATATTTGGGATTCTTCAAATTAGCCACCCTTTGCCATGACGACAGCTTAGCACGCTTGGTCTTCTCTCAACCAGATTCAAGAGGTATGCATTTCAATTAACAGGTGTGCCTTGTTAAAAGTTTCTTTCCTTCTTAATGCGTTTGAGCCAATCAGTGTTGTGACAAGGTAGGGGTGGTATACAGAAGATATCCCCATTTGGTAAAAGACCCAGTCCATATGATGGTAAGAACAGCTCAAATAAGCAAAGAGAAATGACATTCCATCATCACTTTAAGACATGAGGGTCAGTCAACACGGACAATTTCCAAAACGTTGCAAGTTTAAGCGCACTTGCAAAAACCATCAAGCACTGATGAAGAAACTGGCTCTCATGAGGACCGCCACAGGAAAGGAAGACCCAGAGTTACTTCTGCTGCAGAGGATGAGTTCATTAAAGTTACCAGCCTCAGAAATTGAAGACTAAATAAATGTTTCAGAGTTCAAGTAACAACCAACTGTTCAGAGGAGACTTCGTAAAATCAGGCCTTCATGGTCAAATTGCTGCAAAGAAAATCACTATGTGACCAAGAAGGAGAGCGATGGAGTTTTGCATCAGATGACCTGGCATCAATCCAATTCAGATGGTTTGGGTTGAGTTGGACCGCAGAATGAAGGTAAAGCAGCCAACAGGTGCTCATCATGTGGGAACTCCTTCAAGACTGTTGGAAAAGCGTTCCAGGTGACAACCTCATGAAGCTGGCTGAGTGAAAGCAAAGCTGTCAAGGAAAAGGGTGGTTACATTGAAGTACTGCAAATATAAAATATATTTGGATTTGTTTAACACTTTTTTGGTTACTACATGATTCCATGTGTTGTCATAGTTTTGATGTCTTCACTATTTTTCTACAATGTAGAAATGGGTAAAAAATAAAGAAAAACCCTTGAATGAGTAGGTGTCCAAACTTTTGACTGGTAATGGATATCTAAAATGGGGAGAAACAAGCAGCCAGGGGAACACAATGAAAATACACAGTTTCTGTTTCATTGATAGTCAGAATCATTGACCTGAGAAGAGTTGAAAGACTCACATGAGTAAGAAAAGGGGCGGCAGGTAGCCTAGTGGTCAGAGCGTTGGGCCAGTAACGACTGACAAGGTACAAATCTGTCCTTCTGCCCCAGAACAAGGCAGTTAACCGACTGTTCCCCAGTAGGCCGTCATTGTAAATAAGAATTTGTTCTTAACTGACTTGCCAAGTAAAATAAAAATGCAGGTGTATTTTCAGGTAGTGACAGTGAGCTGCAGTACCTGGGAGATAACCGTAGGGGGCAGTTGATGGGGGTCTCCCACCAGGATGAGGGCGTTGCAATGGTAGAGCAAAGGGATGAGGGTCTCCGTCTCGGTGGCCTGCCCTGCCTGCACCACACAACGAAATGTGTTGGGGGGGAATGCTCTTGGTTTCTCACATTCATACTGAGGCAGTGTGAAGGTGTTTTCATATAGTGCATTCAAAAAAATATTCAGACCACTTGACTTTTTCCCACATTGCTACATTACAGCCTTACTCTAAAATTGTTTGGAAGTGTTTTTCCCTGCCTCAATCTACACACATCAATGACAAAACAGGTAGATTTTTTGCAAATGTTTTAAATTATAAACTGAAATATCACATTTACATAAGTATTCAGACCCTTTAACCTCTTGAACCTCTGGGGGCAGTATTTCATTTTTGGATGAAAAACGTTCCCGTTTTAAACAAGATATTTTGTCACGAAAAGATGCTCGACTATGCATATAATTGACAGCTTTGGAAAGAAAACACTGACGTTTCCAAAACTGCAAAGATATTGTCTGTGAGTGCCACAGAACTAATGCTACAGGCGAAACCAAGATGAAATTTCATACAGGAAGTGAGCCAGATTTCGAATGCGCTGTGTTCCAATGTCTCCTTATATGGCTGTGAATGCGCAAGGAATGAGCCTACACTTTGTCGTTTCCCCAAGGTGTTTGCAGCATTGTGACGTATTTGTAGGCATATCATTGGAAAATTGCCATAAGAGACTACATTTACCAGGTGTCCGCTCGGTGTCCTCCGTCGAAACTATTGCGTAATCTCCAGGTGCGTGCATTTTTCCATTTTGAACAGAGGAGAAACAAAACTGCCACGAGTGATTTATCATCGAATAGATATGTGGAAAACATCTTGAGGATTGATTCTAAACAACGTTTGCCATGTTTCTGTCGATATTATGGAGTTCATTTGGAAAAAAGTTTGCGTTGTAATGACTGAAGTTTTTTCTTTTTTCTTAGCCAAACGTGATGAACAAAACGGAGCGATTTCTCCTACACAAATAATATTTTTGGAAAAACTGAACATTTGCTATCTGAGAGTCTCCTCATTGAAAACATCCGAAGTTCTTCAAAGGTAAATAATTTTATTTGAATGCTTTTCTTGTTTTTGTGAAAATGTTGCCTGCTGAATGCTAGGCTTAATGCTATGCTAGCTATCAATACTCTTACACAAATGCTTGTGTAGCTATGGTTGAAAAGCATTTTTTGAAAATCTGAGATGACAGTGTTGTTAACAAAAGGCTAAGCTTGTGAGCCAATATATTTATTTCATTTCATTTGCGATTTTCATGAATAGTTAACGTTGCGTTATGGTAATGAGCTTGAGGCTATAATTACGCTCCCGGATACGGGATTGCTCGTCGCAACAGGTTAATCAGTTGAAGCACCTTTGGCAGCAATTACAAGCCTAGTATTCTTAGGTATGACGCTACAAGCTTGGCACACCTGTATTTGGAGAGTTTCTTCCATTCTTCGCCGCAGATCCTCTCAAGCTCTGTCAGGTTGCATGTGAAGGGTCTGCACAGCTATTTTCATGGTCCCTCTAGAGATATTGGATCGGGTTCAAGTCCGGGATCTGGCTGGGCCACTCAAGGACATTCAGAGACTGTCCCGAAGCCACTCCTGATTTGTCTTGGCTGTGTGCTTAGGGTCGTTGTCCTGTTGGAAGGTGAACCTTTGCCCCAGTCTGAGGTCCTGAGAGCTCTGGATGAGGTTTATAAATCAGGGATCTCTGTACTTTTCTCTGTTCATCTTTCCCACAATCCTGACAAGTCTCCCAGTCCCTGACACCAAAAAACATCTCCACAGCATGTTGTTTCCTCCAGACGTGACACTTGGCATTCAGGCCAAAGACCACAATCTTGGCTTCTTCAGACCAGAGAATGTTACACATGGTCTGAGATTCAGGTTCTTGGTCACCTCCCTGACTAAGGCCCTTCTCCCCCGACTGCTCAGTTTGGCTGGACGGCCAGCTCTAGGAAGAGTATAGGTGGTTCCAAACATCTTCCAGTTAAGAATGATGGAGGCCATTGTGTTCTTAGGGACCTTCAATGCTGCAAGATTTTTTTGGTACCCTTCCCCAGATCTATGCATCGACACAATCCTGTCTCGGAGCTCTACAGACAATTCCTTCGACCTCATGGCTTGGTTTATGCTCCGACATGCACTGTCATCTGTTGGACCTTATATAAATTAGGGGTAGACCGATTATGATTTTTCAATGCAGATACAGATTATTGGAGGACCAAAAAAAGCCGATACCGATTAAATCGGCCATTTTTTAAAATTATTTGTAATAATGACAATTACAACAATACTGAACGAACACTTATTTTAACTTAATATAATACATCAATAAAATCAATTTAGACTCAAATAAATAATGAAACATGTTCAATTTGGTTAAATAATGCAAAAACAAACTGTTGGAGAAGAAAGTAAGAATGCAATATGTGCCATGTAAGACAGCTAACGTTTAAGTTCCTTGCTCAGAACATGAGAACATATGAAAGCTGGTGGTTCCTTTAAACATGAGTCTTCAATATTCCCAGGTAAGAAGTTTTAGGTTGTAGTTATTATAGGACCATTTCTCTCTTTACCATTTGTATTTCATATACCTTTGACTATTGGATGTTCTTATAGGCACTTTAGTATTGCCAGTGTAACAGTATAGCTTCCGTCCATCTACTCGCTCCTACCTGGGCTCGAACCAGGAACACGTCGTTTGAAGCACAGCGAGGAGCTGCTGGCAAAATGCACGAAAGTGCTGTTTGAATGAATGCTTACGAACCTGCTGGTGCCTACCACCGATCAGTCAGAATGCTCTATCAAATCATAGACTTAATTATATTACACAGAAATACGAGCCTTAGGTCATTAATATGGTCGAATCCGGAAACTATCATTTTGAAAACAAAACGTTTATTCTTTCAGTGAAATACAGAACCGTTACATATTTTATCTAACGGGTGGCATCCATAAGTCTAAATATTGCTGTTACATTGCACAACCTTCAATGTTATGTCATAATTACGTAAAATTCTGGCAAATTAGTTCGCAACGAGCCAGGCGGCCCAAACATCCTGTTGCATATACCCCGACTGTGTGCAATGAACGCAAGAGAAGTGACACAATTTCACCTGGTTAATATTGCCTGCTAAACTGGATTTCTTTTAGCTAAATATGCAGGTTTAAAAATATATACTTCTGTGTATTGATTTTAAGAAAGGCATTGATGTTTATGGTTAGGTACATGTTGGAGCAACGACAGTCCTTTTTCACGAATGTGCACCGCATCGATTATATGCAATGCAGGACAAGCTAGATAAACTAGTAATATCATCAACCATGTGTAGTTAACTAGTGATTATGATTGATTGATTTTTATAAGTTTAATGCTAGCTAGCAGCTTACCTTGGCTTCTTACCGCATTCGCGTAACAGGCGGTCTCCTCGTGAGGCAGGTGGTTAGAGCGTTGGACTAGTTAACCGTAAGGTTGCAAGATTGAATCCCCGAGCTGACAAGGTAAAAATCTGTCGTTCTGCCCCTGAAGGCAGTTAACCCACTGTTCCTAGGCCGTCATTGAAAATAAGAATTTGTTCTTAACTGACTTGCCTAGTTAAATAAAGGTGTTAAAAGTATTTTTTTTTTAATCGGCGTCCAAAAATACCAATTTCCGATTGTTATGAAAACTTGAAACCGGCCCTAATTAAATCGGCCATTCCGATTAATCGGTCGACCTTTAATATAGATAGTTGTTTGCCTTTCCAAATCATGTCCAATCAATTGAATTTACCACAAGTGGACTCCAAGTTGTAGAAACATCAAGGATGATCAATGGAAACAGGATGCACCTAAGCTCAATTTCAAGTCTCATAATAAAAGGTCTGAATAATTACGTAAAACTGCCCCTTTAAGAGCTAGCAAATGATTTTGTACCTTGTGTTATTCAAACCCCATAATCAGATAAATAGCCTATGAAGTTCTTTTGTAGCCTCCACACATATTTTGGCATGTCTTTGTGTGAGTCCTTGACAATCACTAATCAATGTCCAAAAACGGCACAATTTATTTCTGCTTCTCATTTGTGGCACCAATGTGAGTTATGGGTGCTGCAACAGCCTAGTGTGCTTGCACACCGTGAGTCTCCAGGACCACTTTGGTAGAAGGAACAACTATTGAAATGCGGCCAAAGTATAAGAGCTCCAAAATCTGACCTCGTCCACAATGACGCCGCTAAAGGGCTTGTGTCCCAGGCGCCGGAACGCCGACTCCAGGACGGTGCTGCCGCTGGTGCTCAAGGTGCAGCAGACCACATGGGCATCTTGCAGTACCTGGGCCTGGGTTTCCTGCTTCCTAATGCGAGACTGATAGTGGGAGGAAGAAGAGAGAAAAATGTAGAGAACGAGTTCGACAGAAAGAGGGAAGAGAAAGCATGAGGGTAATGAGAGAAAGAAGCATTTCTAATTAGAAGTCTTTCCCATTAAAGCCGTTTTTCTCCTTTCTTTAATCCATCCTGAATAATAACTCCTCTAATGAGCCCTCATACACATGACAACGTTGCTAAGGTCATCCATGTACACTACCGGTCATATTTAGAACACCTACTCATTCAAGGGTTTTTCTTTATTTTTACTATTTTCTACATTGTAGAATAATAGAAGACATCAAAACTATGAAATAACACAAGGAACCATGTAGGAAGCAAAAAATTGAAATATTTTTTTTTTAGATGAATCTTCAAAGTAGCCACCCTTCGCCTTGATGACAGCTTTACACACTTGGCATTCTCTCAACCAGTTTCACCTGGAATGCTTTTCCAAAAGTCTTGAAGGAGTTCCCACATATGCTGAGCACTTGGCTGCTTTTCCTTAACTCTGCGGACCGACTCAGCCCAAACAATGTCACTCTCGTTGAGGTCGGGGGATTGTGGAGGCCAGGTCAGCTCTCCTTGGTCAAATAGCCCTTAGACAGCCTGGAGGTGTGTTGGGTTATTGTCCTGTTGAAAAACAAAACGATAGACCCACGTTGCGCAAACCAGATGGGATGGCATATTGCTTCAGAATGCTGTGGTAGCCATGCTGGTTAAGTGTGCCATGAATTCTAAATAACCTCCCCCATGCTTTACGGTGGGAAATAGACATGCGGAGACCATCCATTCACCCACACTGCATTTCACAGACACAGCGGTTGGAACCAATAATCTCCAATTTGGACTCTAGAACAAAGGACAAATTCCCACCGGTCTAATGTCCACGGCACATGTTTCTTGGCCTAGGCAAGTCTTTTATTGGTGTCCTTCAATCGTGGTTTCCTTGCAGCAATTCGACCATGAAGGCCTGATTCACGCAGTCTCCTCTGAACAGTTGATGTTGAGATGTGTCTGTTACTTGAACTCTGTAGCATTCATTTAACCTGTAATTTCTGAGGCTGGTAACTTTAATGAATTTATCCTCTGCAGCAGAGGAAACTCTGGGTCTTCCATTCCTGTGGCGGTCCTCATGAGCCAGTTTCATCATAGTGCTTGACAGTTTCTGCAACTTCACTTCAAGAAACTTTCAAAGTTCTTGAAATGTTCCACATTGATTGACCTTCATGTCTTAAAGGACTATCATTCAACTTTGCTTATTTCAGATGTTCCTTCCATAATTTGGACTTGGTCTTTTACCAAATTGAACTTTCTTTTGTATACCCCCCTACCTTGTCACAACACAACTGATTGCCTCAAACACATTAAAGAAAGAAATTGCACAAATTAACAAGGCACACCTGTTAACTGAAATGCATTTCAGGTGACTACCTCCTGAATCTGATGAGAAAGCCAAGAGTGTGCTGTCATCAAGGCAAAGGGTGGCTATTTGAAGAAACTCAAATATATTTTGGTTACTACATGATTCCATATGTGTTATTTCATAGTGTTGATATCTTCACTATTATTCTACAATGTAGAGAATCATAAACAAAGAAAAACCATTGAATGAGTAGGTGTTCTAAATCTTTTGACATGTAGTGTATATAATGGTCATGTGATTGAGGGCCTTACTTTTTTGAGTTGGAGGCTGAGTGTCTCTCTCTCTTGGAGCATTCTGGACTTCTGTGCTGCCAGCTCATGGTACTACACACCAGCCAATGGAAGACACAGGAAGAGAAATCATGAAAAGCAGAAACATTTAAAAACATGCCATTCCATCATATTTTTAAAGGTATTTTAAGGAGTGGGGCAATCCTTTTGCAATTTCTAATTGAAGAGATAGTAAAGTGTTGGAAAGATAGGGGAGATTGAAAGAGGGTGAGTCAAAGGGCAGTGGGCTGGAATCGAACCCATGTCGACTGTAAACACATCTGAACAGAGGCCCATAATTAAAGTAAGAGCCCACAGAGTAGAACAGGAGATTTGGGTAACTGTAGGTGTGGCCAGCCTTCTGGTAGCCTCTGCTGGGTGAAGCATGCATGTACCATTTCCTCTTTCTTTTGCAGTTTTGGCAATATCTTGGAGATCTTGTCTATGTTCTCGTCCAGCTGCGCTCTGCGCCGGTGGATGTCTGAGTCCTGTGACATCTGGGCCCTTTCTGCAGGTGAAAAGGGACAAAACACATGTTTTTTATTGAGGTGATTTGAGTGTGCATACTTGTGCCCGCGCACGCTCTCCAGACTCACGTGTTTTGTTTTTCACCTGACTGTCCAGGCTAAAAGGTTTTAAATTCTTGGAGATTGTCCTTTCGTTCCCAAGCCTCACCAGATTGATGTCCCCACAGTTACCTTTAAGAAAGCCATCCAGGACAATGTCAACTTCACCATATCAGTTCCGTGAAACAATCATTTGTGGTTGAATTGCCTTTTAACTTTTACCCATTTAAATTTTTCCAAATAGGCATATTTCATTCATCTATTTCAGTTTCCCAATTCATGAGGATTTCCATAGTTGAGGTAGCGTACCCTGGATGTTCCTGCACTTCTCCTTGAAGACCGGGATAATCTTCTTCATCAGGTTGTCGATGGCGGCGTTGGACGGGGCACACAGGAGGACCCTCATGCGGCGGGGTTCAGAATGCCTGTTTACTGGAGGAGTCATGCTCTGTACTCCCTGGATATGGTTATGAGAATGAGGGGAACACAGGGAATTATATGAAAGTTAGAATTTCACAATGCCCTTAAGCCAAGGTTATTCAATAGGAAATAAAAAATAAACACTAAAGAACACGAGAGCAAAAGAAAAGTTCATTTTGGTTTTTGAAAATGTCTTGTGTTTAATGACCTTAGCCCAGGGTTGAACAACAAAACACAGTGTCCAGAAACAAGGCAAACAGCATACCTCAGAGAACAGCTTTTGCAGCATACCCACGATGGTTTTGCTCTTTCCCGTTCCTGGGGGTCCGTGTATCAGGCAGATTTTTGGGGCGAGTTGCTGGTTCCTGATGACGGACAAACCGGTTTTCACCGCCCTCACCTGGTCTAGGTTGTAATCCTGGGCCAAACACATCATACAGACATACTGTTTACATCTATACAAGGCCATTTTTACACATGTAAGGGCCACCTCAAATTAAACAAAAACAATTGGTCATGTCGGACTTAAAAGTAAAGTCACAAATCTTCAGTACTTGGTTATCCAATAGTTCCACAAAGGAATAACTTTCCTTTTAAAACCCTAAACACTCCATACTCAAACGGTTTCTTACAGGCAGGTTGAGGCTGGGGATGACCTCCGGGCCAGGTTGGAAGTAGGAGACATGTGGGGCCAGGAGGGGCTTGTGCATAGAGCTGCCATTGAGCAGACAGATTGCCCTGAACTCCCTCAAGGTGCTGACCAGGGAGCCCACCACATCACAGCGCACTGTCTGCTTGTTCACCAACCTCACATTCCCCAGGGTCTTTATCATCAAGTTCAGAGTTGGGCACTGGCCTGAAGGGCAGCAGAGAAATACATCATATCCAGCATTGGATAAAGTACATTTAAAATTAAATCAACACTAACAGTAAAACACAGTATTGTATTAAAAGTAATGCAATATAGTAAAATAATACATTGCATACTTAAGCAATAAGACCCGAGGGGGTGTGGTATATGGCCAATAGAGCACGGCTAAGTGATGTTCTTAGGCGCAATGTGGAGTGCCTGGACACTGCCCTTAGCCGTGGTATATTGTTGATATATCACAAACCCCCGAGGTGCCTTATAGCAATTATAAACTGGTTACAAATGTAATTAGAGCAGTAAAACGAAATGGTTTTGTAATACCTGTGGTATACGGCCTGATATACCACGACTGTCAGCCAAAAATCAGCATTCAGGGTTTGAACCAACCAGTTTATATGCATATATGATGAGGATGAATGGACAAAGGTAACTCTGAAGTTTAAAAAAAACATGACTTATCCGCTATCCTTTAAAGGGATAGTGAGTGATTTTGGCAATTAAGCCCTTTTTCTACTTGTACAGTCAGATGAAGTCATGGATACCATTTTTATGTCTCTGCGTGCAGTTGAAGGAATTCAGCGCAATGACTGGAAGTCTCAGAGTTACCGCTAGTTAGCAGTGGCTTGCTAAACTACCTTCAAAACCTGGTCCAGAGGGGTATACTACAAAGTTGGATAAAAGTCAGCCAGCTGAGGTTTACTAAATTTTAAAAAATTCTCTTAAAAAAAGTTTACCCTTTTCTCTCTCCAATTTCTTGGTTTCCAATTGGTAGTTACAATCTCGTCTTATCGCTGCAACCCCCGTACGGACTCGGGAGAGGCGAAGGTTGAGAGGCGTGCGTCCTCCAAAACACGACCAAACCAAGCCAGTGCCCGCTAAACCCTGAAGCCAGCCACACCAATGTGTCGGAGGAAACACCGTACACCTGGTGACCGTGTCAGCGTGCATGCGCCTGGCCCGCCACAGGAGTCGCTAGAGCACAATGGGACAAAGACAACCCTGCCGGCAAAAACCCTCCCTAACACGGACGACGCTGGGCCAATGGTGCGCCGCCCCATGGTTCCCTTGGTCGCGGAAGGCTGTGACAGATCCTGGACTCGAACCAGCCTGGTCTCTAGTGGCACAGCTAGCACTGCCTTAGACCACTGCACCTCTCGGGAGGCCTTTTACTAAATATTCTGATATCTTTATATAAAATAAAGTTACGCTACTGCTACTCATCATATATGCATAGTCACTTCACCATATCTACATGTGCATACTACCTCAATAAGCCTGACAAACCAGTGTCTGTATGTAGCATCGCTACTTTTATAGCCTCACTACTGTATGTAGCCTGTCTTTTTACTGTGGTTTTATTTCTTTACTTACCTAATACCTTTTTTGCACTGTTGGTTAGAGCCTGTAAGTAAGCATTTCACTGTAAGGTACACCTGTTGTATTCGGCGCACATGACACATTGATTTTATATGGGCATGGTCTAATTGATTTAACGTACATAAAGACATCCAAGTTTAGCTTTTTTAAGGAACCATCAAATCAATAGTTATTTGCGGTTGCTTATGAAAGCTAGCTGGCTAACAACGATTCTCCTTTGTAGTATACCCCTCTGGGTAAAATGACTGGCCCCTCTAAATGAAGCCACAGAAGATCAAGGCATTATTAGTCATCAACTGGATCCCCATTATAGTGAATGGATAAATGTCTCTCATATACACACACAAATTGTGTCAGTCAAAAGTTGACACACCTACCTCATTCAAGGGTTTTTATATTTTTACTACTTTCTACATTGTAGAATAATAGTGAAGACATGAAAACTATGAAAGAGCATATCGAATCATGTAGTAACCTTTACATTCTCTCAACTAGCTTCATGAGGTAGTCACCTAGAAAGCATTTCAATTAAACAGGTGTGCCTTGTTAATTTGTGAAATTTCTTTCCTTTTTAATTTGTTTGAGCCAATCAGTTGTTTTAGCCCTATTTGGTAAAAGAACAAGTATTTTACCAAATAGTCTCAAATAAGCAAAGAGAAACAGTCCATCTTTATTTTAAGTCAGTCAATGCGGAAAATATCTTCAAGTGCAGTTGCAAAAACTAACAAGCACTATGAAGAAACTGGCTGTCATGAGGACCGTCACAGGAAAGGAAGACACAGCGTTACCTCTGCTGCAGAGGATAAGTTCATTAGAGTTACCAGCCTCAGAAATTGCAGCCCAAATAAATGCTAGAGTTCAAGTAACAGACATCAACATCAACTGTTCTGAGGAAACTGTGAAATCAGGCCTTCATTGGTCGAATTGCTGCAAAGAAACCACTACGGAAGGAAACACGAGCAATGGGCAACACAAGCAATGGGCATTAGACCAAAGCAAAGGGTGGCTACTTTGAAGAATATCAAACACTTTTTTGGTTACTACATGATTCCATGTGTGTTATTTCATAGCTTTGGTGTCTTCACTACTATTCTACAATGTAGAAAATTGTAAAATAAAGAAAAACCCTTGAATGAGTAGGTTTGATCTAACATTTGACTGGTACTGTATACACACACTGAAAGTATTCAGACCATTTTGACTTTTTCCATATATTCAAAAAAGGATTAAAATGTTTATTCCTCATCATTCTACACACAAAAGCCCATAATGATAAAGAAGAAACAGGTTTAGAAATGTTTAAATTTATTACAAATAAAAAAACTGAAATTCATTTATATAAGTATTCAGACCCTTTACTCAATTATTTGTTGAAGCACCTTCGGAAATGATAACAGCCTTAAGTCTTCTTGGGTAAAGGTAAAATGAAATCGATTTTAATAAATGCTATAAACTTGGCACACCCTCTCAAGCTCTGTCATGTTGGATGGGGAGCGTCGCTGCATAGCTACAGTTGAAGTCGGAAGTTTACGTACACCTTAGCCAAATACATTTTAAAAACTCAGTTTTTCACCATTTCTGACATTTAGTCCTAGTAAAAATGCCCTGTTTTAGGTCAGTTAGGATCCCCACTTTATTTTAAGAATGTGAACTGTCAGAAAAATAGTAGAGAGAATTGTTTATTTCAGCTTTTATTTCTTTCATCACATTTCCAGTGGGTCAGAAGTTTACATACACTCAATTAGTATTTGCTAGCATTGCCTTTAAAATTGTTTAACTTCAGATGGCCCAAATGTTTTGGGTAGCCTTTCACAAGCTTCCCACAATAAGTTGGGTGAATTTTGGCCCATTCCTCCTGACAGAGCTAGAATAACTGAGTGAGGTTTGTAGGCCTCCTTGCTCGCACACGCTTTTTCAGTTCTACCCACACATTTTCCAAAGGATTGAGGTCCAGTGCTTTGTGATGGCCACTCCAATACCTTGACTTTGTTGTCCTTAAGTCATATTGCCACAACTTTGGAAGTATGCTTGGGGTCATTCTCCATTTAGAAGACACATTTGCGACCAAGCTTTAACTGATGTCTTGAGATGTTCCTTCAATATATCCACAATTTTGCTTCCTCATGATTCCATCCATTTTGTGAAGTGCAGCAGTCCCTCCTGCAGCAAATCACCCCCATAACATGATGCTGCCACACCCGTGCTTCACGGTTGGGATGGTGTTCTTCGGCTTACAAGCCTCCCCATTATTCCGCCAAACATAACGATGGTCATTATGGCCAAACAGTTCCATTTTTGTTTCATCAGACCAAAGGATATGTTTCCAAAAAGTGCAATCATTGTCCCCATGTGCAGTTGCAAACCGTAGTCTGGCATTTTTATGGTGGTTTGGAGCAGTGGCTAGTTCCTTGCTGAGCAGCCTTTCAAGATATGTCAATATAGGACTCATTTTACTGTGGATATAGATACTTTTGTACCGGTTTCCTGCAGCATCTTCACAAGGTCCTTTGCTGTTGTTGTGGGATTCATGTGTACTTTTCGCACTAAAGTACGTTCATCTCTAGGAGACAGAATACGTCTCCTGAGTGGTATGACGGCTGCGTGGTCCCATGGTGTTTATACTTGTGTACTATTGTTTGTACAGATGAACGTGGTACCTTCAGGCGTTTGGATATTGCTCCCAAGGAAGAACCAGACTTGGTCTACAATGGTTTTCTATTCAACTTGTCTTTTCATAGCAATTACAACCCCCTTCCCTCTTAACTTCTTAAGGTATCGGGGGAAGCATTTTCACTTTTGGATAAATAGCGTGCCCAATTTCAACTTCCTGATACTCATGCCAGGAATATAAGATCTACTAAAAATATGCATATTTGGATAGAAAACATTCTGAAGTTTCTAAAACTGTTTGAATCATGTCTGAGTATAACATAACTTATGTAGCAGGCAAAACCTGAGGACTAAACGTTCAGAATGTTTTATTTTTTTGGTCTCTGTCTGTTCTGATTTCTTATTGGCAAATGATATTTCTTAGGAACCTGTTCCTACCTTCAGTTCCTACCGCTTCCACTTGATGTCACCAGTCTTTGGAATTTGGTTGAGGTTATTCATTTGTGCAATGAAGAAGTAGGCCATCTAGGAACTGGGTAATACTGTTGAGTGCGCAAGACGTGAAAAGTAGCGTTGGTTTGTTGTCTTCCTGTATTGAACACAGATAGACCCGTAAACAATTTGATCGATTATTAACATTTAAAAATACCTAAAGTTGTATTACAAAAGTAGTTTGAAATATTTTGGTAAAGTTTATAGGCAACTTTTGAAATATTTTGTAGTGACGTTGTGTTTTTTGGAAGCTGTTTTTTTCTGGATCAAACACGGACATTTGGATATATATGGACGGAATTAATTGAACAAAAGGACCAATTGTGATGTTTATGGGACATATTGGAGTGCCAAAAAAAGAAGCTCGTCAAAGGTAATGCATGTTTTATATTTTATTTCTGCGTTTTGTGTAGCGCCTGCAGGGTTGAAATATGCTACCCTCTTTGTTTACTATTGTGCTATCATCAGATAATAGCTTCTTATGCTTTCGCCGAAAAGCCTTTTAAAAATCTGATATGTTGGCTGGATTCACAACGAGTGTAGCTTTAATTGAGTATCTTACATGTGTGATTTAATGAAAGTTTGATTTTTATCTAATTTATTTTATTTGCCGCACTGCATTTTCCCTGTTTTTTGCCCAAGTGGGACGCATCCGTCCCCTATACCATAAGAAGTTAATGTATCACTTCCTGGCCTCTTACACACAAATGTACTCACCCACGCCTCCGTTGCAGACATTGGATCTCTGCACATATCCAAATTGTTCTTGGGGATCCAAGAGGCCCTGCTCATGCCAAGAGTAAGCATCTCTATTCTGGGGCAGCCACAGAATGACCAGGTCCTCCTCCCGTGGGAACATCTGACGGGAGTCATCACTGGCAGTAATGCTCGCTGACAAAAATAGGTTTGTTACGTGGCTCCGCTTTGGGACAACATCACAATTAACAATTGTTTACAGTATGTAGAGTCTAGTGCAAGCTTCAAGCATTGCTGTTTTTAAATGGTTAGCATACTCTATATAAAAAAATTGGTTACTTAAGCTTACCTGTAAAACTGACATTCCAAACACTGTGGCTGTACTCATGTGCGACAACTTTTAAATTCTGAGTTACCACCTTTCCTGATTCCTTGTTCTTTAGCCATTCACCTGCAAGCTTTGATGAGAAGAGAATTTGACCTTAATAGAAGAGATCAACTCCAAGAGACCGCCATTAAAAACGATTTTGTGACTCATTACTCACAACTCTAAAATTTGCCAAAATGTGAATTCTTTGTAATGCTAGACTGGCCATTCTTTTCAGTTGCCTTCAGCCTAAATGCACCATAGCAGGACAAAAGTCACACCTAAACGAGTTACACAATCTATTTTGTAATAAATTGACTACTGACCTCCTCAAAAGTGTTGGTGAGAAGCAGGGGGTAAAAGGTCTTGTAGTATTCATCATAAGAGCTGAAGCTGGATCCTACTTCCTTCAGTGGTAACTCACATAGCTCAGAGGGTATACCAAACTGCTTGTAGTTACTGAACATATCAAAGGTCCATTTCAGGATGTGTTGAACTAGGAAGTTGGTGTCAAATCTGAAACCAACCTCTGGGTTGGGTATCTGACTTCGGAAAGGGGCGTCATGCCTGGAGGTGGAGGGCTGGGGGGTGTAACATGTGTTGCTGTACTGGACAGGGCGGAGGGGCAGGCAAGGTGGACGGGGGAGGTTTTGTTCAGGTCTGGGTGGTGGTTGTTTTGGTGGAATGGGTTTAGGTGGTGGTTGTGGTGCGATGGGTTTGTATAAGAGTCGATTCAGTGGAAGAGACTGACCAACCTCTGGATGAGGAGGAAGTTGTCGTACACAGGGACTTTGTGCATGCACGACTGGCAGGCCTGGCACAACTGGCCGGGCAGGCACAACTGGCCGGGCAGGCACAACTGGCCGGGCAGGCCTACCTCTTCCAGCAGGTGCAGAAGAAGCCGAAAATGGAGCATTGGCAGTCCTCTCCATCTCTTGCACCAAGGAGGCACTCCTGGAGCTTGAGGTTGCGTAGATCTTGGTGGTGGACGGCTTGGCCTTTTTAACTGACATAGGAGACATTCCTGGTTTCAGGAACAAGCGCTCATCATCCTGAGTCAAGTTAGAGCGTGAGGGTGGCGGAGTAGCCGGTTTCTTAAAAGTCTGTGTGGCAAGTGGAACCACTTGCCCTTCGTCTGCCTGTTTAAACCATGTCAAGTCTGAAGACCCTCCTTTATCCTCAAAGGGCCTCTGGCTGTCTGCGTCAATGTCCATGTCTACAGGGTCCCGCTGTGTGTAGAAGAAATCCTCTTCCTCAAACTGCGTGCACATCTCCATTTCAGTTGGCTCCATTTGGGTGAGGTGCATCCAGTCTGCATCATCATCATCATCTTCACCTTCATTGCTTTTGGGGACTTGACCAGAAGGTCCAGGTGTGACATCATTCCTTTGAAAGTATGGAGAGATCTGCCTGTCCATGTTAGACAACACACTACTCACTGTATTAGAGGATGCTGGTTTGTCCTCATTGGCTCTTTGAGAGCTGCGATTGAACGTCAGCTGTTCCTCATGACGGGCAGGATCTTGCTGGGAACACTGCAGGTCCTCGTCTTCATCGTCCTCCTCTGTAGCAAAACTGGGAGTTTGAATTTCATCTATCTTTTTCGGATTTCTCTTCATTGGCTCTGCCTTTTCAGAGATTCCGGCTCCCAATGCCTGCTTGCTCTGCCTGAAGAACTGGAACAGCTTGTTACTCCCTTTGACCACTCTCTTCTGAGGGAAGGTCACCTTCGACCTCTTGGTCTGTCGGGTCGGCTTCTTGGCCTGTGGGACATTGACTGTAGCGCCGTGGTGCCTCAGATCACCAACAGAATCACGTGATCCCTGGGAAAGATCAAAGGCCTTTCGCACCTTCTTCTTAAGGCCAAGCTTCTCAGCTGTGGACACAGGCTCTGTGGCTTTTCTGACTTTTTTAGGAGGGACAATGGCTGGAGTTGACGTTTTGTGTGAGATAGCTGATGTGGTTAAGGAAGAGTGTGTCTCAGTTTCCAGTCTGTTTGAACGTACCGTTGAACTGCTTTTTCTCAATGGCGGTGTGACTGCATGGGGAGCATCCTTCACGGGCTCTTTGATTCGTTTTTCTACCACGGTAGGTTTCTTGCTCAGGCATTTGGAGGCCAATGGTTTTGCATCAACAAGAAGATTTCTTTTTTTTACAACAATGGCTCGTTTGAGCCCTTGAGGTGGGGTCTTAGGCTTCTCAAGCTCCTTCTCAACCTGCTGACAGGCTCTTTCGATATCCTCGTCATAGATCGGTTGTGTATCACATTCCCAGCTTGATAAAGGCTCTCTTGAAGTTGGACTGACAGGGCTATCGTCTTTGGGCTTTTCGGGTGGCATGTTACTTTCCGAATCTCTGTTGGACCATGCAGACACCATATCTTCCTGTGTTTCAAATTCAAACACCTGAGATTCACTCATGTCTCCATCGTAATCACGCCAGGGACTAGGATTCTGGTCAGAGGCATCTGGTTCATTTTTTATTTGGGAGGTCTCAGACAAACACTCAGGACTTCTTGCTCTACCAACATCTAATGTAGCCTCATCATCAGATATAATAATTACATCTGAAGTTGACTTTGGTGGGGATAGTGGTCGGTCAAATTGTCTCGAGTTTCCTTTACTCCGATCTCGTGAGGATTTGGAGCCTTCTTTCCCTTTAAGATTACTTTTTAAAACAGAGAGAGGCACATTGTCGATGGATTCTTGGAGGCATGGAGGGTGTCTGCTAATGCCTTGGAGGTTGGATGCCTCCTCTCTACGGCTGGTGAGCAGATTTTCAGGTTTCTCTTTACCGAATTCACTGAGCCCTACAGAGGGCCTCGCTCTCTCAGACTTGGACTTCTTGGTCATAAGCTGGCCGAGTCTGGATTTGATCACCTGTATTTTCTCTGGATCTGCCCTCAAGGAAGTTAAGTTGTCTTGGGTTGGTCTAGAATCATTAGTCGGCTCTACAAACTCCTCTTCAGGCGTTAGGGGCTCCTTTTTCACCAACGCTATGTTTATGTCCCACCCCCTCTGAACTCCAGAAAAATCCCCACCACCAGATGTACTGCCTTCGACATCATCCCACAACCCTTCCCGTTTTATAGGAGGGTTAAATTCAGCTAAGCTGCTAGGTCCCGAGGGGTCATTGCTTGACTGAAGTGGTGGTGTGGTTGGTGCCACAGGCCCTGCCTCAATGTCCAGCGGTTCAGGTGGAGAAGTACTTATGGTTGGCCTGTTCATCATCATCTTGACATAGTCCTTCAAACAGATCTGAAGCTCCTGAATCTCTGGCCTAATCAGCTTCCACTCCCTCTGTTGCCCGTCTCTGAGGTGCTTGTTCAGAAGGTTCAGGAAGTGGTGGCACTTGCTGTTGGGGTTCAACCTGGTCCCTTCCTTCAGCAGGGACCGGATGATATGCATGCATGCCTGTGGAACAGCCCTGCTAGTAGAGGCCTTTCGGGGCACACTGACCCTCAAGGAGGATGTGGAAGACACAGAGTGAGAAACTGGACCTTCCGAGGTATGGACGAAAGCGTCACCAGGCAGGGTGGCACATTTCACTAACACGCCCACCCACTTGGGAGCGCAGTAATAGAGCATATTCATGCGGCCACTCCCCAGGTGCAATTCGATGATATGGACCAGAATAAGAGTGAAGAACTCTGTGACCTTGTCACATATGCGAACCTGGGGCTTCGGGAGGTCTGTGCTGATCTCCCCACATAGGTAGTGGACAACCTCAGTAATGTATAGGACGCTGTGTTCGTCAAGGTCCATAACAGATTTTACAAAGGGGATGAACCAGAGAAATGTGCTGTCGTGAACACGCAATGCCTGTCCAACGTCTGAATGCAGGAGGTTGACCAGAGAACTCATATCCTCATAGACCACATTGCTATCCACACCACGTGAGCGTCTGCTTCCCTACAAAATAAAATAGTAATACATATCATGGTATTACATAAGATTAGAGAAATGCATAGGAAGTTAACATACCTTCAACTCAATGTATTTTGTAATATGACATGTAATAAAACCATGTGTCACACCTGGAATGGCTCCATCAAACTAAAGGCCACTGCACAGAGATGTACCCCACACGTTTAACTCACTGCCTCCTACTCTGTCCCAGATGCTAATATATGCATATTATTACTATTAGATAGAAAACACTGAAGTTTGCCTGAACTGTCTGAATTATGTCTGTTAGTATAACAGAACTCAAAGGGCAGGCAAACTTCCAAACAAGAAGTGGAAATTCTGGGGCTGGTTGATTTTCAACTCATCACCTATTCACATCCAAATAAGATATGGATCTGTTCGCACTTCCTACGTCCTGGTTACGCATAGTAGTCATTATATCGCCTTGCGTTCCATTAGTCTGTAGACAAAAACGAATGCTCCGGTTGGAACGTTATTGGATATATGATAATAACATCCTGAAGATTGATTCTCGACTTAGTTTGACCAGTTTATCCGACCTGGAATATAACTTTTTGAAGTTTATCAGAGTTCGCCTGGACCAGCGCCAGCTTTTGGACATGTGAACTAAACGTGCTAGCAAAAGTAGCTAATTGGACTCTAGTAATGGACATTATGGAACAAAACAACAATTTATTGCGGAACTGGGATTCCTTGCACTGCATTCTGATGAAAGATCATCAAAGGTAAGGGAATATTTATGATGTAATTTTGTATTTCTGTTGACTCCAATATGGCGGAGAAATATATTTACGTCTGAGCGCCGTCTCAGATTATTGCATGGTTTGCTTTTTTCGTAACTTAAAAAAAAAAATCTGACACAGCAGTTGCATTAAGAACCAGTGTATCTTTAATTATATGTAAATCATGTATCTTTCGTTGAAGTTTATGATGAGTATTTCTGTTATGATGTAGCTCTCTGTAATTACTCCGGATATTTTGGAGGCATTTCTGAACATGGCGCCAATGTAAACCGAGATTTGTGGATATAAATATGCATATTATCGAACAAAACATTAATGTATTGTGTAACATGATGACATATGAGTGTCATCTGATGAAGATTATCAAAGGTTAGTGATTAATTTTATCTCTAATTCTGCTTTGTGACTATCTTTGGCTGGGGAAAATGGCTGTGTTTTTTGGGATTTGGTGGTGATCTAACAAATATTTGTTGTGTTTTCGCTGTAATTTTATTTATTTATTTTTATTTTTTTTAAATCGGACACGATGGGTAGATTAACAAGATGTGTCTCTTTCATTTGCTGTATTGGACTTGTTAAGACAGCTCGCAATAAATAACCTCAACACTGTCCCTGACTAGTAGCACATGAAACAAGCTTTGAATCCTTCTGTAAGAAAGATGAGGGAGAAGAGCTTGAGAAGAGCTTGTTAAAGCGGTTTGTTGTTCCGCATCGTGCGTTTTACTCTGAAGGTCATGTTCTGGGAAA
Organism: Oncorhynchus clarkii lewisi; assembly: GCF_045791955.1. NCBI lineage: Eukaryota > Metazoa > Chordata > Actinopteri > Salmoniformes > Salmonidae > Oncorhynchus > Oncorhynchus clarkii. The sequence goes on from NC_092151.1 coordinate 15,331,286, forward strand.
GCTTCAAGTGCACAACACTAACCACAGATGTACAAAGAGGAATTAGGTACAACTAACAATATACAAATGCAACAGATGGTTGTTATTACCTTGCTCACTTTGGTGTTACTGTCATATACCATCTGACTGCAGGTCACCATGTCATCATCATATGTAGTTTCTGTTTTAACCCGTGATCTACGGAGCAAAAGAAGAATAGTATCAACCATATTCTTAACTTGGAAGAAATAACAATATGAAAGAATTCAAGGCAAGATAAAGAGTGACACGTACATCATGGTTTGTTGTCTGATGCTTTCGAGCTCTCCAGAGTAGCTAGGGCTTTGTGTGATGGCCTGGAAGGCTTGGGATGGCTCAATCTGACCCCAAAACCTGGAGCCCAAACAATCCAAGATCACCATGAAACATTGCAAGACTGGCCAGAAGGGATCCATCTCGTTGGATGGTTCTTCATCTGGGGAAATAAATGTTAACATATTACTAGCGAAGTCATTTAGGAAGGTTCATTTTTATCTGTGTTGGACTATGGTTAAGCACGGGTACATACTTGAGTACAAGGCAGTGCTGGGCTACTCCCTACATATCTTTGCTCCCAACTAACATCACAATCCCACAGCCTATGCTCAGTCAGGGCTCTTTCCCAGTTCCTAGGGCTGAAATGTGCGAGAACAAAAAAAAATATATCCTATAACATTCTCTGGTGTTGGAACAAACTACTAAAGACTAAAAAACTGGAGAAGACATCGCTGTCAGTTTTTAAAACCCGGATACATTTTCTTCAAATTGACCATTGCAATTATTTTGAATGTATTACACACTGCTCAAAAAAATAAAGGGAACACTAAAATAACACATCCTAGATCTGAGTGAATTAAATATTCTTATTAAATACTTTCTTTACATAGTTGAATGTGCTGACAACAAAATCAAAGATTATCAATGGAAATCAAATTTATCAACCCATGGAGGTCTGGATTTAGAGTCACACTCAAAATTAAAGTGGAAAACCACACTACAGGCTGATCCAACTTTGATGTAATATCCTTAAAACAAGTCCAAATGAGGCTCAGTAGTGTGTGTGGCCTCCACGTGCCTGCATGACCTCCCTACAACGCCTGGGCATGCTCCTGATGAGGTGGCGGATGGTCTCCTGAGGGATCTCCTCCCAGACCTGGACTAAAGCATCCACCAACTCCTGGACAGTCTGTGGTGCGGGACATGATGTCCCAGATGTGCTCAATTGGATTCAGGTCTAGGGAACGGGCGGGCCAGTCCATAGCACCAATGCCTTCCTCTTGAAGGAACTGCTGACACACTCCAGCCACATGAGGTCTAGCATTGTCTTGCATTAGGAGGAACCCAGGGCCAACCGCACCAGCATATGGTCTCACAAAGGGTCTGAGGATCTCATCTTGGTACCTAATGGCAGTCAGGCTACCTCTGGCGAGCACATGGAGGGCTGTGCGGCCCCCCCAAAGAAATGCCACCCCACACCATGACTGACCCACCGCCAAACCGGTCATGCTGAAGGATGTTGCAGGCAGCAGAACGTTCTCCACGGCGTCTCCAGACTGTCACATGTGCTCAGTGTGAACCTGCTTTAGTCTGTGAAGAGCACAGGGCGCCAGTGGCGAATTTGCCAATCTTGGTGTTCTTTGGCAAATGTCAAACGTCATGCACGGTGTTGGGCTGTAAGCACAACCCCCACCTGTGGACGTCGGGCCCTCATACCACCCTCATGGAGTCTGTTTCTGACCGTTTGAGCAGACACATGCACATTTGTGGCCTGCTGGAGGTCATTTTGCAGGGCTCTGGCAGAGCTCTTCCTGCTCCTCCTTGCACAAAGGCGGAGGTAGCAGTCCTGCTGCTGGGTTGTTTGTTGCCCTCCTACGGCCTCCTCCACGTCTCCTGATGTACTGGCCTGTCTCCTGGTAGCGCCTCCATGCTCTGGACACTACGCTGACAGACACAGCAAACCTTCTTGCCACAGCTCGCATTGATGTGCCATCCTGGATGAGCTGCACTACCTGAGCCACTTTTGTGGGTTGTAGACTCCGTCTCATGCTACCACTAGAGTGAAAGCACCGCCAGCATTCAAAAGTGACCAAAACGTCAGCCAGGAAGCATAGGAACTGAGAAGTGGTCTGTGGTTATCACCTGCAGAACCACTCCTTTATTGGGTGTCTTGCTAATTGCCTATAATTTCCATTTGTTGTCTATTCCATTTGCACAACAGCATGTGAAATTTATTGTCAATCAGTGTTGCTTCCTAAGTGGACAGTTTGATTTCACAGAAGTGTGATTGACTTGGCGTTACATTGTGTTGTTTAAGTGTTCCCTTTATTTTTTTGAGCAGTGTATGTACATGCAGACTTCTTCCTACTGACCGCTTGCCAGGTCCCTATTGCAAAATAGGGTTCTAACCATTAAGGTCTTTTCCTGGTTAAATTAAAGGTTACATTTACTACTCGCAAAGATGAAACTGAAGACAGCAAATTAGCTCTACTGACCAGCATTATGTTAATTTGGCACAATGGAAATAGAAAAACATTTTACGATAAGATATAAAGTAGCTATTCCTTTACCCTTCAAGGCATTAAGGATACAGAGCAGTATGTTGGCCTGTTTGTCTGGCCCCAGGAACAGGGAGTCCATAGCCTGGGCATCCAGCTGTGTCAGAAGCATACAGATACCTGGGGGTGGGGAGAGGGCATAAACTGATGCTTAATATTGACGCCATTGCTCATTAACAAGTTCTCTATTCACATTCTGTACTGTTTACCCTGTTGCTCAATCAAATCTATACTGAACAAAACACATGTAAAGTGTTGGTCCCACATTTCATGAGCTGAAATTAAATCTCACCTAAAATTTTCCTTACGCAAAGAAAGCTTATTTCTCAAATGTTGTACACAAACTTGTTGACATCCCTGTTAGTGAGCATTTCTCCTTTCCCAAGATAATCCATCCACCTGACAGGTGTGGCATATTAAAAGCATGATCATTACACAGTTGCACTTTGTGCTAGGAACAATAAAAGGACACTACAACGTAGCCGTCACAACCCAATGACACAGATACCTCAAGTTGAGGGAGCATGCAATTGTCATGCTGACTGCAGGAATGTCCATCCGAGCTGTTGCCAGAGAACGTAATTTTTATTTCACTACCTAACACTAAAATTGAAACGTCCTCTCACTGTCAACTGCGATAATTTTCAGCAAACTTAACGTGGAAATATTTGTATGAACATAAGATTAAACAGACAAACTGAACAAGAAATGGAATAATGTGTCCCTGAACAAAAGTAACAGTGAGTACCTGGTGCGGCCACCAGCTGCATTAAGTACTGCCGTACATCTCCGCCTCATGGACCGCAACCAGATGTGCCAGTTCTTGGTGTGAGAGGTTACCCCACTCTCCCACCAAGGCACCTGCAAGTTCCCGGACAATCCTGGGGGGGTGGGGGGCTAGCAATCCGATCCAACAGGTCCCAGACGTGCTGAATGGGATTGAAATGCAGGGTCTTCGCTGGCCATGGCAGAACACTGACATTCCTGTCTTGCAGGAAATCACACACAGAACGAGCAGTATGGCTGGCGGCATTGTCATGCTGGAGGGTCATGTCAGGAGGAGCCTGCAGGAAAGGGTACCACATGAGGGAGGAGGATATCTTCCCTGTAACGCACAGCGTTGAGATTACCTGCAATGACAAGCTCAGTCCGGTGATGCTGCAACACACCGCCCCACACCATGACAGACCCTCCACTTCAAAATTGATCCCGCTCCAGAGTAAAGACCTCAGTGTAACGCTCATTCCTTTGACGATAAACGTGAATCCGACCATCACCCCTGGTGAGACAAAACCGTGACTCGTCGGTTAAGAGCACTTTTTGCCAGTCCTGTCTTGCCCAGCGACGGTGGGTTTGTTCCCATAGGAAACGTTGTTGCCGGTGATGTCTGTTGAGGACCTGCCTTATAACAGGCCTACAAGCCCTCAGTCCACCTCTCTCAGCCTATTGAGGACAGTCTGAGCACTGATGGAGGGATTGTGCGTTCCTGGTCTAACTCGGGCAGTTGTTGCCATCCTGCACCTGTAACGGAGGTGTGATGTTCAGATGTACCGATCTGTTGTTACACATGATCTGCCACTGTGAGGACGATCAGCTGTCCGTCCTGCCTCCCTGTAGCGCTGTCTTAGACATCTCACTGTACGGATATTGCAATTTATTGCCCTGGCCACATCTGCATTCCTCATCCCTCCTTGCAGCATGCCCAAGGCACGTTCACGCAGATGAGCAGGGACCCTGGGCATCTTTTTGTGTGTGTTTTGAGTCAGTAGAAAGGCCTCTTTAGTGTCCTAAGTTTTCATAACTGTGACCTTAATTGCCTACAGTCTGTAAGCTGTTCGTGTCTTAACTTTTTATGGCTGCAATCCGGAAAAGTGTCATCAACAACCGCTGAATAGCATAGCGCTACATACAATAAATATATAAATATTTATATTCATGAAATCACAAGTGCAATATAGGAAAACACAGATTAGACTTTTGTTAATCCACCTGTCGTCTCATATTTAGAAATTATGCTTTACAGCGAAAGCAATCTAAGCGTTTATGTAAGTTTAGCGATCGCACGATAAAACATTAAGTACACTTAGCTCGGTCACAAAAATCAGAAAAGTCATCAAATTAATCGTTTACCTTTGATGATCTTCGGTTGTTTTCACTCACGAGACTCCCAGTTACACAACAAATGTTCCTTTTGTTCCATAAAAATGATTTTCATATCCAAAATACCTCCGTTTGTTTGTCGCGTTGTTCAGAAATCCACAGGAAAGAGCGGTCACGAGAACGCAGACAAAAATTCCAAATTTAGTTTCCATAATGTCCACAGAAACATGTCGAACGTTTTTTATAATCAATCCGCAGGTTGTTTTTAAAATATATAATCGATAATATATCAACCGCAAATGTCTTTCACAATAGGAGAGGGAAAAACAATAGCTGTCCAAATTCTGTTGCGTGAGCAAAACTCATGTGACCACTTGACGCGATGTTATCGTTCTGGCTCATTTTTCAAAATAAAAGCCTGAAACTATGTCTGAAGACTTGACACCTTGACACCTGGTTTGATTTTCCTCAGGGTTTCGCCTGCAATATCAGTTATGTTTACACAGACAATATTTTGACAATTTTGGAAACTTTAGTGTTTTCTATCCAATACTACTACTACTACTAATAATAATATGCATATATTAGCAACAGACTGAGGAGCTGGCCGTTTACAATGGGCACCTTTTCATCCAAGCTACTCAATACTGCCCCTGCAGCCATAAAAAGTTAACGACCGTTCCACAGGTGCATGTTCATTAATTGTTTATGGTTCAATGAACAAGCATGGGAAACCGTGTTTAAACCCTTTACAATGAAGATCTGTGAAGTTATTTTGATTTCTACAAATTATCTTTGAAAGACAAGGTCCTGAAAAGTTGTTTATTTTTTTGATGAGGTTGTAAGCCACCTCTTTCGTTTTAGAGACTTTGGCAGTAGGTCCAACCAATCTCACAGCCGCAGACCAAACGTAACCGCGCCAGCCCAGGACGTCCACATCTGACTTCTTCACCTGCGGGATCGTCTGAGACCAGCCGCCCGGACAGACGATGAAACTGTGGGTTTGCACAACCAAAGAATTTCTGCACAAACTGTCAGAAACCGTCCCAGGGAAGTTTAAATTCTACCGGGCAGGTGGCAGACAGCATCAAAGGCATCATGTGAGTGAGCGGTATGCTGATGTCAACATTGTAAGCAGAGTGCCTCATGGTTGCAGTGGGGTTATGGTATGGGCAGGCATAAGCTACAGACAACAAACACAAATGCATTTTATCTATGGCAATTTGACTGCACAGAGATAGCGTGATGCGATCCTGAGGCCCATTGTCGTGCCATTCATCCGCCGCCATCACCTCATGTTTCAGCACGATAATGCACAGCCCCATGTCGCAAGGATCTGTAGACAATTCCTAACAGCTGAAAATGTCCCAATTCTTCCATCGCCTGCATACTCACCAGACATGTCACCTATCGAGCATGTTTGGGATGTTCTGGATCAACGTGTATGACGTGTTCCAGTTGCCTCCAATATCCATCAACTTCGCACAGCCATTGAAGAGGAGTGGACTACATTCCACTGCGCATAATCAACAGCCTAATCCACACTATTTGAAGGAGTTGTGTCGCACTGCTTGAGGCAAATGGTGGTCCCAACAGATACTGTATGATTCTGATACAAACACCAACAGATGGATATCTGTATTCTCAGTCATGTGAAATTCATAGATTAACCTTGTGACTAGGGGGCAGTATTTTCATTTTTGGAAAAATAACGTTCCCGTAGTAAACGGGATATTTTGCCAGGACAAGATGCTAGAATATGCATATAATTGACAGCTTAGGATAGAAAACTCTAAAGTTTCCAAAACTGCAAAAATATTGTCTGTGAGTATAACAGAACTGATATTGCAGGTGAAAGCCTGAGAAAAATCCAATCCGGAAGTGACTCATCTTTTGAAAGCTCTGCGTTCCAATTGAGCAGTGAATGGGCTATCAACCAGATTACTTTTTCTCCGTATTCCCCAAGGTGTCTAAAGCATTGTGACGTAGTTTTACGCATTTATGTTGAAGAATACGCGTAAGCGGCTACATTGCGCAAGTAGTCCCCTGATGGCTCTCAGAGTGAGTCTCACGTAAAATAGAGGTAGCCATTATTCCAATCAGTCCTACTGAAAAACCAATTGTCCCTGTGGATATATTATCGATTAGATATTTGAAAAATACCTTGAGGAATGATTAAAAACAACGTTTGCCATGTTTCTGTCGATATTATGGAGCTAATTTGGAATATTTTTCTGCGTTTGTGACTGCAATTTCCGGGCGATTTCTCAGCCAAACGTGAAGAACAAACGGAGCTATTTCGCCTACAAAAATAATATTTTGGGAAAAAAAGGAACATTGGCTATCTAACTGGGAGTCTCGTGAGTGAAAACATCCGAAGCTCAAAGGTAAACAATTTAATTTGATTGCTTTTCTGATTTCCGTGACCAAGTTACCTGCTGCTAGCTGGACAAAATGCTATACTAGGCTATCGATAAACTTACACAAATGCTTGTCTAGCTTTGGCTGTAAAGCATTTTTTGAAAATCTGAGATGACAGGGTGATTAACAAAAGGCTAAGCTGTGTCTCAATATATTTCACTTGTGATTTTCATGAATAGGAATATTTTCTAGGAATATTTATGTCCGTTGCGTTATGCTAATTAGTGTCAGTCGATGATTACGCTTCCGGACCCGGGATGGGGAGTTAGAGATTAAGGCCTAATTTATTTATTTCAATTGATTGAGTCCTTATATGAACTGTAATAGTAAAATCTTTTGCGTTAATATATTTTGTTCGGTGTATAAAACACTGCTGTGGATCATATAACGGGTTTAGTAGTTGTTTGCACTTTAGAAATGGTTAACTTAACGTCGAGCATTTATCAATTGTTTCACAAAAAACATACTCTTGGAGAAAGGTCTGGAAGACCCCAAAATGTGAACACAGGGCAAAGAAACATACCCAACCAGTAGTTTTTTGCATTTTTGGAATCGTAAAGATGCGGTTGCAGCAATGTCATCTTAGTCGTCGGATCATAGGACATATCCATGTCTGGGAAGTTCTGGGGGATTCTCAGCTCGACAATGTAGAACATGCAGGTGAAGATGTCCTGAAGGTCATAAAAGTCGTCTCGGTCCACCTTACCTAACGACCTTGCAGCACCAATTGCCCACCGCCTAACCTGAAAGAAAAAATAACAGCAGAAGTTATGACCGTAGAGACTTCGAGAAGCTTTTGTGACCATGTCAGACAGACAAAAGCCTTAAGCTCTTTAGCAAATATAAAGACGTGTTAGATAAACCAAATGTATATATTTGTTGTATATTTGTTACCATCGAACCATAAAAGTCCACATTTGTTTTTTGTAACAATTCAGCAAGTTATTACCGTCTCGTTGGGGTGGACGAGGAGGAGGTAGATCCCTGGATCTTTAGAACACACCCGGAAGGAGTTATATTCCTCCATCTTACAAATTGCCTCAACACACATTTCACCTGGAAAAGAGAACATCTGATGAATTTATTCCCACCAAGAACACAGTCCAGGACTTAATCAAGCATGTTTCATTCCTACATTTGGTTTGGGGACATTTAAAGGGAATTCATTACCTAAATTGAAATGAAGGAGTACTCACTCAATTCAGGGGATGCCAGCAGGTAGGGGTATTTGAGGACCTCTGACAGAGGAACCCCAAGACGGTCCTCGTACACTGCGGGGCTGATGTTTGACACTCCGATTTCCCGGCCGTCCTCTTCTACATAGCTGAGGTCCTTTGCCGGCTGTGCGTCTTTTGCTGCATGTGAAAACAAGTCCAGGAGCCTGGACGTCTCCAACTCCCATAGCCTCTGTGTGGGAGAGAGTTTTTTTGGGGGGGGATAAGTGAGTGAGAGGGGGAGAAAGAGCAAGAGAGCAATGAAAGGGGTTGTGTTGAGGAAAGGAGTAGATAAAAACGTAGGGAAAGTATGTGGACACTGACTAGAGTATTTCAAGTAAGTGCCTTTTGTGATCACACCTGCCTCTCCATATTGTGGTCTTATTTTAATACTCATCTTTGTGGATTAATCTACCACAAACCATAGAGGTTCCTGTTATGAAAAATGACTCAATTATGTATACATTTAACATAGAACTATAACTAACAGAATTCTACCCTGTCACTGTACGATTGTATGAAATTCATTAGAATCATAAATCTAGTCAGAATTAGAACTAGCACTTTTTATTCCTTTTTAGTACGTAAGCAGGGTGCAAGAGTGAAACAAATGATAAGAGGAGCTATTGACAGACAAGCTGTACTACTGTGTTACTTATAGGACATTCTCTCCCCACCCAGGGAGGGGAGAGACCTTGGGCTTGTAGTAGATTGTATAACAGGTGGCAGACAATGTATGAGTAGGAGAAGACTTGTGAACTATATTGTCATTGTCTCAGAGGGACATTTATGACAAAATGTGAGGTATATAGACCAATGTACAGGAAATGGCCTCTGTCAGTCTACAATATCCTACAAATCCTGATATAGCAGACAGTAGTTTAATTGAATTGGTTAATTAACATGAGAACTTAATTCTCTTAACAGTTCCTTCTTTAAAAGTTGTGCGGGCTGCTGCAGAATTCTATGGCACATGATTTAATTGTCAGACATTTTTACCACCAGAGGGAATCTTTGAGAAGCATTTGATAGTCTTTAAAATTGGCGTTACTAGAGAATTTAAAAGCTTTTTGTAAGAACATAGCATATGGGATTGATTACCACATTTTGCTTAATTTGATGAACATTCTGTTGTTTCTATTCCAAGAAAAACGAAACCCTCTGGGTTTCTGTTAGGATGGAACCCGAAAGTATGGCACTGTACAATGTGACGATCGGGAGTAGGCTACAGTACTAAGAGCATAAGCTTTATGTAGGTGCCGGGGCTATATGACTGTGCCATCAACTTGATTATATATGAAAATAAAATATATTTGAGATGACTTCATTTTTCAAAAAAAGTGAGCAATTGTAATTTGAATAAAGGGCAAAATATTTATGTTTTTAGAGGGAGAGAAATGTCCAAATGGGACTCCCAATCAAACCTGATGGGTCATTTCGCGGGATGTATTGACTGAAAGAAGCCGATTTGAAGACAACAAGTAATGACATCATTGTGCACCAATGATTTGCCCTCTGTTTCGTTGATTGACTGTATTTTAACCCAATGACAACTGATAGTCTTGAAATATAGCTGGGTAGATAGCCAATGAGCTGAGGTAAACAGCAATAGGTCATGTTTATGTGTTGCAAGACCAACCCATGTAGTAAGCTCCGGCGTAAAGAGAGTAATTCGCTATTGAAGTTTCATACCGGAAGGAGCAACACATTACGCACACCGTTGTTTCGCATATTCAGCTATTTATATCTCAATCATTATGGCGGCTACGTCAGGGAAAGCTAAATCTAAATATACAGATGTACACACAATTTTAGAATAAATTAATTGGGAAAGTGAGAGATTGTTGTAGGACGAATCATTTTGCGATTCCCAAGTGGAGGAATATTTTTTGAACGGGAGAGTACATTGTTTTGGACTGGTGAGTTCTTCTCATGCTAATGCCCTTGTTTGAAATTAATAATATAAAATGTGATTTTAATTTTTTTTTTGAAGCAATATATAAACATGTAATGTCATGAAATGTGAGATGCGCGTGTCTGCCGCCCCACCCCAACCCACATGAAATAGCCTATTTGAGGCTGTTGAGGGGAGGGCATGCCCACAATAATGGCCAAAGTGAAATGGAGAAAGTAGATACAGCTGGTCCGTTGTAATATAATATAGACAGTAGATCTAGCTGATCTGTCATAATACACTGCACAAAAAAATAAAGGGAACACTAAAATAACACATCCTAGATCTGAATGAATGAAATATTCTTATTAAATACTTTCTTTACATAGTTGAATGTGCTGACAACAAAATCACACAAAAATGATCAATGGAAATCTAATGCATCAACCCACGGAGGTCTGGATTTGAAGTCACACTCAAAATTAAACTGAAAAACCACACAATAGGCTGATCCAACTTTGATGTAATGTCCTTAAAAACAAGAGGTCACACGAGGTCTAGCATTGTCTTCCATTAGGAGGAACCCAGGGCCAACCGCATCAGCATATGGTCTCACAAGGGGTCTGAGGATCTCATCTCGGTACCTAATGGCAGTCAGGCTACCTCTGGCGAGCACATGGAGGGTTGTGCGGCCCCCCCAAAGAAATGCCACCCCACTGACTGACCCACCGCCAAACCGGTCATGCTGGAGGATGTTGCAGGCAGCAGAACGTTCTCCACGGCGTCTCCAGACTGTCACGTCTGTCACATGTGCTCAGTGTGAACCTGCTTTCATCTGTGAAGAGCACAGGGCGCCAGTGGCGAATATGCCAATCTTGGTGTTCTCTGGCAAATGCCAAAAGTCCTGCACGGTGTTGGGCTGTAAGCACAACCCCCCTGTGGACGTCGGGCCCTCATACCACCCTCATGGAGTCTGTTTCTGACCGTTTGAGCAGACATGCACATTTGTGGCCTGCTGGAGGTCATTTTGCAGGGCTTTGGCAGTGCTCCTCCTGCTCCTCCTTGCACAAAGGCGGAGGTAGCGGTCCTGCTGCTGGGTTGTTGCCCTCCTACGGCCTCCATGTCTCCTGATGTACTGGCCTGTCTCCTGGTAGCGCCTCCATGCTCTGGACACTACGCTGACAGACACAGCAAACCTTCTTGCCACAGCTCGCATTGATGTGCCATCCTGGATGAGCTGCACTACCTGAGCCACTTGTGTGGGTTGTGCTACCACTAGAGTGAAAGCACCGCCAGCATTCAAGTGACCAAAACATCAGCCAGGAAGCATAGGAACTGAGAAGTGGTCATCACCTTGCTAATTGCCTATAATTTCCACCTGTTGTCTATTTCATTTGCACAACAGCATGTGAAATGTATTGTCAGTGTTGCTTCCTAAGTGACAGTTTGACAGTTAGACAGTTTGATTTCACAGAAGTGTGATTGACTTGGAGTTACATTGTGTTGTTTAAGTGTTCTCTATTTTTTTGAGCAGTGTATATTCAACCTAATATATATATATATATATATATATATATATATATATATATACATACACACAGTGCCTTACGAAAGTATTCGGCCCCCTTGAACTTTGCCACATTTCAGGCTTCAAACATAAAGATATAAAACTGTATTTTTTTTGTGAAGAATCAACAACAAGTGGGACACAATCATGAAGTGGAACGACATTTATTGGATATTTCAAACTTTAACATATCAAAAACTGAAAAATTGGGCGTGCAAAATTATTCAGCCCCTTTGGCAACAATGCAAGACGTTATGTTTGGCGTAAAAAAGCAACACAGCTCATCACCCTGAACACACCAACCCCACTGTCAAACATGGTGGTGGCAGCATCATGGTTTGGGCCTGCTTTTCTTCAGCAGGGACAGAGAAGATGGTTAAAATTGATGGGAAGATGGATGGAGCCAAATACAGGACCATTCTGGAAGAAAACCTGATGGAGTCTGCAAAAGACCTGAGACTGGGACGGAGATTTGTCTTCCAACAAGACAATGATCCAAAACAAAGCAAAATCTACAATGGAATGGTTCAAAAATAAACATATCCAGGTGTTAGAATGGCCAAGTCAAAGTCCAGACCTGAATCCAATCGAGAATCTGTGGAAAGAACTGAAAACTGCTGTTCACAAATGCTCTCCATCCAACCTCACTGAGCTCAAGCTGTTTTGCAAGGAGGAATGGGAAAAAATGTCAGTCTCTCGATGTGCAAAACTGATAGAGACATACCCCAAGCGACTTACAGCTGTAATCGCAGCAAAAGGTGGCGCTACAAAGTATTAACTTAGGGGGGCTGAATAATTTTGCACGCCCAATTTTTCAGTTTTTGATTTGTTAAAGTTTGAAATATCCAATAAATGTCGTTCCACTTCATGATTGTTGTTGATGATTGTTGATTCTTCACAAAAAAATACAGTTTTATATCTTTATGTTTGAAGCCTGAAATGTGGCAAAAGGTCGCAAAGTTCAAGGGGGCCGAATACTTTCGCAAGGCACTGTATATAAGCACAGGGAACACATGTTTATTATACCTGTTGATACAGGGCTCATATGTGAAACTATTCTAACTGAACATTTTCTTTCACAGTGACACTGACTCCGAATGGCAGCCCCCAGGGCCAAGGTGTCCATACCCCATTGAAGCTGGTTCATCCAGCTCCTGCCACAAGTGGTGTTCATCTGCCCAAATTTATTTCTGCAGGCATGGATGTGCCTCAGTGCCAAAAGGGCACAGCATGGAGGCGTCGCTGTGTTCTTTGCTAAAGTAAGTCCTCCATCAACTGCGCCACATGCTTTACAGCAGAAAGAGACCGCTATGGCACCTGGCATCAGCAGCACAATATTGTGTAGAGCTTTGGCAAAGTGGGTGGGGTTACATCCTGCCTGTTTGGCCCTGTCCGGGGGTCTCATCGGATGGGGCCACAGTGTCTCCTGACCCCTCCTGTCTCAGCCTTCAGTATTTATGCTGCAGTAGTTTGTGTCAGGGTGCTAGGGTCAGTTTGTTATATCTGGAGTACTTCTTCTGTCTTATCCGGAGTCCTTTGAATTTAATCATGCTCTCTAATTTTATTTTTCTCTCCGAGGAGGACCTGAGCCCTAGGACCATGCGTCAGGACTACCTGGCATGATGACTCCTTGCTGTCCCCAGTCCACCTGGCCTTGCTGCTGTTCCAGTTTCAACTGTTCTGCCTGCGGCTATGGAACCCTAAACTGTTCATATTTACTCTTGGTGCTGTCCTGTTGCATCCTCTACAACTACTGTGATTATTATTATTATTATTATTATTATTATTATGACCCTACTGGTCATCTATGAATGTTTGAAAATCTCAGCCATGTTCTGTTCTCTGTGGAGATTATGACTGGCCATCCCTCAGCCTGGTTCCTCTAGGTTTCTTCCTGGGTTTTAGCCTTTCTAGAGAGTTTTTCCAAGCCATCGTGCTTCTACACCTGCATTGCTTGCTGTTTGGGGTTCTAGGCTGGGTTTCTGTACAGCACTTTGAGATATTAGCTGATGTACAAAGGGCTATATAAATACATTTGATTTGATAGAGGACTGAGGGTCTTCCAAATATTTAAAGTGTATATAGTTACCCATGTTAGGGGGGTTAGAATACCATTTTGGTATTTTGTATATTGTTATTTGTTTCAAAACGTATACCTTCACCAATTTGGCCACTTGGGTACATTTGGGCTACTTGTGTGGGACACCTGGGTGACTTCATGATAAATGTCATGTAACACACTCATTTTGGAAGTTATCATTCTGAAACTTTGCACAAGTACTGTTGCCCTCTTATAATTTTTCACTGAAATTGTCCCCATCATCCTATCTGAATGTTTGTTTTATCTTGTTCATTTTAAAGATGATACAAAAAAGAAAAAACGTATGGTTTTTCATTGTATTATCTAAACCATATCTATTGCGTTATATTCTCCAACATTCAATTCACATTGACACAAACTTCAGTGTTTTCTTTCAAATGGTACCAAGAATATGCATATCCTTGGTTCTGTGCCTGAGCTACAGGCTGTTAGATTTGGGTATGTCATCAGGCGGAAATTGAAAAAAGTAGGGGGGTAGCTCTAAGAGGCCTTTTGCGACTAGCAATCCCGTATCCGGGAGCGTAATCATAGCCTCAAATGCATTAGCATAACGCAGCAGACATAAATACCACTAGAAACTTTTCCTATTCATGAAAATCGCAAATGAAATGAATAAAATATATTCAAACACAAGCTTAGCCTTTTGTTAATACTGTCATCTCAGATTTTCAAAATATGCGTTACAGCCAACGCTAGACAAGCATTTGTGTAAGTTTATCATGGCATAATGCTATGCTAGGCTCTGCTGGCAGCAGGCAACATTTTCACGAAAATAAGAAAAGCAACCAAATTAAATCATTTACTTTTGAAGAACCTCAATTGCTTTCACTCAGGAGACTTCCAGTTAGATAGCAAATGTTCCTTTTTTCCAAAAATATGATTTTTGTAGGCGAAAAAGCTCCCGTTTCTTCATCATCCTTGGCTGAGAAATCGACCGGAAAATGCTAGTACTACAACGCCAAACTTTTTTCAAAATTAGCTACATAATATTGACGTTGTTTAGGATCCATCCTCAAGGTGTTAACATATATTCGATAATATATCCGTCGAGGCAATTGGTTTCTCATAAGAAGCGATTGGAAAAAAGGCTACCTCAGTATTTTATGCAAGATTTTCTGCGGGACACACGTGACCACTTGCTATATATGGTCCCTTACAGCCATTCTTCAATGGAAATGCCTAAAAAGACGTCAAAATGCTGTAGACACCTTGGGGAATACGTGGAAAACGTAAGCTCATTCGTAGCTCATTCACAGCCATATAAGGAGTCATTGGCATGAGGCGGTTTAAAAAAATGCAGCACTTCCTGGTTGGATTTTTATCTGGGTTTCGCCTGTAACATCAGTTCTGTGGCACTCACAGACAATATCTTTGCAGTTTTGGAAACGTCAGAGTGTTTTCTTTCCAAAGCTGTCAATTATATGCATAGTCGAGCATCTTTTCGTGACAAAATATCTTGTTTAAAACGGGAACGTTTTTCATCCAAAAATTTTAATAGCGCCACCTAGCCGCAAGAAGTTAAACCATAGATTATTTTCCCATAGTGCAGTCCTACGTGGCAGTGTGGGAATTCTCAATTGAGCAGTGGTGTAAAAATATGTCGAAGTACTGCTGAAGTATTTTTTTTTGGTATCTGAACTTAATTTTTTTATTTGACAACTTTTACTTCACTACATTCCTACAGAAAATGCTGTACTTCTTACGCCATTTTCACTGACACGTAAAAGTACTCGTTACATATTGAATGCTTTGCGGGACAGAAATGGTCCAGTTCACGCACTTATCAAGAGAACATCTCTGGTCATCTACTGCCTCTGATCTGATCTGGAGGACTCACTAAGCACAAATTGTTTGTAAACTGTCTGAGTGTTGGGTGCCCCTGGCGATCTGTAAATATAAAGAAAATGGTGCCATCTGGTTTTCTTAAAACCTGTTGTGTAGGGTGCAGTATTTTGATGTTTGGATTAAAAACGTACCCAAATGAAACTGCCCATTTCTCAGGCCTAGAATCTAGAATATGCATATAATTGTAAGATTAGGATAGAAAACACTAAAGTTTCCAAAACTGTCAAAATATTGTCTGAGTATAACACAACTGATATTGCAGGCGAAAACCTGAGGAAAATCCAACCTGGACGTGCTGTTTTTCCTGAAAGCTCTCTGTTCCATTGCCTGCCTTCGCTCTATTTAAAGGGATATCAACCAGATTCCTTTTCCTATGGCTTCCACATGTTGTGAACAGTCTTTAGACATAGTTTCACGCTTCTATTTTGAAAAAGGAGCAAGAAAGATCACATAGCGTCATTGGATGGCTGGGTGCCAGCAGCGTTTTCCATGTGCAACAGGCTGGAGCAGACATTTTCTCTCTCCTATTGAAGCTACAGTCCGGTTGAAATATTATCGATTATTTATTATAAAAACAACCTGAAGATTGATTATAAAAAAAGTTTGACGTGTTTCTATGAACTTTACGGATACTATTTGGAATTTGTCTGCCCGGTCGTGACCGCTCGAGCCTGTGGATTTCTGAACAAAACGCACCAACCAAATGGAGGTTATTGGGATATAAAAATCTTTATGGAACGTTTATTGTGTAACTGGGAGTCTCGTGAGTGCAAACATCCGAAGATCAAAGGTAAGCGATTCATTTTATTGCTTTTCTGACTTGTGACCAATCTACTTGGCTGTTAGCTGTTTAATGTTTTGCCTGCTGAGAGAGATGTCCTTACATAAAACGCTTGGTATGCTTTCGCCGAAAAGCCTTTTTGAAATCTGACATGCCAGGTGGATTAACAACAAGCTACGCTGTGTTTTGTTATTTTGCACTTGTGATTTCATGAAAATGTAATATTTTTTGTTAATTCGAATTCGGCGCTCTGCAATTTAGCGGATGTTGACAAATGATCCCGCTAATGGGATGTGTGCGTCAAGAAGTTAACCAAATGTTGTTTTTGCGATTTAACTTGTGAATTAGAATGACTATTCTAATTCTATTGTTAGAATATAATAGTGGGCACTTTTGTAACCCATTCAAGTTACAACACTGTATTCAGAGTTAATGTTTACAGTTAATTCATTGAGCTGTATCTAAAGATATTTTCTTTATAGTTATTTACATATGTAACTGTATTAGAATTTGTGTGTTGGAGATTGCGAGAACTACATACAAAATATGTATTGGATTACGCTTTTGACTGCAAGTTCCAGAATGCCTTGCGACCGGAAGTAGAGAGAAAACTCGGCAGTTATGAACAAGTGATTATCCTGACTCTCGCAGGCAACTTTGTTTTGTCGAATCTAAAGTTGTTAAGTGATGTGAACAAGTAGTATTACTAAAAGAAGCTTGCATTTCAAACCCGACGTCCCAAGTCATTACTTTGTAGTTCTATATTTTGGTGCCGAAGCCCAGGAAAAGTATGAGCTGCACCGAAGATCGTAGGGATGAAGCGGCTGAAATGGCTGAGGAGGAGCATCGGCATGAAGCAGAAAGAATGAGACGAAAGCGGGGTACCATTCGAGGTGCCACAACACGGATTTTGGATCATTTTGACGTGGAAATAACCCAGTCAAATTCAGATACCGATCACTTGGATACATTGTTGGAATTGCTGTCAGCTAAGGAGGACAGCTTGTTTGAACTTGATCGTGGAATTGAACAGTTAATGCCATTGGGCAGATTGGAGGCGGGGATTGCATGCACGGAGGATTACAAAGAGCGTGGTATGCTGAAGAGCCGTGCACAACGAGTGATAAAGAAAAACACAGGACCGCAATCCACTACCAGCACGGGTGAGTGACGCTAACTCAAACAGATCACAGAGACAATCAGTAAGGATACCAAAGTTGATTGAGAAATTCTATGGAGATGCCAGTATGTGGCAGTTTTGGAGCCAGTATGAGACTGCTATTCACAACATTGATTCACTGTGTAATAAAGAAGTTTACCTATCTGAAAACATCTCACTTGACCAGCTGCAAAGGCAGTAGCAGGACTGATGCTAACAGACAGTAACTGTGATGCAATCGCTCTGCTCAAGAGCAGATTTGGAAGGAAAGATCTTGTGATTAGTGCTCACATGTCAAAGCTGCTGAATCTCACTCATATGAAGAAATCCTCTGACCTAAACGCATTGAGGCAGGTATATGATGAATGTGAAATTCAGATTAGAAGCTTGGAACCACTGGGTGTAGTGTCAGAAACCTATGGAAGCACACTATGCCCAATCTTACTGCAGATGATTCCAGAGGACATAGCTCGACTATATTCGTCAGAGGGGAGTAGATGAATGGGAAGTGTCTGAGATTGTCAGTTTCCTACAGAAGGAGGTTCAGAGCAGGGAGAGAGCACTACAAATGACAAGATCATGCAACCAACAGTAAGAGAGCAAACCATGGAACAAGTCATGCTCCTCCAATTAAATGAAAACAAAAAAGACCCAACAATCTGCTGCAGCACTGCACACATCCAGCCAGAAGGAACAAAACTGTCTATTCTGTGCCAGTGCAGACCACAAATCAGAAAACTGCCCTGACCACAATATTGTTATACGCAAAGAGAAAAAGAAAATGTGAAGATGGTTTGTATGTTTAGGACAGAAACACATTGCAAAATTCTGTAAAGTCAAAGATGTGTCATGTGCAACATGTGGAAGCAGACATCACATTGCTGTGTGTGCCGGTAAGAGGAGTGAGGTGCAACCCCCTACTGTTTCTGCAGATGCTGTCGTTTCCTCAGTTATTCCCCATTCAGTGAAGATGAAACCAGATGGACAGAACACTGTTGCTACAAACAGCAAAGGCATGGGTAGAAGGCCCGTCGGGCAGGAAGATCGCTCGTTGCTTACTAGATGGAGGCAGTCAGAGAAGCTTTGTACATGAAAACCTTGTGAAGGGCTTGAAGCTACCAGTAAATCAGACAAGAGGCACTCACTCTTCACACGTTTGGCTCCTCTGCTCCAGCAACGTCCAAACGCAACACAGTGAAAGTCATCTTGGAGAATGTCGGGGACAAACAGCAGAGACTAGCGATAAAGACAATTGCACCCTACAAGTGTGCACAGCTGTGATGAAGGTTTCTGGTGAACAGACTCAACATGAGCTCAATAGAAAGGGACTGCAGTTTGCAGACGTTCCAGGAGATGACAATGATCCTGAACTCTGTCCTGATAGGAGCAGACTACTACTGGCAGAGTGGAGCAACTGACGGAGACGCTAGTTGCTTTAGAGAGCACCGTTGGATGGTCGGTGCAGGGACCAGTGTCCATGTCAAGTGTCGCCGAGGCAACATGCATGTTCATCCCACTTGATGAAGACACACTAGTCTCCAAACAACTGCATGCATTCTGGGAGCTTGAGTCTCTGGGTATTATAAGGGAGAAAACACAGAACCCAGAGAAAAACGAGGCTCTACAGAAGTTCGAGGAAATAACCACCTTCAAAGATGGACGATAGCACGTGGAGTTGCCATGGAAATGAGAAATGCCAGAACTCCAAGACAAGTATACAAGAAACGGTTTGAAGGTCTGAAGAAAAGACTGAGGGATGTGACGTTGTACAGCAGATACAATTAAGTAGTAGAGGACTATTTACAACAGGATATGGCAGAGGACGTGCCCAAGGACAAGGCATAAAGCGTAGACAAAGTAAAATACTACTTACCTCACCATGCAGTACTCCAAGAAGATAAGGTGACGACAAAACTGAGAGTGGTGTTTGATGCCTCGTCCCATGAAGATGGCTGTCCATCCCTCAATGACTGTCTACTCTCAGGACCAAACCTGAATCCGGATCTGCTCAGCGTTCTGATAAGGTTCAGACTACATGAAATCGCATTCATGGCAGACATCAAGAAAGCTTTCCTGCAGATATCCCTAGCAGAGAAAGGCAGACGCCGTGAGATTCCTATGGCTCACAGGCCCACCAAGGGGAGAAAATGAAGAGGAGCTGCGTGTGCTGAGGATGAAAAGAGTGGTATTTGGAGCTTCCCCCAAGTCCATTCTTGCTGGCAGTTAAAATCAGGAAGCACCTGAAACAATATGAAACAGAACAACCAGAAGTTGTAGAGATAGTGACTTTCTCTATGTAGATGATTTCATCGCAAGTTCACACAACGTTGAAGAGGCTTACATTGTGACAACTGCAAAGTGAATGCTGTCGATTGCAGGCATGGACATCTGCAAGTGGATGACCAACTCTCCTGAACTGAAAACAAAATGGGAGAGTACGACAAATTTCCACCCATTGACACTAGAAACACAAGGAGTAGTGCTGAAGGTTTTAGGTTTAGTATGGAGATTAAGAACAGATTACTTTCACCTCAGGCCGCTACTGAGCATTTTCTATCGCAAAAGGAAAACACAAAGAGAAGTGTTCTGCAGTCGTTTGCAAGCATCTTCAACCCTCTTGGTTCCCTGACCCCTTCACCATTAGGATTAAGTGCATGTTCCAGGAAATGTGGAAGAGGCGACTCAGCTGGGACAAAGAATTACCACCTGATCTGACAGGAGAATGGCAACAGTCGTGTTCAATACTACCCCAGTTACACCAGCTCACCATACCAAGGTGGTACAGAACAGACATGCGGCCACAGAACAGACACACCCTGAAACTACACGTGTTCTGTGATGCAAGTGAAAGGGCCTACGGTGCAGTAGCTAACATGCAAGGTTAATCACAAGACAGGGAAACAACGACATGTCTAGTTGCATCCAAGTCCAGGGTAGCTCAACTCAAAAAAAATGAGCTTATGGGAGCGAGACTAGCAAACAACCTGATGACCACACTGGAAAAAGAAGAAAAACAGATTCAAATGTGGACAGACTCGATGATCGTGCTGCATTGGATTTGCAGCTCAGCACAGAAATGGAAACAGTTTGTCGCGAACAAAGTGAGAGATCCAGTCCTTGACCAATTCAGAGTCATGGTCACATATTGAAGTGAAAATGAATCCAGCCCTACAAGAGGACAAACTGTTCGAAACTTGCCACAGAGCCAGCTTTGGTGGAATGGACCCAGAATTCTGACATCACCCAATCAGTCCAAGGAGCCTGATGATAACAAGGTTCCAGAAGAGGTAAATGCAGAACTTAAGTCCAGTCGCCAGGTTACTGTACAACTCGCAGCAAACAGCAGAGACATCACTGACCCTGTGTTGGAGCTTCAAAAGGTACAAACTGAAAAGAGTGTTCAGAGTCACCGCCTTGATAAAGAGATTCATAGCCAATGCTCGTACAAACAATGATGCAAGGTGAACTGATTGCTGATGAACTGTTCGATGCAGAAAAGTACTGGATCAAGGTAACAAGAGTTTCGGACAGGAGATCAAACTACTGAAGGCAGGAAAAGGTCTAAACAATGACTGTCAAAATAAGATAACTGAAACCGTTCTTGGACGAACACAAACTACTCAACTTCGTTGAGGAGACCTATTCAGTTGATATACTGCTGAGAGATTTAGATGATCACAGTTGTTCATCGGGAGGAGGATGTTGTAACTTGAATGGGTTACAGAGTTAATGTTTACAGTTAATTAATTGAGCTGTATCTTAAGATATTTTCTTTACAGTTATTTACATATGTAATTGTATTAGAATGTGTGTTGGAGATTGAGAGAACTACATTCATATTTTGTTGTATTAGTGAGTATTGGATTACGCTTTTGACTGCAAGTTTCAGAATGCCTTGCGTCAGGAAGTAGAGAGAGAACGCGGCAGTTATGTACAAGTGATTATCCTGACTCTAGCAGGCAACTTTGTTTTGCAGAACCTAAAGTTGTTAAATGTAACGTGAACAAGTAGTATTACTAAAAGAAGCTTTCATTTCAACCCCGATGTTCCGAATCATTACTTTGAAGATAGTTATTCTATATACAGTGTTTGATATGACAACAAATTAAAATGCCAGGCAGTTATTGAGACAGGGTACAAACTAAAGTGTTGATAAGTGTTTCCTAGGGGACCCTATAAGCTTTGGCTACATTGCATGTTCTCTCTTAGCTACTTCATGTAGCTAACATATTCTTGCTTTGCATATTCCTCTTTGATTTAGAAGATATTGTTGCACAAACATGCTGATTTAGGTCTACAACGTCACTGGTATTATCAGGCTGTATTAGCTCGCTACGTTTGCTCTTACTCAGTACATTTATTAGCTAGCTAGCTATTAGCAGATAACAATTAGTGTCTCAAGTTTCCTGGCAACTTGCTAAGAAAAGACAAACTAGCGGTTTGCTGATGTAAGAAACAAACTGATAGTGTCATTATAGAACGCTAGTGGATTTATATTACGAAACAAAGTGAAAACAGCATTGTTATCATCAACATTGTTGCATTGACCATGCAGACTGAACGCAAGTGTCTCGTGGTTGAGGAACATCAAATGGCCTCCTTGAGTGACCGAGGGCATGGCTAGGTCAGTGTGGAAAGTGGCATGGAGAGAGAGCGATGACTCAAGTAGCAAATGAAACTATAAAAATTGACATTACACATGGCATATCATCTTTAACAAACCAAACATTCAAATACCGTTATGTTTATTTTTGAGGGGGGGGGGGGGGGGGTTACCTTTATCTAACTAGGCAAGTCAGTTAAGAACAAATTCTTGGCTCTGCCTGTCGGAAGTGGAGTTCCAGAGCTCACAGGTGTGCCTGGCATGGATTGTGACTCCATTTTGTTCCTTGCCCTCTTCAATGCGTCATTCTCCACCTGACTCCGCCAATTACGCGTGACTCTCCACCAATGCAGAGTGACTCTCCACCAACGCATTAGCTTTCGCCTGTATTTCTGCCCTCAGATAATGCTTCTCTTTCTACTGGTCTGCCTTCAATGACTTGATCTCGGTCTTCAAAGTTTGAATCTGATCCATGTGCACCTTCATCAGATGAGCTAAATGGTACCGACCTGAGCCCCCATCGATTACAGCAGCCCATGATAGAAATGGTAGATCAATCCAGTTCGGATTTAAGTAGATCTTTTGACTGACGCCTTTAGTGACAGGTCTAATGCTCTAATATTTAATCATTTCTGCCCTCTGAGTTCATATCTAAGGGGCATTTTTCACACCATTATTAGTTTCATTGCAAGTTCACACTAAAACAAACCGGCACTAAGAACAGCGTGAACGTTCACCTAGTCAGCGCCATTATTACCGCAATGCCCCTTAAAATGTTGCTCTGTGCTACCCAGTGGGAAGGGGGTCCACCCCGCCACCCTCCTCCTCCCTTCCCCATGGGCTAGGTCAGTCTTCTGTGCGCTGCTCTGCCGCCCGTTCCGTGCCTCCTGCACTTGTGCCTTGAACCTTGTGCGCCTACCGCCATCTCAGTGGATAAAGCTGGAGAACTGCAAGGCAATCCCATTGTGCACCACTCAGGAGCCATGACCAATATATATTGTCCTACTAGAAACATTGTTTGCAGAATTCACAGCCTGCTACACTTGTGAAAAAGGTTGGTAATATATCTGAGAATATTTAAGGGGCTTTTATATAATTCTAAATGAATTAATAGCTTTGTTATAAAAATTACAATATTTTAGAGATTATTTTGTTTTCAAATAACGTAAAGTGAGTGGGGAAAAACCCATTCTTGAACATGGGGTGAGACATTGTTACTAATTTGTAAATAAAGCCAGTTTGTTATATAGAATTATTTATTTCTGGTTTTAGAGGGAGAGAACCAGCATCTGTAGCAACACAGTTTGCGATGTAGTGTCTTAGACCACTGCGCCCCTCGGGGGCTGTACAACGTGACCGGTCAGGAGTACGCTACAGTACTACTATAGGACCAAAATAATCCTAACATTTCAACACCCTAATTGTAATCCAAGTTTCTCTTAGAATAAAAACCTTACAGAGTAACAGTTTTATTAAGTAATACTGACAAGTAGTAACAAAAATGATAAGATGGCGCCAGTGCAGAAGGCAGACGTTTTTGGTGTCCCCATCCGATAGTGTTTTTTGTTCGTAACTTATCTTATGACCGAAAATATTTTATAGACATCCGGACTGCGATTACTCAGACTAGCAGAGTCCTTTTTCTTCTTTCATGACTTTGACGAGCCAGAGGATATACGGCTCCCTCGGGAACAGGCCCCGACCCCAGTGATCTGCTTGAAGAGGAGGCGGAGAAAGAGGCCAGCGAAAAAACCCTCACTCCCCTCAATTCTGCTCACAAACATGCAATCTTTGGACAAAATGGACGAGTTATTGGGAAGATTAAACTACCAACGGGAAATGAAAAACGAACATCTTATGCGTCACAGAGTCGTGGCTGAACAACGACAATATCAACATACAGCTGGCTGGTTATACGCTGTACCAGCAGGATGGAACAGCGGCGTCTGGTAAGACAAGGGGCAGCGCTCTGTGTATTTTTGTAAACAACAGCTGGTGCACGATATCTAAGGAAGTCTCGAGCTATTGCTTGCCTGAGGAAGAGTTTCTCATAAGCTGCAGATCACACTACCTACCTAGAGAGTTCATATTTTTCTTACCACCGCAGACCAATGCAGGCACTAAAACTGCACTCAGTGAGATGTATACCGCAATTAGCAAACAGGAAAACTCTCATCCAGAGGCGGCGCTCCTAGTAGCCAAGGACTTTAACCCCTGAACCACCCATCCCGGATCCAGTATAATTGTCATCAGCAACGCTGATTAGCATAGCACCACAGTCAAATAATATTACTAGAAAATATTAATATTCATGAAATCACAAGTGCAATATTGCAAAACACAGTTTAGCCTTTTATTAATCCACCTGTCTCAGATTTAAATTATGCTTTACTGCAAACGCAATACAAGTGTTTGTGTAAGTCTATCGGTCGCTCGACAAAACAATAAGTACACTTAGCATCAGGTAACTTGGTCAAGAAAATCAGAAAAGCAATCAAATTAATTGTTTACCTTTGATGATCTTCAGATGTTTTCACTCATTAGACTCCCAGTTAGACAACAAATGTTCCTTTTGTTCCATAAAGATATTTTTTATATCCAAATATCTCCGTTAGTTTGGTGCGTTATGCCCAGGAATCCACCGGAAAGAGTGGTCACGACAACGCAGACAAAAATTCCAAATTATATCCATAATGTCCACAGAAAAATGTCAAACAGTTTTTATAATCAATCCTCAGAGTGTTTTTCAAATATCTATTCGATAATATATCAACCGGGACAGTTGGCTTTTCACTAGGACCGGGAGTAACAATGGCCACCTTTCTCTTTTGCGCACAACACTCTGAGAGCCCCCACCTATCCACTTACGCAATGTGGTCGTTCACGCTCATTCTTCAAAATAAAAGCCTGAAACTATGTCTAAAGGCTTTTGACACCTTAGGGAAGCCATAGAAAAATTTGGTTGATATCCCTTTAAATGGGCAATAGGGATGATTAAGAACAGAGGTTTCAAAAACAGGGGCACTTCCTGATTGGATTTTCCTCAGGTTTTAGCCTGCAATATCAGTTCTGTTTAACTCAGACAATTTTGACAGTTTTGGAAACTTTAGAGTGTTTACTATCCTAATGTGTCAATTATATGCATATTCTAGCATCTGGTCCTGAGAAATAGGCCGTTTACTTTGGGAACATAATTTTTCCAAACATAAAAACAGTGCCCCCTAGCTTCAAGAGGTTAATGCAGGGAAACTTAAATATTTTTTACCTCATTTCTATCAACAAGTTAAAATGTGCAACCAGGGGGAAAAGAACTCTGGACCACCTTTACTCCACACACAGATGCATACAAAGCTCTCCCTTGCCCTCCATTTGGCAAATCTGACCATAATTCCATCCTCCTGATTCCTGCTTAGAAGCAAAAATTAAAGCAGGAAGCAACAGTGACTAGATAAAAAGAAAAAGTGGTGAGATGAATCAGATGATAAACGACAGGACTGTTTTGCTATCACAGACTGGAATATTTTCCTGGGATGCCCCCAATGGCATTGAGGAGTACACTACATATGTCATTGGCTTCATCAATAAGTGTATCGATGACATCGTCCTCACAGTGACAGTACGTACAGAAGTCTAAAGTTTACATACACCTTAGCCAAATATATTTTAAACTCAGTTTCCTGACATTTAATCCAAGTCAAAATTCCCTGTCGTAGGTCAGTTAGGATCACCACTTTATTTTAAGATTGTGAAAATTTCAGAATAGAGAATTATTTATTTCAGCTTTTATTTCTTTCATCACATTCCCATCGGGTCAAAAGTTTACATACACTCAATTAGTATTTGGTAGCATTGCCTTTAAGTTGTTTAAGTTGGGTCAAACATTTTGGGTAGCCTTCCCACAATAAGTTGGGTGAATTTTGGCCCATTCCTCCTGACAGAGCTGGAATAACTGAGTGAGGTTTATAAGGCCTCCTTGTTGCACAAGCCTTTTCAGTTCTGCCCACAAATTTTCTATAGGTTTGAGGTCAGTGCTTTGTGATGGCCACTCCAATACCTCGACTTTGTTGTCCTTAAGCCATTTTGCCACAACTTTGAAAGTATGCTTGGGGTCATTGTCCATTTGGAAGACCCATTTGCGACCAAGCTTTAACTTGGCTGCCTGACTGATGTCTTGAGATGTTAATTCAATGTATCCACATAATTTTGCCTCCTCATGATGCCATCCATTTTGTGAAGTGCAACAGTCCCTCCAGCAGCAAAGCACATCCACAGCATGATGCTGCCACCCCTGTGCTTCACGGTTGGGATGGTGTTCTCCAGTTTCAACTGTTCTGCATTATTATTATTTGACCATGCTGGTTATTTATGAACATTTGAACATCTTGGCCATGTTCTGTTATAATCTCCACCCGGCACAGCCAGAAGAGGACTGGCCACCCCACATGTGCTCTCTCTAATTCTCTCTTTCTTTCTCTCGGAGGACCTGAGCCCTAGGACCATGCCCCAGGACTACCTGACATGATGACTCCTTGCTGTCCCCAGTCCACCTGGCCGTGCTGCTGCTCCAGTTTCAACTGTTCTGCCTTATTATTATTAGACCTTGCTGGTCATTTATGAACATTTGAACATCTTGGCCATGTTCTGTTATAATCTCCACCCGGCACAGCCAGAAGAGGACTGGCCACCCCACATAGCCTGGTTCCTCTCTAGGTTTCTTCCTAGGTTTTGGCATTTCTAGGGAGTTTTCCTAGCCACTGTGCTTCTACACCGGCATTGCTTGCTGTTTGGGGTTTTAGGCTGGGTTTCTGTACAGCACTTTGAGATATCAGCTGATGTACGAAGGGCTATATAAATAAATTGTATTTTGATTTGATTTGTTCTTCGGCTTGCAAGCCTCCTCCTTTTTCCTCCAAACATAACAATGGGCATTATGGCCAAACAGTTCTATTCTTCTTTCATCAGACCAGAGGACATTTCTCCAAAAAGTCTGATCTTTGTCCCCAATCTTTGCTGTTGTTCTGGGATTGATTTGCACTTTCCACACCAATGTACGTTCATCTCTAGGAAACAGAACGCGTTTCCTTCCTGAGCGGTATGACTGCTGTATGGTCCCATGGTGTTTATACTTGCGTCCTATTGTTTGTACAGATGAACGTGGTACCTTCAGGCATTTGGAAATTGCTCCCAAGGATGAACCAGACTTGTGGAGGTCTACAATTGTTATTCTGAGGTCTTAGCTGATTTCTTTTGATTTTCCAATGATGTCAAGCAAAGAGGCACTGAGTTTGTAGGTAGGCCTTGAAATACATCCATAGGTACACCTCCATTTTCTGGAATTATCCAAGTTGTTTAAAGGCACAGTCAACTTAGTAGAGGTAAAATTCTGAATTCTCTGGAATTGTCATACAGTGAATTTTAAGTGAAATAATAGGTCTGTAAACAATTGTTGGAAAAATTACTTGTGTCATGCAAAGTAGATGTCCTAACCGACTTGCAAAAACTATCGTTTGTTAACAAGAAATTTGTGGAGTGGTTGAAAAACAAGTTCTTATGACTCCAACCTAAGTGTATGTAAACTTCCGACTTCAACTGTACATACTAGAGGTTGACCAATTAATCAGCATTTTTGGAAGCCGATTATTTAGATTTTTTTATTCCACCTTTATTTAACCAGGTTGAGAACAAGTTCTCATTTGCAACTGCGACCTGGCCAAGATAAAGCATAGCAGTGTGAACAGACAGCAACAGAGTTACACATGGAGTAAACAATTAACAAGTCAATAACACAGTAGAGAAAAAAAAGAAAAAGTCTATATACATTGTGTGCAAAAGGCATGAGGTAGGAGAATAATAACAAATTTAGCAGATTAACACTGGAGTGATAAATGATCAGATGGTCATGTACAGGTAGAGATATTAGTGTGCAAAAGAGCAGAAAAGTAAATAAATATAAACATTATGGGGATGAGGTAGGTAAAATTGGTTGGGCTATTTACCGATAGACTATGTACAGCAGCAGCGATCGGTTAGCTGCTCAGATAGCAGATGTTTGAAGTTGGTGAGGGAGAGAAAAGTATCCAACTTTAGCGAATTTTGCAATTCGTTCCATCACAGGCAGCAGAGAACTGGAACGAAAGGCGGCCAAATGAGGTGTTGGCTTTAGGGATGATCAGTGAGATACACCTGCAAGAGCGCGAGCTAAGGGTGGGTGTTGCCATCGTGACCAGTGAACTGAGGTAAGGCGGAGCTTTACCTAGCATGGACTTGTAGATGACCTAGAGCCAGTAGGTCTGGCGACGAATATGTAGCGAGGGCCAGCCGACTAGAGCATACAGGTCGCAGTGGTGGGTGGTATAAGGTGCTTTAGTAACAAAACGGATGGCACTGTGATAAACTGCATCCAGTTTGCTTAGTAGAGTATTGGAAGCTATTTTGTAGATGACATCGCCTAAGTCGAGGATCGGTAGGATAGTCAGTTTTACTAGGGTAAATTTGGCAGCGTGAGTGAAGGAGGTTTTGTTGCGGAATAGAAAGCCGACTCTAGATTTGATTTTGGATTGGAGATGTTTGATATGAGTCTGGAAGGAGCGTTTACAGGCTAGCCAGACACCTAGGTACTTATAGATGTCCACATATTCTAGGTCGGAACCATCCAGGGTGGTGATGCTAGTCAGGCGTGCGGGTGCAGGCAGCGAACGGTTGAAAAGCATGCATTTGGTTTTACTTGCATTTAAGAGCAGTTGGAGGCCACGGAAGGAGTGGTGTATGGCATTGAAGCTCGTTTGAAGGTTAGATAACACAGTGTCCAAGGACGGGCTGGAAGTATACAGAATGGTGTCGTCTGCGTAGAGGTGGATCGGGGAATCGCCCGCAGCAAGAGCAACATCATTGATATATACAGAGAAAAGAGTCGGCCCGAGAATTTAACCCTGTGGCACCCCCATAGAGACAGCCAGAGGACCGGACAGCATGCCCTCCGATTTGACACACTGAACTCTGTCTGCAAAGTAGTTGGTGAACCAGGCAAGGCAGTCATCAGAAAAACCGAGGCTACTGAGTCTGCCGATAAGAATATGGTGATTGACAGAGTCGAAAGCCTTGGCAAGGTCGATGAAGACGGCTGCACAGTACTGTCTTTTATCGATGGCGGTTATGATATCGTTTAGTACCTTGAGCGTGGCTGAGGTGCACCCGTGACCGGCTCGGAAACCAGATTGCACAGCGGAGAAGGTACGGTGGGATTCGAGATGGTCAGTGACCTGTTTGTTGACTTAGCTTTCGAAGACCTTAGATAGGCAGGGCAGGATGGATATACGTCTGTAACAGCTTGGCCGTTTACAATGCATTCCACGAGCACTGAGTGGCAGGCTGACCACCTGTTACGTGAGTACAGTAAGGTGCCACGGTAAGTTGCTAGCTAGCATTAAACTTATCTTATAAAAAACAATCAATCTTCACATAACCTAGTAAAATCAACCATGTGTAGTTAACTAGCTTGTCCTGCGTTGCATATATTCAATGCTGTGCCTGTTAATTTATCATCGAATCACAGCCTACTTTGCCAAACGGGGGATGAGTTAACAAAAGCAAACATTGCACGAATGTACCTAACCATAAACATCAATGCCCCTCTTAAAATCAATACACAGAAGTATATGTTTTAAAACCTGCATATTTAGTAAAAATAAATTAATGTTAGCAGGCAATATTAACTAGGGAAATTGTGTCACTTCTCTTGCGTTCATTGCACACAGAGTCGGGGTATATGCAACAGTTTGGGCCGCCTGGCTCGTTTCAAACTAATTTGCCCAAATTTTACATAATTATGACATGACATTGAAGGTTGTGCAATGTAACAGCAATATTTACATTTAGGGATGCCACCCATTCAATAAAATACGTAACGGTTCTGTATATCACTGAATAGAAAGTTGTTTTCTCAAAATAATAGGTCATTAATATGGTCAAATTCGGAAACTACGGCTTGTATTTCTGTGTGTTTATTATATTATAATTAAGTCTATGATTTGATAGAGCAGTCTGACTGAGCGGTGGTAGGCAGCAGCAGGCTCGTAAGCATTCACTCAAACAGCACTTTCCTACGTGTGCCAGCAGCTCTTCGCAGTGCTTGAAGCGCAGCGCTGTTAATGACTTCAAGCCTATGAACTCCCGAGATAAGGCTGGCAATACTATAGTGCCTATAAGAACATCCAATAGTCAAAGGTATTTGAAATACAATGGTAAAGTGAAACAGTCCAATAAATTCCTATAATAACTACAACCTAAAACTTCTTAGCTGGGAATATTTTAGACTCGTGTTAAAAGGAACCACCAGCTTTCATATGTTCTCATGTTCTGAGCAAGGAACTTAAACGTTAGCTTTTTTACATGGCAGATATTGCTCTTACTTTCTCCTCCAACACTGTTTTCACATTATTTAAACCAAATTGAACATGTTTTATTACATATTCGAGAACAAATTGATTTTATTGATGTATTATACTAAGTTCAAATAAGTGTTCATTCAATGTTGTTGTAATTGTCATTAATACAAATACATATACATATATATATATATAAAAATCTGCCGATTAATCGGTATCAGTTTTTTTTTTGCTCCTCCAATAATCGGTATTGAAAAATCCAAATTGGTCGACCTCTAGTACATACCCCAACCAGAAGCCATGGATTACAGGCAGCATCCGCACTGAGCTAAAAAAGCTGCCGCTTTCAAGGAGCGGGACTCTAACCCGGAAGCTTATAAGAAATCCTGCTGTGCCCTCCGAAGAACCATCAAACAGCCAAAGCATCAATACAGGACTAAGATCGAGTCGTACGACACCGGCTCTGAGGCTCGTCGGATGTGGCAGGGCCTGCAAACCATTACAGACAGAAGGGAAGCACAGCCGAGAGCTGCCCAGTGACACGAGCCTACCGAAGGAGCTAAACTACTTCTATGCTCACTTGAGGCAAATAACACTGAAACATGCATGAGAGCACCAACTGTACCGGGAGACTGTGTGATCACGCTGTCCGCAGCCGATATGAGCAAGACCTTTAGACAGGTCATTCACAAGGCCGCAGGACCAGACGGATTACTAGGACGTGTACTGACCAACTAGTCAGTGTCTTCACTGACATTCTTCAACCTCACCCTGTCCGAGTCTGCAGTACCAACATGTTTTAAGCAGACCACCATAGTCCATGTGCCCAAGAACACTAAATGACTACCGACCCGTAGCACTCACATCTGTAGCCATGAAGTGCTTTGAAAGGCTGGTCATGGCTCACATCAACACCATTATCCCAGAAACCCTAGACCCACTCCAATTTGCATACTGCCCCAACAAAGCCACAGATGATGAAGTCTATTGCACTCCACACTGCCCTTTCCCACCTGGACAAAAGGAAAACCAATGTGAGAATGCTATTCATTGACTACAGCTTAGCGTTCAACACCATAGAGTCCTCAAAGCACATCAATAAGCTAAGGACCGTGGGACTAAACACCTCCCTCTGCAACTGGATCCTGGACTTCCTGACAGGCCGCCCCCAGGTGGTAAGGGTAGGTAACAACACATCCGTCACGCTGATCCTCAACACAGGGGCCCCTCAGGACTGAGCATGCCCCCATTCTCATTGACAGGGCTGCAGTGGATCAGGTTGAGAGATTCAAGTTCCTTGGTGTCCACATCACCAACAAACTAACATGGTCCAAGCACACCATGACAGTTGTGAAGCGGACACGACAAATCCTATTCCCCCTCAGGAGACTGAAAAGATCTGACATGGTTCCTCAGATCCTCAAAAGGTTATCCAGCTGCACCATCGAGAGCATCCTGACTGGTTGCATCACTGCCTGGTATGGTAACTGCTCAGCCTCCGACCGCACGGCACTACAAGGGTAGTGTGAACTACCCGGTACATCACCGGGGCCAAGCTTCCTGTCCTCCAGGACCTCTTTTTCAGGCGGTGTCAGAGGAAGGTCCTAAAAATGGTCAAAGACTACAGCCACCCTAGTCAGACTTGTCTCTGCTAGCACACGGCAAGCGGTACCAGAGCACCAAGTCTAGGTCCAAGAGGCTTCTAAACAGCTTCTACCCTCAAGCCATAAGACTCCTGAACATCTTGTCAAATGGCAACCCAGACTATTTGCCACCCCCTCCCTTCACCACTGCCAATCTCTGTTGCCATCTATGCATAGTCACTTTAATAACTCTACCTACATGTACATACTACCTCAACTAACCGACACCCCATGTGTGCAAATAATATTTTTTTTACTGCTGCTCTAATTACTTCTCTCATTTTTATCCATATTTTTTTAAACCACACTGTTGGTACGTAAGCATTTCACTATAAAGTCTACACCTGCCATATTTGGCGCATGTGACTAATAACATTTTATTTAAAAAAAATGTGTATTTATCTGGGTGAGCTGCAGGACAGAGGATTAGCAATTATTACAGTATTGTTCTAAATTCAATCACCTCCATCCTCATTCAGAAATTTAAATTCCATTTTGAAGACACGCACGATTATCAGTTTCTATTTGGTTTATGTCGCCAATTCACTGTCAGTTCGACAAAGTAGCACCTTGGGACCCAAAATCATAATCCGTGCTCTAACTCCCCCTTGCGCTGGTCTGGAGCAATGAAGTAGTGATGCAGAGTACCGTACTAAACCACAAATTACTTTGAAGTCACGCAGTATAACACAAAACTTTCAGTTGAGCGACCACTGTTTGGTTCATCCTTACCCGGTGCAGTCCAGGTAACTCCTCCTTCGCCCGATGGTACGCTACCACACACTCCAGGCACTTATCGAGGTCATCGTTGAGTGCTGCCTTCTCGTTGACTGCCTCCTCATCCTCTGCTAACCAAGACACAGCACAGTACCTCTGGAGCAGTTTTGCAACATCGTCACCCAATGACGTGCACCAACGGCACATGCTCATCTACAAGGGACAAGATGAGAGTGTTGCTAGACCTTGTGATCATTTGACATCCAACATGCAAGAATGTACTCCTTTGAGGACAATGAACTCGTTGGTTCTGCTGACACACATCCACTTTATCAATGAGCAGCATTGGCCGCCTAAATCAAATCTGTAGAAATGTATTTGGTGCTACAAACTGGTAAATGTTTGTGACACTGGGATTTGGCTGAGCAGTCACAATAGTTAAGTGGATAGTACAGCAAGGTCACAAGTTCCCATTCAAGAAACAAGTACCCCAGGAAGCCTTATCCAACATAAACAATCCCATTGAGTTGGGTGTGAAACCCTGGCCGGGAGGTGAGAAAACGGGCAGAAGACAGGCACTTCAAGGTCTGCCCCTGGGCCGAAAGCTTACTTTGTCTCAAACACCATGGTTTGAAACCACAGTTTGAGACTATTTTTTATTTAACTAGGCAAGCCAGTTAAGAACAAATTCTTATTTTACAATGACGGCCTAGGAACAGTGGTTTAACTGCCTTGATCCGGGGCAGATCGAAATATGTTTACCTTGTTAGCTCAGGGATTCAATCTTGCAACCTTTCGGTTACTTGGCCTAAAACTCTATACACTTGGAGGTGTCAAGTACAAATATTCACTTTAACAGCAGTTACGGTCCCAAAAACTACCGTCAAATAATAAAAGGCCTACTTCCTGTATTTTAGCTAGCTAGAACCTGGCCTAATTACTGTAAATTTAGTTAGCTGGCTAAAGTACAGTAAACAGGGCTTGATATAGCTAGCTAAATTACAGTAAGTATGCCTTTTTATTTAAGGTCGTTTTTGGTACCGTAACGTAACTGCTGTTAAAGTGAATATGCCAACTTGAAATCTTATACAACTAGTAGAAAAAGCTTGAGAAAAATTTGACGTTGACACATGCGAAAGTTGTAACCAAGTTACCGTTACTACGAGCATTTAGTAATAACATTACTAGGCCGTCTACTGTACTACCAACACCGTTTACAGTGACATTGGCAATATTATCTAGTTGGCCTAGCAGTGTCAGGCCCCATTTCACCAACAAAAGAGCTCCAATATCGCTAATATTCCATATGTTGGTGTGCGTGACTGTCTAAATGTTGTTTTAAATCTGTAAATCATCAAGTGATTCGTCAAGTGGCTGGTTAGGTAGTTAGCAACTAGCAGCGCAAATTGTAGCTAGTTACCTGGCTAACGCACCGTTAGCTTCAGCTAGATGTACAACAGGAACATTTTAAATGTAACTAACTAACTTAACTAGCTAGATATGACGCCAACTTTAATAGTTAGCTAGCTACTTGTTTTCCTTATCAGCAAATGTCACGACATTCAATTTGTTGGCGATTTTAGAGACGTTTGTAGTCTAGCTTCCAGTTGTGTCGACAAAGTTGTCTGGTGAAAGCAAGGATGTAAACCTGGTGGCATGAGTCGAACCCTGCCGCGGTCTGGAAAGTCGTTAGCTGGCTACAAAGTCGCGTCTTGTTTAACCAGAACTCACCATGTTGAACAAGTGCTTAATCCAAACGGTGCACTAATTTATTTAATCTTGGTAGATATATAGATTCCCAATATAACGAACATTCAATGACATTTCTCGCTAACGTGCTGTTTACACTGCAAACACACGCGGTCATTCTAGAACAAAATCTCCTCTGAGTATAACCAGTGATGTTCTCACTCCCCTTGTCCCCTGCTGATTTACTTACTACTTCTTCTTTGGGATTTGGTTGGCGGATCGCATCCAACATTTAGGTGCAAACACCGCCACCTACTGTACTGGTGTGTGAGGCCTTTCACGGCATACCTACATTATAATCTTAGACACAAAATTAGGAAAAGGATAAGGAAAATTACCCAACCACATATTAGCCCCATCTAAAAATAAAAAAAAACACCACCCATCCACTATTTAACCCCACCTAGACCTACTCCAGACCAGGTCTGAGAGGATATCACTACCACTCAACACCTACTGCAGCTGTTCTGCAGTAAATTTTCACAATCCCAAGTACTTCTCTTCTCTCGATTTTCTGTGAATTAAGATACATTTCTGCAGTACAACTAACATCTCCCTCCTACACACTGCTGTAATATGCCCATAACCCTGACACCTAAAACAACGTAATATTTTCATCGCATAACTCTCACGGGATAACTGACACTTCCTGCCTTGACCTTATCTAGTAATGATTCTGCATCAAAACTCAGCATGACAGATAATGTCTTCTCAGTTTCCCTACTGGATCTACGTCTTATCAAGTTGCGGGTGTCATAGACACCGGGAATCTTCC
This sequence comes from Oncorhynchus clarkii lewisi, assembly GCF_045791955.1. Taxonomy (NCBI): domain Eukaryota; kingdom Metazoa; phylum Chordata; class Actinopteri; order Salmoniformes; family Salmonidae; genus Oncorhynchus; species Oncorhynchus clarkii. The sequence continues at coordinate 15,366,812 of NC_092151.1, forward strand.
ATTTCAATTGCTCTTCCTCAGCACTCATTAATGCCACCCCTGTTATCATTCCTTTCAACGGCACCCTGCTCCGGAGAGCAAAGCATGTCACAATTATTATCCCTAATCTCGTGATCTGGAGCGCCCTCTCCTCTGAGCATTGGAAACACAATAAATCATCACAAGTGCACTCCGAGTTACCTTCACCAACTCAACAGTCCCCAACCTCTCCTCCACCCAACTTGACACCACATATGAATCAACCAAACAGCAAGTATCCATTATCTCTACAAATCTCATTCCCACTGGGCCAAAATCATCCTGATCTTCCTTGGGACTAGGCCCAAACTCGGCAATCACACTCAACAAGTTCCATCTCTGAACTACTGGAGCACATACAGTGCCTTGCGAAAGTATTCGGCCCCCTTGAACTTTGCGACCTTTTGCCACATTTCAGGCTTCAAACATAAAGATATAAAACTGTATTTTTTTGTGAAGAATCAACAACAAGTGGGACACAATCATGAAGTGGAACGACATTTATTGGATATTTCAAACTTTTTCAACAAATCAAAAACTGAAAAATTGGGCGTGCAAAATTATTCAGCCCCCTTAAGTTAATACTTTGTAGCGCCACCTTTTGCTGCGATTACAGCTGTAAGTCGCTTGGGGTATGTCTCTATCAGTTTTGCACATCAAGAGACTGAAATTTTCCCCCATTCCTCCTTGCAAAACAGCTCGAGCTCAGTGAGGTTTGATGGAGAGCATTTGTGAACAGCAGTTTTCAGTTCTTTCCACAGATTCTCGATTGGATTCAGGTCTGGACTTTGACTTGGCCATTCTAACACCTGGATATGTTTAATTTTGAACCATTCCATTGTAGATTTTGCTTTATGTTTTGGATCATTCTCTTGTTGGAAGACAAATCTCCGTCCCAGTCTCAGGTCTTTTGCAGACTCCATCAGGTTTTCTTCCAGAATGGTCCTGTATTTGGCTCCATCCATCTTCCCATCAATTTTAACCATCTTCCCTGTCCCTGCTGAAGAAAAGCAGGCCCAAACCATGATGCTGCCACCACTTTTTGACAGTGGGGATGGTGTGTTCAGGGTGATGAGCTGTGTTGCTTTTACGCCAAACATAACGTTTTGCATTGTTGCCAAAAAGTTCAATTTTGGTTTCATCTCACCAGAGCACCTTCTTCCACATGTTTGGTGTGTCTCCCAGGTGGCTTGTGGCAAACTTTAAACAACACTTTTTATGGATATCTTTAAGAAATGGCTTTCTTCTTGCCTGTCTTCCATAAAGGCCAGATTTGTGCAATATACGACTGATTGTTGTCCTATGGACAGAGTCTCCCACCTCAGCTGTAGATCTCTGCAGTTCATCCAGAGTGATCATGGGCCTCTTGGCTGCATCTCTGATCAGTCTTCTCCTTGTATGAGCGGAAAGTTTAGAGGGACGGCCAGGTCTTGGTAGATTTGCAGTGGTCTGATACTCCTTCCATTTCAATATTATCGCTTGCACAGTGCTCCTTGGGATGTTTAAAGCTTGGGAAATCTTTTTGTATCCAAATCCGGCTTTAAACTTCTTCACAACAGTATCTCGGACCTGCCTGGTGTGTTCCTTGTTCTTCATGATGCTCTCTGCGCTTTTAACGGACCTCTGAGACTATCACAGTGCAGGTGCATTTATACGGAGACTTGATTACACACAGGTGGATTGTATTTATCATCATTAGTCATGTAGGTCAACATTGGATCATTCAGAGATCCTCACTGAACTTCTGGAGAGAGTTTGCTGCACTGAAAGTAAAGGGGCTGAATACTTTTGCACGCCCAATTTTTCAGTTTTTGATTTGTTAAAAAAGTTTGAAATATCCAATAAATGTCGTTCCACTTCATGATTGTGTCTCACTTGTTGTTGATTCTTCACAAAAAAATACAGTTTTATATCTTTATGTTTGAAGCCTGAAATGTGGCAAAAGGTCGCAAAGTTCAAGGGGGCCGAATACTTTCGGAAGGCACTGTATCCCTGTTTTTGCACTTGACACCGACTTTCCTCACCACACTACTTCCCTCTACACTCAACTTCTTCTCGGCAGTCATCACTGCACCTGCAACTACATTTAAATGTATCCTCACTCTCATCCTGTCCCAATTCCTCCCAAGCTCTTCCAAAAATTCTGTGCAATCCTCCATTCCATATTCACTCAAAAAATATTCTCTCTCTCCTTTTTTTCTTGTTCATCATCTTCTCCTTCACCAGATATTTCAGAAGGCCTGTGTAATCCCCCACTCATTTAGTCAGAATATACTCCACTTTCTTCCTTATTTCCTTTTTCGCCATATTCCCCACAGCGGCCTTCGTCCAACACCCCACCACCTCTCCGCCATCTTCCTTCTGCAAGGGAGGCTCTTTCCACATTCCTTACTTACTGAGAAGTGGACCTATTTTAGAGAGAAGTGTGCCTGATGTAGCCTTTTAGAATCCAAGAGTGAAATACTCACTCTCTCGTCTAACATGTGGGTTCAGCATTCTTGAACAAGTTAGAATGTTGAACAAATGTTCTTTCAACTTACTTCACCTGTTGTCCGCAGATTTTGTCCCTATGTCTGGGTTAATCTGATACAAAATATCTACAGGGAAGCGTTATCAACCTAACCTTCAGTACAGTGGTTTGTATATCAGTTTGTATTTCCGGTTTTTATTTTCAATACTGATGCAATCCACATGTGACAAACACTTGCACAATATGGCTCCAAACACTTCCAGCTGATTGCCAGTGGGTGTGTTTCAGTTGACTATGTTTGGTTACATTCGGTTATTATTTACGTATTGCAAGAGATGGAAAATAAGCGATGCTACAGAACCTACTGGTGCTGTAAAAAGTTGGGCGAACAAGGGTATCCACTGGAAAATCTTGTTTACTCATCTCCACCTGCTACTGCCAAAAGGACCAACAGCATGTACAACTGGTAGAGTAGGTTAAAATGTTATTATATTCAACATTCTGACTTGTAAAGACTTCTGCTTCAGTCAGACTGTAATTCTAACAGTCTGTTTTTAGGTAAGGCCTGACATAGTACTCCAACTCAGGGACTAGTTATTTATTACACAAATAAACACATGGGGAAACTAACTCAGTTGAATGAATATCATGAATGATGATATGTAGTAATAATAATACATAATAATAATTTTTAATGTCAGTACTATCTAAACATTTAGATAGAGATAGAGCTTACATATAGGATACGTTTCTTAATTTGTAGCATTGTGTGCCGATTTCCATATATTCTTATTGCAGAGATCAGCACAGCAGGGCTGCTGGCAAACGTACGGCTAGCTGACATTTGCCTAAGCACTTTTGACACAAAAGCGTTGAAAAGCAGAAAAAAGTACTGTTGTTTAGACTGATTTGCCACATGATTTATCTAATCATGCACAATTAATCTGTGCTTCAATATGATCAACAGATAACAACCACAGCTGCAGATAGCCCAGAGAAGCCTATACGCTCGGATCCCCTATGGCCAGGGGAAACAAAGTGGTAGCGTTAAAATATTTATAGCCTACACTAGGTATTTAAAGCCTAAAATAGGCCCATTTTTTTGTGTTAAGGAAAAATGTGAATGTCATCAAATTTGGTATATATTCAAACTTCAGGTTGCTAGTCTACCTAGACCTTTTCAATCCAAAACAAGGAAACAGTAAACATGTTGTCCCCCACGAATGATGTACATATCGGATGTCTATGGCAAGACGCATCATTCACCCGAGTTTCGTAAAAGTCAGTCCAGTGGTGTTTGAGATATCGTTTGGGTTAGCTAGACTCATATCCCTGAGCATGTGTGACAAATTTCATACAGACCAAGAGATACACATGATTGTTCTCGCATATGTTGAGTCTTGACAGTGTTAGCAACATGTGTACCAAATTGTGTTACAATATGAGTGTCTTTGACTGACATACAGTACATTCGGAAAGTATTCAGAACCCTTCCCTTTTTTCACATTTTGTTACCATTGCAGCCTTATTGTAATTACATAATTTATTTTCATCAATCTACACACAACACACCATAATGACAAAAGCAAAAACACGTTTTTAGAAATTTGGCAAATGTATTTAAAATAAAAAAAACAGAAATAACTTATTTACATAACTATTCAGACACTTTGCTATGATACTCGAAACTGAGCTCAGGTGCATCCTGTTTCCATTGATCATCCTTGAGATGTTTCTACAACTTGATTGGAGTCCACCTGTGGTAAATTCAATTGATTAGACATGATTTGGAAAGGCACACACCTGTCTATATAAAGGTCCCACAGTTGGCAGTGCATGTCAGAGCAAAAACCAAGCCATGAGGTAGAAGGAATTGTCCGTAGAGCTCCGAGACAGGATTGTGACAAGGCACAGATCTGGGGAAGGGTGCCAAAAAATGTCTGCAGCATTGAAGGTCCCCAAGAACACAGTGGCCTCCATAATTCTTACCTGGAAGAAGTTTGGAACCACCAAGACACTTCCTAGAGCTGAGCAATCGGGGGAGAAGGGCCTTGGTCGGTCAGGGAGGTGACCAAGAACCCGATGATCACTCTGACAGAGCTCCAGAGTTCCTCTGTGGAGAACCTTCCAGAAGGACAACCATCTCTGCAGCACTCCACCAATCAGGCCGTTATGGTAGTGGCCAGACGGAAGCCACTCTTCAGTAAAATATTTTCTGGTCTGATGAAACCAAGATTGAACTCTTTGGCCTGAATGCCAATCTTAACATCTGGAGGAAATCTGCAACCATCCCTACAGTGAAGCATGGTGGTGGCAGCATCATGCTATGGGGATGTTTTTCAGTGGCAGGTACTGGGACACTAGTCAGGATCGAGGGAAAGATGAACAGAGCCAAGTACGGAGAGCTTCTTGATGAGAGGTTCACCTTCCAACAGGACAACGACCCCAATTATACAGCTAAGACAAGGCAGGAGTGGCATTGGGACAAGTCTCTGAAAGTCCTTGAGTGGCCCAGCCAGAGCCTGATCGAACATCTCTGGAGAGACCTGAAAATAGCTGTGCAGCGATGCTCCCCATCCAACTTGACAGAGCTTGAGAGGATCTGCAGAGAAGAATGGGAGAAACTCCCCAAATACAGGTGTGCCAAGCTTGTAGCGTCATACCCAAATCAAATCAAATTTTATTGGTCACATACACGTGATTAGCAGATGTTATTGCGGGTGTAGCGAAATGCTTGTGCTTCTAGCTCTGACAGTGCAGTAATATCTAACAAATTACACAACATTTACCCAATACACACAAACCTAAGTAGGAATGAATTAAGAGTTTATACATATGGACGAGCAATGTCAGAGTGGAACCGACTAAGCTACCGTAGAATAGTATAGAATACAGTATATACAGTCATGGCCAAAAGTTTTGAGAATGACACAAATATACATTTTCACAAAGTCTGCTGCCTCAGTGTCTTTAGATATTTTTGTCAGATGTTACTATAGAATACTGAAGTATAATTACAAGCATTTCATAAGTGTCAAAGGCTTTTATTGACAATTACATAAAGTTGAGGCAAAGAGTCAATATTTGCAGTGTTGACCCTTCTTTTTCAAGACCTCTAAAATCTGCCCTGGCATGCTATCAATTAACTTCTGGGCCACATCCTGACGGATGGCAACCCATTCTTGCAAAATCAATGCTTGGAGTTTGTCAGAATTTGTGGGTTTTTGTTTGTCCACCCACCTCTTGAGGATTGACCACAAGTTCTCAATGGGATTAGGGTCTGGGGAGTCTCCTGGCCATGGACCCAAAATATCTATGTTTTGTTCCCCAAGCCACTTCCAAACCTTCTCCCAACCTGGATGGTTGGGAGAAGTTGCTCTCGGAGGATGTGTTGGTACCATTCTTTATTCATGGCTGTGTTCTTAGGCAAAATTGTGAGTGAGCCCACTCCCTTGGCTGAGAAGCAACCCCACACATGAATGGTCTCAGGATGCTTTACTATTGGCATGACACAGGAAAATGACTTTACCCCAGTCGTCAGCAGTCCAATCACTGTACCTTTTGCAGAAAATCAGTCTGTGCCTGATGTTTTTCCTGGAGAGAAGTGGCTTGATTGCTGCCCTTTGTCAAGAATAACCAGGCCATCCTCCAAATGTCTTCACCTCACTGTGCATGCAGATGCACTCACACCTGCCTGCTGCCATTCCTGAGCAAGCTCTGTACTGGTGATGCCCCGATCCCGCAGCTGAATCAACTTTAGGAGACGGTCCTGGCGCTTGCTGGACTTTCTTGGGCACCCTGAAGCCTTCATCACAACAATTGAACCGCTCTCCTTGAAGTTCTTGATGATCCGATAAATGGTTGATTTAGGTGCAATCTTACTGGCAGCAATATCCTTGCCTGTGAAGCCCTTTTTGTGCAAAGCAATGATACCGGCACGTGTTTCCTTGCAGGTAACCATGGTAGACAGAGCAAGAACAATGATTCCAAACACCACCCTCCTTTTGAAGCTTCCAGTCTGTTATTCGAACTCAATCAGCGTGACAGAGTGATCTCCAACCTTGTCCTCGTCAACACTCACACGTTAACGAGAGAATCACTGACATGTCAGCTGGTCCTTTTGTGGCAGGGCTGAATTGCAGTGGACATGTTTTTTTGGGATTCAGTTCATTTGCATGGCTAAGAAGAATTAATTAGCAATTAATTGCAATTCATCTGATCACTCTTCATAACATTCTGGAGTATATATGCAAATTGCCATCAAACAAACTGAGGCAGCAGACTTTGTGAAAATTTATATTTGTGTCATTCGCAAAACTTTTGGCCACAACTGTACATTGGAGATGAGTAATGCCAGATATGTAAACATTATTAAAGTGACTGGTGTTCTATTCCTTGAACTGCCCAGTGATTTCTAGTCTATGCATACTGGCAGCAGCCTCTAATGTACTAGTGATGGCTGTTTAACAGTCTGATGGCCTTGAGATAGAAGCTGTTTTTCACTCTCTCGGTCCCATCTTTGATGCACCTGTACTGACCTCGCCTTCTGGATGATAGCGGGGGGAACAGGCAGTGGCTCAGGTGGTTGATGTCGGTGATGATCTTTTTGGCCTCCTTGAAACATAGGGTGCTGCAGTTGCCGTACCAGGCGGTGATCCAGCCCGACAGGATGCTTTCAATTGTGCATCTTTAAAAGTTTGTGAGGGTTTTAGGTGACAAGCCAAAATTCTTTAGCCTCCTGAGGTTGAAGAGGCTCTGTTGTGCCTTCTTCACATCACTGTCTTTGTGGGTAGTCCATTTCAGTTTGTCAGTTATGTGTATGCCAAGGAACTTGAAGCTTTCCACCTTCTCCACTGCGGTCCCGCCGATGTACCTGTATATAAGGGTGTGCACCCTCTGCTGTTTCCTGAAGTCCACGAAAAGACAAGTTCCACCTGTCTTTTCACCACTGCACAACCCCCATATGCCACACCATCGGCGTCCCCACAGTTACATCACTTTAATCACCAAGGTAAAGTTTGTTTTATATTCACACATTCGGACAGTCAACAGACAGCCAACGGACAGTCAACAGACAGTCAACGGACAGTCAACAGACAGTCGCCAAAAGCCATTTAAAATTGTAAAAATCCAAACTAACGAATTGATTGTAACAGAAACATAAAATTAATTATGGTTTATTCTATAAATGTCTTGCATAATTTTCCAACCTTTGTTTTGAATACATTTTTTTTTTTTGATTTCATTTAAATACATAAAATCTATAAAATGCCATTTAAAGCGGTAAAAATCAATAACTAATTCACCGTTTGTCACAGAAACATCAAACTAGGTATGGTTTATTTGATAAATGTCTAGCATTCTGTCAAATCAAAACTGGAATTTCTACTCAAAGCAAAGTTTACAAAAGGAAAACATAAACTCAAATTGTACCTTTTGTAATGACCACCCAGAAACGGTGTTGCTTCTTTTTTGGCATTGTATTCATGTAAGGAAACTGTGGCAAGACATTAGTAGATTTATAATTGAACACATTTCTGAAGATTTTAGAGATGTACTGCTTGGATTCTTTACCTATGATTAGAAATAAGCTGAAACAATTTTATGTAATTAATTTCATTATTCTTTTGGCCAAATTTCATATTCATATTTCCTTTGTTTTGTCGTTATTTAGTATGGTCAGGGCGTGAGTTGGGGTGGGCAGTCTATGTTTGTTTTTCTATGATTTTGGGATTTCTATGTTTCGGCCTAGTATGGTTCTCAATCAGAGGCAGGTGTCATTAGTTGTCTCTGATTGAGAATCATACTTAGGTAGCCTGGGTTTCACTGTTTGTTTGTGGGTGATTGTCTATGTTAGTTGCTTGTGTCAGCACAGTTCTCATTATAGCTTCACGGGCGTTATTTCGTTTATTGTTTTGTATAGTTTGTATTCAGTGTTCAGTGCTTTCTTTTATTAAAAAATCATCATGAACACATACCACACTGCATTTTGGTCCGCTTCATACGACGATCCTGACAGAATCACCCACCAACCAAGGACCAAGCGGTGTGGTAACAGGCAACGGCAGCAGGAGCAGCGCACGAAGGAGGAATGGACATGGGAGGACGTTTTGGACGGCAAGGGTTGCTACACATGGGAGGAGATCCTGGCGGGAAAGGATCGCCTCCCTTGGGAACAGGTGGAGGCAGCTAGGAGAGCAGAGGCAGCCGGCGAGAGGAACCGGCGATACCAGGGAACACGGCTGGCAAGGAAGCCCGAGAGGCAGCCCCAAACATTTCTTGAGGGGTGGGCACACGGGGAGTGTGGCCAAGGCAGGTAGGAGTCCTGCGCCAGCTTCCCGTGCCCACCGGAGTGAGAGAGGGCGTTGTACTGGTCAGGCACCGTGTTATGCTCTGGAGCGCACGGTGTCCCCAGTGCGGGAGCATAGCCCGGTGCGGTACATCCCAGCTCCTCGTATCGGCCGGGCTAGGTTGAGCATCAAGCCAGGTGCCATGAAGCCGGCATACATGGCACCAGCCTTACGCATGGTGTCCCCGGTTTGCCTGCACATCCCAGTGCGGACTATTCCACCTTGCCGCACTGGGCGGGCTACGGCGAGCATTCAACCAGGTAAGGTTGGGCAGGTTCAGTGCTCGAGACCTCCAGTACGCCTTCTCGGGCCGGTCTATCCAGTGCCACCTCCACGCACCAGCCCTCCGGTGGCAGCCCCCCGCACCAGGCATCCTGTGTGTGTCCAGAGCCCAGTACTCCCTGTTTCTCCTCCTCGCACTCGCCCTGAGGTGCGTGTCCTCGGCCCAGTACCACCAGTGCCGGCACCACGCACCATGCCTACAGTGCGCCTCGTCTCTCCAGCGCCGCCAGAGCCTTCCTCCTCTCCAGCGCCGCCAGAGCCTTCCTCCTCTCCAGCGCCGCCAGAGCCTTCCTCCTCTCCGGCGCCGCCAGAGCCTTCCTCCTCTCCGGCGCCGCCAGAGCCTTCCTCCTCTCCGGCGCCGCCGGAGTCTCCCGCCTGTCCGGCGCTGCCAGAGCTTCCGCCCCTCAGTCCAGAGGCGCCGGAGCCCCTCAGTCCAGAGGCGCCGGAGCCCCTCAGTCCAGAGCTGCCCCTCAGTCCAGTGGGGCCATTTAGTCTGTTTGTTTTTCTATGATTTGGGGATTTCTATGTTTCGGCCTAGTATGGTTCTCAATCAGAGGCAGGTGTCATTAGTTGTCTCTGATTGAGAATCATACTTAGGTAGCCTGGGTTTCACTGTTTGTTTGTGGGTGATTGTCTGTTAGTTGCTTGTGTCAGCACAGTTCTCTTTATAGCTTCACGGTCGTTATTTCGTTTATTGTTTTGTATAGTTTGTATTCGGTGTTCAGTGCTTTTTTTAAAATAAAAAAATCATCATGAACACATACCACGCTGCATTTTGGTCCGCTTCATACGACAGTGTATGTATGTCCCTTAAGGTCCTTGTGTAATGTGATCTTGGACCCCCTAGCTCCAATTGTCCTTTGTATATTATTTATCTATCATTGTGTTCCCACATGTACTTCCTGTATTGATTTGTTAATAAAAAATACATTTTAAAAAGACAAATATAAAATTAAAAGGTGTGTCTTAAGAGTTTTTCCAACCGATTGTCGACAGAACGGACTGGCGTGAATTGTATTGGAAGGTCGGAAGGCCCAGCTACGTTGTTTTATGCACGTTATTGCGGACATGAGCAGAACTTCGGAAGGGGAAAATGAGATTGGGTCCCTAGAGAAAGCAAGTGAAAGATTGGTGTCAGGGATGGAGCGGCAGTATTATGATAATGAGACGTGTCCTTGGAAAACGGAGGAGGAATGGAGGGAAAAAGAGAAGAGGTCTAAGAGAGTGGGGGACGTAGAGGGTGAGTTTGAGTCGGATAAAAATGGTTGGAAAAATGTAGATTTGTCAGAAGAATGGTAGAAAGTGTATGCAGCGGGAGCTGAAGACAGGAGGAGAAATGGAAGTGAATGAGGGCGAAGTATCGGAGGTGGTAAGTGCGGTAAAGTTATCGGAGACCGAGGTATGTACCGAGGATCAGGATGAAGAAGAGTCTGACAGTAGGAGCGAAGTTTATGGAAAAAGTGGACTCTTGCCTTTTGGCTGATCCATTTGTGTTTGTTTGCATTTATTTGTGGCAGAGGAAGTATGCGCTCGAAGTAAAACGAATGAGGGCAAGAAAAGTGAATTGTTTCGTTCTCAAGAAAAGGGCACCAATGAAAGGATAACTGGGGTAGCAGTAGATATAAACATTGACCAGCTGAGGGCAAAGATTCCCGGTGTATATGATGCTCGTTGTTTGATGCGACGGAGACAGGGTGGCAAGAGTGGGGAAACAGAAGTCATTGTCTGTTCTTTTGAGTTTTGAAGTTGAGTCTTTGCCTGATAAAGTGAAGTTAGGATATGTGTTATCCTGTACGAGCGCATGTGCCGAATACATTAAGATGTTACAGGTGTCAAGCTTATGGGCATGTGGCAGAAGTGTGCAGCAGGGAGGGTTCAATGTGTGAGAAATGTGCAGAAGGGCATGAGACAAAGGAATGTGTAGTATTTGGGAAAGTAGTGGAATGTGTTAATTGTAGGGGTGCCCTTGGAGCTGGGGATCAGAAATGTCCTGTGCGAGAGAGGCAGGTTTCCAGGGTTAGAGTAGAGCAGAAGTTGTCATGCTGAGGCAGTGAAGAAAGTAGAGGAAGATGGGTTAAGGGGGAGGTGTGGTGAGAGTAGTAGAGATATACCAGTACAGAGGGATAGGCCAAAAAGTGAAATAAGTTTCAGTAAGATTGGATTTTTAGCTTTTATATCAATGGTTATTAATTGTACTGCAGGGATGGATTGGAAATCTCATAAAGTTGGGGTTGTGGTGACAGCTGCAGAGAGGTATTTGGGTGTACGAGACTTGACAGCAGAAGAGTTACAGGATGTGTTAAGTGGTGATGTTCCATCCTTTCAGGGTGATGGCATGAGGTAGGAATACATACATTTAATTAGTGGAGTAGGGGGGTGTTTATTTTATATAATTTTGAAATGAGTGAGTATACTGCTAGATGGTAGGGTATTTATTTATACATTTTTATTTTTAAGTAAAGTATAAGGGAGTTGTACTCCAGTCTAGTAGGTGGTGGTAATGCAACTAATTGGATGCTAACTGCCGTTAAAAGACACACTTCTTCTTCTATGAGGTTTAAGTGTTTGGACCGAAGCCTCAGTCTTCTGGATACCTCCAATCGTCCACATGGTTGGCTGCCACCGGAAACTTTGGGGAGATTGCCCATTATTTGTATTTTTTTCCCATGAACCCAGAAAACTGAGGCAGTGGGAGAATCTATTCAAGTAAGAACATATATGATCAAAAATGTATTATTAGCTAACTTAGCTTGCTACAGAAATGTAATGTGCAGACGAACTCAAATGAGCTGCTAAGGTAACGTTCACTGCCTTTACATCAGTGGAGGTTGCTGAGGCGAGGACGACTCATAATGATGGCTGGAACGAATCAAATAGAATATCCAGTAACCGAAAGGTTGCTTGATCGAATCCCCGAGCTGACAAGGTAAAAATCTGTCGTTCTGTCCCTGAACAAGGCAGTTAACCCAAGGCCGTCATTGTAAATAAGAATTTGTTCTTAACTGACTTGCCTAGTGATAGGAATTTTTTGGATTGATAGGAATAATGACTAAACAATATCTACATTTTAAATAGAACTATAACTAATTCAACTCTACTCTGTTTTATTATATCTGATTAACAATATTAATTCATAAGGAAGGGATTGTGGAGCATGAAACAGGGGGTAATAAAATAAATACCATTCCAGCCAGGTTAGAGGGGACTGGAATTGTGGGTTTTTAAGTAAGCAGAAAAGGTTGTTAACCTATGGTTGAACAGACTCAACTTAGCTCTGGGATGCTTAGATAAGGCAGAGTGTGTTTTCTCAGGTTTTCCATTACCTGGAACTGTCTGCTGAATGGTGATGGATGAAAACTTCAGAAGTTTATCTTGATTTAACTGTGTGTCTGGACTAAGAGAGCACAGGGGTTGGAATGAACTTTTCAACTTTTTGGGTCCTGGTTGATAGGAGGACAAACGTTTTATAACCTATGACGTCATATTTTGTATATAAACTGTTGTTCGTGGTTACATGGGAGCGCGCTCCGAGAGTAAATACTATTATCTAATTTTGATAAGACTGGTCTCTGTCTATTTTATGCAAATAGGAATCTTACACATTTTTATAAAATAGACAGTGATTTAATTAATGTATAATTAATAGGAATTATGAAATTCCAGTGACACTTAGTTAAAAAAAGGTTAAACAATTTTTAAAAAGTGAACCCATCATGCAGCTGATAATGGCATGCAACGCCAATGCAGCCATATGCCTACAGCAGTGGATCCCAACTCCAGTCCTTGAGTACCCCCAACAGCACCCCTGATTCAACTCATTGAGGGCCTGATAATTAGTTGACAAGAGGAATCAGGTCTGTTTGTCTGGGGCTAGAATAAAACTCTACCCCTTGACATTGTGCATCTGAATTAGATAATAGCTTAACCCACACAATGTTTGTATTGTTCAGCTATATGTTATCAATTTAAAAACTATACCAGTAGGCAATGTATGAGGCTGATCATTATACTAGATTTTCTACATGCCTTGTGCTGACAAGATTGTTTAGTTCATGTCCAACCCTTGCAATCGAGATGGTGAAATGTCTGGAAGCAGATGGGATCCTTAGCTTAAAACATACAACTACTACCAAGTTCAATGCCAGATACTTTTCTCCCAGAGTGTCTGAGTGGCACTTGGAGGCACCACCGTGATATTGAAGATAGTTTTTTAAAGACTACCACAACTACATTGTCTACACTAAATGTGTTTCAATTGTAAAGGAATGACACGTTTCAAGTTAATGTCACATGCACAGTAAAATGCCTTTAATGCAAACTCAAAAACCAACAATGCAATAATCAAATGTATTTCTAGAAAAAAGCACACAAGAAATATGAAATACACAATAAAGTAAACAAACATACTATATACAGGAAATATTTAAAAAGTTTGTTCCAATACCATATTTACATGTGCAGGGATACTGGGGTGATGGAGGTAGATATGTTTAGGGGTAAGGTGATTAGGCAACAGGATATAAGATAAACAGAGTAACAGCAGCATATTATGTGCGAGTGAGAAAATGGAGTGTTTGTTTTGGAGTGACCGTGTGTAGGGCCCTGTGAGTGTGCATAGACGGTGTAAAACACTGAAATAAAAGGTCAATAAAGATGCAAGGTAAACTTGGTCCATGTAGCAATTTTGTTCGTTAATTTTTAGTCGTATTGCTTGGGGATAGAAGCTGTTCAAGCTCTTGCTGTGCTGCAGAAGAGAAAATCTATGGCATGGGTGGTTGGGGTCTTTCACCTGATATGGAGGTCCAGGATGGCAGGGAGCTCGGCCTCAGTATGTACTGGAATGTACTGGGCTGCCCGCACAACCCTCTGTAGCGCCATGCGATCGAGGGCGATGCTATTGCTATACCAAGCAGTGATGCAGCCAGTCTATATGCTCTCAAAGGTACAGTTGTAGAACCTTTTCAGGATTTGAGAGCCCATGCCAAACTTTTTCTGCTACTCTGTTTATTATACAAACATAGTCACTTTACCTCTACCTACATGTACATATTACCTCGACTAACGTTATTTTATTGTTGCACCTTAATTTTTTAATTAATTATTTTCTTCAGTTTATTTCAGTAAATACTTTAACACTTATTTTTCTTAACTGCATTGTTGGTTAAGGGCTTGTAAGTAAGCATTTCACTGTAAGGTCTATCTATACCTGTTGTATTTGGCGCATGTGAATTATATATATTTTTGATTTAGTGACGCCAAATTAATATCACCTGTCTGCCCGGTGAATGAAGAATCCATCGAGTTGGATAGCCATGGGGTGCATCTTGTTTGAGAACCACATTTCTGAAAAGCAAGGAACATGGCAATAGTTGGGCCATAAGAAATACTTTTTATTCAATGTGGCTAGGCAAAGCAAAGATGACAAAATACTTGTCTTTACACTTGGACAACAATATGGCTTAAAGTACAGTATGTTTACAATATCAACAAGTCTTTTAAACGTTCCAAATACATTATATTCATACAGTTTAAGGGGGCACTTTTGTCATGACAAGGTGCTCTACTCAATTGACACAACAGAATCATTCAAATTGTCCAAAGCACAGCATATGACAACCATGTCATATAACTGAGGGGAGTCTTCTTTCATGTCTGGAAAAAGATGAAGAAGTAGTAGAAACTGATGCTGCTGCAGCATTACTCATCTTCACAGGGGGAATCCAGTCAACATGGGTGTCTTGATATAGGTCAGCTGGTGAACCTACTGTACATAAACAAATGAGAAGTACACCTGACGTTAGAATATCAAATCTTCAGGTCACCTATACCACCGGGGCTCTTAAGTGTTTGGTTGTGTTTAATTCATTCAGGTGTTTTAGTGTTATATAAAGATGACATCTATTGTTGGGCTAGAGCAACCATTACCATTGGTTGGTCCAGCATATTCCATTGAGGCCTTTGTCCTATGCGGTAATGTCCATACATTTTCCCTCATGTTATGAATAAAGTTATAAAATGATCATTGAGTTATCATATAAATGTTTTTTTGAACAATACATTTCCTTCAGACTATATGGACATCATATTGTACAATTTGTGTCTACCCTTTTCATGGTCATGGCAAGAAGGGAACCTTTTGTAAAATGAACGTAATATTTTACATTTCATAGCAGATACTGAGAATATACGCAGCGGGTTAGAAGAATTAGGATAAGGTCGTGAAACAAGTTAAGGTTAGCTAAAAAGCGAAATAAAACTTTTTACGTCAATTTGCGAAAAACTGGATCCCTTTTAGCCAAGACCGCTTTTCAGCCTAGCCTAGCCTTTTCAGAGGTAAAGACCGTTTCAAGTTGGATATTCAACGGATATTCGCGCTTCCAAACCTCAAAAGCTTTCAAACCACTTGAGCCACAGACTCCAAATAACTGTCATGATGTTGGAAAAATTGTGCACAACATTGCACAGGTCTTATTTTCACAATTAGGACATTCATTTGCTTTCCAAAGCTAATAAACGTGGAAATGTGAGCAGCATTTTGTATTCCAAGTTGAATTAGTTAGTACAATGTTTTTTTACATTCACATTTCAATAGCTACCTACTGACCTGGTGACTTCAAACAAGGTTCAGAATGTCCACTGACTTACCCTTCTTTATTGCACAGCCTTTAGTTTGTGCATTTTCATCTCACATGCTTTTACATTAATTTTTCAAAAATTTGAATTTCAATAGCTCCTTGGTCATGTGACCTAGTGACTTCAAACAAGGTTCGGAATGTCCACTGACTAACCTTCTATATTGCACAGCCTTTAGTTTGCCCATTTTCATCTCACATGGTTTTACATAAATTTTTCAAAATGTTGAATTTTAAGAGCTCTTTGGTCATGTGACCTAGTGACTTCAAACAAGGTTCAGAATGTCCACTCCGTGGGCCTACACATTGCACACCCTTTGGCCATTTATCTCACATGGTTTTACATGCATTTTTCAAAATGTAAAATTTTAATAGCTCCTTGGTCATGTGACCTAATGTCCAATGACTGCCCTTCTATATTGCACTCTCTTGTTTGTGTACTGTAAAATCACGCAGTGTAACGTACATTTTTCATAGTTTCACATTTGCAATAGCTCCTTGGTCATGTCAATTACACACCTAAGAAGCATGCAGTGGATGTACACCCATGTTGCATAATTTCTAGTCATGTATCTTCTATATTGTTGTACATTAATATTAGTTTGACAATTAGGGGGTTCAGTCCAGTGTTGTGTTTACCCTTTTCTTTAATATGTATCTACAATAATTGGTAGTTCTAAGTACCTATTTTCCCTGTTTTTTTATTTGTCCACAGTATTTATTTGTCCTAAGTGTCAGACACTTAGTTGAAGTTAAGTATGAAACATTTCATAGTGTTAACTTTCTCTTTATCCCTAGTTGATGTACATTTCAGAGCCTCTTCAGTGTGGATGGGGTATAGCATACATCTTTAACAACAAAGACAGCACTTCCAGTTTGTGTTCTTTACTCTGTTGAACTCGTTTGTCTTCATTCCTAGGCACAGCACATGGAACCACCGTTGGCATGCAAAACATTCAATCAAAACAAAACGTAACACGTTATAAATAATATCAAACATCAATGCAGTATGACGAATGACGAATTAGTCATCCATTGTGTTATATCATAAATGGTCTTACATGCCGTTACTCTTGTCAAGATTAGAAACATGTTAAATAAAGTTACTAACCCAGTCAGTCTTTGGGCCACATCCAGGTTCTTTATCAGTGGCACACATGAAGCAGTTGTTGGCTTTGTTGAACTCTGAAATCATAGGCATGAACTGAACATATGTCTGTCCCACACAACTACATAAAAATAAAGAATTTACATTTACTTTGAATTAAACGTCCTTACATACCAGACATTTTTTGTCTATTTTTTGTCTATCCTCAGCCATGTGTTTTTGAAGGTTCCATATCAATTTGGAAGGGGATGGCCATCTACACCAAAAAATAAATGACGGTTTTTGACCTAATTGTCACATAACAGCTAACATTTCATTATTGAAAATATAACTATCAAACCTGCATTACAAAGACCCCACAGCTGAAGGTGTCCTGCTGCATGTTGTGAGTTATTTCCCCTCCTTTCCACTTTATGTCCACCCAGTCTTCTTTTCCATGGCAGGATCTTCTCATTTTGAAGTATTCTCTTTTTATGTAAAAATAATGGAATTATGATTAGTTATAGGCAAATGGATACACAAGCCAACTTTGTATGCTGTTTTCCTTATAACTATAATCTAGTAGTAATTTATTAGTATAGGTAATTTCCTTTATTCCCCATTCTACACAGCCTAAATTATAGGCACTGAACCATTTACAGGACAATAATAAAAGTAGCATATAGGATCCAACTAACTACCAAGGCTGTTGAGTCTGCCGATAAGAATACAGTGATTGACAGAGTCGAAAGGCTTGGCCAGGTCGATGAATACGGCTGCACAGTATTGTCTTTTGTCGATGGTGATTATGATATTGTTTAGGACCTTGAGCGTGGCTGAGGTGCACCCATGACCAGCTCGGAAAACAGATTGCATAGCGGAGAAGGTACGGTGGGATTCGAAATGGTCGGTGATCTGTTTGTTAACTTGGCTTTCGAAGACCTTAGAAAGGCAGGGTAGGATAGATATAGGTCTGAAACAGTTTGGTTCTAGAGTGTCTCACCCCTGAAGAGGGGGATGACCGTGGCAGCTTTCCAATCTTTGGGGATCTCAGACGATAATAAAGAGAGGTTGAACAGGCTAGTAATAGGGGTTGCAACAATTGAGGCAGATCATTTTAGAAAGAGAGGGTCCAGATTGTCTAGCCCAGCAGATTTTTAGGGGTCCAGATTTTGCAGCTCTTTCAGAACATCAGCTATCTGGACTTGGGTGAAGGAGAAATGGGGAGGCTTGGGCAAGTTGCTGTGGGGGGTGCAGAGCTGTTGACCGGGTAGGGGTAGCCAGGTGGAAAGCAAGGCCAGCTGTAGAAAAATGCTTATTGAAATTCTCGATAATCGTTGATTTATCGGTGGTGACAGTGTTTCCTAGCTGAGGTGCAGTGGGCAGCTGGGAGCAGGTGCTCTTATTCTCCATGGACTTTACAGTGTCCCAGAACTTTTTGGTGTTTGTGCAAATATCTGTTTGAAAAAGCTAGCCTTTGCTTTCCTAACTGCCCGTGTATATTGGTTCCTAACTTCCCTGAAAAGTTGCATATCGCGGGGACTATTCGATGCTAATGCAGAACGCAACAGGATGTTTTTGTGATGGTCAAGGGCAGTTGGGTCTGGAGTGAACCAAGGGCTATATCTGTTCCTGGTTCTACATTTTTTGAAATATGGGCATGCTTATTTAAGATGGAGAGGAAAGCACTTTTAAAGAATAACCAGGCATCCTTTACTGACGGAATGAGGTCAATATCTTTCCAGGATACCCGGGCCAGGTCGATTAGAAAGGCCTGCTCGCTGAAGTGTTTTAGGGAGCGTTTGTCTGTTATGAAGGGTGGTCGTTTGACCGCGGACCTACTACGGACACAGGCAATGAGGCAGTGATCGCTGAGATCCTGGTTGAAGACAGCAGAGGTGTTTTTAGAGGACAGGTTGGTCAGGATGATATCTATGAGGGTGCCCGAGTTTACAGATTTGGGGTTGTACCTGGTAGGTTCCATGATAATTTGGGTGAGATTGAGGGCATCTAGCTTAGATTGTAGGACGGCCCGGGGTGTTAAGCATATCCCAGTTAACAATATCCCAGTTAACAGTACAAACTCTGAAGATAAATGGGGGGCAATTAATTCACATATGGTGTCCAGGGCGCAGCTGGGGGCTGAGGGGGGTCTGTAACAAGCAGCAACAGTGAGAGACTTATTTCTGGAAAGGTGGATTTTTAAAAGTAGAAGCTCAAACTGTTAGGGCACAGACCTGGATAGCATGACAGAACTCTGCAGGCTGTATCTGCAGTAGATTGCAACTCCACCCCCTTTGACAGATCTGTCTTGGCGGAAAATGTATACACATACATAGAGGCATTTTTCGACTATGATTTTACCACTCAGAATCCAGAATGGATATGACAATGAGGCCAGCACAAGATGGAATACACCCTTACAACAATCTACTTTTTGATCTTCTTGACTTCTTATCTGGTAAACTGCTACTGTGTGTCAAGAAAAGAGCCCCAATTAGGGGTTACTGTACTCCAGTAAAAAAAGCTGATTTAGATTAAAAACTATTGCCCTGTGTCTCCGTTCATATAGGCATGAGAGACTAGTCAGTGGTAGAATTGAGTTGGCACTTTATTGGCCCAAACACCCATAGACCCACAAGGTTGAGGTTACTCATGGACAGTAATACATTTTTGCATTGACGGGCCTAGTCTTCTAACTGTCCAAGAATAGGATCCAAAGTGTTAGGAAATATTTGTTCCCATAAATACAAAGGAGGATGTCTCTCCTCATACCTCTGGCACTTTAGTCAGACTGCCTGACTGTGCACCACAGAGCCAAACAGGAGAGAATACATACAGGTCAACGGTGCCAATTGAAAGTCAAGGGGTGTGTCTCTGCCTTTTGGATTACTCTCTCTTTACAGAGAACCCCTGTGGTTCAAGTCTGCTCTGCACATGTCTGAAAGTGACAGAGCCAGCAGCCAAGAGAGTTTTTCAAAGTATGTCATAAAAAAGTATTACACTTAGATCCAGTACAATGGAATAACTAAGATCTGAATTTGAATGCAGCGTGTTCCGATTCCTCCTTCTCCTTCTGTCCATCAGGGTCAACCAAAAACCACAACCCTCATACCTCTTCAAAAAAAGTACCTAAATAAATTTTGGAAAAAGGATTCTACACACAAAAGACATAGGAATTTATTTTCCCAGTTAGATAAATGGTAGGCTATGCATCAAATAACTATTTTTATCAGAAAAACTAACCCTCAAATGCAATATTGCATTTTGTAAGTTGTCTGCAGGTGGCTTGTTGTGAATACACTCAAATATCAAGTCATTATCAGGTTATGTAAAATGCGTTCTAATACTTCTAATACTAATACTTCTTAATGTACAGTATATGAAAGTGATGCTATGAAAATGATTATTTCATGTTATCAAGCTCACTGTGACTGACAAATCACTGCCTATTACTGTGATTAAAAAGAGGCCTACCTGTGCGCCTTCCTTTAAGCACCTCTGTTCGAACACCTGTCCTGTCCTTGATCCATACCACATACAGTGGGGCAAAAAAGTATTTAGTCAGCCACCAATTGTGCAAGTTCTCCCATTCCTCCATGCAGATCTCCTCTAGAGCAGTGATGTTTTGGGGCTGTTGCTGGGCAACACGGACTTTCAACTCCCTCCAAAGATTTTCTATGGGGTTGAGATCTGGAGACTGGCTAGGCCACTCCAGGACCTTGAAATGCTTCTTACGATGCCACTCCTTCATTGCCCGGGCGGTGTGTTTGGGATCATTGTCATGCTGAAAGACCCAGCCACGTTTTATCTTCAATGCCCTTGCTGATGGAAGGAGGTTTTCACTCAAAATCTCACGATACGTGGCCTCATTCATTCTTTCCTTTACACCGATCAGTCGTCCTGGTCCCTTTGCAGAAAAACAGCCCCAAAGCATGATGTTTCCACCCCCATGCTTCACAGTAGGTATGGTGTTCTTTGGATGCAACTCGGCATTCTTTGTCCTCCAAACACGACGAGTTGAGTTTTTACCAAAAAGTTATATTTTGGTTTCATCTGACCATATGACATTCTCCCAATCTTCTTCTGGATCATCCAAATGCTCTCTAGCAAACTTCAGACAGGCCTGGACATGTACTGGCTTAAACAGGGGGACACGTCTGGCACTGCAGGATTTGAGTCCCTGGCGGCGTAGTGTGTTACTGATGCTAGGCTTTGTTACTTTGGTCCCAGCTCTCTGCAGGTCATTCACTAGTCCCCCCGTGTGGTTCTGGGATTTTTGCTCACCGTTCTTGTGATCATTTTGACCCCACGGGGTGAGATCTTGCGTGGAGCCCCAGATCGAGGGAGATTATCAGTGGTCTTGTATGTCTTCCATTTCCTAATAATTGCTTCCACAGTTGATTTCTTCAAACCAAGCTGCTTACTTATTGCAGATTCAGTCTTCCCAGCCTGGTGCAGGTCTACAATTTTGTTTCTGGTGTCCTTTGACAGCTCTTTGGTCTTGGCCAAAGTGGAGTTTGGAGTGTGACTGTTTGAGGTTGTGGACAGGTGTCTTTTATACTGATAACAAGTTCAAACAGGTGCCATTAATACAGGTAACGAGTGGAGGACAGAGGAGCCTCTTAAAGAAGAAGTTACAGGTCTGTGAGAGCCAGAAATCTTGCTTGTTTGTAGGTGACCAAATACTTATTTTCCACCATAATTTTCAAATAAATTCATTAAAAATCCTACAATGTGATTTTCTGGATTTTTTTCTCTCTAATTTTGTCTGTCATAGTTGAAGTGTACCTATGATGAAAATTACAGGCCTCTCTCATCTTTTTAAGTGGGAGAACTTGCACAATTGGTGGCTGACTAAATACTTTTTTGCCCCACTGTACAGCCATTTGCGGATCTTTTCAGTGTCCATGTGAAAGATAGTTATTGCGAGGCTGGTACATTTTTTACAATAATTATTATTATTATTTTTTTACACCCATGTGAAATGAAGGCCTACAGATTTAAGTCTGACCCCAGCTCAGGGGTTCAAATCTTGCAACCGCACAGTTAACTAGTCCAACGCTCTAACCATTGCACTCCACGAGTAGCCTGCCTGTTACGCGAATGTAGTAGAAGCCAAGGTAAATAGCTAGCTAGCATTAAACGTATCTTATAAAAAACAATCAATCATAATCCCTAGTTATAACTACTGATCCAGTTTAGCAGGCAATATTAACCAGGTGAAATTGTGTAATTTCTCTTGCGTTCATTGCACGCAGAGTCAGGGTATATGCAACAGTTTGGGCTGCCTGGCTCATTGCAAACTAATTTGCCAGAATTTTACGTAATTGTGACGTACATTGAAGGTTGTGCAATGTAACAAGAATATTTTGACTTAGGGATGCCACCCATTAGATAAAATACAGAACGGTTCCGTATTTCATTGAAATAATAAACGTTTTGTTTTCGAAATGATAGTTTCCGGATTCGATCATATTAATGACGAAAGGCTTGTATTTGTGTGAGTTATTATGTTATAATTAAGTCTGATTTGATAGAGCAGTCTGACTGAGCAGCAGCAGGCCCGGAATCATTCATTCAAACAGCACTTTTGTGTGTTTTGCCAGCAGCTCTTCGCAAGCACAGCGCTGTTTATGACTTCAAGCCTAATGTGAAATGGCTAGCAAGTTAGCTGGGTGTGTGCAAATATTGTTTCAAACGTCCCTCGCTTTTAGATTTGGAGTAGTTATTCCCCTTGCAGATGGGTAACGATGCTTCGAGTGTGGCTGTTGTCTATGTGTTCCTGGTTCGAGCCCAGGTAGGGGCAAGGAGGGGGACGGAAGCTATACTGTTACACTGGCAATACTATAGTGCCTATAAGAACATCCAATAGTCAAAGGTATATGAAATACAAATGGTATAGAGAGAAATAGTCCTATAAATACTATATTAACTACAACCTAAAACCTCTTACCTTGGAATATTGAAGTCTCATGTTAAAAGGAACCTCCAACTTTCATATGTTCTCATGTTTTGAGCAAGGAACTTAAACGTTAGCTTTTTTACATGGCACACATTTTTACATGGCACATATTACTTTCTTCTCCAACACTTTGTTTTTGCATTATTTAAAACAAATTGAACATGTTTCATTATTTATTTGAGGCTAAATTGATTTTATTGATGTTTTATATTAAGTTAAAATAAGTGTTAATTCAGTATTGTTGTAATTGTCATTATTACAAATTTAAAAAGAAAAGAAAAAAACTGGCCGATTAATCGGTATCAGCTTTTTTTGGTCCTCCAATAATCGGTATCGGCCTTGAAAAATCATAATCGGTAGACCTCTAGAAAGTACACAAACAATATAGAAGGTTAGTCAGCGGACATGACCAAGGAGTTATTGAAATGTTACATTTTGAAAAATGAATGTAAAATCATGTGAGATGAAAATGGACAAACTAAAGGGTGTGCAATATAGAAGGGTAGTAAGTGGACATTCTGAACCTTGTTTGAAGTCACCAGGTCACATGACCAAGGAGCTATTGAAATTCTACATTTTGAAAAATGCATGTAAAACCATGTGAGATGAAAATGGACAAACTAAAGGGTGTGCAATGTCTATGCCATCGGGTTAGCTACAACCAGTTTTGAAAGTGTTTGGAGTAATGGTTAAAGAGCTATTGAAATGTTACATTTTTGATTTGTCACTATGTTGACGGTCCGTAACTGCTGTTGGTGGACGTAAGGAAAACTACAGGCGAATATCCAACTTGATACTCTTTACCTCGGTCTAGATTACATGGTTGCTTTCAAGACAAGGTCGTTCTAATTGATCTGTTGTCAGTAGAGTAGGCCTAGACTACCATCGTATTAAAAAAATATTCTGTTAATGTCTCCAGTGATATGAAGTGTAGTAGAATTGCATTTAAAGTTATCAACGGCCACATTTTTTCCCGTGCAAAGGAAAGAAACGTCTCTGATATAGCCTATTAACATATGCCAGCCTATTAACATATGCCACTACGCGCTTATTAACAGCCTAAATGATCACTATCCAATCTACTCATCACATTAGGAATAGTAGGTTCACATTAGCCCGCAAATGCGACGATAGAGGCATGCAATACTTTGTTATAAGGGGCATTTTTATGGTGAAAAAAAATGGATTTCCAAAACTTGAAACTAAAAGCTAGACTACAAGCTATCGAGCCAACTAAATCTGCTTAGTGTTGTTAACGCCTGGTTAGCATAACAGCGAAACTAAAATCAAAATCGATAAGACTTGACCTACCAATGATGAAATGATCGTAGCAAACCCTGTATTGACAGCTGTCTGGGTTGAGGTCTTGACGGGCAAAAATGTTTCTTCGCTTCTCTGAGTTCTTGAGTCTTATCTCATTGGTATTGCCAATGGTGTTTCATGATTGCGGGGAATCTGTAAACATCTTTTCCCCCCTTTGTGTTTCCGGCCTCGTTTGAGCAGCCATATACTCCACAGAAAATGACCGTGGTGATGAATCAACTAGTTCTAGTAACTTTTATCATTCAGTTTGGGGTAGCCCCTCGGCTGTTGTCAGAATAATTCATGCAGTAGTCTTCCAACATAGCCGCCAGGAGGCGTTCTACGTCAACTGAAAGCTCTCCAGGGTTGCCAGGTCCAACAAAAATCTCTAGCCCGATGACATGTGAAAACCCACTCACAAGGCCTTTTTGCAGCAAGAGGGGAGTTACCACATTTATCCAATAAACCCTTTTCCCATAACGTTTTCAAGCGAAATAAGAAGGAATATCGACATTATTTTTAACAACGTAGCCTAAGAAGCAAAATTAGGTTTTTCCATCAAAATAATAATTAAAGCGAATTTAAGGATATGTTGCAAGAGAAAAGACAAACCGCCCTTATTAAACTCTAAAGATCATTTTCCATCAATGGATGTCAGTCAACTTGTTTTGACTGCTATGATTAGGCAACAAGGCCCGAGGTGTGGTATATGGCCAATATCCCATGGCTAAGGGCTGTTCTTAGGACATAGGACATATACCACAGGCCATATACTACAAAGAACAGCCCTTAGCCATGGTATATTGGCCATATACCAGAAACCCCCGAGGATCCTTATTGTTATTATAAACTGGTTACCAGCATAATTAGAACAGTAAAAAGTAAGTTGTCATTCCCGTGGTACGCCTCTGATATACCATGACTTTCAACCAATCAGCATTCAGGGCTCAAAACACCCAGTTAATAATTGTAAATCAATCCTGTTTGCGCATGTGCATAACTATCGATAAATCCGACAGGAGAGTTTGAGCGAAGAAAGTTAGACAGGATCTCGAAATCTCTGTGCAAGAAGCACTTGGATGAACTTAAACAAACTAATGTTAGACTATATTTTGGCAATTGTGCCATTATTATGTGCCAGAGGTTAAGACTACAAACCGTTATAAATGGCCTATATGTGAGATTTATTTATTTTATTAGGCATAGGCTACTGACTAAAATCGGGGTTTATAATTGCAATTACATTTTGTCATGGTTTGCTGAGCTAGATGCAGGTAGGCTATAGCCCCTGATAGGCCAACATCTAATTTCAGGTAAAAGTCCACAATGAAACTGACATTACATGTGGAGAATGATACATTTGCGATAGAGCTGTGACCAAGACCACAATTGACAGCTTCCAATTTAATTAACTAAACATGGCCATTAGTAATGGCAAAATCACACAAGGCTACAACAACAAACGGAGTTATAGGCTGTTAATTACATCTGTTTGTCAGCTCCAGGTAGACTACATAATTGGCACAAAATGATTTGCAATGACTCCAGTGATATAATCATTTCAATATTTATGTATTGTATCAAATGGTAGGTTACAGTAGTAGCCTGCAATGGCTTATAAAGTAATAGCCTACTTGATGGCCAATATATGCAAATGTAACCTATGATTATCCACTTTCAATGTGGACTTTTGACCATAACACCAGCACACAAGGAAGTAACTTCCATTCCAAATTTCCACTCACGCAGTGCTCCAGACCCTAGAACTGTGCATGAGTAAAAACCTTCACTAGATAGTGTTAAGTCTACATTATAATTAAGTTTACTTTAAACCACCTCTGAGAGAAACGCCTAAAGTAGTTTTCCAATGCTTTGTTCCCGTTCCCTCAGTTCTAGTGCTCTAATATGTTTTATGGAAACAGGGTGTCTCCATAATGACCAATCTAAATAGCCTACCTACACCTTGTAAAAAGTTGTCACTACGTGCATTGTCTCAGCTGAAGCACTCACTCAAGCAGTGCTCTCAACACGCACACACACAAATCTTGCTGCTGTGATTGCACACTGTGGTATTTCACCCAATAGATATGGGAGTTTATCAAAATTGGATTTGTTTTCGAATTCTTTGTTGGTCTGTGTAATCTAATATGGTCATACATTTGGCAGGAGGTTAGGAAGTGCAGCTCAGTTTCCACCTCTTTTTGTGGGCAGTGTGCACATAGCCTGTCTTCTCTTGAGAGCCAGGTCTGTCTACAACGACCTTTCTCAATAGCAAGGCTATGCTCACTGAGTCTGTACATAGTCAAAGCTTTCCTTAATTTTGGGTCAGTCACAGTGGTCAGGTATTCTGCCATTGTGTACTCTCTGTTTAGGGCCAAATAACATTCTAGTTTGCTCTGTTTTTTTTGTTAATTCTTTCCAATGTGTCAAGTAATTCTCTTTTTGTTTTCTCATGATTTGGTTGGGTCAAATTGTGTTGCTGTCTTGGGAATCTGTGGGGTCTGTTTGTGAACAGAGCCCCAGGACCAGCTTGCTTAGGGGACTCTTCTCCAGGTTCATCACTCTGTTGGTAATTGCTTTGTTATGGAAGATTTGAGAATCGCTTCCTTTTTGATGGTTGTAGAATTTAACGGTTCTTTTCTGGATTTTGATCATTAGCGGGCATCGACCTAATTCTGCTCTGCATGCATTATTTGGTGTTTTACAATGTACACTGATGATATTTTTGCAGAATTCTGCATGCAGAGTCTCTATTTGGTGTTTGTCCCATTTTATGAATTCTTGGTTGGCGAGCAGATCCCAGACCTCACAACCATAAAGGGCAATGGGTTCTATAACTGATTCAAGTATTTTTTACCCAGATCCTAATTGGTATCGTTCACAGCTTTGTGGAGTTACCTGTGGTGCTGATGTTTAGGCTGAGGTATTTATCATTTTTTTGTGTGCTCTAGGGCAACAGTGTCTAGATGGAAATTGTATTTGTGGTTCTGGCAGCTGGACCTTTTTTGAAACACCATTATTTTTGTCTTACTGAGATTTACTGTCAGGGCCCAGGTTTGACAGAATATGTGTAGAAGATCTAGGTGCTGCTGTAGGCCCTCCTTGGTTGAGGACAGAAGCAGCAGATTATCAACAAAAAGTAGACATTTGACTTCAGATTCCAGTAGGATGAGGCTGGGTGCTGCAGACTGGAGGACAGAGGAGCCTCTTAAAGAAGAAGTTACAGGTCTGTGAGAGCCAGAAATCTTACTTGTTTGTAGGTGACCAAATACTTATTTTCCACCATAATTTGCAAATAAATTCATTAAAAATCCTACAATGTGATTTTCTGGAGAAAAAAAATCTAATTTTGTCTGTCATAGTTGAAGTGTACCTATGATGAAAATTACAGGCCTCTCTCATCTTTTTAAGTGGGAGAACTTGCACAATTGGTGGCTGACTAAATACTTTTTTGCCCCACTGCATAAGTGAGATAATCTGTCTGTAAACAATTGTTGGAAAAATTACTTGTGTCATGCACAAAGTAGATGTCCTAACCGACTTGCCAAAACTATAGTTTGTTAACAAGACATTTGTGGAGTGGTTGAGAAACGGGTTTTAATGTCTCCATCCTAAGTGTATGTAAAATTCCGACTTCAACTGTATATTTAAAACCAAATACTTTGACTTTTACTCAAGTATTTTACTGGGTGACTTTCACGTTTACTTGAGTCATTTTCTATTATGGTATCTTTACTTTTACTCAAGTATGACAATTGGGTACTTTTTCCACCACAGCCCCGGAGTCTCTTCCTTGTTTTACACCTGATAGTTTGGTGGATGGGACTACCAGCTCTTTGTAACCTAAAGGGCAACCAATGGGTCTGTCTCCTCTATCTCCAATCCAAAGTTAAATCTAGAATTGGCTTCCTATTTCGCAACAAAGCATCCTTCACTCATGCTGCCAAACATACCCTTGTAAAACTGACCATTCTACCAATCCTCGACTTCAGCGATGTCATTTACAAAATAGACTCCAATACCCTACTCAACAAATTGGATGCAGTCTATCACAGTGCAATCCGTTTTGTCACCAAAGCCCCATATACTACCCACCATTGCGACCTGTACGCTCTCGTTGGATGGCCCTCGCTTCATTCTCGTCGCCAAACCCACTGGCTCCATGTCATCTGCAAGACCCTGCTAGGTAAAGTCCCCCCTTATCTCAGCTTGCTGGTCACCATAGCATCACCCACCTGTAGCACGCGCTCCAGCAGGTATATCTCTCTGCGTCACCCCCAAAACCAATTCTTTCTTTGGCCGCCTCTCCTTCCAGTTCTCTGCTGCCAATGACTGAAACGAACTACAAAAATCTCTGAAACTGGAAAACACTTATCTCCCTCACTATCTTTAAGCACCAGCTGTCAGAGCAGCTCACAGATTACTGCACCAGGACATAGCCCACCTATAATTTAGCCCAAACAACTACCTCTTTCCCTACTGTATTTATTTTATTTATTTATTTATTGTGCACCCCATTATTTTTATTTCTACTTTGCACATTCTTCCACTGCAAATCTACCATTCCAGTGTTTTACTTGCTATATTGTATTTACTTTGCCACCATGGCCTTCTACTGTATTATTGACTGTATGTTTGTTTTACTCCATGTGTAACTCTGTCGTTGTATGTGTCGAACTGCTTTTCTTTATCTTGGCCAGGTCGCAATTGTAAATGAGAACTTGTTCTCAACATGACTACCTGGTTAAATAAAGGTTAAATAAATAAATATAAATAAATACCATGTTTCTTGTAGGATGACAATGTCTGTATTTCCAATTTCTTTGATGAAGTCTGGGTTCCTGCTTTTGTAGGCCAAAGGCAGGTGACCTCAGACCGTGTATATTCCAGGATGAGATAGTAAAAGCTTTGTGTTCAGTGTTGTTTTTGTGTGGTTTAGGCCCGGACCATTACAGTAGATGTGAGCAGAGCATGTTAAGCATCTGATACAAACCTCCTAGGTCGTAGGATGGGGGGGGGGGGGGGGGGGGTGCATTAGTGGGGGTTGGGCCTGTTGCTCTGCTCATGGCCTGGGCATATGTGTGGCTGTCATGTTGAGGTCCTTGCTGCAGGGCCGGGGGCATAGGTCTGATCTAGGGTGTGGCCAGGGTTTGTTTGGGGTGGTCTCAGCTGGTTGGGGTGTGGATGATGAAGCTGTGGTCTGGGTATAGGTCTGCGTGGGTTGGCGTGGGTTCTCTCGGTGGAGGTCCTTCGGGTGGGGGTCTCGCTGGTCTGGGCGGGGTGTCTGTTGCTCCTGTGTGAGGTTCCGGGTGTTGCGGTTGAGGGTGATGTCTTTAAGGGTCCTGGCAAAAGTTGGGATTGCTGCCTTGTTTCGGTGGACCTGGTCATAAAGACTGTTCAAGTCCAGGGTGTAATGGTGGGCCAGGTAGACTTTAGGTTTTGAGGAACAGTCCTGAGAAATGCTTGCGTGTGGTGGCAAGGTGAATGTCTTCTCGTGGTAGCATGGTGGCGATAACCACTTGTGTGTTGGGGAAAGTGGAAGAAGCTTTTTTAATCACTCCCTTGAGTGCTGTGGCCACCCGTTACTGCTGGGCCCTCAGGTCATTTGTGCCTTTGTGAATTATAAATGTGGCTGGGGGACCCTAGTCTGTCCTCTGACTTCTCCAAGGCATGCCTAGTGTTTGGGCACCAGGGTTTAGCCACTTTGTGTTTGGGAAAAAGTTTAATCTCTTGAATGTATTTGCTATTTGAATCAATTTCTGGCTTTTGTGTGTCCTCAGTGGATGTTTGAAGAGGTGTGATCAGACTCACTCAGGACAGGGGAGTCGTCACAGAGAGAGCTTTTCCTGCTGTGTTCTCTCTCTGATCCCATAAAAGTCCTGCTGGCACTGCTAGAGGATGCCCTGCACCATTACTGTTCCAGACTTGTACATGTTGACAGAGGTTGTTTACGTTTCCTCAATGTCTAGTATTCTGAGTTTCCACCCTGGGCCAGTACCCGCTCTTGACATAGGGGTAGTGTGCTCTTATAGCACTGTGCCATGCCAGGGGATGGTCTGTGTTAATATAGCACCATGCCAGGGGATGGTCTGTGTTAATATAGCACCATGCCAGGGGATGGTGTGTGTTAATATAGCACCATGCCAGGGGATGGTGTGTGTTAATATAGCACCATGCCAGGGGATGGTCTGTGTTAATATAGCACCATGCCAGGGGATGGTCTGTGTTAATATAGCACCATGCTAGGGGATGGTCTGTGTTAATATAGCACCATGCCAGGGGATGGTCTGTGTTAATATAGCACCATGCCAGGGGATGGTCTGTGTTAATATAGCACCATGCCAGGGGATGGTCTGTGTTAATATAGCACCATGCCAGGGGATGGTCTGTGTTAATATAGCACCATGCCAGGGGATGGTCTGTGTTAATATAGCACCATGCCAGGGGATGGTCTGTGTTAATATAGCACCATGCCAGGGAATGGTCTGTGTTAATATAGTACCATGCCAGGGAATGGTCTGTGTTAATATAGCACCATGCCAGGGGATGGTCTGTGTTAATATAGCACCATGCCAGGGGATGGTCTGTGTTAATATAGCACCATGCCAGGGGATGGTCTGTGTTAATATAGCACCATGCCAGGGGATGGTCTGTGTTAATATAGCACCATGCCAGGGGATGGTGTGTGTTAATATAGCACCATGCCAGGGGATGGTCTGTGTTAATATAGCACCATGCTAGGGGATGGTCTGTGTTAATATAGCACCATGCCAGGGGATGGTCTGTGTTAATATAGCACCATGCCAGGGGATGGTCTGTGTTAATATAGCACCATGCCAGGGGATGGTTTGTGTGGAAAATTAAGTTGCGTTTGTTCCCCTCTTTGTAGCAATCCGCAAATAGTTTCTCAGGATTGTCCTTGAGCTTCTTTTTGTACTTATTCTATGCAGTGTTATTTTTAATATCCAAGGGGTACTGTACTGTGATGACATCTGCACATGGATACAACATGACACAGGGTGCTTTAAAAGCATCTGCATTTGGGTGTGGGAGGTTGGCAGCAGTTTCACATTGTTAGGCTCAAGAGTTCACACATCTCACTTCAGTGCTAATTGAAGTTGTAGCCAGGTCTGTTCTGTACTAGCAGCTTGGTAAGCTTAATATAAAACAAAATTACCTGGAGATTAGGCTTTTACCTTTTGGCTTCAGAAGTAAGTTCAGACTGAACATTACTCACTCAGTGTTGTGTTGGATGGTATTTCCAGGTTTCCGCTGTGTTGGATGGTATTTCCAGGTTTCCGCTGTGTTGGATGGTATTTCCAGGTTTCCGCTGTGTTGGATGGTATTTCCAGGTTTCCGCTGTGTTGGATGGTATTTCCAGGTTTCCGCTGTGTTGGATGGTATTTCCAGGTTTCCGCTGTGTTGGATAGTATTTCCAGGTTTCCGCTGTGTTGGATGGTGTTTCCAGGTTTCCGCTGTGTTGGATGGTATTTCCAGGTTTACGCTGTGTTGGATGGTATTTCCAGGTTTACGCTGTGTTTCTTCTGCAGGTTTTGGTTTGTTCTAAGTTTTTTTTCGTGATAGTAAGAATCCTTTCAGGTAATTTTGTCCAGAAATCAAGGTTTTAAGTATGGAATATTTATCTGAAGGTTTTACTGTAGAGGATAGTTTCCTGTATAAGTCATTGCAATTTTGGGGGGGGGAGTTTATCTACATTTATTCAACTATAATTCAATTTTTTGCCAAAAGGAGCCAATGAGCTCTCACTCACTCAGTAACAGCCTGGTCATTGCCTGATAGTCAGCAGCAGGTCACAGTGAATATATATATATTTTGAAAGAAAAATGTCATGGCGGCAGTGGTACATTTTCAAAAGTAGCCCAAAAACCTGCCTCCCGTGACCAATACATATTCACCCATGACATTGTTTTCAAAGTAACCCAATTTGCAAGAAAACCACAAACATTGCAACACTGAGGCCCTCTATAGATGGGTTAGCGGACGTCGTCATGAAAACGATGTGTGCGCTTCCATGGGGCAGAAGTCAACAAGTTGTTATGATTCTGGATGGCCAAATTGCGTGGAAGAATATCCCATCAGAAAAAAGATTGCAGTCAGAGTATTACTGCAGTACACAAAAAAATACTACGTCCAAAATAACACTTTTTTTAAATTACAGTACTTTTGCAGTGTAACTGCAGTTACAGTGCAGTCTACCTACAATTCAATTGCAGTACATTGCAGATATTCTGCATCCAAAATACTTGGAAACTGCAGTTACTGCAGTTTCAAAACTGCAGTTACTGCAGTTTCAAAACTGCAATCTTTTTTTGTAAGGGAAGAAAGTGCCATGTGGGGTATCGTAAGAGGCCCGTTTCAGGTTGTTCTTGATACCATGTCTTGTTTTGAGGTGTTTTGACTGATTTCATGTCAATAGGGTAAACATTTCTAGCTCGCGAACCAACAACTGTAATGACGTATTGGACACGTGGTCAATATGCAAATATATGTTTTAAATAAACATTTGAGATGAAATATAGCTTACATGTCAATAATGTAAGCCAATCCTGTCTCTTTAGACCCATAGTTGTGCATGCATTGGTTTTGTTGCTAAACAACCAAGCAGTCTATATAAACCACAGCCCTCTGCAAACACACCTTCTCTGATGTTGGTTTCAAGGCAGTACTTATTTAAATTAGGTAAGAATATCATATTACCATTGGTGTATGGAACGGAGAGTTAGGATGACATCACCCTGTCCTCTTAATAATCCTGCCTCCTGAATCCAAGTGTTTGACATGGGGGAGGGAACCAGAAACTATGATCAAACATTGTCAATGTGAAAGTAACAGTAATTTTTCATACTTGTTATCATACAGTAATTTGATCTGGTTTCATCCAAATATCACGACTGACACTTCATGACCTTAAAAATATGTCCAACATTTTTGTTCAATAGTCCCAAAATATATAAAATACAAAATGATGCTTATCTGGACCTCTGTCTGTCCATACCATGGACCACTTTTTGTTGACTATTCACTGAAGAATTGGAGGGAAAAGAAGCCTACAATTGTACATAAACACGAAATGTCTTTATTCAGCCTGATATGGGTTACACTAGATGAAAAAAAAAATGATAATCTAAGAGAACTACTTCCCTTTATGGAGTTAATGACATTTCCAAATCAGCTTTTGACCCTCACCAGACCGCTTCAAACATCAGTTGTTGCATTTACGAGAGGAACACAGGGTAATCAAATGCTACAATTGACCTGAGGTTTCCTTTGAAAAACAAACAAAAAAACACATTTTTCCCTCAGCAGTCATCTCGTTTGTTTTTCCACCAAAAGATATGGAATGTTTTGGAAAGGTAGGTGAAAAGAATGTTTGGAAAGACAAGTGGCAATCCACCATTTCATGTTCTCTCGAACTGCAACAAAAATGGAAAAAAAAGAAAAACAAATCCTAGGTTTCTGCTCCTGGGGTGTCAGACATGCAGGGAGAAAGGGGTTGAGAAAACACGCCTTTGCTCACTGTGTGAGTAAGAGGTGCAGAAAAACACTTCCCCTTGTGTTGTGGCGCTTATTTCTCTGCTTCTCGATCATCTCCAACAAACAGAAATCCAGAACTCGTTGCTGTACAGCAGGTAAACTAGCCCCAGGTTGTACAGTATGTGAGCGCTTAAACGCCTGTAAGTCAATTTTGGAAACAAATACATAGGCTTGGCAGTCATACAGAGACAGGAAAGAGGTATCAGAGGGGTCTTTCTCCCCCACCTTTTTCTTACATTTTCAGAGTTCAAATGTGTTTATATTATGTTTTACACAAGGTTTTATTTTTTATTCTCTTTTTTGTAATACAAGAGCCAAAAAAACTGTTTGCTTGTTTCCCCCTAGAATTATGCAATATAAAAAATAACTAATTTCATGCTCTTTTAACATCAGCCAATATTTGTACTTGACAGAGCCCTCTTTCTTGGCTTTTCTGAAAATCTTTTTCTTACAGTACATGGTTACCATCTGCGCATGTGCTTTTACAATTAAAATATAAACTCAGCAAAAAAAGAAACGTCCCTTTTTCAGGACCCTGTCTTTCAAAGATAATTTGTAAAAATCCAAATAACTTCACAGATCTTCATTGTAAAGGGTTTAAACACTGTTTCCCACAAACAATTAATGAACATGTACCTGTGGACCGGTCGTTAAGACACTAACAGCTTACAGACGGTAGGCAATTAAGGTCACAGTTATGAAAACCTAGGACACTAAAGAGGCCTTTCTACTGACTCTACTATCTGACTCTACTATCTAAAACACCAAAAGAAAGATGCTCAGGGTCCCTGCTCATCTGCATAAACATGCTGCAAGGAGGCATGAGGACTGCAGATGTGGCCAGTGCAATAAATTGCAATGTCCGTACCGTGAGACGCCTAAGACAGTGCTACAGGGAGACAAGACAGACAGCTGATCATCCTCGCAGAGGCAGACCACGTGTAACAACACCTGCACAGGATCGGTACATCCGAACATCACACCTGTGGGACAAGTACAGGATGGCAACAACTGCCCGAGTTACACCAGGAATGCACAATCCCTCCATCAGTGCTCAGACTGTCCTCAATAGGCTGAGAGAGGCTGGACTGAGGGCTTGTAGGCCTGTTATAAGGCAGGTCCTCACCAGACATCACCGGCAACAACGTCGCCTATGGGCACAAACCCACCGTCGCTAGACCAGATAAGACTGGCAAAAAGTGCTCGTCGCTGACGAGTCGTGGTTTTGTCTCCCAGGGGTGATGGTCAGATTCTCGTTTATGGTTGAAGGAATGAGCGTTACACCGAGGCCTGTACTCTGGAGTGGGATCGATTTGGAGGTGGAGGGTCCGTCATGGTCTGGAGCGGGGTGTCACAGCATCATCGGACTGCACGCAATTGCAGGCAATCTTAACGCTGTGCGTTACAGGGAAGACATCCTCCTCCCTCATGTGGTACCCTTCCTGCGGGCTCATCCTGACATGACCCTCAAGCATGACAATGCCACCAGCCATACTGCTCGCTCTGTGCGTGATTTCCTGCAAGACAGGAATGTCAGTGTTCTACCATGGCCAGTGAAGAGCCCGGATCTCAATCCCATTGAGCACGTCTGGGACCTGTTGGATCAGATTGAAGAGTGAGGGCTAGGACCGTTCTCCCCCAGAAATGTCCAGGAACATGCAGGTGCCTTGGTGGAAGAGTGGGGTAACATCTCACAGCAAGAACTGGCAAATCTGGTGCAGTCCATGAGGAGGAGATGCACTTCAGTACTTAATGCAGCTGGTGGCCACACCAGATACTGACTGTTACTTTTGATTTTGACACCCCGTTTTGACACATTCCATTTGTTAGTCACATGACATTGGAACTTGTTCAGTTTATGTCTCAGTTGTTGAATCTCGTTATGTTCAGACAAATATTTACACATGTTAAGTTTTCTGAAAATAAACGCAGTTGACAGTGAGAGGATGTTTCTTTTTTTGCTGAGTTTATATTAATTTATCATTAAATAGTATACCTCTTGCACAGTCTTGCATGCATTGGGGGAGCATTTCGGCAAGCTATACAAGGAGAGGCATATGGACGGACTTGCTAAGGCTGTGGAATCCGGGCCGAGTCCAGACACTCTTTTGGTCCACCTGTAAATCGATGGCCTTTATACCATTTCAACCAGGTCAGTCCAGAAGATAATTGATTCTCCAGTGTGTTTTTTAATGAGTGAGTGAGTGAGTGTGTGTGTGTGTGTATGTTCCTTTACTCAATTTCTCCAAGGAACTGCTGAGATCACTGAAGCTTTGTTCCAAGCTTCCGTTGTCTGTTTCTGGAGGATAAGCAGACATTCAAACCATTACTACACATGTAAACATGGTTAAAAACATCAACTCTATTTGGAGTCACACAGATTCCCACCTAATGTGGTTATTAAAATATGTCCCTTACCTCGCCTCTGACCTGGTCACTGTGTACTCAAACCAAAGGATGTTGGGGATCAGGCTCGTGTCCCGCACCAGAAAGAACTCTGATATCGGCCTGTCAGCAGTCAAGGATGGCGAGAGAGGTGGGACAAAATAAAAAATGGAGACACACTGAGAAAGGGAAAAGTACACAACAGATAATCAAGATGAACACATCAGTAGCTACAGTATACGCTGCCCAAATCTGTGCCAGGCTCTGATGGTTCACTTCTTGCTAAGCCTGTGTGCCCCCCTGAGAGGTGTCCCTGTTCTTTACCATGCTGCTATCTTGGGGAATAGCGGTGTAAGCACCTCCTGTGTGAAGAAGAACCAGACTACTCCTATGGTGCTACCGGCCACTCCCCCATAGAAGACCTGACTCCAAGTGTGGTACAACAGGTACACCCTGCGAAAAGGTACATTGAGCATTTTTTAAATACAAATTGTGCAATTGTGCTAAATGGTTAAGAGTTGGGACCAAATTGACAAATGTGTCATGTGTCATGGTCTAAAAATACATTAAAATCTAGATAAATTAGACTTGTCCCTCACCTGCTGTATGACACTGATAAGGCCACCCCCAACAAGGTGATGGACAGTATGTGTCTCCACAGCAGCTCCACACACCGAGCGTTGTTCGTTTGATGCATTCTAGACACAGGGGGCAAAGTGCGTCAGCCAACATCAAATGTTATGTATGGCTACAATGCATAATGTTTTCCCCTTTTAAATAAATGTTGTCTGCGAGAGAATGGTAACTCACCTTAAATAAAGGAAAAGAAAGAAGTAAACAACAAAAAACCAGATGAACTGGGAATGACTGGAGGGCATCCCATACTCTGTTGTCAGGGTTGTGTGAGCTCCTGGGAAAAGATACAGAAGAACAGGGTTTAACCACACGCTGTGATAATAATCACAAATATTTATGGCCATTTTTGTCCATCAAAAGCTGAAATTAGTCAAACTCGTGACGGTTAATGTCAGAGATGCTTCCGTTAGAAATGCCTTCAACAAGCTGCCACCCATAGCATTGTTGTTTTGTGTATATATTACCACTATCATATGAAGTGTTTTGCTAGTTTGGGATTATATGATTGATGTGAAGATTATAAATTGGTGTACAATTCAGTCTATGACTGAAAGAAACTAATAAAACTTACTGCGTTAAATCGACTGACAACTGAGAATGCTCCCCGTTCTCTCCACTGTGACCCATACAAAAGCGATTGGGTCATTTGTTTTTGACTAATCCAAAATCTGTGTCTGGCTGCATCCTGGAAGCATGAACTTAGTAATGCTGTGTACCATTTCTGCATTCTGTCTTGCCTACAATATGAACTTATGTTACCATTGTTGGGTTCTGAGAATATGAAATCTACTTCATGTTACTGAGAGAGTGCTGAGGTGTAGAGGGTCTACATCAGAAGTTAATGGTTATAGGAGGAAGGTATATAGTGTGTGCAACTAAGCTTGGAATGTGATGAGTGTAGGGGAGCGATTACATGTGGCAGGCGTGAATGTTAAGGGGAGAGAGCCATGGATTAGTGAGGGGGGGGGGGGGGGGCGTATCACTAGTGTCCTGCCTAGCAGTAAAGAATGATGTTTGTACAGATGGGTAGAAGGAGACTCAGCTTATGAGGAAACTCAACTTATGAGGAACGGTTAAATATCAGTGCTTGTGTGAAAATGTTTTTTTTGTCTAATGCAGCTGTATTGATCCTCTGGGAAGAATACACTTGGTTAAGCTTTCATAATGTCCGTTGAGTGTTTTACTCTGAGATTTAACACAATACACCTACTGTATATTTATTTGATGCACAGACAGACACTGTATTGGCATTATTTGTATGTGTACAGACATAGGTGGCGTAGCAGTGCAGACGTGGTTTGTTGTCCTCTCGTTTACTTTTTGTATTTTTCATCTATTTTTGTATATATTCCAATTTATTTTTTCCATTTTTAAATTAAATATACCTTCCGGGAACCCGCCTCACTCAATGTGACACGGATCCACAATTTTTTTTTTGGCCCTATAGCCAAACATTTCATCAGAAGGTAGCCAGCTAATTAACTAAGTTACTATCCATTTAGTCATTGTTAGCCACTGCTAGCAGCCGTTACCCTCTGCTCAGGTACCAGCCGTTTTTTTAGCCTGGATAATACCTGCCAGCCTTGGACTGTTTTCTCCACTACAACGCCAGATTCCTGCCGTAAACCCTGGACCATTGATCATCACAGCTAGCTAGCTGCCACTGAGTGACCCAGCCCCGAAACTAGCCCAGAGCCAGGCACATCTCCCGGCTAGCAAACAAAATTCCCACACCTAAAATACCTCTTTCGCAATCTGTCCCTGTCCCTTCGTCGTCACGGAGATAGCTTGCAAAGTTCTTTCATACTTTCCAGGTCTATGCCCAAAAAGTTCAAGCTTCACATTTTTAAAATGAATCTCTCCAGAAATAAGTCTCTCACTGTTGCCGCCTGTTATAGACCCCCCTCAGCTCCCAGCTGTGCCCTGGACACCATATGTGAATTGATGGCCCCCCATCTATCTTCAGAGTTCGTTCTGTTAGGTGACCTAAACTGGGATATGCTAAACACCCTACCAGTCCTACAATCTAAACTAGATGCCCTCAATCTCACACAAATCATCAAGGAAACCACCAGCTACAACCTTAAATCTATAAACATGGGCACCCTCATTTTAATTTTTTTTTTATTTTTTTTTTAATTTTTTAAACTTTATTTAACTAGACAAGTCAGTTAAGAACAAATTCTTATTTTCAATGATGGCCTAGGAACAGTGGGTTAACTGCCTGTTCAGGGGCAGAACGACAGATTTGTACCTTGTCAGCTCGGGGATTTGAACTTGCAACCTTTCGGTTACTAGTCCAACACTAACCACTAGGGTACCCTGGCGCCTCAGATATTATCCTGACCAACTTGCCCTCCAAATACACCTCTGCTGTTTTCAATCAGGATCTCAGCGATCACTGCCTGCATCCGCTATGGGTCCGGGGTCAAATGACCACCCCTGATCACTGTCAAACGCTCCCTAAAACCCTTTTGCGAGCAGGCCTTTCTAATTGATCTGGCCCAGGTATCCTGGAAGGATATTGACCTCATCCCGTTAGTCGAGGATGCCTGGTCATTCTTTAAATGTAATTTCCTCACCATCTTAAATAAGCATGCCCCTTTCAAAAAATGTAGAACTTGGTTCACTCCAGACCAGACTGCCCTTGACCAGCACAAAAACATCCTGTGGTGGACTGCAATAGCATTGAATAGTCCCTGCGATATGCAACTGTTCAGGGAAGTCAGGAACCAATACACACAGTCAGTCAGGAAAGCAAAGGCTAGCTTTTTCAAACAGAAATTTGCATCATGTAGCTCGAACTCTAAAATGTTTTGGGACACTGTAAAGTCCATGGAGAACAAGATCACCTCCTCCCAGCTGCCCACTGCACTGAGGCTAGGCAACACGGTCACCAACGATAAATCCATGATAATCGAAAATTTCAATAAGCATTTCTCTACGGCTGGCCATGCTTTCCTCCTGGCTACCCCAACCCCGACTAACAGCTCCGCACCCCTCGCAGCTACTTTCCCAAGCCTCCCCAGCTTCTCCTTCACCCAAATCCAGAGCTGCAAAACCTGGACCCGTACAAATCAGCTGGGCTAGACAATCTGGACCCTCTCTTTCTAAAATTATCTGCCGCCATTGTTGCAACCCCTATTACCAGTCTGTTCAACCTCTCATTTTGTCCAAGATCCCTAAAGATTGGAAAGCTGCCGCGGTCATCCCCCTCTTCAAAGGGGGTGACACTCTAGACCCAAACTGTTACAGACCTATATCCATCCTGCCCTGCCTTTCTAAAGTCTTTGAAAGTCAAGTAAATAAACAGATCACTGACCATTTAGAACCACCGTACCTTCTCCGCTGTGCAATCCGGTTTCCGAGCTGGTCATGGGTGCACCTCAGCCACGCACAAGGTACTAAACGATATCATAACCGGCATCGATAAAAGACAGTACTGTGCAGCCGTCTTCATCGACCTGGCCAAGGCTTTCGACTCTGTCAATCACAGTATTCTTATTGGCAGACTCAATAGCCTTGGTTTCTCAAATGACTGCCTTGCCTGGTTCACCAACAACTTCGCAGATAGAGTTCAGTGTGTAAAATTGGAGGGTCTGTTGTCCGGACCTCTGGCAGTCTCTATGGGGGTACCACAGAGTTAAATTCTCTGGCTGACTCTTTTCTCTGTATATATCAACGATGTCGCTCTTGCTGCGGGTGATTCACCTCTATGCAGACGACACCATTCTTTATACATCTGGCCCTTCTTTGGACACTATGTTAACTAACCTCCAAACGAGCTTCAATGACATACAACACTCCTTCTGTGGCCTCCAACTGCTCTTAAACGCTAGCAAAACCAAATGCATGCACCCGTCCGCACGACTAGCATCACTACTCTGGACAGTTCTGACCTAGAATAAGTGGACTACAAATACCTAGGTATCTGGCTAGACTGTAAACTCTCCTTCGACTCATATCAAACATCTCCAATCCAAAATCAAATCTAGAATCAGCTTTCTATTTCGCAACAAAGCCTCCTTCACTCACGCCGCCAAACTTACCCTAGTAAAACTGACTATCCTACCGATCCTCGACTTCGGCGATGTCATCTACAAAATAGCTTCCAATACTCAACTCAGCAAATTGGATGCAGTCTATCACAGTGCCATCCGTTTTGCTACCAAAGCGCCTTATACCACCCACTACTGCGACCTGTATGCTCTAGTTTCCTGGCCCTTGCTACATATTCGTCGCCAGACCCACTGGCTCCAGGTCATCTACAAGTCTATGCTAGGTAAAGCTCCGCCTTATCTCAGCACACTGGGTACGATAACAACACCCACCCGTAGCACGCACTCAAGCAGGTATATCTCACTGGTCAAAGCCAAAACCTCATTTGACCGCCTTTCCTTCCAGTTCTCTCTTGCCAGTGACTGGAACGAATTGCAAAAATCGCTGAAGCTGGAGACTTACATTTCCCTCACTAACATTAAACATCAGCTATCTGAGCAGCTAACCGATCGCTGCAGCTGTACATAGTCCATCTGTAAATAGCCCACCAAATCTACCTACCTCATCCCCATATTGTTTTTATTTACTTTGCTGCTCTTTTGCACACCAGTATCACTACTTACACACCATCATCTGCTCATCTATCACTCCAGTGTTAATCTGCTAAATTGTAATTACTTTGCTACTATGGCCTATTTATTGCCTTACATCCTCATGCCATTTGCACACACTGTATATAGACTTTCTTTTTTTCTCTATTGTGTTTACTGTATGCTTGTTTATTTCATGTAACTCTGTATTGTTTCTGTCGCACTGCTTTGCTTTATCTTGGCCCAGTCGCAGTTGTAAATGAGAACTTGTTCTCAACTAGCTTACCTGGTTAAATAAAGGTGAAATAGAAACATTTAAAAAATATATTTTGGAAAGTTCAGACGCCTCGACTTTTCAAAAAAAATGTTTGAATAAGACTGTAAAGTAACAAATGTGGAAAAAGTCAAGGCGCCTGAATTCGTTCCGAATGTACTGGGTCACTACAGTAAGTGAATTGTCGCTTTCCTCACCTTCACATGGGCGGGGCTCCCGTAGAATATGCTTCAGCAGCCAATTCACACCTTCGTTCAGGACGAGCCCACCGAAGGAGGAGATCTAGGGATGAGGATTGGGAAAAGGATTATGTGTGATCATATGCCTTAGTCCACCATGTGTATGAATACAGCTTTTAAATATTTTCTTACAGAAATGTAGCTTGCAACATTAGCCTAATCTTTACTATTAATGGGCAATATATATATATCTATATGACCTTGCACAAGCATTTCTTTATGTACAGTGCCTTGCAAAAGTATTCACCCCCCTTGCCGTTTTTCTTATTTTGTTGCATTACAACCTGAAATTAAAATTGATTTTTACTTGGATTTCATGCAATTGACATACACAAAATAGCCCAAGTGGGTGAAGTGAAATGAAAAAAAATAACTTGTTTAATTTTTTTTAACAGAAACAGAAAACTGGTGCATGCATATTCACCCCCTTTGTTATGAAGCCTCTAAATAAGTTCTGGTGCAACCAATTACCTTCAGAAGTCACATAATTAGTTATTTTACCTTTATTTAACTAGGCAAGTCAGTTAAGAACAAATTCTTAATTTCAATGACGGCCTAGGAACACTGCCTTGTTCAGGAACACTGCCTTGTTCAGGAACACTGCCTTGTTCAGGAACACTGCCTTGTTCAGGAACACTGCCTTGTTCAGGAACACTGCCTTGTTCAGGAACACTGCCTTGTTCAGGGGCAGAACGACAGAGTCGTTCCAATTGAGAATCTGTGGTATGACTTAAAAATTGCTGTACACCAGTGGAACCCATCCAACTTGAAGGAGCTGGAGCAGTTTTTCCTTGAAGAATGGACAAAAATCCCAGTGGCTAGATGTGCCAAGCTTACAGAGACATACCCCAAGAGACTTGCAGCTGTAATTGCTGCAAAAGGTGGCTCTACAAAGTATTGACTTTGGGGAGTTTGATTTGTTATGCACGCTCAAGTTCAGTTTTTTTTGTCTTATTTCTTGTTTGTTTCACAATAAAAAATATTTTGCATCTTCAAAGTGGTAAGCATGTTGTGTAAATCAAATGATACAACCCCCCCAAAAATCTATTATAATTACAAGTTAAGGCAAAAAAAATGGAAAAATGCCAAGGGGGATGAATACTTTCGCAAGCCACTGTATGGCTTAGCATGTGTCAGTGTGACACGTGTCCTGTCCTCATTTAGTGATCCAGCAGGGAGTTGGGTATCCCCGTATGGGGCAAGGATCTGGGTTACATTACTTACCGTGTGCAGTTCACGCTTGAACACTATGAGGGTGACAAAGCCTATGAGGATCGCTATGGGCAGCAGGCTGGTGTAGGCCAACATTTGTCCAGTCAGATCACCTTTGAAAACAACCAACAAGAAATTCTTAAACACAATCCCCTTGCAGGAAAATGTGAACATTCAGGGGAACATCCAGCAGGGCAGTGCCTTCAGGAAAGTATTCAGATTTCTTGACTTATTCCGAATTGTGTTGCGTTACAGCCTTAATCTACACACCAGACATTTTTGCTAGTTTATAAAAATAACACTTAAATATCACATTTGCAGAAATATTCAGACCCTTTACTCAGTACTTTGTTGAAGCACCATTAGCAGCAATTACAGCCTGGACTCTTCTTGGATATGATGCTACAAACTTGGCACATAGAAGCAAGCGTTGCGGGTACTATTTAATGAAGCTGCCAGTTGAGGCCTTGTGAGGCGTCTGTTTCTCAAACAAGACATTCATGTATTTCTCTCTTTCTATTCTGGTTAGAGACAGTTTGCACTGTTCTGTGAAGGGAGCGTTGTACGAGATCTTCAGTTTCTTGGCAATTTCTCGCATGGAATAGCCTTCATTTCTCAGAACAAGAATAGACTGACGAGTTTCAGAAGAAAGTTAATTGTTTCTGGCCATTTTGAGCCTGTAATCAAACCCACAAATGCTGATGCTCCAGATACTCAACCAGTCTAAAGAAAGACAGTTTTATTGTACTTTAAATCAGAACAAGTTTTCAGCTGTGCTAACATAATTGCTAAAGGGTTTTCTAATGATCAATTAGCCTTTTAAAATGATCAACTTGGATTAGCTAACACAAAGTGCTATTGGAACACAGGAAAATAAAAACATGTAAAAAATAAAGCCATTTCCAGCTACAATAGTTATTTACAACATTAACAATGTCTACACTGTATTTCTGATCAATTCGGTGTTATTTTAAAAT
The DNA here is from genome assembly GCF_045791955.1 of Oncorhynchus clarkii lewisi. NCBI lineage: Eukaryota > Metazoa > Chordata > Actinopteri > Salmoniformes > Salmonidae > Oncorhynchus > Oncorhynchus clarkii. The sequence continues at coordinate 15,410,785 of NC_092151.1, forward strand.
GGACAAAAACAACTTGCTTTTCTTTCAAAAACAAGGACATTTCTAAGTGCCCCCAAACGTTTTGAACGGTAGTGTATATGGATGAATTATAAACTTTGTTTTCCTACAAATAAATTGACCATTATGACCGACCACGTTTCTAAACCATCTTTGGTTCGTGTCGCCATAATATTTGAATTGAGCAAGTATGATCATAATCATTAGGATTTTTTAGCAATCCGTAGTCGACATACTAAATGGCCACCAGCCTTCAGATGTGAGCTAAACAGTGCACTTGAGATGTGTTTAAAGGCTATATGCGCAAGTGAATGTATAATTTCTAAACGTTTAGGCCAGTTGTACGCTGCTTGGGAATCTATTAACAGCAAGGCTTATATTAAATAGGCACAATATTTTTTACTAATGCATTTGTCAATATATAAAATTCATACGAACACAACATTTTAACAAAATAATTAACTGTGAAAGTTGATACATGTAGGCCCTTCATATAGGCTATGCGTAGCACTTCATTAAATGTATCGAATCAGTTATTGTTTTCTTGCTCAAACCATGATTAACACCTGTCAAACGCAGACATTTCTCTCAAAACACATGGATGTCGATTCGCACGCGAGTAGAGTTATCAGAGGACCTTGGAGTTCGCCAAAAAACAGGTTATTCTGGCTGGAATTGTTACTCTGCACAAATTACTGACATAGCAGATTCGGACGGGACTCAAATTACAAATGTGTTTTGTGCTTGTGCACATAATTACATTAATTACCCGACCAACCCCAGTAAAACGAATCCCTTCCGAATAGGGTTTAAGGCAATGGCTGTTTAATTGCCTCTGCTGCTCTCAATATGCAGGTTAATTTTGCTATTATGCACATAGCAACATAGTGAAAGGCGCCAATTCTACTGCGCACCCTAGATTGTTTCAGTACAGAGGACAGCGACCATATCCAACGCGGGAGAAAACGCATTTGTTATAAAAAATAATAATATGATGTATTAGTGTTGCACCATTATCTTTACATAATATAACCATATACAATCAGTATCACATGTCTTCGAGTGATTGACTGTGCCATCCGCAATGGATTAGTCTGAGACATGTGCGAATCAGACAGGTAGGTGTTTTGTGCATCATGGAAAAAAATAAAATGCGACTGCTCAACTAAAGAAATCTCAGTCAACCAACAGCCTTTCGACCAAACAATCGGCGAGTCGACTAAATGGTGTATGTTTTTGGGCAACCTGACCAAATTCACATAGAAATATGTTAGATCTGTCATTCTCATAGAAAGCAAGTCTAAGTTGCAGTAGATATGTTCTATTTGAGCCATTTCTATGCTTCCTGTTTTGAACACCAACTTCAAAGGACTGAAAATACAATATATTCGTTAATGGAAAATATACTTCACAGCGGTTTAGATGGAACAATGATTCAATGTCCTTGCTTGATTTGTCACAAACGGAAATTAGGCAAACTAACATTTTTGCAACCAGGAAATGGTGGAGCGATTTCTGCATAGCACATCTTCACGGTTGGTGGAAAATTCTGTGCTACACTAAACAGTACCACACCTGTAACTCTCCAGTAATGGATACCAGAAATACATGGTAAACTCAGTTTCAGGTGTTACAATCTGTAGTTAGCAACAAGCAGAAGTTAGTATCAATGTAACTCATTTGGGTTCATATTCAAACACCATAAAGGTAGTTAGCTAAATTGTATGATGATACTTTTTTAATCGTTACCTACGTTCCATTAAAATGGGTGATGGTTGGTGTACTGGGTAGTTGGCAAGTTATCTAAACCAGCTAACGTGAAGATGTTCGTACAATGTATTACACATGATCAATTTGCGTGATAAATGTAACACGATCCACAGATGTTTTGTAAATGTTTGAGGCTTGGAAGGCATAACGTTAGCTGGCCAACTACACTCAGTGTATTTCAACTAGCTAACTACCTTACGGTCTCACAGTCAAAACGAGTTGGCTATACGGGGCCAGTAGTCAAGTGGCAAACAAAGATATATTCTAACGAATACATTTCATTGTGGGCATGGGTTGTACATGACCATTTTTAAATGCAACACGTCAATGTAGCAATGAAAGCTCGAGCTAGTTAGCTTGGCATTATGGTCAACTGCGCATGCGGAACTGTCACACAATTTGGCAGTTCATGTTCGGAGCTGTGTATACGCTTTTTCCAGGTCTCACTATTTGGCAGTTCCCGTCGGTCGTGCCCAGTCAATTGCAAATCATCCCAAGATCTCTTGCAGATTACCAAATCGTCAAGCATCTATCAGACGAATGTAAGCGAATATTAACGCTTAAATACACTTACCAGCAGGGAACTCTATGTGGGTTAGCGATATCGACCGCCATCGAAGTGGTACCGAGCACTGTTCTTCAGACGCCATTTTTCCCGGAGACCGGTGACGAATCAAAATGTAATACGTAAATCCGTCCAACCAATAGGAAACACGGTTCCTTCCATGAAAATCACCATTCACAAGAGTAGATCCCCATGAAAAATAATGTATGGCTAATCAGAATGCGTTTGTCCCCAGAAAGGAGCATTATTACAGACATAAATACTCATCCGTTTCATCAGCTGTCCAGGTGGCTGGTCCCAGTTGATCCAGCAGGTGAAGAAGCCAGATGTGTAGGTCCTGGGCTGGTGCGCTTCAGACTTGGTCTGCGGTTGAGACCAGTTGGACATACTGCATAATTATCTAAAATGACATTGGAGGCAGTTTATGGTAGAGAAATTAACATTACATTATCTGGCAACAGCTCTGTTGGCCATTCTTGCAGTCAGCATGCCAATTGCAGGCTCCCTCAAAACTTGAGACATCTGCATATTTTAGAGTGGCCTTTTATTGTCCCCAACCCAATGTGCACCTGTGTAATGATCATGCTGTTTAATCAGCTTCTTGTCAGGTGGATGGATTATCTTGGCAAAGGAGAAATGCTTGCTAACAAGCATGTAAACAAATGTGTGCACAACATTTAAGAGAAATACACCTTTTGTGCATGCATATGTAAAATGTCTGATTTTATTTCAGCTCATGAAACATGGGACCAATACTTTACACGTTGCATTTATATTTTTGTTAAGTATATTTAGCTACTATCCACATTACCAACAAACTAGAATGGTCCAAACACACCAAGACAGTCGTGAAGAGGGCATGATAAAGCCCAGTCCCCCTCAGGAAAGATTTGGCATGGGTCCTCAGATCCTCAAAAGGTTCTACAGCTGCAACATCGAGAGCATCCTGGTTGCGTCACTGCCTGGTACGGCAATTGCTCGGTCTCCGACCGCAAGGCACTACAGTGGGTAGTGCATATGGCCCAGTACATCACTGGGGCTAAACTACCTGCCATTCAGGACCTCTACACCAGGCGGTGTCAGAGGAAGGCCCTACAAATTGTCAAAGACCCCAGGCACAGACTGTTCTCTCTACTACTGCATGGCAAGCGGTACCGGAGTGCCAAGTCTAGGACATAAAGGCTTCTCAACAGTTTTTACCCCCAAGCCACAAGACTCCTGGACAGGTAATCAAATGGCTACCCGGACTATTTGCATTGTGTGCCCCCCCAACCCCTCTTCTACGTTGCTACTACTCTCTGTTTATCATATGCAGTCACTTTAACCATATCTACATGTACATACTACCTCAAATCAGCCCGACTAACCGGTTCCTGTATATAGCCTCTCTACTGTTGTCTTTTTTACTGTTTATATTTCTTTACTTACCTATTGTTCACCTAATACCTTTTTTGCACTGTTGGTTAGAGTCTGTAAGTAAGCATTTCACTGTAAGGTCTACACCGGTTGTATTCGGCGCACATGACAAACTTTGATTTGATATCCTTAAAATGTCTGACCCCATACTTTAATGTATAGTACAAAAGGCTATCCCAAAGAAATGTGGAAGTAGAATTGCCATTCACACTTGACCATTGACTAATGCCTTAATGATCGGCTATGAAAAGTCAACTGACATTTACTCCTGAGGTGCTGACTTGTTGCACCCTCGACAACTACTGTGATTATTATTTGACCATGCTGGTCATTTATGAACATTTGAACATCTTGGCCATGTTCTGTTATAATCTCCACCCGGCACAGCCAGAAGAGGACTGGCCACCCCTCATAGCCTGGTTCCTCTCGAGGTTTTGGCCTTTTTAGGGAGTTTTTCCTAGCCACCATGCTTCTATACTTGCATTGCTTGCTGTTTGGGGTTTTAGGCTGGGTTTCTGTACAGCACTTTGAGATATCAGCTGATGTACGAAGGGCTATATAAATACATTTGATTTGAGGGATCTCTCTTAGGTGATGCAGTGCCAAAAGCCAAAGACAGTCACAATTTGTTTGATAGGGAAAAGTCTAATTGAAAGATATTTTAATAAGAAAAAACAAAATATGCAGATCCTAAAACTTTCAGTTTGTGCTGGCATTGTAATTTCACAACAATAAAAGACACAAAAGGCATGAATAGGAGGACACTTGTAGTGTACAACAAGTCATTTCATCATACTTAACTGAGTAAGAAGTTGTTCTCCTCTTTGGCCATTTTGAAATCATAAACCTACTAATGTCGCATAATGCAGACTTTTAAAAGATTGAATAAGCAAAGAGTTAACTGGCCTGTCTCATCAGCTTACATAAGAGTTCCTACAGCTGAATTTTGAAGTATAATCCACACAGTACAGAGTAAACAGTATTAAGCAGTTAATCATTCACTAAATCCGCATTGACATTTTCCTAGTTTTGATACCACAATTACTGGTAATTAAGATTAATTGATCATTAAAAAGGAAGTCACAGGGCATCTAATGCAATCCAACACTGCTGACTGATGGGACACATTAACAAGATGCAAAAAGCAGGGGGGGCACACAGTACAGGCACAAGCATTTCGCTACACTCACATGAACATCTGCTAACCATGTGTATGTGACATAAAATTTGATTTGATTTGACAAGAGTCCACATGCAAAGGCTGCTGAGGATAGTGCAATTCTGATACTACATATAGATCTATTGTTGGTTCAACCGAGAAGGAAAAGTAAACTAATCTCACAACCCAAAGGCCACCATTTGGGTATCTGAGCAGTAACGCATAACTATTCAATTAATCTCCCATTGGGATGTGATACGTATTGATCAATTAATTTCCTTTTCATAGTAATTGGAGCCTAGGAGATCCCAAAATAGGCAGGGCAGTTTTCATTTGTCACTCAATTGATTCGAGTAACACAATAGAAATATCTGATTCAAATGTAGGTCTGCGAGATAATTTGCCCAAATTAGACCAACAAATCACATGTACAAAAACCAAGAATTCAATCTAATACGTTGTCTGGCACAATGTCTGCCAGTCTTACAATGGGTATTAAATAATGCAATTTCTAAGGAAAAAGCCTCAACCTTGCTATCATTTACGCATGTTAAATATATCCAATAACATCAGTACTTTTCATGGCGCAAGAACATTTTAAAACTAGACCTACCAATGACCCATCCAACTATTGATTAAAAAAATAAAGCGTTAAAAGAGCGTTAATGTATTTTTTCCAATATAGTGCAAAGGAAGGATCTTTCATGTGCCAAAAAAAAGTTCAAACTCTACTGGTTACTAGAAAAGCTCCATAAACAGTAATAGGTATTAAGTTACTCTTTCGATTTTTATTTAACCCTTCTTTTACCAGGTAAGTTGACCGATACCACATTCTCATTTACAGCAAAGATCTGGGGAAGAAGAGGGGGGGATGAATGAGCCAATTGGAAACCTGGAATCCAAAGTGATATGTTCCGTTTCACTTCACCAATATACACTACATGCTTGAACATCTCTTTCCAACCGAGGACAGACTATTTTTACACACTTTAGCACTCGCCGGACCCGTTCTGTGGGCTTGTGTGGCCTACTACTTCTCGGCTGAGCAGTTGTTGCTCCTAGACATTTCCACTCCACAACAGCATTTGCAGTTGACAAGGGCAGCTCGAGCAGGGCAGAAATCTGACAAACTGACTTGTTGAAAAGGTGGCATCCTAGTACAGTGCTTCATTGAAAGTCACGGAGCTCTTCCGTATGGGCCATTCTACTGCCAATTTTTGTCTATGGAGATTGCATGGCTGTGTGCTCGATTTTATACACCGGTTAGCAACGAGTGTGGTTAAAATAGCCAAATCCACTAATTTGAAGGTGTGTCCACATACTTTTGTATATGGATTTAACAGTTTGGATTCCAGGCTAACAAGACAGCCCCAAAGCCGATTCTGAATACACAGCTACAATATACTGAACTCATATCAAGATCACAATAACCGCATACTATACCACAACATTTGAATGTACATTCACAATCCCCATTTCAACAAAATGTGTGACAGAGCTCAGTACAAGGTAGCTGTGAATTCAAACATGTAAGGTAGTATCGCTCCTGTCTTTTGTTGAGGGCATGTGGGAATATTAGTGGGAAGTGCTATTCAGAAACAATGCTTTTCTCAAAAACAGCGTAAATGTATTAAAAAATCTCATCCTGCTCCGTTAGGTGCGGTACATACCGGTATCACTGTTTTTTTTACAGACAAAGCGTGATTACAGACAATAAGAATTTCACTCGATCGTATACTCACACACTCATGCAGACACACACAACTCGACAACAATCATCAGAACTGGCAAATCAGTTCATGATATCCTACACCACCATTCAAAAGTTTAGGGTCACTTAAATGTCCTTATTTTTGAAATAAATTGTTTTTGTCCATTAAAATAACATGCATTTGATCAGAAATACAGTGTAGACATTGTTAATGTTGTAAATTAATATTGTAGCTGGAAACAGCTGACTTTTAATGGAATATCTACAGAGGCCCATTATCAGCAACCATCACTCCTGTGTTTCAATGGCAATCCAAGTTTATAATTTTAAAAGGCTAATTGGTCATTAGAAAAAAACTTTAGCAATTATGTTAGCACAGCTGAAAACTGTTATGATTAAAGAAGCAATAAAACTGGCCTTCTTTAGACTAGTTCAGTATCTGGGTCCTTGATTACCGGCTCAAAATAGCCAGAAACAAAGACCTTTATCCTGAAACTCGTCAGCCTATTCTTGTTCTGAGAAATGAAGGCTATTCCAATCGAGAAATTGCCAAGAAACTGAAGATCTCAGACAGAGCTGTGTACTACTCCCTTCACAGAACAAGCGCAAACTGGCTCTAACCAGAATAGAAAGGAGTGGGAGTCCCCGGTGCACAACTGAGCAAGAGGACAAGTACATTAGTGTCTAGTTTGAGAAACAGACGCCGCACAAGTCCTCAACTGTCAGCTTCATTAAATATTACCCACAAAACACCAGTCTCAACGTCAACAGCGAAGAGGCGACTCCGGGATGCTGGCCTTCTAGGCAGAGTGGCAAACAAAAAGCCATATCTTAGACTGGCCAATAAAAAGAAAAGATGGGCAAAAGAACAGACACTGGACAGAGGAACTTTGCCTAGAAGGCCAGCATCACGGAGTCACCTCTTCACTGTTGAGCCTGTAATCGAACCCACAAATGCTGAAGCTCCAGATATTCAACTAGTCTAAAGAAGGCCAGTTTAATTCCTTCTTTAAAATCAGAACAACAGTTTTCAGCTGTGCTAACATCATTGCAAAAGGGTTTTCTAATGATCAATTAGCCTTTTAAAATAATACACTTGGATTAGCTAACAACGTACCATTGGAACACAGGAGTGATGGTTGCTGAGAATGGTCGGCTGTACGCTTATGTAGATATTCCAATAAAAACCAGCTGATTCCAGCTATTATAGTCATTTACAACATTAACAATGTCTACACTGTATTTCTGATCAATTTGATGTTATTTTAATGGAAACAAAAAAAAGTGCTTGTCTTTCAAAAACAAGGACATTACTAAGTGACCCCAAACTTTTGAACGGTAGTGTACTTCCTGTTCTCCAAGCGTAACCTAAATTCAGCCTGCATTGTCACACGTCAGTTTGTCACCGAGGTATATGCTACAGTATATTATTAGGATTTCTGGGGTGGTATGCCCCTGCTTGGCATCTTTTTATACCTCCACAGTACCTCGATACTGACCATTTTAAGTATGAGGACAAGATAGGAATATCTGTGCACTTTTTCTGTACATACAAGTTAATGACTGTCCAATGCCCTGTCTGACCTTATGTACAGTATTAGACATTTGTATTACACATTCTCTTGAATGAATAGGTGCTTTTTTTCCATCAATGCGGCACCTAACACTATTGGAATAAATACGATAAATGAAATGGATGATCAATCAATGGATAGAGGAGACGGAAGCAACGAGTCCTGCAGCATCACGTCCCAGGGCACGCCTTCAAATTGGCCAAGGGTGTCGGGATAATAGAGGGGATCGGTTCGGATCCCCTGCCTCAGAACACACACTTACTGTACATCCATTACATAGACACAACAAACATTTTCTTGCCGGATGGTTGTTGGTTCATCACACATTTGGAAAAAGGGATAACTAGTATTGACTGATAAACAACTCCAGATTCAACTCAGATGATAAAATGTACGAGGAGAACAAAAACATCCCTCTCATGTAAGGACCAATACAAGTCAGGTTCTGTTCAATTTGGTGGCTGTTATGTTTAGGGTGTAGAACCACAGACTGACTGGGTGATGCTGCAGTTCAAGCATGTGAATTAACAACCCTCCTAAATCTTGCTTGTTAAGTCCAGCTTTGACCAACCCAGTCCATTCCAGCTCAGCTAAGTCAGATACAGGGTCATATTCATTATGCCACACAGTAGCAAACCACTTTCTAACTGAAAATTAAAATCAATGTTCTTATTGGACAAATTCATGTAGTACCTCCCCGTTTCATAACATCCCAAATGAACACTACCCATGTCTCAGTGGTGGTTGGAGGGGCTGGGGCCCGGTTCTGTGTCTCCTTGGGGTAGGGCTCCATTGGGCTCCAGCAGGCTGTCAATGCCAAGGTAGCCCAGCAGGATGTCACTGCGACGGTGGGACAGGCTCAGGATGTCCTCGGCTAACGACTGGGCCGAGGTGAAGCGCACCTTGTCGTGGTCAAACATATCTTTCAGGTACTGCACTATTTGTTGCTGGAGAAGAGAAAAGGACATTGGTGAGGAATGTGCTCATAAGAGATTTATTTCTAAGAAAAATGTAACTTGTTTTCCACATTCATTTCCCTCCTGAAAATCTCTGTCAAATTTAGGTAGACTGGTTAAGTCACTTGGTAGACTGTCCACAGGGATTATGATATTTGAGAGATTAAGGCATGGTAGAGATCAGCGTGATTAAACTGCTGATGTAAGGTAAAAAGGACAGACAGGTGGAAGGATGCAGACAGAGACACATGTGAAAATAGTAAATTAGTAGAAAATAACAAAGTGGTGACATGTGACCTCTAAATACTGCTAGTAGTAAATTGGAGACAAAAAGTTAGGATTAAAACTCACCTTGAAGATGGTGCACACCTCACTGAGGTGCTGTCGGGGCCCCAGGAAGCCAAAGGCCAGGACGGGGCTAACCTGTTCTGATATGGCGTAGAAGTGGGAGATGAAGCCGTCTGGAACCATCAACAGACGCCGCTTAGCCTTCAGAACGGACCAGCACGCAGTAGCCAGGGCCTGAGAAACACACAAGGTATGGTTTATTACATTTTAACCAATGGTATAGTTGCAGTGAATGCTATAGACCCTGTTTTCCATGTCTGCCTGTGTAATTTTATTTATGCTGTGTAATGCTTGTTGTGTTTGTATTGCAATTGTAACAGCTAGTATCACTAGATCATGTTGACTATAGGATTGTGGGTGTCTGTCTCACCGTCTCCTTGAAGCTGTCAGAGAGCCAACGGTTCCTGAGCACGGCCACAACGGACGAGGGCGGGCTCTCCAGGTCATCAAAGGCATCCATCAGGATGAAGTCCAGCACGATGTCAAAGAAGTTCATAACCACCACCTGGTAAAGGTCATAGATCATACGAGGTCAGGAGCTTTAAAACACAACTAGGTCATATATTCATCAAGGCACACCATAGAAAAATGAGGGTTTTTCTTACTGGTTAAAAAAAAAATGGTAGTCTACCTGTATCAGTCTGTTTGGTTTGCAATGAATATGGCCCAGCTTCAAGCCACATGTAAAATGTGAGAGTTCATGAGTTGTCAGGCACTAAAGTCAGTCTATCCAGAGTGATTTATAGACACGGATTCTTCCTACAATCACCAGAATCTCTACAAACACTTTCATTCATGTTTGAAAAAAAATAAAAGGAAAATAGTGTCTCACCCCTCGCCCCTCCAGTTCCATCCTGCTGACTGGCCAGGTCTCCTCTCTCTGGGTGTAGAGAAGCATGTCCTCATAGGTTTCCAGGAAGGCTTTGGGACTCTACAGGTGAAACAGGAACACAACCAACTCAATAAAAAAGCCAATCAGGAGTTCATTACAAAGTAACATGTTCATAGAGAAGAGTGTTGGTGAGGAGCCGCCTGTCCAGTGCATGGTCTGTCCAGTGCACGGTCTGTCCAGTGCACGGTCTGTCCAGTGCACGGTCTGGTCTGTCCTGTCCAGTGCACGGTGGGAATGAAATAACTTACAACAAAACAAATCCATGTCAACGGACAATAAAGTTGCAATGTATTGTCTGGGTTCGTGTTGCCACCTTATTTGCCTTGGTCATGAGTCCTGTGATCATCTGCTTGCCGGTCTCCATGAAGAACGTCCGGTGAGTTTCGTCCAACAACAAAACCTGTCAAAACAACAACAACCACTGAGGACGTCAGCAAAGATGACCAATCTTAGTCACATCAAATCCATAGAGACATTATCCATATACAGTTGAAGTCGAGAGTTTACATACACTTAGGTTGGGGAAATTAAAACTTGTTTTTCAACTACTCCACAAATTTCTTGTTAACAAACTATAGTTTTGGTAAGTCGGTTAGGACATCTACTTTGTGCATGACACTTCCGGCGCCGACAGAGATGGCCGCCTCGCTTCGCGTTCCTAGGAAACTATGCAGTTTTTTGTTTTTTTACGTGTTATTTCTTACATTAGTACCCCAGGTCATCTTAGGTTTCATTACATACAGTCGAGAAGAACTACTGAATATAAGATCAGCGTCAACTCACCATCAGTACGACCAAGAATATGTTTTTCGCGACGCGGACCCTGTGTTCTGCCTTACAAACAGGACAACGGAGTGGATCCTATGCAGCGACCCAAAAAAACGACTCCGAAAGAGAGGGAAACGAGGCGGTCTTCTGGTCAGACTCCGGAGACGGGCACACCGCGCACCACTCCCTAGCATTCTTCTTGCCAATGTCCAGTCTCTTGACAACAAGGTTGATGAAATCCGAGCAAGGGTAGCATTCCAGAGGGACATCAGAGACTGTAACGTCCTTTGCTTCACTGAAACATGGCTCACTGGAGAGACTCTATCCGAAGCGGTGCAGCCAACGGGTTTCTCCACGCATCGCGCTGACAGAAACAAACATCTTTCTGGTAAGAAGAGGGGCGGGGGCGTATGCCTCATGGCCAACGTGACATGGTGTGATGAAAGAAACATACAGGAACTCAAATCCTTCTGTTCACCTGATTTAGAATTCCTCACAATCAAATGTAGACCGCATTATCTACCAAGAGAATTCTCTTCGATTATAATCACAGCCGTATATACCGCCCCCCCCAAGCAGACACAGATGGCTCTGAACAAACTTTATTTAACTCTCTGCAAACTGGAAACGATTTATCCGGAGGCTGCATTCATTGTAGCTGGGGATTTTAACAAGGCTAATCTGAAAACAAGACTCCCCAAATTTTATCAGCATATCGATTGCGCAACCAGGGGTGGAAAGACCTTGGATCATTGTTACTCTAACTTCCGCGACGCATATAAGGCCCTGCCCCGCCCCCCTTTCAGAAAAGCTGACCACGACTCCATTTTGTTGATCCCTGCCTACAGACAGAAACTAAAACAAGAGGCTCCCACGCTGAGGTCTGTCCAACGCTGGTCCGACCAAGCTGACTCCACACTCCAAGACTGCTTCCATCACGTGGACTGGGAGATGTTTCGTATTGCGTCAGATAACAACATTGACGAATACGCTGATTCGGTGTGCGAGTTCATTAGAATGTGCGTTGAAGATGTCGTTCCCATAGCAACGATTAAAACATTCCCTAACCAGAAACCGTGGATTGATGGCAGCATTCGTGTGAAACTGAAAGCGCAAACCACTGCTTTTAATCAGGGCAAGGTGTCTGGTAACATGACCGAATACAAACAGTGCAGCTATTCCCTCCGCAAGGCTATCAAACAAGCTAAGCGCCAGTACAGAGACAAAGTAGAATCTCAATTCAACGGCTCAGACACAAGAGGCATGTGGCAGGGTCTACAGTCAATCACGGACTACAGGAAGAAATCCAGCCCAGTCACGGACCAGGATGTCTTGCTCCCAGGCAGACTAAATAACTTTTTTGCCCGCTTTAAGGACAATACAGTGCCACTGACACGGCCTGCAACGAAAACATGCGGTCTCTCCTTCACTGCAGCCGAGGTGAGTAAGACATTTAAACGTGTTAACCCTCGCAAGGCTGCAGGCCCAGACGGCATCCCCAGCCGCGCCCTCAGAGCATGCGCAGACCAGCTGGCCGGTGTGTTTACGGACATATTCAATCAATCCCTATACCAGTCTGCTGTTCCCACATGCTTCAAGAGGGCCACCATTGTTCCTGTTCCCAAGAAAGCTAAGGTAACTGAGCTAAACGACTACCGCCCCGTAGCACTCACATCCGTCATCATGAAGTGCTTTGAGAGACTAGTCAAGGACCATATCACCTCCACCCTACCTGACACCCTAGACCCACTCCAATTTGCTTACCGCCCAAATAGGTCCACAGACGATGCAATCTCAACCACACTGCACACTGCCCTAACCCATCTGGACAAGAGGAATACCTATGTGAGAATGCTGTTCATCGACTACAGCTCGGCATTCAACACCATAGTACCCTCCAAGCTCGTCATCAAGCTCGAGACCCTGGGTCTCGACCCCGCCCTGTGCAACTGGGTACTGGACTTCCTGACGGGCCGCCCCCAGGTGGTGAGGGTAGGCAACAACATCTCCTCCCCGCTGATCCTCAACACTGGGGCCCCACAAGGGTGCGTTCTGAGCCCTCTCCTGTACTCCCTGTTCACCCACGACTGCGTGGCCACGCACGCCTCCAACTCAATCATCAAGTTTGCGGACGACACAACAGTGGTAGGCTTGATTACCAACAACGACGAGACGGCCTACAGGGAGGAGGTGAGGGCCCTCGGAGTGTGGTGTCAGGAAAATAACCTCACACTCAACGTCAACAAAACTAAGGAGATGATTGTGGACTTCAGGAAACAGCAGAGGGAACACCCCCCTATCCACATCGATGGAACAGTAGTGGAGAGGGTAGCAAGTTTTAAGTTCCTCGGCATACACATCACAGACAAACTGAATTGGTCCACTCACACAGACAGCATTGTGAAGAAGGCGCAGCAGCGCCTCTTCAACCTCAGGAGGCTGAAGAAATTTGGCTTGTCACCAAAAGCACTCAAACTTCTACAGATGCACAATCGAGAGCATCCTGGCGGGCTGTATCACCGCCTGGTATGGCAACTGCACCGCCCTCAACCGTAAGGCTCTCCAGAGGGTAGTGAGGTCTGCACAACGCATCACCGGGGGCAAACTACCTGCCCTCCAGGACACCTACACCACCCGATGTCACAGGAAGGCCATAAAGATCATCAAGGACATCAACCACCCGAGCCACTGCCTGTTCACCCCGCTATCATCCAGAAGGCGAGGTCAGTACAGGTGCATCAAAGCTGGGACCGAGAGACTGAAAAACAGCTTCTATCTCAAGGCCATCAGACTGTTAAACAGCCACCACTAACACTGAGTGGCTGCTGCCAACACACTGACACTGACTCAACTCCAGCCACTTTAATAATGGGAATTGATGGGAAATGATGTAAATATATCACTAGCCACTTTAAACAATGCTACCTTATATAATGTTACTTACCCTACATTATTCATCTCATATGCATACGTATATACTGTACTCTATATCATCGACTGTATCCTTATGTAATACATGTATCACTAGCCACTTTAAACTATGCCACTTTGTTTACATACTCATCTCATTTGTACATACTGTACTCGATACCATCTACTGTATCTTGCCTATGCTGCTCTGTACCATCACTCATTCATATATCCTTATGTACATATTCTTTATCCCCTTACACTGTGTACAAGACAGTAGTTTTGGAATTGTTAGTTAGATTACTTGTTATTACTGCATTGTCGGAACTAGAAGCACAAGCATTTCGCTACACTCGCATTAACATCTGCTAACCATGTGTATGTGACAAATAAATTTGATTTGACACAAGTCATTTTTCCAACAATTGTTTACAAACTGATTATTTCCCTGTATCACAATTCCAGTGGGTCAGAAGTTTACATACACTAAGTTGACTGTGCCTTTAAACAATTCCAGAAAATGTCATGGCTTTAGAAGCTTCTGATAGGCTAATTGACATCATTTTAGTCAATTGGAGGTGTACCTGGGGATGCATTTCAAGGCCTACCTTCAAACTCAGTGCCTCTTTGCTTGACATCATGGGAAAATCAAAAGAAATCAGCCAAGACCTCAGAAAAAAAATTGTAGACCTTCACAAGTCTGGTTCATCCTTGGGAGCAATTTCCAAACGCCTGAAGGTACCACGTTCATCTGTACAAACAATAGTACGCAAGTATAAACACCATGGGACCACGCAGCAGTCATACCGCTCAGGAAGGAGACGCGTTCTGTCTCTTAGAGATGAACGTACTTTGTTGCGAAAAGTGCAAATCAATCCCAGAACAACAGCAAAGGACCTTGTGAAGATGCTGGAGGGAACAGGTACAAAAGTATCTATATCCACAGTAAAACAAGCCCTACATCGTAATAACCTGCAAGCCCGCTCAGCAAGGAAGAAGCCACTGCTCCAAAACCATCATAAAAAAGCCAGACTACGGTTTGCAACTGCACATGGGAACAAACATTGTACTTTTTGGAGAAATGTCCTCTGGTCTGATGAAACAAAAATGGAACTGTTTGGCCATAATGACCATCGTTATGTTGGAGGGAAAATGGGGAGGCTTCTAAGCCGAAGAACACCATCCCAGCCGTGAAGCACGGGGGTGGCAGCATCATGTTGTGGGGGTGCTTTGCTGCAGGAGGGACTGGTGCACTTCACAAAATAGATAGCATCATGAGGAAGGACAGTTATGTAGACATATTGAAGCAACATCTCAAGACATCAGTCAGGAAGTTAAAGCTTGGTCACAAATGGGTCTTCCAAATAGACAATGACCCCAAGCATACTTCCAAAGTTGTGGCAAAATGGCTTAAGGACAACAAAGTCAAGGTATTGGAGTGGCCATCACAAAGCCCTGACCTCAATCCCATCGAAAATTGGTGGGCAAAACTGAAAAAGCGTGTGCGAGCAAGGTGGCCTTACAAACCTGAATCAGTTACACCAGCTCTGTCAGGAGGAATGGGCCAAAATTCACCCAACTTATTGTGGGAAGCTGGAAACAATTTAAAGGCAATGCTACCAAAAACTAATTGAGTATGTAAACTTCTGACCCACTGGGAATGTGATGAAATAAATAAATAATTCTCTCTACTATTATTCTGACATTTCACATTCTTAACATAAAGTGATGATCCTAACTGACCTAAGACAGGGAATTATTACTCTGATTAAATGTCAGGAGTTTAAATGTATTTGGCTAAGGTGTATGTAAACTTCCGACTTCAACTGTACCAATAAGTCATCTTCAGTAAGGATTTCAGACCTGGAAGGCTTGTCTCACACAGTGGAGTTTGGCTAGGAAGTCTTGGTCACCGTAGCATTCTAGCAGCTCAGTTCTGAGGAAAAATATGGAAATCAGAAACGTGAATAGTTATTAGTTCATTTTAACAGAAATATACGGTTGTGAGTAACACTAAACAAATGGTAGTATTTGTTTTCTTCCAAATACTTAGAGCTACGATGGATTTTCGCTGGCGCAATGGGATCTATGGAATAGTCCAAAAAGTACAAACCCCAAAACTCTCCCATCTGGCACTCAATCAAGTGCGCAAAAAAAAAAGATACTACTACTATTTTAACCCAGGTCCAGTACTTAGCTAGTCCTTACCGGAGCTCTCGACAGGGCACGCTGCTGTCCTGGACCAGTGACACAGCCTCGTCGTAAAGAGCAGCGGGCCTCAGAGGCTGACACACCTCCAGAGATAGGTTGTCAAACAACTGCAGAGTAAAGAGGGAGAGGCGCAATCCTCAACACATGTTCATAACATAGGATACATGATAGTCATGAGAGAGACTGTGTGTGAGGGAGAGAGAAAACGTGCGTGATAGGGTGAGTGAATGAGAGAGAAAGAGAAACTAACTTCTGCCGCTGAGAAGAAGGAATCGTCAGAAGTGATTGTAGTGGCATCGTCTTCACGCATTCTACTCTCCAAGTTTGGCAGGATGAGTGTTCCCTCACTCTCTGACAGGACAACAAAGCAAACAGTCTTGAGCCACAACAAGGACTAAGTCAAATGACCCATTATGGATAAATGCTAAAGCTACTGTCAACATATTTGAACTAGCTGCATGCTAATAACAACAACAAAAATCAACAGATTTGCGCTATCGTAGCATGTTAATTACCAAAGTCTGCCAGCAGGCTATCTGGGGGAATAGTGGCGCCAAAGTCCTCCTGTAGGTGGTAGGCCCTGTGCAGTAGGGTCTCCAGCTTCTCGGCAAAGACCTTGTTACGCGACTCAGACTGAAACCATGAAAACAAACAAATCACTACATTAGTTGATTAATTCAAAATCACAGTGGCCCTCCAGGGCTGGAGTTGCCCATCCTTTCTCTGAATCTTTAAGGAAAGAGAGGCTGGTGGAGGAAGAAATCCGATGGGCTCATTCAATTCCACTCTAGCAATTACAATAAGCCCCCCCTCCAATTTTTAATGTAATGGTAGGTGGATGTGAGAGTGCTGCTTGCTCTTGACCAGGGCTCAGTTGAGAATGAGATGCATATCTCAAATGGGACTCACCTGGTTAAATAAACGATAAATAAAAGTGTACCGTACCGTTGAGAGTGCGATAGTTCTGTGGCATACCGTGGGCAGGTTGGGGCAGGCCGCTGCCCCCTCCAGGGCTAGGCTGGTACTGGCTTTGGAGGCATTGGAGTGGGTGTGGTGCCGGATGTTCAGGGCCTGCTCCCACTTCTGAAGGGCCTCCTCAAACAACTCCATACCTGGGAGAGGGGAAAGATGTGATCAGGATAACATAGAAAATCTGGGATTTTGGCTAAGGGAAAGGTCAGTTTCAATAATATATGAATGATAAATGCCAGAAAACCAGGAATTAATCAGGAAGAACGGCATTCCTGCTAGGGGAGGGGGACCTTAGGGTCTGTTCCTATTCCTTACACTTTCCACCAGAGTGTGCAGTGCACTTGTAAAACCGATGCTTATATCAATCCAGTGTTTCTTTACATGCATGAGCGAGCGGGAGAGAGCAATTGTACATATGGGGAAAATACAGTAGGGAGAATGGAACACAACCACAGCTTAATGTCAGTCCTTAGTATTATGATGCATCATAAAATGACAGGATGAGTGATGCTATCCTGCCAGGTTGGTTTGATAATGACATCTACATGCTGGGAGGCCACCCAGGTGTTTGGTTGTCGAGGAAGGATAACGGAGTCTAGCTGAATTACAGAGATGTCTTTGTCCAGGTGTTAATGGAAAAACTAACAGTGCAAGAAATACAGCATAGTCAGATGTAACCCTCTATACCAATGTCCCACTTCTATTCTTCCTCTACCAAGGGTCCTCATAGCCTTTTTTCATTGAGCAAAACAGTTATTTTGAATAAGAACTAATTCCACTTTGGGAAATACTTTTCCCCATTGGTGGGCGGGTAGCCTACATTAAAGTTTAGAGTGTTGGGCAGTAACTGAAAAGTTTCTGGTTCGAATCCATGAGTCGACAAGGTGAACAATCTGCTCTTGAGCAAAGCACTTAACACTATTTTCTCCTGTAAGTCGTTCTCGATAAGAGCGTCTGCTAAATGAATCAAATTTTAAAAGCGCACCAAACACTGTCTCAGTTTGCTATGGACACTCCCTTTCGCTGAATCTTTGAGGGAATCCATGAAGGGGTATTATTACCAATGATGTACAGGTTCTCTGCGTTTGCATCCCCCATGGCTCCCGACTCCTCCTCCACAGGCTCTGCCTCACAGGGAGTCGACGGATTGGCCGACTGGTTCGGAGAAGTCGGGACTCGCATCTGTGACAACAAAAAGACAATAACAAATTGAAATCTTGAGGGGCCATGGACCACAAGGGTCTAAAAAGAGTTAAGTGAGGTAAACGATCCACTGAAGAAGAAGAGTGAAATCAGAATGAACTATGTTAAAATGCTCGTCAAAGACTATAGCTCAGCGTTCAATAACGTAGTTCCCTCCAAGCTAGGGACCCTGGGACTGAACACCTTCCTCTGCAACTTCCTGAGAGGCCGGGCGCAGGGTGTGAGTGTAGGCAACAATACATCCGCCACTTGAACCCTCAACACAGGGGCCCCTCAGGGGTGTGTGCATAGTCCCCTCCTGTACTCCCTGTTCACCCACGACTGAGTGGCCACGCACGACTCCAACACCATCATTAAGTTTGCAAACGACACAACAGTGGTAGGCCTGATCACCGACAAGACAGCCTACAGGGAGGAGGTCAGAGACTTAGCAGTGTGGTGCCAGGACAAATTACCTCTCCTTCAACGTCAGTAACACCAAGAAGCTGATCGTGGACTATAGGAGAAAGGGGAGAGTACGCCCCCATCCACATCACTGGGGCTGAGCTCCCTGCCATCCAGGACCTCTATATCAGCGGAGAAAGGCCCAAAAGAATGCCAAAGACAACAGCCACCCAAGCCATAGACTGTTCACTCTATCATCTGGCACCAGATCACCGACTCTGGGACCAACAGGCTCCGAGACAGCTTCTACCCCCAATGCATAAATCTTCTTAGACATAAGATTGCTAAATAGTCCATTAAAAATGGTTACCCGGGCTATCTACACTGACCCTACACACACTCACACTTCAATGACACTCCCACACATACTTATAGTCACACACACTTTTACTCTGTTCTTTATTTTACTCTAATTATGTTCTATCCTGATGCCTAGTCACGTTACCATGCCTTCGTGTACATATCTACGTCAAATACCTCGTACCAGATCAGTGTACAGAGGTACTCAGACGCCTTGACTTTTTCCACATTTTGTTATGTTACAGCCTTATTCTAAAATTGATTAAATAAAAATCTCAGCAATCTACACACAATACCCATAACAACAAAGCGAAAACAGGTTTAGAAATGTTTGAAAATATATTTTTATAAAAATATTCAGACCTTTTGCTATGAAACTTGAAATTGAGAGCAGGTGCATCCTGTTTCCATTGATCATCCATTAGATGTTTCTACAACTGGATTGGAGTACACCTGTGGTAAATTCAATTGATTGGACATCATTTGGAAAGGCACACACCTGTCTATATAAGGTCCCACAGTTGACAGTGCATGTCAGAGCAAAAACCAAGCCATGAGGTCGAAGGAATTGTCTGTAGAGCTCTGAGACAGGATTGTGTCAAGGCACAGATCTGGGGAAGGGTACCAAAAAAGGTTCTGCAGCATTGAAGGTCCCCAAGAACACAGTGGCCTCCATCATTCTTAAATGGAAGAAGTTTGGAACCACCAAGACTCTTCCTAGAGCTGGCTGCCCGGCCAAACTGAGCAATCGGGGGAGAAGGGCCTTGGTCAGGGAGGTGACCAAACACCCGATGGTCACTGACAGAGCTCCAGAGTTCCTCTGGAGATGTTGTCCTTCTGGAAGGTTCTCCAGCTATGCAGCACTCCACCAATTAGGCCTTCATGGTAGAGTGGCCAAATGGAAGCCACTCCTCAGTAAACGGCACATGACAGCCCGCTTGGAGTTTGCCAAAAGGCGCCGAAAGACTCAGACCATGAGAAACAAGTTTGTCTGGTCTGATGAAACCAAAATTAAACTATTTGGCCTGAAAGCCAAGCATCACATCTGGAGGTAACCTGGCACCATCCCTATGGTGAAGCATGGTGGTGGCAGCATCATGCTGTGGGGGTGTTTTTCAGCAGCAGGGACTGGGAGACTAGTCAGGATCGAGAAAGATTAATGGAGCAAACATCCATGATGAAAACCTGCTTCAGTGTGCTCTGGACCTCAGACTGGAGGCAAAGGTTCACCTTCCAACAGGACAACGACCCTAAGCACACAGCCAAGACAACGCAGGAGTGGTTTCGGGACAAGTCTCTGAATACCCAGCCAGAGCCCGGACTTGAACCCAATCTAACATCTGGAGAGACCTGAAAATAGCTGTGGAGCGACACTCCCCATCAAACCTGACAGCACTTGAGAGGATTCCCCCCCCCCCAAATACAGGTGTGCCAAGCTTGTAGCGTCATACCCAGGAACTCTCGATGCGGTCATCACCGCCAAAGGTGCTTCAACAAAGTACTGAGTAAAGGGTCTGAATACTTATGTACAATGTGTTATTTCAGTTTTTTTAAACCAGTTTTTGCTTTGTCATTATGGGGTATTGTGTGTAGATTGAGGGGGAAAAAAACTATTTTCGAATAAGCCTGTAACATAACAAAATGTGGAAAAGGAGTCAATGCTTTCCCAAATGTACTGTATATAGCACCAGATTGATCTGATACTTACTGTATATAGCTCCACTCGTGTATTTTATTCCTTGTGTTACTATTGTTACTTATTTTTTGTATTTTTAAACTCTGCATCGTTGGGAAGGGCTCGAAAGAAAGCATTTAATTAAAGTCTACACCAGTTATAGTAGGCGCATATGAAAAATGTGTTTAATTTGAGTGATAGAAAGTAAGGAGAGTCAAACGTACAGAGGCTATGCTGTGGGAGGAGCTTGAGTGTTTGCTGGGAGCCAGTGAAGAGATGCCGCTCATGGTTTCGTTGCTCCGTGTGCTGGGGCTCATCATCTGTCGCCCGGGAAACGGACCACCTGGGATGGAAACGAGACTGTTAGCTAACACTTCTATCAAAAAGGCATTTTGATCACATTAATAACTGGTATTCTAACCGTGATCACCTGAAACAGCTTTCACATACAGTATCCAGACAGGCTTATGGAAACACCAGCATGTCAATGAACCAACTTACTTGACTTAATCCGTTTTACTTCCTTGATGTCAATCAGCCAACCAACAAACACATCAACAAAATTATGAGCCAATTCTACAGCCTGTTTGAAACCACCAGTAATCACATTGAAGTGAAACTCACCTCTCCTCAGAGATGACGGTCTCCCTGACCGGATCAACGCCTCTGGTATTCCCACCTGCTTCTGCTCATCTTTCACAGCTGTTGCCTGTTTCCGTTTCCTGCCGCGTCTCTTCATGTGGTGGGCGGTGAGAGCCAGGGCTACGCTCCCCAGAGCTGTGGCGAACAGCACCTTCTTCAGACTGGGAGAAAGCTTCAGCTGAGCGAATATGGACTGACGGGGAAAGAGATGGGGTGAGTGGTCACAACAAGCTAAAACAACTTGAAGCATGCATGCTTATGTATCAAGCATGTATCTTCGGTGTGTCAAATATGGAGGGAATTAAAAATAAGTTACTTGCTAATAAAGAACAAACTTATGCTTTTTTTTGGCAACATTCTTTGCAATGTTTTAGGAGCAGATTCTTCAAACATATTCAATAGTGTACTTGAAAGTGTCTTCTTGGGGAACATTGTTTACCTGCCCAAAGGTGGAGTAGAGAAACACGGGGATCTCGGCCACAGTCATGGCCAAGGCCTGGGCGATGGACATCCCTTCTGCTCTTCTGATTGACATTTCAGTAGAATGCCCACAGAGCCTCCAACAACCCCTTTACATCAACCTCCTCAGGGGCTTCCTTCTCTGTTCTGCTCTGAGACCAACCAGCCAGCCAGCACAGTGCCTGGTCGTAATTGGGCTGTGGTCAGCCACTTCTGAGTCTGGGTGGGTCCCTCTGGTCCAGCTTCAGACTGTAGCCGCAACCAGTATACCGGAGTCCTGTCCACACTGGTTTTGGTGCCCCTCTTCTTCACTTATCCAAAGGCACCATGTTTCTCGATCCGTGCAATCCTAGGGGTGTAGTGTGAATTGTTGTCATCATTGCTACAATGAAGTAATATCGATCAGTGATAGTTAAATCTGACTACTTCACAAATATGTAATGAACTGAAATTAACTGTGACATAACATCGTCTCAGGCTATATAATGTAACACCCCAACAGCATCGAGAACAGAGTGAAGTAGACACACAGGCATTGCACAGGCCAGTTACTCTTAGCTAGCTACCTAACGTTAGTTACTAGCCAGCATAGCATCAAAGAAGCACGACCAACTAAATATGAGTAGAATTCCTCTAGAAGTTAACATGTTTAACGTTATTTTTTACTTTGACCAAATATTAACTCAAAAAAAAAGAGACCCTCACAGCCTAGCGCCAAAGTAGCATTAGCATCATGCTAGCTGACAAGCCGTCCCAGCAGGTTCACAACTTTCAAGGGTTATCATATTTGACAATAACTTTTGTAACATCAATAAGGTCTCTTCGGTTTTGGCTGCGAATGGAATATTACAAACCTGTCCTGATTGCTGACCAACATCACTAGCCGGACATGCTAGTTAGCCAGCTAGGAACTTTGATTCGCGCACTGACAGCTACTGCTGGCTTCAATCCGGCCTGGCTGTCAGATCACTCAGTCAACGGTCTCCGATGGACTACTAAAAGCTGTCTAACCGTGTATTCAAGAGATTGCTAACCTTTTTATGGATAAAAAAGATAGAATCATCCAAAAGCTACTAATGCACATTGCGCATCCAAAGAGCTGTAGAAGGACATTCAGCGGCGCATTTCACACACTACTGTGATATTTGCTTCAGGGCGGACACATTTGTAATTGATACCATGGAAGACCAATGTCTGTTGAGTATATGCGGGCGCGTTCCTATTGTGGTCAATCACAATTGAGGAAGGAGGTGGGTGTACATTGGATATCCAATCGTATCAAAGATTGGGGCCTGACTCTTGCTTGTTCCATGGCAAAAGTTAGGTGAAAAGTCAAAACGTTTCATCCAAAAATGGATCAATAGCGTTAAAGTATTCATATGTTTAACATTGGTAACGGATTGTTTATTTATTTTTGTACACACAATTGTGTTGTCACAGTAGGATCTGTGCATAAAAAGCAATTTCTGTTTTAGGTCTTGTGAGATAAATATCTACTCCTGTCTTAAGTGTAGTGTATGGACATAAACTGTTTCCAGTGCTGGTGTTCGTATTGGTGGTGGTGGGTTTTGACTAGATGGGATAACGGCAGTTTATGTCAGAATTCACCAGAATAGAGAGCAATAGTAATTACATACTCATCAGCTAACGTTGCTTTTTGTGAATTTTGAAGCATTTATGTAGGATTTTTTTAAAGCACATGAAAGGCATCATAATTCATAAAGATCACTGACTGATATTATCTCATATAACAAAACGTATAAGATATCCTAAGCCTGCGTTAACCTTATTTTCGGCGTTTATCCCCAACCCCTATTCTTTTCGCATTCATTTTCCTCATTGGAATGGCTGAACGAACCAGACGTAACTCATTTCCGCTTTTTTAGGAAGTTACATGCTGGCGAGTGCTATTGACATTTCGGAGCAGGCTAGGAAAACTTAGAATAATTAGGTTAAGGTTAGCGTTGGTTTTAATGCTAAACATGTTAGTGATGCTTGTGCTGCAACCAAGAAAGATAATGTGCCTGCAGCTCATTAATTTAATTAGGCAAGTCAGTTAAGAATACATTCGTATTTACAATTACGACCTACCCTGGACGCAGCTGGGCGCCGCTCTATGGGTCTCTCAATCAATACAGCCTGGATTCAGCCTAGTGTCACCTCTTGCACTGAGATGCAGTGCTTTAGACCGCTGCGCCACTCGGGAGTATGATGAAAGGGATGTCTTGACTAGTATGAAGGATATAAATAATTAGGTTTTCCATAATATTAACTTTTAGAGGGGCATATATGCTTTTAAATCATTATATTACTGCATTGTATTCGTTACATCTTTCATTCCCTGAAATATCTTTCCAGTAATAAAATGTGTCCAATATCAGGAACTAAGCTATCCAGGTTCTGTTCACTGTCGGAACATAAATGGGTAACACCATCACTCACAACAAGGAAATACTAGGTTAGTTAGCTTAACATGTATCTTCTTATTCCATGTTAACGTATTATAATAATTACAGAGAGTCGGTTATTCGTTTGGTCAATGTTTCTGTTAATTGATTTCCTTTTTGGCACTGAATTAGCTGCCACCATGTTATGGCAAAATATTGGTCATGATGATAGTTAACGTTAACTAGCTAGCTAACGCGGTTCGATTGGTTATCATGTCAGTCATTTCGACCGATGTGCACTGAAGTTGACCCCCTACACTGGTTTTAAATGTGCTATTGATTAAACATCAGTTGTCAAATTAACGGTAGACGTTTTTATTCAACAAGTGAGATACCCAACTTATTTCCCACCAATTGTGATGAAATCCATTAGGGGCGGGGCCAGAGGTCTCTAATGGATATGAAGTCTCAGGTAAACATGACATCTTGTTTCCTACTCCTCATCATTATTACAGTAACATTTACTTCCTATGCACACTGACTACAGTTTTTTAACCTGTTCATCTGATGTCAACAGAGGTTCCACTGGATTTGTCTAGTTATTGTAACACTGTCAGTGTTGTTATGGTACGTCCACATGACCAGATCAGATGGGTCCAACAGCATGGTCAACATTGGTCTCCAAGGATACCTCAGGATCACCCCTGGCAGGAGGGATCAGGTGAGCTGTTGATTTGCAGAGGTCTGCGTTGTGTTTTGCAACAGATAATTAAAATGAGCATTTCCATTGGTCAAGCCCAGGTAGTCCCTCTCTATTTTATTATATTTTCTTTTTTTTTTGGTGCCTAATGAACACAACCCATTCCTTGTTCCACTTGCCAACACCTTCAGCCAGAAAGAAACACAAACTATATGTTGATGTAAACACATTAATACATTTTCACCTCATGTGATTTTATGCCCTATTCTCTCCCTCCAGTTTCTGAAGATGCACTGCCGCCAGTGTGCCTTGGTGTCCAGCTCGGGACAGATGCAGGGGGCAAGTCTCAGAGAGGAGATTGACCAAATGGGGTGTGTGATCCGCATGAACAACGCCCCCACGCTGGGCTATGAGAGGGACGTAGGGAGCAGAACCAGTCTGAGGGTGGTATCGCACACCAGTGTTCCCCTGCTGATTAAAAACGAGAGCTATTACTTCAGGCACTCTGCGGACACCACCTACGTGTTCTGGGGTCCTGAGCGGAACATGAGGCAGGATGGGAAAGGGCGTGTTTATAATGCCTTGATGAAGATGGCCACGAAGTACCCGCAGGTCAAAATATACATGGTGACTCGGGAGAAGATCCAGTACTGTGACAGTGTTTTTCAGAACGAGACAGGGAAAAACAGGTAAATAATGTCCTCGCCAAGCACTAATGTACCCTGTCATGTTAATTAGGGTACAAGGGTCAAGTCCAGGTAGTCTATTACTTTTTCAGTTTTCTTCTGTTTGGTGCCGAAATGAACACAGCCAAGATGGCTATGCTGCTATTCTTATTATTATAAGTTTTCTCTGTTTTAGAATGAATTCAGGTGCTTTTCTCAGCACTGGTTTCTTCACCATGATCCTGGCCATGGACATGTGTGACAGTATTCACGTCTATGGGATGATCGACGATAACTTCTGCAGGTGAGTTATTTGAAAAAGATGTGGAAGCAACTACCTGTCTAATAGCACATTTATTCTGGTGTAATAGCACATTTATTCTGTTTTGAGACTAATTAAATTTGAATTAAATAAATAGGAACCCTGAACTAGCTGTCAACTTGCCTTATATTACACTGTTTTGTGTTACACCACATTGTACTGAGAGCTATTTGGGATTGATTGGCTGTATTTGACGATTAAATACACCCCTTTCATGCTTCTCTGAAGCCGTGCCGATCACAGTGTTGCTCCTTACCACTACTACGAGGGAAGCCGAATGGACGAATGCCGCATGTACCGGATGCACGAGCACGCAAGTCGTGGCGGCCATCGCTTCATCACCGAGAAGGCCATCTATGCCCGATGGGCCTTGCACCACAGGGTGGAGTTCAAACACCCTTCCTGGAACCTGCAGGAGAGGAAACATGACCCCTGAGTTTTGTGCCTGGTGACTTTTTTAAAATCTTTGTTGACCTCCGTTGGGGAATTCTGTGCAGTATGAGAGTCAAATGATCTTACTCCTTCATGGGGCTGCAGTATTAATTATAATATTTATGACAGCCTAAATGGTGTTCAAAACATTGTATTCAATAGTCAAGCATCAAACTGCCAACTTTTTTACATTGGTCAAAGTGCTCATATTTCTAATTTTAGACCTTTAGCCTATGTCTAAAGTACAGTATTCTAACCACTAACCACTATTAAATTAAAACTGCTATTGGTAGGTCTAGTGATGCCAAATCAAATAAGATTTTTAGTGTTTGAACAAACTTGATGCCTTCGTTGTTTGTTTGTCATAATTATGTATTTTCATTTCTGCACTCTTAAAATCCAATGTTTTGTCATTTAATGTAGCTTTTATGATGCACTGACTGAATGTTCACCAACGTATTATGTTTTTTCCTGTTCACTGCTATATGCCCATGTATTTCAATGTAATGACACATTGTTGGGCTTTCCTATCAGAGTTTAGTCTTAACAACATTTCAATCTTTTACATATATTTATTATGTTATGGTTCAAATGTAACAAGAATCATGAATTTAGTGTCACTGAAATATAATAATGTGCTGGTCATTTACTATCAGAGAAAGTGACTATCTGATAGCAAAGAGAGACTATTTTGCTGATTTGATTGGTTTATGCAAAGGCCAATGGAACGATTTGACATGTTATGAGTAGAGATTCATCCCCAAAAAGTGTGCCTTTTTCTTTAACTTCCTATTTTTGTCTGACATTATACACTTGTTGACTTTAAACAAAAAATGTTGTTGCTTGACAATGTAAATGGTTTAATGTTACTTTTATATAAGGTCTGATATGCCTTATTCTGATGGTCTTAATGATATTTACAAAGCTTGACAATGCTACAATCATGTTCAACGGAAAATCCCTATAGTGCTCTCTTTTAGGAAATATGAAATGCTCTTTACCTGCCTTTTTAAATTACTTAATGATGTTGTCTGATTCCAAAGAAATGTATTATAAATGTTTACAGTATTGTGGTGTTTATCTAGTTTATTCTGAAAGTGTCTGGTTTTCACAACACTGAAATTAACTATGTCCATTTTCAAATACTAGCCTTTGTGTCTTCTCTAAATTATTTATAAAGTTCCTAATAATCATTTTCACTGCGGCGCTGAAATTTTGATGACGCAAGCGAGTCCCCTCCTACGATGGTTTAGGGAGATGGGGGGCGCGCCGACAGATCAAACGTCAATGATGCACAGATCTCATATGGATAAAAAAAACGAATTGGTAAGCAAACCTCGTAATCATTTCATTTAATCATTATTCTACAGAAATTGTTGAATGACAGCCATTTCCCGCTATTATGGCTTAGAATAAAGCTATTTATGGTGTCAACACGAGTCATGTCCGATAGCCAACGTTAGCAGTGAGACAACGGGTTTAGGTCTGGGCAAGAATATTGCCATGTCCCCCAATCGCTTATTCTATTGAATTTGTATATTTAAGTTTTGATAGGCTTATAATTACAGTTGTGCCAGTGCGCTCAAATTAAATATGTGCAATAGATATTCCTTTTTATTTAAACCGGAGGTGTTGGTTTTCATGAACCACTATCAAACGGATAGGGCCCAGATGTTGGACATCAGTTGGAATAACAAAAACCGAAAGAAAATAAAAAAAGATTGTGGTTGTCAAATTCTTGAGAATGCATTTTAGTATGCAATATGCCGATAACCACAAGACATTATTCTGAGACAATTGTGATTCATTTTCAATGCTACCATATCATAGGATTCGTATAGGTCGTTTTAAATTAAACGTCACTATTGTACGTTTGATTTGGCTTCTGGGGGGCAAGGACACCCCCATCTCCGCTCGAACTATTAACAACTACTATGCTTCCCGTTCTTAAATTTCATTTTTTTTGTATTTTACTTTCGGTTTTGTACACCAGCTTCATACATTGATTCTCTACAAATGCTTGTTTTGTCACTTAGAATGAAAATAGGCAAACTATTAGAATGTTTGCAACCAGGAACTGGCGGAGCAATTTCTGCATAGGTCCCCTTTAAATAAATGTTTGGCATCCTAGCAAAGCAAACAACATAATTTAGCTTGCTTCATCAGTGATTAAACTAGGTAAAACCTCAATATCTTTCAAACCACTTGAAAGCTATTGTCATGAGGTTGGAAAAATTGCACACAACATTGCACAGGTCTTATTTGACCAGCATGTTTTATTCCTAGTTGAATTAGTTAGGGAGCGTAAACAAAGTAAAAACGGGTTTTTTACATTCAAATGTCAATAGCTCCTTGGTCATGTGACCTACTGACGTCAAACAAGGTGCACAATGTACACTCAGTGGGCCTACACATTGCACAACCTTTAGTTTGTCTATTTTCATCTGACACGTTTTTACATTAATTTTAGAGCCAATCCTTCTCCTGAAGTTACAGATCTTTTTTGCCAACTTCCCTTACCTACATTGTTATAACATGCCAGAGGCTGTTCACCTTGGAAACCCGCTGTGGATATGTGTACACCCCGGCGTGAGATTTACACCCTCTCCCACAGATTTTCAAGGGCCAGGGAGAGCTCACCAGATGCCGCCGAAACCGCAACGCTTTCCAGGGCTTGGGCCCCTCTCTCTTGGGCGAACCCATTTCAGGGCGCCCTGCCCTTCACAAAGAAAAGAGAACTCTCCCCGAGGCACCCGCCAGCTTATCCGTAAAGTTTGAAAAATGTATGTAAAATCGTGTGCGATGAAAATGGACAAACTAAAGGGTGTGTAATATACAAGGGTATTCCCTGGACATTCTGAACCTTGGTTGAGTCCAGTAGGTCACATTACCAAGGATCTATTGAAATTAGAAACATTGAAAATTAATGTAAAATTGAGTGAGATGAAAATGGACAAACTAAAGGGTGTGGGATGTGTAGACATTCTGAACCTTGTTCGAGGTCAGTAGGGCACATGACCAAGGAGCTATTGAAATTAGAAACACTGAAAAACCTTGAAAATTCATGTAAAGCTGTGTGAGATGAAAATGGACAAACTAAAGGGTGTGCAATGTGTAGGCCCACGGAGTGTACATTCTGAACATAGTTTGAAGTCAGTAGGTCACATGACCAAGGAGCTATTGAAATTTAAAAATGTAAATAAATAATTTAAAATAGTGCGAGATGTAAATTGACAAAAAAAAAGTGTGTGCAATGTGTATCTATGCCATCAGGTTAGCTAGAACCAGTTTTGAAACCTTTAGGAATAATCAAATCAAATCAAATTTTATTTGTCACATACACATGGTTAGCAGATGTTAATGCGAGTGTAGCGAAATGCTTGTGCTTCAAGTTCCGACAATGCAGTAATAACCAACAAGTAATCTAACTAACAATTCCAAAACTACTGTCTTGTACACAGTGTAAGGGGATAAAGAATATGTACATAAGGATATATGAATGAGTGATGGTACAGAGCAGCATAGGCAAGATACAGTAGATGGTATCGAGTACAGTATATACATATGAGATGAGTATGTAAACAAAGTGGCATAGTTAAAGTGGCTAGTGATACATGTATTACATAAGGATACAGTCGATGATATAGAGTACAGTATATACGTATGCATATGAGATGAATAATGTAGGGTAAGTAGCATTACAGTGCCTTGCGAAAGTATTCGGCCCCCTTGAACTTTGCGACCTTTTGCCACATTTCAGGCTTCAAACATAAAGATATAAAACTGTATTTTTTTGTGAAGAATCAACAACAAGTGGGACACAATCATGAAGTGGAACGACATTTATTGGATATTTCAAACTTTTTTAACAAATCAAAAACTGAAAAATTGGGTGTGCAAAATTATTCAGCCCCCTTAAGTTAATACTTTGTAGCGCCACCTTTTGCTGCGATTACAGCTGTAAGTCGCTTGGGGTATGTCTCTATCAGTTTTGCACATCGAGAGACTGAATTTTTTTCCCATTCCTCCTTGCAAAACAGCTCGAGCTCAGTGAGGTTGGATGGAGAGCATTTGTGAACAGCAGTTTTCAGTTCTTTCCACAGATTCTCGATTGGATTCAGGTCTGGACTTTGACTTGGCCATTCTAACACCTGGATATGTTTATTTTTGAACCATTCCATTGTAGATTTTTCTTTATGTTTTGGATCATTGTCTTGTTGGAAGACAAATCTCCGTCCCAGTCTCAGGTCTTTTGCAGACTCCATCAGGTTTTCTTCCAGAATGGTCCTGTATTTGGCTCCATCCATCTTCCCATCAATTTTAACCATCTTCCCTGTCCCTGCTGAAGAAAAGCAGGCCCAAACCATGATGCTGCCACCACCATGTTTGACAGTGGGGATGGTGTGTTCAGCTGTGTTGCTTTTACGCCAAACATAACGTTTTGCATTGTTGCCAAAAAGTTCAATTTTGGTTTCATCAGACCAGAGCACCTTCTTCCACATGTTTGGTGTGTCACCCAGGTGGCTTGTGGCAAACTTTAAACAACACTTTTTATGGATATCTTTAAGAAATGGCTTTCTTCTTGCCACTCTTCCATAAAGGCCAGATTTGTGCAATATACGACTGATTGTTGTCCTATGGACAGAGTCTCCCACCTCAGCTGTAGATCTCTGTAGTTCATCCAGAGTGATCATGGGCCTCTTGGCTGCATCTCTGATCAGTCTTCCTCTTGTATGAGCTGAAAGTTTAGAGGGACGGCCAGGTCTTGGTAGATTTGCAGTGGTCTGATACTCCTTCCATTTCAATATTATTGCTTGCACAGTGCTCTTTGGGATGTTTAAAGCTTGGGAAATCTTTTTGTATCCAAATCCGGCTTTAAACTTCTTCACAACAGTATCTCGGACCTGCCTGGTGTGTTCCTTGTTCTTCATGATGCTCTCTGCGCTTTTAACGGACCTCTGAGACTATCACAGTGCAGGTACATTTATACGGAGACTTGATTACACACAGGTGGATTGTATTTATCCTCATTAGTCATTTAGGTCAACATTGGATCATTCAGAGATCCTCACTGAACTTCTGGAGAGAGTTTGCTGCACTGAAAGTAAAGGGGCTGAATCATTTTGCACGCCCAATTTGTCCGTTTTTGATTTGTTAAAAAAGTTTGAAATATCCAATAAATGTCGTTCCACTTCATGATTGTGTCCCACTTGATGTTGATTCTTCACAAAAAAATACAGTTTTATATCTTTATGTTTGAAGCCTGAAATGTGGCAAAAGGTCGCAAAGTTCAAGGGGGCCGAATACTTTCGCAAGGCACTGTATATAAGGTAGCATTGTTTAAAGTGGCTAGTGATATATTTACATCATTTCCCATCAATTCCCATTATTAAAGTGGCTGGAGTTGAGTCAGTGTCAGTGTGTTGGCAGCAGCCACTCAATGTTAGTGGTGGCTGTTTAACAGTCTGATGGCCTTGAGATAGAAGCTGTTTTTCAGTCTCTCGGTCCCAGCTTTGATGCACCTGTACTGACCTCGCCTTCTGGATGATAGCGGGGTGAACAGGCAGTGGCTCGGGTGGTTGATGTCCTTGATGATCTTTATGGCCTTCCTGTGACATCGGGTGGTGTAGGTGTCCTGAAGGGCAGGTAGTTTGCCCCCGGTGATGCGTTGTGCAGACCTCACTACCCTCTGGAGAGCCTTACGGTTGAGGGCGGAGCAGTTGCCGTACCAGGCGGTGATACAGCCCGCCAGGATGCTCTCGATTGTGCATCTGTAGAAGTTTGTGAGTGCTTTTGGTGACAAGCCAAATTTTTTCAGCCTCCTGAGGTTGAAGAGGCGCTGCTGCGCCTTCTTCACAATGCTGTCTGTGTGAGTGGACCAATTCAGTTTGTCTGTGATGTGTATGCCGAGGAACTTAAAACTTGCTACCCTCTCCACTACTGTTCCATCGATGTGGATAGGGGGGTGTTCCCTCTGCTGTTTCCTGAAGTCCACAATCATCTCCTTAGTTTTGTTGACGTTGAGTGTGAGGTTATTTTCCTGACACCACACTCCGAGGGCCCTCACCTCCTCCCTGTAGGCCGTCTCGTCGTTGTTGGTAATCAAGCCTACCACTGTTGTGTCGTCCGCAAACTTGATGATTGAGTTGGAGGCGTGCGTGGCCACGCAGTCGTGGGTGAACAGGGAGTACAGGAGAGGGCTCAGAACGCACTCTTGTGGGGCCCCAGTGTTGAGGATCAGCGGGGAGGAGATGTTGTTGCCTACCCTCACCACCCGGGGGCGGCCCGTCAGGAAGTCCAGTACCCAGTTGCACAGGGCGGGGTCGAGACCCAGGGTCTCGAGCTTGATGACGAGCTTGGAGGTACTATGGTGTTGAATGCCGAGCTGTAGTCAATTAACAGCATTCTCACATAGGTATTCCTCTTGTCCAGATGGGTTAGGGCAGTGTGCAGTGTGGTTGAGATTGCATCGTCTGTGGACC
This sequence comes from Oncorhynchus clarkii lewisi, assembly GCF_045791955.1. Classification (NCBI taxonomy): domain Eukaryota; kingdom Metazoa; phylum Chordata; class Actinopteri; order Salmoniformes; family Salmonidae; genus Oncorhynchus; species Oncorhynchus clarkii. Next base: position 15,443,745 of record NC_092151.1, read on the forward strand.
TATTTGGGCGGTAAGCAAATTGGAGTGGGTCTAGGGTGTCAGGTAGGGTGGAGGTGATATGGTCCTTGACTAGTCTCTCAAAGCACTTCATGATGACGGAAGTGAGAGCTACGGGGCGGTAGTCGTTTAGCTCAGTTACCTTAGCTTTCTTGGGAACAGGAACAATGGTGGCCCTCTTGAAGCATGTGGGAACAGCAGACTGGTATAGGGATTGATTGAATATGTCCGTAAACACACCGGCCAGCTGGTCTGCGCATGCAGATGGTTAAAGAGCCAATGAAATTAAAAAAAATATTATTTGTCACTATGTTGACGGTCCCTAACTGCTGTTGGTGGACGTAAAGAAGACTACAGGCGAATATCCAACCTGAATCTGTATTTTCCTCGGTCAGAGATTAGTTTTGAGAAATAACTTGATATCTGTAAATCATCATCCTCCTGGTAAAGTTATCAGTATAGATGGCAAGCAAATCAAACAATATTTGGATATACTCATCTAGTTTAACCCCAAAAGTTCGCTTGTTAACTAACTAGCTAGCTAGCCAGCCATATTGACCTGATCTGTGTTTAGCTAACCATTTTGGCATGGTCCATCAATAAATATAGACTATATTGGTATATCATGTCTGTCAGCAGCAATCACAATCTAACACTCTTAAAAACGATTGAAAAGGGGAATATGTTAGCGATTTTCGCTTTGTAGGCCTACAATGGTTGGGGGGAAAAGTACATTAGGTCTACCTACTACACTAGCTAGCTACATGTTTAGCCAACTGTACAAAGTTTCTACCTGCGGTAGCTTGCAAAGTAAACGTCAGCTAACCGTCCCATGGCAAATGCTCCCTTCTGCTGCTTGACAGGCAGACCAAAAAATATGTGAAATTAACCTAAACCATGCATACTTGTCAGGTATAGTTAACTTTTATTTTATATCACTCAAATATCAAAATAATGGTAGCCAACATTGAGAGATATCGTGAAGCTACCTTCACGTATCTGAAATTACATGATCAATTGATGTTTACTAATCATGAAAAGTATGCAGTAACTTGCTGTATAACTCTGGTATAGCTAAATGTGCGCATTTGTTTTGCATGGAATAATTGTAAATGTGTAGGTCTGACAATGCTCTTCAAGGGGTGATGATATTACAGCCAAATAGTTAACATTTATTTAACAACAGCAAGCAGTTGTCAATGGTTTTAGCGGAGAAGGCAAATCGAACGGAAAACAACTTATTGTGACGTTTTGTTAAACTACCTATTGACTATAAGTATACAAGATAGCAGCCTGAACGAATTTAGCGTGTATTCACTATGGAACATCTGCCTCTTGACAGGGGTGGTGACCAGAAAAGCACAGAACATGCAATGTAGCTCAGCCTGACGTGGAAGCATGGGGATGAGGCTTGTTGAAAAGGTAAAATCATTCTGAGCATTGATATACTCTCACTTAAAATGTTTTTTTTTGTTCTTGTCAAATTAGCTATCAAATATTATTACTGATGCACTGTGCATAATAGGCCTATCTGTATGTTTTGTAAAAGCATTTGGTCACATTATGTGCAAAGATGGTAAATAAACCTGAACTTGACACAAATGAGTTCCTCTCAGAATGGCAACTGTTATTTGAACTGCCTTTTAGAGGTTGTTTTTCATTACTATAAACCAGATAGACAACAAAGCACTAACATTGATCTCGGCACCCAGAACCAAATACAGTGTACATGCTAGTCAGCTACTACATAATACATTTATGTAACAGTCTGTCACAAGAGACTAATATTGACAGACAACACACCACGAACATTGATGTATATTATATCAATGGTTCCCCCTATCTTTGGCAGCAAGGGCCTCAGAGCCAGAAGATGGTGATCTTCGGGGCCATCTTCCTCCTGATGACCCTCCTCATCCTCTTTAGCTCCAACAGCGGCAACGACATCAGTCCCTTCTACAGTCCCTTCCGGGCGTCCTCGCCTCATCACCCCATCAAGGTCACTGACCTCAAGAAATGGGCAGGGAAGGAGGGCTATGTGGCTGTCTATGGAAACAAGGTAATTTACACTCAGGGTTTGAATTACAGAGAAAATCTATGGAACCTCTATTTAATCCAGGAGACGTGGTCAAGAAGGCTACATCTTGTATAAAAACAACATTAAAGTCATGGGTTAATATGAACCCTGTTCTCACACTTGTGGGGTTAAGTTAAAGTAGTGCCAAAAATGCTTAGCACTGGCTAAATGTAGTGGGTGGATTATAGTCTCTACCACATGATCCATAGAAACAATAATGCATAGCCCAAAAACAGACACAAATGCATTTTAGGAACAACTCAAGTCCAAATTGAGTAAAAAACTGTTGCACAGTTCATACAGCTGTATTCATATAGCTGTTTTCTGTATGACTGGTGAGCTTTAGTTTTGAACTACTATTTAACTTCCACTGAAATTTCAGAGAGAAAGAGAACACAGGGAGACGAACACCTACCTAGAGGTGACAGCATCCCCTCCCCAATATGCCCCCATAGACACAACTATGACAAAGCAACCAACAAAAGCGGGTCACAACTCCTGCAGCTCTGTCGCAAGCTGGGTCTGTACATAGTCAATGGCAGGCTTTGAGGGGACTTCTGTGGTGCACCTACAGTTGAAGTTGGAAGTTTACATACACTTAGGTTGGAGTCATTAAAACTCATTTTTCAACCACTCCACAAATTTCTTGTTAACTATAGTTTTGGCAAGTCGGTTAGGATGTCTACTTTGTGCATGACACAAGTCATTTTTACAACAAATGTTTACAGACAGATTATTTCACTTATAATTTAATGTATCACAATTCCAGTGGATCAGAAGTTTACATGCACAAAGTTGACTGTGCCGTTAAACAGCTTGGAAAATTCCAGAAAATGTCATGGCTTAAGAAGCTTCTAAATTGACTCATTTTTATTTTATTTTTTAATTTCACTTTTATTTAACCAGGTAAGCTAGTTGAGAAGTTCTCATTTACAACTGCGACATGGCCAAGATAAAGCATAGCAGTTCGACACATACAACAACACAGAGTTACACATGGAATAAACAAACATACAGTCAATAATACAGTAGAAAAAAAGAAAACAAAGTCTATATACAGTGAGTGCAAATAAGGGAGTTAAGGCAATAAATAGGCCATGGTGGCGAAGTAATTACAATATGGCAATTAAACACTGGAATGGTAGATGTGCAAAAGATGGATGTGCAAGTAGAGATACTGTGGTGCAAAAGGAGCAAAATAAATAAATACAGTATGGGAATGAGGTAGATAGATGGGCTGTATACAGATGGGCTATGAACAGGTGCAGTGATCTGTGAGCTGCCCTGACAGCTGGTTCTTAAATCAAATCAAATCAAATTTATTTATATAGCCCTTCGTACATCAGCTGATATCTCAAAGTGCTGTACAGAAACCCAGCCTAAAACCCCAAACAGCAAGCAATGCAGGTGTAGAAGCACGGTGGCTAGGAAAAACTCCCTAGAAAGGCCAAAACCTAGGAAGAAACCTAGAGAGGAACCAGGCTATGTGGGGTGGCCAGTCCTCTCCAACCCAGACAGGATGACCACATCAGTGAATCAACCCACTCAGGTGACGCACCCACTCCAGGGACAGCATGAGAGAGCCCCAGTAAGCCAGTGACTCAGCCCCTGTAATAGGGTTAGAGGCAGAGAATCCCAGTGGAAAGAGGGGAACCGGCCAGGCAGAGACAGCAAGGGCGGTTCGTTGCTCCAGAGCCTTTCCGTTCACCCTCCCACTCCTGGGCCAGACTACACTCAATCATATGACCCACTGAAGAGATGAGTCTTCAGTAGAGACTTAAAGGTTGAGACCGAGTTTGCGTCTCTGACATGGGTAGGCAGACAGTTCCATAAAAATGGAGCTCTATAGGAGAAAGCCCTGCCTCCAGCTGTTTGCTTAGAAATTCTAGGGACAATTAGGAGGCCTGCGTCTTGTGACCGTAGCGTACGTGTAGGTATGTACGGCAGGACCAAATCAGAGAGATAGGTAGGAGCAAGCCCATGTAATGCTTTGTAGGTTAGCAGTAAAACCTTGAAATCAGCCCTTGCTTTGACAGGAAGCCAGTGTAGAGAGGCTAGCACTGGAGTAATATGATCAAATTTTTCAAAGCTAGTGAGGGAGATGGGAATCTCCAGCTTCAGTCATTTTTGCAGTTCGTTCCAGTCAGTGGCAGCAGAGAACTGGAAGGAAAAGCGACCAAAGGAGGAATTGGCTTTGGGGGTGACCAGTGAGATATACCTGCTGGAGCGTGTGCTATGAGTGGGTGCTGCTATGGTGACCAGAGAGCTGAGATAGGATGGGGCTTTACCTAGCAGAGACTTGTAGAAAACCTGTAGCCAGTGGGTTTGGTGACGAGTATGAAGCGAGGGCCAGCCAACAAGAGTGTACAGGTCGCAGTGGTGGGTAGTATATGGGGCTTTGGTGACAAAACGGATGGCACTGTGATAGACTACAACCAGTTTGCTGAGTAGAGTGTTGGTGGCTATTTTATAGATGACATCGCCGAAGTCAAGGATCGGTAGGATGGTCAGTTTTACGAGGGTATGTTTGGCAGCATGAGTGAAGGAGACTTTGTTGCGAAATAGGAAGCCGATTCTAGATTTAATTTTTGATTGGAGATGCTTAATGTGAGTCTGGAAGGAGAGTTTACAGTCTAACCAGACACCTTGGTATTTGTAGATGTCCACGTATTCTAAGTCAGAGCCGTCCAGAGTAGTGATGCTGGACGGGTTAGCAGGTGCTGGCAATGATCGGTTGAATAGCATGCATTTAGTTTTATTTGCGTTTAAGAGCAGTTGGAGGCCACGGAAGGAGAGTTGTATGGCATTGAAGCTCGTCTGGAGGTTAGTTAACTTCTCTAGGGTAGGGGGCAGCATTCGGAATTTTGGATGAAAAGCATGCCCAAATTAAACGGCCTGCTACTCGGGCCCAGAAGATATGATATGCATATAACTGATAGATTTTGATAGAAAACACTAAAGTTTCCAAAACTGTAAAGTTAAAATAGTGTCTGTGAGTATAACAGAACGGATTTAGCAGGTGAAAACCTGAGAAAAATCCATTCAGGAAGTAGTTTTTATTTTATTTATTTTTTTAGTTTTCTATTCAATGCCATTTTTTTTGTAGTTTTCTATTCAATCCATTGATTTAGGACTTGATTTACAGTTCCTATGCCTTCCACTAGATGTCAACAGTCTTTAGAAATTGTTTCAGGCTTGTATTCTTATAAATGAGGGAGTAAGACCAGTCTGAAGGAGTGGACCCTAACGTGACGCTGTGTTTTTTTAGGCTCATGTGCATTTCTTGTTTACCTTTTATATTGACAACGTTATTGTCCGGTTGAAATATTATAGATCATTTAGGCTAAAAAAACAACCTGAGGATTGAATATAAACATCGTTTGACATGTTTCTATGAACTTTACAGATACAATTTGGATTTTTTTGTCTGTTTTGACTGAGTTTGAGCCTGTGGATTACTGAAGAAAACGCGCTAACAAAACGGAGGTTTTTGGATATAAAGAGACTTCATCGAACAAAAGGAACATTTATTGAGTAAATGAATGTCTTCTGATTGCCACCATATGAAGATCATCAAAGGTAAGGGATTCATTTTATCTCTATTTCTGAGTTTTGTAACGCTTCTGCTTGGCTGGTTACTGTTTGTAATAATTTGTCAACTGGGCTATGTTCTGGGCTAGGTATGTTCTGGGTTTTTTTTAAAAATTGAGTCAATTGGTGGTGTACCTGTGGATGTATTTCAAGGCCTACCTTCAAACTCAGTGCCTCTTTGCTTGAAACAAAATTGTAGACCTCCACAAGTCTGGTTCATCCTTGGGAGCAATTTCCAAACGCCTGAAGGTACCACGTTCATCTGTACAAACAATAGTACGCAAGTGTAAACACAATGGGACCATGCAGCCGTCATACCGCTCAGGAAGGAGACACGTTCTGTCTCCTAGAGATGAACGTACTTTGGTGCGAAAAGTGCAAATCAATCCCAGAACAACAGCAAAGGACCTTGTGAAGCTGCTGGAGGAAACGGGTACAAAAGTATCTATATCCACAGTAAAACGAGTCCTATATCAACATAACCTGAACGGCCGCTCAGCAAGGAAGAAGCCACTGCCCCAAACCGCCATTAAAAAAACAGACTACGGTTTGCAACTGCAGACGGGGACAAAGATCGTACTTTTTGGAGAAATATCCTCTGGTCTGATGAAACAAAAATAGAACTGTTTGGCCATAATAACCATCGTTATGTTTGGAGGAAAAAGGGGGAGGCATGCAAGCCGAAGAACACCATCTTAACCGTGAAGCACGAGGGTGGCAGCATCATGTTGTGGGGGTGCTTTGCTGCAGGAGGGACAGGCTCACTTGACAAAATAGATGGCATCATGAGGAAGCAGAATTATGTGGATATAGTGAAGCAACATCAAGACATCAGTCAGGAAGTTAAAGCTTGTTCACAAATGTGTCTTCCAAATGGACAATAACCCCAAGCATACTTCCAAAGTTGTGGCAAAATGGCTTAAGGACAACAAAGTCAAGGTTTTGGAGCGGCCATCACAAAGCCCTGACCTCAATCCTATAGAAAATTTGTGGGCAGAACTGAAAAAGCATGTGTGAGCAAGGAGGCCTACAAACCTGACTCAGTTACACCAGCTCTGTCAGGAGGAATGGGCCAAAATTCACCCAACTTATTGTGGGAAGCTTGTGCAAGGCTACCTGAAACATTTGACCCAAGTTAAACAATTGAAAGGCAATGCTACCAAATACTAATTGAGTGTATGTAAACGTATGACACACTGGGAATGTGATGAAAGAAATAAAAGCTGAAATAAATCACTTTCTACAATTATTCTGACATTTCACATTCTTAAAATAAAGTGGTGATCCCAACTGACCTCAAACAGGACATTTTTACTAGGATTAAATGTCAGGAATTGTGAAAAACTGAGTTTAAATATATTTGGTTAAGGTTTATGTAAACTTCCGACTTCAACTGTATAGCCCATCTCTTGTCGGTAGTACACTACTTTATCACCGACTTCAACCCAGAGTCTCTCAGAGCATTCAGTCAGACCGCTGACACACCTATCAAATCACAATATATAGTTGAACAAAGCAATACTCAACCAGGGCCAGATGGATTAACAGGATGTGTACTCTGAGCATGCGCTGACCAACTGGAAAGTGTCTTCACTGACGTTTTCAACCTGTCCCTGACCGAGTCTGTAATACGAACATGTTTCAAGCAGACCACCATAGTCCCTGTGCCAAAGAACACCAAGGTAACCTGCCTAAATGACTACCGACCCGTAGCACTCACGTCTGTAGCCATGAAGTGCTTTGAATGTCTGGTCATGGCACACCTAAACACCATTATCCCAGAAACCTTGGACCCACTCCAATTTGCATACCGCCCGAACAGATCCACAGATGATGCAATCTCTATTGCACTCCACACTGCCCTTTCCCACTTGGACAGAAGGAACACCTGCGTGAGAATGCTATTCATTGGCTACAGCTCAGTGTTCAACGCCATTGTGCCATCAAAGCTCATCCCTAAGCTAAGGACCCTGGGACTAAACACGTCCCTCTACAACTGGATCCTGGACTTCCTGACAGGCCACTCCTAGTTGGTAAGGGTTGGCAACGACACATCTGCCACTCTAATCCTCAACACAGGGGTCCCTCAGTGGTGCGTGCTCAGTCCTGTCCTGTACTCCTTGTTCACTCATGACTGCATGGCCAAGCACGACTCCAACAATATCATTAAGTTTGCCGACGACACAACACAACTCACCGACAACGATGAGACAGCCTATAGGGAGGTCAGAGACCTGGCAGTGTGGTGCCAGGATAACAATCTCTCCCTCAACGTGATCAAGACAAAGGAGATTATTGTGGACTACAGGAAAAGGAGGACCGAGCACGCCCCCATTCCCATCAACGGGGCTGTAGTGGAGCAGGTTGAGAGCTTCAAGTTCCTTGGTGTCCACATCAACAACAAACTATCATGGTCCAAACACAGCAAGACAGTCGTGAAGAGGGCACGACAGGTTAGTGCGTATGGCCCGGTACATCACTGGGGCCAAGCTTCCTGCCATCCAGGACCTATATACCAGTCGGTGTCAGATGAAGACCCAAACAATTGCCATAGACTCCAGTCACTCTAGTCATAGACTGTTCTCTCCCTCTCTGCTACCACATGGCAAGTGGTAGCAGAGCGCCAAGTCTAGGTTCAAAAGGCTTCTTAACAGCTTCTACCCCCAGCCATAAGACTCCTGAACAGCTAATCAAATGGCTCCCTGGACTATTTGCATCCCCCCCTCATTGATAGACTTAAAGGGGCAATCTGTAGTTGCTTCATCTATTTTTGGACTTATAAATTATATATACTGTATAATACCAGTCAAAAGTTTGGACTCTACTCATTCAAGGGTTTTCATTTATTTTTTTACTATTTTCTACATTGTAGAATAAACTATGAAATGGAGAAATCATGTTGTAACCAAAAAAGTGTTAAACAAATCAGAATATATTTTAGATTCCTCTATGTAGCCACCCTTTGCCTTGATGACAGCTTTGCACACTCTTGGCAAAGCATGCAATTCCATTAGCGCAGCATTTATTTTTCATCTGGAATCAATGAGACCAATCAGTCCTCCATGACAACAAAATCATAAACAACAGAGTAGGACTGGCTAATAAATCCTTAGTTTTGGGGTCATGCTCAGGTAAAATTAATTTGGCTAATCTATACTTCCATATTTCCAAGTCCTATTCTTGAAGGTATAACATTTATTGGAATGACTGGAATTCTGATACTTTTTTTTTCAATGTAAAGATATAATTTAATCGCATTATTTATTATATGTAGCAGAATGCGATGGGTTAGAAGAAGCCTACATAACCAACCCATAAAGTAAAATTTTACATCCATATATGACCAGCTATGTAAACTTTAACATTGATTTATCCTGCAATAGATGTCGTTAAATTGGTAACATACATTTTTGTTTTCTTCTAATGCCTCTTAATGGGAAAGTAAGCTAAAAGTAACATAATGTAACCAGATTACATTACTGAGTTTGGGAAATCCAAAAGTTACGTTACCAATTCCAATTTTGGACAGGTAACTTGTAACTAACGGATTACATTTAGAAAGTAATCTACCCAACCCTGCTTGGGGGTATGATGTTTGTCTGTCTTTCTTACTCATTATTCACAATTCATTCACGATTATCCGTAATGTTAGAATTCACATTATTGTAGAAGGGTTTAGAAACATATTATATTCTTATTCACAATAAGTGACTCAAATGGCACAATATATTATTTACCAATAATTTGTTTTGGGCAAAAAATATTCTGAAACACAAGCAGAAAACAAATCCAACAAATGTGTAGAATCACAAACTTGATGTAGTCATTGCGTGTTATGAATATGGGACCAAATACTTAACTTTTGACTACTTTAATACGCATATAAATGAATTTGTCCCAATACTTTGGGTGTCCTAAAAGGGGTGGATTATGTACAAAATGTGCTGTAATTTCTAAACGAAAGCTGACCGTCTGCATTTGAACCACATTGTCATTGTATCGTTTCAATGGGCTGGAGTACAAAGCCAAAACAAAAAAACATGTCACTGTCCCAATACTTTGAGCTCACTGTATGTTATATACTGTATATATTTTCTCAGTTGTTGTTTCTGCATTCCCTCTCCAGAGTCTGACCCTGCACTGCCACCACTGTGCCCTGGTGACCAGCTCCAGCCACGTGCTGGGCAGCGGGGCCGGACCGGACATCGACCGCGCCCAGTGTGTGATCCGCATGAATGACGCCCCCCTGTCGGGGTTCGAACGTGACGTGGGGAGCCGGACCACCCTCAGGGTGGTGGCTCACTCGAGTGTGTTCAGGGTGGTTCGACGGCCAGCTGAGTTTCTCAACCTCACAGACCACCAGGCAAATTCTGCAGTCATATTCTGGGGACCACCCACCAAGATTGGTAGAGAGGCTAAAGGAACACTGTACCGTCTGATCCAGAGAGTCAGCATGACCTACAGTAACCTGTCCAGCTTTACCATCACGCCTAGCAAGATGCACAAGTTTGATACATTGTTTCAGAAGGAGACAGGGCGAGACAGGTGGGTAGAATGAAGGAAAGCTGTTATGGTGAAAGAACAATGGGGATAATGCAGAAATCTGTATAAATTCAATATATAATTACCAATCAATTTTGGCACTAATATCGATCGATAATGATGAGCACAATGTGGGGATTTTCCTGGCATCTAATGATAGACATTTCTATCAACCTCTAAATGCTATTTTTAACGTTTTATTCTAGAGCAAAGTCTCAGTCTTGGTTGAGCACCGGCTGGTTCACAATGGTGATTGCGATAGAGAAGTGTGACAATATTAAAGTGTACGGGATGGTTCCGCCCAGTCACTGTGGGTGAGTATGAACTAATGAACAATGTTACACATAAGAAGAGGATGAATCAATGATAGTGATCTATCAAGCACTTAAATCTACCAGGCTATTACATTGTGTGTGTAATCATAAATTAGTAGTAAGCAATTAATCTATACTGATTATTATGGAACCATTGTCTCCAACTGACAGGATTGCTTTCATATAAACAGAACATTGTTTATTATAGTTGTCTCTGAAAGAAGCCGGACGAAGATCTTTGGGTCGGAATGTTGCACTTTAAAACAGCAGGGGGGGAATTTGTCTATGAAGGAGCCGTGGGGTTATTGCTACCCAACGTATGCTGGTTGTCAACGTAATCATTTGTAAAGCCTCTTTTTCCAGAAAAAAGCCCCAGCCCAAGAAGATGCCTTACCACTACTATAAACCCAGAGGCACAGATGAGTGTGTGACCTACCTGCAAAATGAGAGGGGTCGGAAGGGCCCCCACCATCGCTTCATCACAGAGAAACAGGTGTTTGCACGCTGGGCCAAGCAGTATAACATCACCTTCACTCACCCAACATGGTGAGATGACTAGTTCCTTCAACAAAGTTGGCCCAAGGTATGAGAGGTGACGCACACATCTGGACCAGGGTCCTGGACAGTGCACGAATACCCTTTTCACACTACTGGACCAAACTGAGCCTAGCTGTATTGGCCTGGTTGGGCATCTACCATACAGTAGTTGCTGGAACTGTGATGCAAAGGACAACGTGAAAAGAAAATATAAGAGCCAGCACGTGTATGGTTCAGGTTGGCCCTATTATGTCAATCGGGCAATAAGTTGAATATACTTTATTTTTCTTATAGAACTACACATTTCTGTGTCCCCTTCTCCGAATGGCAGCCATTTCTGTAGCTCTGTGATGGACCTGAGCTTAGTTTGTAAACATTAATATACATTCTGAATGGGCTTCTTTTTTTTTACAGTGCAAAATCAGAATTTTATGGGATTTTGTAAATACGGTATTTCCTGTGTTTGACAAGGAAGTTTGAAGAGGGCAACTGCAAAAATATTTATTGTAAATAAACAAATTAATTGATATTTAAATATGTATTTTTACATGTTTATAATGCTTTTGTTAAATGTCCTCAAAAGCACTCACATAAGATAATGTCAACTTTACGAATTGAGGGAAGATTGTATTATTCAAGAAGTTTTAAAGGGGAAATCTGCAGTAGCTACATCAATTTTTGAACTTGAGGAATATAACTTAAATGCCTCATGAGCTTTGTTCAACTTTCTTACCCCATCAGAACTGAAAATATAAACAAATACTGTATAACCTCAAAGCAAAAACTATCATTTTTATATGGTGTTCAGTCCTTGCATCCATAGCTCTATGAATGAGTGGTTACATTTCTCCATCCCTTAGTGAAACAGTGGGAGTACACTTGTTTCAACGCTTTAAAGGAATTCATGAGACCTTTATATGCTTACAGACAGTATGGCTAAAGTTAAGTGACATGTTTGTAGCATTACCGTATCCAATCTAACCTTTTATGGCTCAGTGTTAATATACCAACATCAGAACACAAGCTTACATTTATAGCGCTGTAGGTTGGCTTGTGCCAAGCCCATGGATTCACACCATGCCTGTTGAATGTAGGGGTGTGTGAGCTTCTGTAAGGCATTCACACAAATGTGCTGTATTAGATACCAAGTAGTTTTATCCTGTCTAACCACGACATGAACGGACGTTGCCTCGTCATCATGCTTGACCCTTTACCTCTGACATCCTGAGGCATGCAGCGGTTTGAGTTTGAATAATTCAAATGAATGTATTGTGGTATTCATTAGCATCACTGAACAGAATGTATTGCATTATTGTTAGCATTGTGTTCAGCAACTTATTCTTCATGTATGTTCTGTAATGCGTCTTGAGAACAAATGACAAACTGATGCATATAAATGACTTAATTCACCTGGAATCCTATACAGAGGGGATAGTAGAAACAGAGCAAAGCTAGTGTTAGCTTTAACTAGCAAAATGCTACCAAAGAGAGAGGATAGAAATAAGGAAACACCAAGAATGAGGTCTCATGGCCAAGACACTAGGTTCTTCTTCACTTGTGCTGTGATCTCTTACCCTTGAATAAATAAAAAAACAGCACAGAATAATCCCAGCAATGTCCATTCATTCGAACCCAGAAGTATTTAAATATTAAATCGACTCCTGGGTCAGTTAGCTTCACCCAGTTCCCCAAAAAAAGTGAATTCTTTTTAGATCCTTTAGTCTTCCTCTTAGTGATGGTTTGTCAGTAGCCACTTCTTGTTATGAACCGTTCGACTTGTCTGGAAATGCGGCTGTGATTTTCTGCCTCAGGCTGGACATGGAGATCAGGATGGCCTCCTGTGGAAGACATGATCAGAGCAACAGAATATAGACTGGTCAGATTGAACTCCCAGCCAATATGACAGATTAAGGGCCCGAGATTTTCCTTCACCAAGTAGGGCACCTGTCAAACTCATTAAACGGAGGGTTGAGTGTCTGGGGGTTTCACTGCACCCTTGTACTTGATTGATGAATTAAGGTCTAATTAGTAAGGAACTCGGCTCACCTGATTGTCTAAGGCTTAATTTAAACAAAAAAAACTAAAACCCGCAGACACTCAAGCCTCTGTGGAATGGGTTTGAGATCCCTGATGTAGGGAAACCATGTTCCATTGTCAGTCTTTCCTGGTCAGGGAATAACTCTGACCTACAGCAGACATGTGAACGACAGTTCGCTATACTCTGTCTTTCCCTGCTACACACTCACCTCTGTGCGGATGGTTCTGCTGCCCTGGTTGGGGCAGGTGTTGAGGTACAGGTCAAATAGGACACCGGGGTCCGTCACCTCCAGGTTCTGATCAGCATCCACACTGGCCTCCAAGCCCTGCAGACCACCAAACACAACCAACATGTGCCTGGAGAGTGAGAACAGAATAAAGTTTCAGGCCATATATAATCTCAGCTAACCCAGAATTAAAGTCTTGCATTATTGGTCAGCTGCTCGATTAAATTCTGGGTCCTTACATGTTAAGAGAAGGGATTAAGAGATGATAGAACAAGGAACTCCACCCTCTATCTTCGCTAGTTACGTACAAGTCTATGTCCCCTACTCTTCTGATTTCTAAAGATGCTAACGCCTGCGACATTGTGATATGTCAAAATAACCAGTGATGAAAAACCCCAAAACCAGAACTACTGCTGCTCATTATCCCACGCATTCCCCACAGACTCTACGGTACCAGTTGTTGACGTAGATCTGTCCACGAGAGATTCAGTCATATACAACGAGGTTATGTAACACATGTAAACAGGTCTTCCACCAGACCTTCTTGCCCTCATACTCTGAACTTACTTGAATGGAGAAAGAGAAGTTTTGTCAACATCACTGCCTTTCTCAGATGTTCCAATGGTCAGATCATAGCCCTCTTTATGTGGACACTCAGTGAACACATTACCTGCAATCCAAATCAACACTTGGTAAGGTGAGATTAGTCAAATTGAATGAAACTCTCAACCTCACGAAATTGAAAAGAATGGCTCCAGTTGTGGAAGATATGTAAATAATACACCTACTTAGACTTGAGGCCAGGCGAACACTGTAGCCCCAGTACAGACCTCCCTCTGTTCGCGGCTTGTGAGGCGCCACCACCACCCCTTTGTGTAGTCTACCATCTGTGTAAACACACACACACAAAATACTGAGCAACTATGAGTGAAGCATCATATTTGTATGTGAATAGCTGAAACGTACTTCTCAGAAGCGCCTATTCATGGAATCAAAGATAAGCTGAGTTGGATGGACAGATGTGGACCTACCTTTATTCTGGATCTTGTTCATGTGGACAGTGACTCTGAGACCAGACTGTAGCTGCTTATCTATCTGCACCTCCTAAAAGTAGCAGAAAAATACATCAGTCCTCTACTACATCCTGCTGCTGTTGGGGTTCAATATCAGCACACAGCTTTTCTCGGTCCGTTGACCTATGGTTCTTCTTATGGCGTATTACCCAACTTTATCATCATATCGAGACATCTACTCACCTTCCACATTCCACAGTTGACCAAGGAGCCTTTTCCTGGTTTGCTAGGCCGATCAAGGACCACCCCCTCCCGGTACTCACACTCATCATCCTTCCTCATGTGGTGAGGGCTGTCCAGAGGGTTGAGCAAGCCTTAGTGGTAAGGCACCAACACACGGTTAGGGCAACTATGACTGTACTAGAACATTCATTATAACGTTTACACCATGACATATGTTCATATATGGTTGGGAAAACCAGGAATGGAGGTGGAGTTTTCAGCTACTCACTCACCGGCATACTGTAAATCTTTATGCATTGGGAAGAATGATTTGCGCAGGTACCTTGGAAAATAATACAAAGGGGAGAGGATTCAAACCATAGTCAAAGACAGCAGCTGCGTTTGACTTAGTCTGTTATAAGTCAATGTAGTACTTACTGTGGGCATTCCAAGAACTGGAGGATTCTAGCCAGTTGAATGCAGGCTTGACCCTTCTTGCCGACACCATTGAATTCTCCCTCAACAGTCCTGTGAAATAAAACATTGTGGATCAGTATAATTATACTGCCACTGTCAAGACCTAACATCTAAAACAGCATCAAATTACTAAAGACATGAGCCTAAAATAAGATGTACAGAAACAGAGGTCTTACTTGACATCCTCATCTTGTTCGTCAAATACGATGATCTCGTCGACACAGAACACGACGCAGGCTCTGGCTATCTGTCCAGCCAGGTATGTGCGGAGTTCTGTAGACTGGGCATTGTCCAGGACAGAACCAGGCAAGGCCACGCTCACTGTGTACGACCGTCCTATGGTTGCAGATACGGGAGTCAAAATCATACATTATTTTATTCTTATGCATTTTTTAAAGATAGAGGGATCATAGTGGAATAAATAACCAGTGGGGTGAAAACCTAATCAATATTACCTGATCGGTTTTCCCTCTGACTCTGCTGCAGTGCTGCCTCAGTCTTCTCCTCCTCCTCTTGCTTCTGCTTGTCAAGTTGTTGAATCAGCTTGGATTCTTTGATTTGCTTCTTGATCTCTTTTCCTATTATTCAAGAAAAAACATGAGCTGGATTCACAAATCAACAAATAGTAGGAAAGGAAGTCAAGGTGGTTACCTAGTCAGTTGCACAACTGAACACATTCAACTGAAATGTGTATTCGGCATTTAACCCAACCTCTGAATCCGAGAGGTGCAGGAGCTGCCTTAATCGACATTCACGTCATCGGCAGATTTTTTCCACCTTGCCAGCTCGGGATTCGAACCAGCGACCTTTCGGTTACCGTTAGGCTAAGATACTAAGCAGTGTACACTTAGCATCTACATAGGCACATGGCAATAATTTCCATTTCATGTCTTGAGAGTCTACTTATATACACGGTTGTGATTTCTGATGTAGTACAAGACTGAACTCAATCCCAACTGGGGTCAGATAACACATGTCTGTAAAAGTGCGCATGCCCCGATAATCAACCATCGCGATTAGTTTGGCAAGTTTTTCAAAATAATAAAGTAGGTTGAAGGAGGCTTACGTTCCGCTTTCCATTTCTTCCAATCTACTCTGTCCTCGCCCTGTAAAACATGAACATATACACACCATGTTAGTTAGCATTATGCTAGCTGGCGAACCGATGTAAAATTACGGTCGTTTATCGTAAAAAAAACCCCTCAAATCTCAAGATGTGTCTGACACCAATTGTCTCTTTTACACATCAGAAGACAACGTATGACGTCCCAGTTTAAAATACCTGAGAAGAGGACAATTTGGGCTTTTTCGATGCAACGCTGTCCGTCATCTTTACCTGCAACCAACACGTGAAAACAGAAACGGACACTTCCGGTTCGCATAATACATTTTCAAAATAAAAGTAATCTACCAGCCTTAAATCAAACATGATTGCTCTAAACATGTCATTTACACAAACCTGGTAAATGTAGATGATTTCATAAAAAGCAGGACTTATTCAAATTTAGCCGCTTCAAAACTCTTTATTTTTACAAGATCAGCATACAGTTTTATGCAAATAAGCACACTTTGGGACAATTTCTCTGAGGAGTAGACCACCAGTTGATAATACAAAAAAAAAAAATCACTAAAAGATTGAAGGACAGTGTTGGGTTCTGAGAATATGAAATCTACTTCATGTTACTGAGAGAGTGCTGAGGTTTAGAGGGTCTACACCAGAAGTTAATGGTTATAGGAGGAAGGTATATAATTTTTGCAACTAAGCTTGAAATGTGTTGAGTGCAGGGAAGCGATTACATGTGGCAGGCATTGATAAGGGGAGACACAGAATTAGAACCTTACAGCATCAAATACAGTGATGTCTACCAAAGACAGCAAATTCCATGCACATCTTTCCCTTGGTCTCATTTTTAAATGTGCATTAATGTCATTCAGAGCAGTTAAACAAAAATATTCAAATCAACAGTAATGTGATAAAATTATAGTGCACTCTGGATGGTGATCACATCCATGCAGGACGGATGATTACTCTAAGTGGTTGATTACTACCGTATCAGGACAGATTTGGAAAAAAGCACACAAAAAAACAGCCAACTAGAACAATCAGAACTGGGAGTGTGACTGACTACGCCGACATATGCCTTCATGACATTGTAGATATACAGTGTCCAAAACATTAGGAACATCTGCTCTTTCCATGACAAACTGACCAGCTGAATCCAGGTGAAAGCTATGGGCCATCCACTTCAAAAATCAGTGTAGATGAAGTGGAGGAGAAAGGTTAAAGAACGATTATTAAGCCTTGAGACAATTGAGACATGGATTGTGTATGTGTGCCATTCAGAGGGTTAATGGGCAAGACAAAATGTTTAAGTGCCTCAATGGGTTATGGAAAGTAGGTGCCAGGAGAACCGGTTTGTGTCAAGAACTGCGACGCTGCTAGGTTTTTCACGCTCAACAGTTTCCCATATGTATCAATAATGGTCCACCACCTGACGGCCATCCAGCCAAATTGACAACTTTGGGAAGCATTGGAGTCAACATGGGCCAGCATCCCTGTGGAAAGCTTTGGATAAGAGTCCATGCCACAACAAATTGAGGCTGTTCTGAGGGCAAAAAGGTGTGCGACTCAATATTAGGAAGATGTTCAGGACACTCAGTGTACGTTGACAAAGGAAAACATCCTATGGAGGTCTATTCCTACAGTACTACATAGTGTAAACAAATCCAGAGGTGTTGAATATGGCTCGGTTCAACGGAGCAGACTTAAGTTGAGCTAGGGTGGATAAAGGTAAAACAGGAAGGGTTGTCTCTGTGCCTTCTTCATTTTAAGTCACTCCACTTTCTGAGGATATCCTCAGCAGCGTTCAATGTCGAGTCCTCCTTGACGAAGCAGAACCGAATGTAGTTTTGGAAGTCCTTGCGGTGCTCAGGGCTGTAGAAAGCCGAGACAGGGATAGTGGCCAAACCCTGAATTATGAAGAACATATAGAAAGTCAGGATTACATTATGCATCATCCATACCATGTCAACGTTTCAATATTTAGTTCAACCTAAACCTCTCCCCTCTTGTTACCTTCTCTTTAATGAGCCACTTGACAAATCTGTAGTCATGAGGTTCATCCTGAGTGCTTGGATCATTCAAGTCAACCTCTTTGGGAAAAAAACAGTTATGAAATATTAAGCGACATTGAACCATTACTTCATATGCCCATATTAACCAAGACAAATTTGATGAAGCTGAAACGTTGTTACACTCACACAAGCGGATCCATGAAAAAAAACACATTGCAACACTCGCAAACAGATAAATGACATTTTAACAACCAGATACAAGCAAACACACTGTACTGGTACATTACTACTCACTGAGAGAGGAGATGTCTGATATCATGAAGTAGCCTCCCTCGGGCAGAATGGGCTGCAGGCCAACACTCTCCAGACAGGTCGCCAGCTTCTTCCTCTTTTGATTCAGCATCTCAGGCAGCTGCAGGAAGTAACTCTCTGGCGTCCCAAAGAGCTCGTACTCTCTCTGGAAACCTTGGGCCACCGCCTCCTGAGTGGGTGCAAGAGTGAGTGTGAACGACTCACCCAAAGCATGAGCTGGAGGATGTTGTCTTACCTTTGAAAGTTAACAATTCAATTTCAGATAAGATTTAGACTGAATTTAAAGACAACTTCCGTCAATTTAAAAGTTGTGAGCAAGACATACATTATGCTCACCTTCCTCATTCAATAGTCAAGTTAGTTTAAGTAAATAAGTCAAGAAGTTAGCGTAAGGGTGAGGTCATATGTCTTTATACACCAACAGTAGTGGTTTAGAAATCAGTCATAAACCTGAGCGGCCGTGGCACAGTGGTACACAGAATTCTGATGGACAGTCTTCAGGTGCTTTACAATGGGCCCTGCTCCAATAGCCCAGCCAACCTGAAACAAGCATCATTGCAATACAAACAATATGGATTAGATATGTCTTAGTCAATTCAATACACACAATATAGATAGCATATGGCACTGTGCCTCAATTTGAGCATAGTATTTCAGCGGGTTACCTACCTTCCACCCTGTAGCACTGAAGCTCTTTCCTCCGCTTCCTATCGTGACAGTCCGCTCCCACATCCCAGGAAGACTGGCTTGAACGAAAACAGTCAAAATAATATTTAGCTGCATCAGGGCATTATTACCATACTGCTATAACCGTTGACCATGGCTATTACATCATGCTGGGCGGCAGGGTAGCCTAGTGGTTAGAGCGTTGGACTAGTAACCGGAAGGTTGCAAGTTCAAACCCCCGAGCTGACAAGGTACAAATCTGTCGTTCTGCCCCTGAACACGCAGTTAACCCACTGTTCCTAGGCAGTCATTGAAAATAAGAATTTGTTCTTAACTGACTTGCCTAGTTAAATAAAGGTAAAAAAATAAATAAATGCTAACTGTGCTGCTCGTCTCTATTGAATCCACTGTCTCTCACCTATCTTCACGTGCTTGGCACCGTCATAAGTCAGCCACTCGTACACCTCGTCACTGATACACACCACATCGTGCTTTATACACAGGTCAGCAATCACTTGGAGCTCCTCCCTCTTATACACCTATGTGACAAAGAGGAGATGTGGTAGGTGAGAAAAGTCAGTTGTTTCCAATTCAATTGCACTGCCAGATTACGTGGTTTACGGTGTTTCTGCACAGATCGTTTGCACGACAAGAATGTCACCCGTAATATGAAATGGATGAATAGCTCAAGGATAACATTGAAACAAGTCTCATCATACAGTGGGGGGTCTCACCTTGCCTAATGGATTGTTGGGAGTGTTGATGACGATGGCTTTGGTGCGTGGGTTGAATTTACTGGCCAACTCCTCAGAAGATAGGACCCAGTCTGCACTAGTCAGGGCCTTGCCCCCCTCCACTCTCTAGGACAACACAACCTTAGCTTTATGTTATCCGGACTTCTCTAAATCAATTACATGCACACAAATATATATATATTTTTTAAAAAATAATTAAAATCACCTCGACTAATCTGTATCACCGCACATTGACTAGGTACCGGTACCCCCTGTATATAGCGTAGTTATTTTTATTATATTCCTTTCAAAATTAAATGTTTTACTTTAGTTCATATTGAAGTCTTTCTTGAACTGCATTGTTGGTTAAGGGCTTGTAAGTAAGCATTTCACAGTAACGTCTACCCCGTCTGTTTTTGGTGCATGTGACAAATAACATTTTATTTGATGCAATTATTGTGGATTGTTCAGATTAATATGAAAGTTTAATTAAAATGTTTACATGCTTTGCAAGGAGAACAATTTTCCTAATAATTATGTTTACATGGACCCATCTGAAATCAGGCTACCTCATGGAACTTTGATAAATGCAGAATATCGGCAATCAAAATAAACGTTCTACCACAGCGACCATGCTATTTGAGAAGCATAGTTGATTATGAGTTTGGACATACAAAAGTATGTGGACACCCCTTCAAATTAGTGGGTTCAGCTATTTCAGCAACACCCGTTGCTGACAGGTGTATATTATGATTTAATCGAGCACACAGCCATGCAATCTCCATAGACAAACATTGCCAGTAGAATGGCCTTACTTTACTGTAAAGTTTGGTGGTGGAGGAATAATGGTCTGGGGCTGTTTTTCATGGCTCAAGCTAGGCCTCTTTGTTCCAGTGTTTAAAGTCTATGTGAAAGGCTCGCTCGGCGCTACCACATGCGCAGATCAAATACACTGCTGGAATGCCGATTAAGGTGTTACATGTCTTAATAATTTGAAAGACCGCTCAGAAAACCAGGTGTTTTAATGGGCATATGCTTACTTCGATTTTTACATTACGCCGATTAACATAAGCAGAGTCAGGTGTTTACAGGACTATTACATAATCTGCCTACTGCCATAATCAGTTTAATATTGAATTACTGTGCATGTAAACATTATCAATGAGCTTTAGGCTAGCACATACTGTTACCCCATAGGAAATGGGCCATGAAAGGTACGTAAAAATATCAACAACAAAAAACAAAACAAAAATCACACTACTCACGGGCCTCAGTGGCACATAGACACCTTTTCCTCCTGCCATCTTCACCATTGGCTGATAGCAGTCGAAAAAAGGCTCAATAATGATGACCTAGAAGACAGAAGTGACTGACTGATATGAGATGCACAGTAAAAACTGTACATCTCAGTATTGAGTTGCACCCTTTGTCTAGGTGTTGTTGACGACATTGTCACTGTTACCTCATCTTCTTCATCGACCAGGGCTTGAAAGGTGCAGAAGAGAGCCTGGTAGGCTCCGACAGTGACCAGGATGTCCTCGAAAGCATCAATCTCATGTCCCACGACTCTACCAAAGAACTTAGCCAGGATCGACACAAGAGGGGGATGGCCCTAGAGAAGAACAAAATAAACCACACACACTTTAGAAGAATTAACACGCACATTACCAAGCTTCTTATTTGTGGTGCTGGGAGTTACTGTCCCCAAGACCAACAATGTAAAAACAAAATGTGTGTGTGCGTATATACAGTGGGGCAAAAAAAGTATTTAGTCAGCCACCAATTGTGCATGTTCTCCCACTTAGATGAGAGGCCTGTAATTTTCATCATAGGTACACTTCAACTATGACAGACAAAATGAGAAAAATCCAGAAAATCACATTGTAGGATTTTTAATGAATTTATTTGCAAATTATGGTGGAAAATAAGTATTTGGTCAATAACATTCCCTTTGTTGGGAATGACAGGATAAATGTTTTCTGTAAGTCTAGCAAGGTTCTCACACACTGTTGCTGGTATTTTGGCCCATTCCTCCATGCAGATCTCCTCTAGAGCAGTGATGTTTTGGGGCTGTTGCTGGGCAATACGGACTTTCAACTCCCTCCAAAGATTTTCTATGGTGTTGAGATCTGGAGACTGGCTAGGCCACTCCAGGACCTTGACATGCTTCTTACGAAGCCACTCCTTCTTTGCCCGGGCGGTGTGTTTGGGATCATTGTTATGCTGAAAGACTTAGCCACGTTTCATCTTCAATGCCCTTGCTGATGGTAGGCTTTGTTACTTTGGTCCCAGCTCTCTGCAGGTCATTCACTAGTCCCCCCGTGTGGTTCTGGGATTTTTGCTCACCGATCTTGTGATCATTTTGACCCCACGGGGTGAGATCTTGCGTGGAGCCCCAGATCGAGGGAGATTATCAGTGGTCTTGTATGTCTTCCATTTCCTAATAATACCTATTGCAGATTCAGTCTTCCCAGCCTCCTGCAGGTCTACAATTTTGTTTCTGGTGTCCTTTGACAGCTCTTTGGTCTTGGCCAAAGTGAAGTTTGAAGTGTGACTGTTTGAGGTTGTGGGCAGGTGTCTTTTATACTGATAACAAGTTCAAACAGGTGCCATTAATACAGGTAACGAGTGGAGGATAGAGGAGCCTCTTAAAGAAGAAGTTACAGGTCTGTGAGAGCCAGAAATCTTGCTTGTTTGTAGGTGACCAAATACGTATTTTCCACCATAATTTGCAAATAAATTCATTAAAAATCCTACAATGCTATTTTCTGGATTTTTCTCATTTTGTCTGTCATAGTTGAAGTGTACCTATGATGAAAATTACAGGCCTCTCATCTAAGTGGGAGAACTTGCACAATTGGTGGCTGACTAAATACTTTTTTGCCCCACTGTATGTATGTATGTATGTATGTATGTATGTATGTATGTATAAATAAATAAAACACGTTTGGGGTCACTTAGGAATGTCCTGGTTTTTGTCCATTAAAATAGACCAGAAATACAGTGTAGACAATGTTGTAAATGGTAGCTGGAAATGGCAGATTTTTTCATGGAATATCTACATAGGTGTACAGAGGCCCATGATCAGCAACCATTACTCTTCTGTTCCAACGGCACATTGTGTTAGCTAATCCAAGTTGATCATTTTAAAAGGCCAATTGATCATTAGAAACTATTTTGCAAATATGTTAGCACAGCTGAAAACTGTTGTTCCGATTAAAGAAGCAATAAAACTGGCCTTCTTTAGACTACTTGAGTATCTAGAGGATCAGCATTTGTGGGTTCGATTACAGGCTCAAAATGTCCAGAAACAAATAAATGTATTCTGAAACTCAGCCTATTTTTGTTCTGGGAAATGAAGGCTATTCCATGCAAGAAACTGAAGATCTCATACAATACGGTGTACTACTCCCTTCACAGAACAGCGCAAACTGGCTCTAACCAGAATAACAAGAGTGAAAGGCCCGGGGAACAACTGAGCAAGAGGACAAGTACATTAGTGTGTCTAGTTTGGGAAACAGACGCCTCACAAGTCCTCAACTGGCAGCTTCATCAAAGTCAACAGTGAAAAGGCGACTCCGGGATGCTGGCCTTCTAGGAAGAATTGCAAAGAAAAACCCATATCTCAGACTGGCTAATAAAAAGTAAAGATTAAGTTGGGCAAAATAACAGACACTGGACAGAGGAACTCTGCCTAGAAGGCCAGCATCACGGAGTCGCCTCTTCACTGTTGACGTTGTGACTGGTGTTATACGGGTACCATTTAATGAAGCTGCCAGTTGAGGACTTGTAAGGCGTCCGTTTCTCAAACTAGACACTAATGTACTTGTCCTCTTGCTCAGTTGTGCACCGGGGCCTCCCACTCTTTCTATTCTCATTAGAGACAGTTTGTGCTGTTCTGTGAAGGGAGTAGTACACAACATTGTACGAGATCGTGGCAATTTCTAGCATGGAATAGCCTTCATTTTTCAGAACAAGAGTAGACTGACAAGTTTCAGAATAAAGTTATTTGTTTCTAGCCATATGGGGCCTGTAATTGAACCCACAAATGCTGATGCTCTAGATACTCAACTAGTCTAAAGGCCAGTTTTATTGCTTCTTTAAAATCAGAAGTTTTAAGCTGTGCTAACATAATTGCGAAATAGTTTCCTAATGATCAATTAGCCTTTTAAAATGATCAAATTCGATTAGCTAACACAATGTACCATTGGAACACAGGAGTGATGGTTGCTGATAATGGGCCTCTGTACGCCTATGTACATATTCCAGTTTAAGAAAAGCCATTTCAAGCTACAATAGTCATTCACAACATTGTCTACGCTGTATTTCTGATACATTTTATGTTATTTTAAATGGAAATTTTTTTTGTTGCTTTTCTTTCAAAAACAAGGACATTTCTCAGTGACCCCAAACTTTTGAACGGTACTATTCAAAACAAAGGAAAACCCTGGAATAAGTAGCTGTGTCCAAACTTTTGACTGGTTCTGTATATATGCCACACACAATTTTACCTCTGCGCATTTATTGTGATCGACGTTTCTGTACAAGACATTTTTCTAAACAAAAAGACCATGTAATTTTCTCACCATCTTACATAAGCACGCCCCACTCAAAAAATGTAGAACTAAGAACAGATATAGCCAAGACCTGACTGCCCTTGACCAGCACAAAAACATCCGGTGGCGGTCTGCAATAGCGTCGAATAGTCCCCGCAATTTGCAACTGTTCAGGGAAGTCAGGAACCAATACACACAGTCAGTCAGGAAAGCAAAGGCTAGCTTTTTCAAACATAAATTTGCATCCTGTAGCTCGAACTCCAAAAAGTTTTGGGACACTGTAAAGTCCATGGAGAACAAGAGCACCCCCTCCCAGCTGCCCACTGCACTGAGGCTAGGTAACACGGTCACCAATGATAAATCCATGATAATCGAACATTTCAATTGGCATTTCTCTACGGCTGGCCATGCTTTCCTCCTGGCTCCCCCAACCAACAGCTCCGCGGTCATCCTCCTCTTCAAAGGGGGTGACTCTCTAGACCCAAACTGTTATAGACCTATATCCATCCTGCCCTTCTAAAGTCTTCGAAAGCCAAGTTAATAAACAGATCACTGACCATTCCGAATCCCACCGTACCTTCTCCGCTGTGCAAGCCAGCTTCCCATGGGTGCACCTCAGCCACGCTCAAGGTACTAAACAATATAACCGCCATCGATAAAAGACAGTACTGTGCAGCCGTCTTCATCGACCTGGCCAAGGCTTTCGACTGTCAATCACCGTATTCTTATCGGCGGCAGATTCAATAGCCTTGGTTTCTCAAATGACTGCCTCGCCTGGTTCACCAACTACTTCTTCGATAGAGTTCAGTGTGTCAAATCGGAGGGCCTGTTGTACTGTCCTCTGGCAGTCTCTATGGGGGTACCACAGGGTTCAATTCTCGGGCCGATTATTTTCTCTGTATATATATCAAAGATGTCGCTGCGGGTGATTCCCTGATCCACCTCTACACAGACGACACCATTCTGTATACATCTGGCCCTTCTTTGGACACTGTTAACTAACCTCCAAACGAGCTTCAATGACATACAACACTCCTTCCGTGGCCTCCAACTGCTCTTAAACGCTAGCAAAACCAAATGCATGCTTTTCAACCGTTCGCTGCCTGCACCCACCCACATCACTACTCTGGACGGTTCTGACCTAGAATACGTGGACAACTACCTAGGTGTCTGGCTAGACTGTAAACTCTCCTTCAACTCATATCAAACATCTCCAATCCAAAATCAAATCTAGAATCGGCTTTCTATTTCGCAACAAAGCCTCCTTCACTCACACCGCCAAACTTATCCTAGTAAAACTGACTATCCTACTGATCCTCGAATTCAGCGATGTCATTTACAAAATAGCTTCCAATACTCTACTCAGCAAATTGGATGTAGTCTATCACAGTGCCATCCGTTTTGTTACCAAATCACCTTATACCACCCACCACTGTGACCTGTATGCTCTAGTTGGCTGGCCCTCGCTACATATTCGTCACCAAACCCATTGGCTCCAGGTCATCTATAAGTCTTTGCTAGGTAAAGCTCTGCCTTATCTCAGCTCACTGGTCACGATAACACCACGCACGCTCTCCAGCAAGTATATCTCACTGGTCATCCCCAACTCCATAACCTTCTTTGGCCACCTTTCCTTCCAGTTCTCTGCTGCCAGTGACTGGAACAAATTGCAAAAATCGCTGAAGCTGGAGACTTACATTTCCTCACAAATTTTAAACATCAGCTATCTGAGCAGCTAACCGATCGCTGCAGCTGTACATAGTCCATCTGTAAAAAGCCCACCCAAGCTGCCTACCTCATCCCCATATTGTTTTTATTTACTTTGCTGCTCTTTTGCACACCAGTATCACTACTTCCACACCGTCACCATCATCTGCTCATCCATAACACCAGTGTTAATCTGCTAAATTGTAATTACTTTGCTACTATGGCCAATGTATTGCCTTACCTCCTCATGCCATTTGCACACACATAGATTTCCTTTTTTTCTATTTTGTGATTGACTGTACGCTTGTTTATTCCATGTTTAACTCTGTTGTTTCTGTCGCACTGCTTTGCTTTAACTTGGCCAGGTCGCAGTTGTAAATGACAACTTGTTCTCAACTAGCCTACCTGGTTAAATAAAGGTTAAATACAAAAATTAAATGTCTTGAAAAAAGGTATTATACCGAAACATCAACCACAAATGTGCCGAGGTAAAATCAAGTGTGTGGCACACACAGACACTATTGTGTTTTTCTCACGAAAGCATGTGTGTACTGATGCATTGAACATCCTCCGTTGACTGCTTTGCAGAGGGCCTCTTGGATGTAGCTTGGTGGGGAGAAGTCAGGAAAGCCCTGGCCTAGATTCACCACCTTGTAGTCAGCAGCCAGCTGCGTAAAATCAACCCTGTCAATACAGAACAATTGATAAACAACAATGTATGATATAAAAATGTTGCAGGCACATATGAGCCATTTCTGTAAAATTACCATATATTTTTGTCAATTCCCTCGATTCTGCGAGCATGTAGCTGGCGTGCCATGATTAACTGAAATGAAATAAAAGTTAATTTACTTTATTAAATAGTCAATTGAAATATGTAGATGATTTCACATCGCTCTTTAGAGCATACAACTCCTTATAAAATATACTTGAATAGTCACAAGCGGCCATTTCAATAGCCTGACCCTGGACACGTTGTTTAGTCACCTGAGGCAAGGGGCTGGGGAAACCACTCAAATTAATTGACATATTTATGGCTGCAATGATTGACAGTCTGACATGCCAACATTTTGAAGCTATATTGTTTGCTGCTTTCAAGAGAACTGGGAACTCAGGAGGAAAAAAATAGCTGACTGGGGAAAATCATTTGAATGGTCAGTCATCCAGCTCGGAATTCCAAGTTGGGAACTCAGGCGTCTTTCCAGAGTGGTTCCCAACCCTTTTCATTTACTGTACCAACTGAATTTAGCTCTGCCCGGAGTACACTTTCATGTGCATTTTACCAGTTGGCTTATGTTCTCATCTCAAATAACCCCTGTGGATAGGCCAAGTAACACCAGGGATCCAAGTAACCCTGGTTGGGAACCACTGTTTTAGAGCGCCAATCTGAAGATCACTGACGCCATGATTTGACGTTATTTTTTCAGAGTTCCCTGTTGTATTGAAAGCACAAAGAGAACATGTAAAAATGGTTACTTGTTCATATCGGTAGATACCCATACCTTATGATCAAGTTCAAAAATGTTTCCTTTCCAACTATTCACAGCCACATTTGCCGCTACTCTTCTTAGCATGTCAGTGAGGAGTGCAGATTACCTTGAATCAGTTATCAACCATTAGTGTAATGAACCACCCACAACTCAGGCTACGCATTCAATTAATGATTAGCCACAATAAAACTGGTTAACACAAAATAATCTTTGACTAGTTCAGTTTGACATTGCAGCTGGAGGCTATAAGTTAACCTTTATAAGAAAAATTGCTATCTAAATTCTAGTAAAACAAAAATATTACCTGACCAAGTAACAGAATCAACGTTTGCAAATTCGAGCTATACGTTCGTGTCTTTAACCAATTCGCTGATGTTGTGCTAGTGTGCCGACTGCACTCCTTCAGCTGGGGTAAAAAATAATAAAAAACTCCTTCAGCTGGGGAAGACGTCACGATACTGCCCCCGAACCTTGACCCCTCTGTTTTGATTATAACTTCCCGTATAGGCGGGGCTTAATAGATAAATTGTCGCTTGCGCCTTTAGTTTTAGGTTGGTTTATTTCACCGGTTCTACATCAGCGGATGAATAGTGCACGCGCCAATGAAATAATTTAATACATAATTAACCATCAGTTGCTACCTTAGTGTTTCATTTGTTTACATAAACACCCATTAATAGGCCTATGAATCACTCAATCAATCTATAAGAGTCAGTGTGCATCACATATGGCAATTACGTGTTTCCAATGCTATTTGTGTGGCGCTTTCAAACAAATGAATACAGGGTAGTTAATATGGGCATATTTCTTAAGTTCAATTACATTTAGCAAAACATTGACATTCAATATAGAGAAATCAGATGAAGTTAAGTATTTTAAACTGAAGCTTACACTTTCAATACAGGACATCCATGGCATGTGTCAACCATTGCGACCAACAGAATAAAAAGTAAAAAAGCAAGCATGGATTTGACAAAGAGCTCTGGTTATTCAAACCTTGAGGAACCCTGTATTGGGTCTTTGCTCTGTCCAGTGGCTTTTAACATAAGTCCAAAGCATTGTGAATATTATGTGGACACTGGACAAAGCACCATACCACAAAAAAGCAGTAGAGCTCAATCAAAAAGACATGTTCATCAATTAATCCATCCATTTTCCACAACCCTCAGCTTGACCCTCCTCCCCATCCACCTACACCTGAGCCTTCTTCAGGTCTTCAGGCAGCACGCGGCCCCTCTTCCTGGCCCGGTCCTTTTTCTTCTCCACTTTGCCCTTGTTGTTCTTCTGGATGTTCCTGCGTCTCTTGTCCTGTCGCCTTTGCATCTTCTCCACCACCGTCTCGCTGCGCTCCGTCCACTTCTTCTTCCGCTGCGAGCGCATCTTCTCTTTCCTCTTGAGCGAGGCCCTCAGCAGGTTCTCATCATCCTTGATCTTCAGACCCTCTGCCTTGTACAGCACATTGGTCCACTTCATCTTCTCCTCCTGCACCTTGGCCTTGCCCTCATCCTTCTCCCGCAGCTCCTCCAGCTTAGCCTTGCGAGCCTCCACGCGCCCCAGCAACTGCTTGTAGTTCTTGCCTACCAGCGGTGTCAGGCCGCCTTTTATCCGGTTCTTCTTCTCCTTCTTCTTCTGCTCTTTGTCCAAGAACCCACCATCGCCCAGCTCCACCTTGTTGAAGACGATGGCTGTCTCGTCCCGCTTGCCCGCAGCTGGTGCGGTGGGAGGAGGGGCCTCTTCCCTTTTGATCTCAGGCTCATACTCTAAGCCAGCTTTCTCAGCGAGCTTCTTAATGAGGAACTCTTTACGCTTCCTCTTCTTGCGCTCCCTCTCCTGCTTTCTCTTCTCTCGCTTCTTCTGCACCTCCTCAGAGGATGGGTCCTTAGGGGTTCCCTACAGGAAGAAAAGGGGATGTAAGGTTAGTTGTAGGCTATATCAACAGAAATGTGCATTGCCAAGTCATGACAGTCAAATGTGGATCGGTAATGAGACATTTTACTGCATGTAGACACTGAACAACCCCTTAGATAACCTAACACATACCTGCCCACGAGACTCCTCAATCTTCTCATGAAGTCTCTGCCGTAGAATATCTACCGTGGAGAATTTAGTACCTGGCTTTCCACCTTCAGGGTGAGAACAAAAGTCAGCGAAGAGTACAATAATGTCTCTGACATGGCTATTACACCATTTATATTGGACCTAGACAAAAAACAAAGAGGAAAGGCAAGTATCACCAGAAGATGTTAGGAAGTTGAGCATCATTTGTGGACTGGACATCAATATATAACTTTACCTTTGGGCTTCTGTTTAGTCTCAACCACCACCCCATTTGGAACTGTAGCTTTTGAGATCTTCTGTTCTACTACACCAGGTGCTCTCTGTGCTGGGGTGACGGCAAGCTTCTTGTTTGGCTTCAAAGGTAACTTCTGGTGTTTCGCTACATTGCTGTTTACACTTATCTGTTTGTGATTGGTTTTGTTCCTCTTCTTTGGAGGGCCAGCCACACGTCCACCTTGAAAAGGGACTTCATTCATGAAGAGAGGCAACATGTTAGGTTGTATAAGTACAGATGAAAATGCCTATACATTGGAGGGGTGTTTATTTTGAAGTCAGTGATGCTAGAGGTTCATTGATTAACATCAGCAACCATCTAAAATGTATTCAAAAACAATTGTCATACAAATTAAAACATGCAGCTAGCTAATAGATAGAACCTGGAAACATTTACCAAATGGCCTATTCCTTGGTTCTTGCTGTTGAGCACATACTTTACTCGCCAATTTCTGAAGGTATGAGTCCTTTGAAGCAAGACTTGCCATTTCTCGAACAAAAAAAAAATCGACAACCGCGAATCTGCTAACAATAAATAGCCACTAGCTAATGTAAATTCCCTCTTCAAACAGAAAGTACGAGCGAGATGTTGCAGGTCATCTTTCTGATACCTTAACCAATGGTGAATAAATAACTTTACTTATGATGATCAAAATAAAATTGCAACATTTGCTGTTAAAATGACAACCAAAGACAGACAGCATTAAAAGTACTAGCTAGCTACAAATGCACGTGTACAGACTGAAATGGGCGTCACATTGAAGTCAGGTTGGACCGGATGTAGTTACATCAAACCCAATCCCTCCTGCACACAGGACATGTAAGTTGTTTTGCTAGTTGCCTTGTCAAATTGACTATCTCTGTGTGTTTACCATATTTTCAGTAACTATGGGCAGTTTAACAGTTATGTTCGCGTGTTCTGCTAAGACCCTGAAGATGATCAAAAATAACGTAAGTTGATATAGCTACAGTACATGGCTACTGTATTTCAAGTATTAATATCTTAAGAACTAACGTTAACTGGCGTTAGCTAGCTTCCTGTTGCATAAATTCCAGTGACCTACAGTTTGACTGCTGATGTAATGATGTAGGTGAATGCATTTCTCTTTTCAGTCACATGCAATTTATTTCAAGAGGACTCTATTGCCACGACTGCCTCTCTTCAAACAATCAGAAGGTAATGTTTCAGACATATTCATAGCTAGCAAACTAGCCATGTGATTCAATGACCGAAGCTTACCATTTCATAACGTTGATTCGTAATGGTTATAGTTCTGACACCTTTCCAAACACTCCAGGCAAGTGTATCAACTTTGGTCGACTGTCAAGCTCCACAGCTGCCAGTGCAGCGAAGGGAGAGGACTCCTTCCTCAAATGGCTCCTGCTTCTGATCCCTGTCACCACATTTGGTCTTGGGACATGGCAGGTATGGCTCCATTAAACAGTAGTTCAAATGGCAGTACCTCTAGAATGGATATGACAAATTATACTGACCTAAGCAACTCTTCTACTTAGGTGAAACGTCGGGAATGGAAAATTAAGTTGATTGCAGAACTGAGAAGTCTTACCTCTGTGGAACCCATTCCTCTTCCTATTGAGTGAGGAACACATGCACACACAAGTTATCAGACAGATAATTACACATAATTATGTTGTCTTGATTTTTTTTAGTTCAGACTGGAAGTGTTTGTAATGCTCTTGTATGTCTTTGCTTCCTAGTCCTCTGGAGTTGAACAATCTGGAGTACAGGAGAGTAAAGGTGCGTGGGCACTATGACCACTCCCAGGAGATGTACATCTTACCACGCTCACCTGTCGATCCAGAGAAAGAGGCAAGGGAGGCAGGCCAGCTGTCATCCAGTGGAGATACTGGAGCCAATGTCGTTACCCCGTTCTACTGCAGTGACCTAGGGTAAGAGACACACACACATCGCAATTGCTGCTACCAGTATGTATGTGAGAGCTCCAAAATGTTAAGACATTATTGTCTCCTTACACTGTTGACATTCTTGTATACATTTCACAGGATCACGATCCTTGTAAACAGAGGATATGTTCCTAGGAAGAAGATCAAACCAGAAACCAGGATGAAGGGACAGGTAAGGCCCCCCCCATATTCATTGTCTAATTCAAGACTCAAAGTTGTCATGGGTGATGATTTTGTCATGGCTCTGCTCTGTAGGTGGATGACGAGGTTGACCTGGTAGGTGTGGTGAGGCTGACAGAGATCCGCAAACCCTTTGTGCCACAAAACGACGTGGACCGCAACCGCTGGCACTACCGCGACCTGGAGACAATGGCTAGAGTCACAGGGGCCGAGCAGATCTTCATCGATGCTGACCTGGGTACAGCTCTCAGTATTACCCTATTTAGACAATACACTTTGATTTAATTGCATGGTATATGAAAGACTGAATGGTGATTAACATTCCCTTTATCTGAGGTTTGGAATAACAGTAAATCTATTTTTTATCCGAAGTGAGTTGGTAGTGCGTGTTTCATTGAGAATGAATGAAAAGCTAAGGTTTGTTGGTTAATATTCTCAGCCAGCACAATTCCGGGTGGACCTATAGGAGGACAGACCCGAGTCACCCTAAGGAATGAACATATGCAGTACATTATGACGTGGTAAGTTGTAATTTTTCATATCAATTACTGTCCTTATTTTTTTTCTTCACTGTGAGCCTATTTAAGCCTATGGCTTGCATAGCTGTATGCATATCCAATGAGTGCTTCTCTTCCTCTCTGTAGGTATGGCCTCTGTGCAGCAACCTCTTACATGTGGTATGCCAAGTTCATCAAAAGGATTGTGTAAAAAACCCTGCAATGGCTTGAGTTGTGTAAATTAATACGTTTGTCATGAATATACCACAGCCAGATCATGGCAGTATAGAAGCTGCTGTAGGTACTTAATGTCTAGGTTTTATTTGACAAATGTACACTTACAAATGCAACATGTAAAGTTGTTGGTTTCATGAGCTGAAATAAAAGACCCCAGAAATTTTCCAAACACCAGTATTTCTCTCAAATGTGCACAATGGCGGTGGGGCTATGGGCATTTATAAGCGGTGGACAACAATTACATTTTTAGATGGCAATTTGAATGCACACATGCCATGAGCGAGGCCCATTTTTGTTGTCTATGCATACCTGCATTCCTAGTCATGTGAAATCAATAATTGGCCTAATGAATTTGATGTCCAACTCAAATCAATGAAATTGCATGTTTAAGTAGGATTGTTGTGCATATGAAGTATCCCAATAAAATACCAAACTGCATCCAGTTGTCATGATTGAGCGGGTTAAATATGTTCAGACCTGAGCTGTGCTATTTCAAGTAAAGCACACCAGTGTTTCTGCTGGGTAATGCCACCTGTTGCACCGCCAACAGCGGCCTTAAGTCAGCAAGTGTAATACACCGAGCACCAGTAGTCCCACTTTTTGTCCAGGTAATTCTCCCGGCATCAGAAATCATACCAATATGTTAAACATGATTGGCACCAATGGTGTATGATCATTTATTTTATAGATTCAATACACAAAATGTGCCACTACCATTTGAAACTCGTGATCAGCACAAAATCGATTTAAGGCTAACATGCATAACATAGGGTTCTCATTGGACAAAAAACAAGAGCATATTTCTTGAGACATTTATTTTGATAAACAGTTTATCCGAGCTTGGTGGCCAGTTCCTTGGCCTTAGCCTTCTCCAGCTTGGCAATACGGGCTGTGGACTTCGGACCCATGATACCACCTCCCCAGTGACGACGGATCTAGAAGAGGAAGCACATTGTCATGAGTTAATTCAGTGGGAAACAGGTTTAATTAAGTCAGTCCAGGGAGACAAAGTGGTGACTCATGTGCTTTAAGCTAGATCCCCCTCAAGTTAAATGTTTTTTTGGGGGATAGGGGGCAACATTTTCACTTTTGGATGAATAGCGTGCCCAGAGTGAACTTCCTCCTGCTCTGTCCCAGATGCTAATATTTGCATATTATTATTTTTAGTATTGGATAGAAAACACTGAAGTTTGTAAAACTGTTTTAATGATGACTGGGTATAACAGAACTCATATGGCAGGCGAAAACCTGAGAAGAAATCAACCAGGAAGTGGGACATCTGAGGTTTGTAGTTTTTCAAAGCTTGGCTTACCAGGTACACATTGAGATATGGATGAGGTTGCACTTCCACTAGATGTCAACGGTCTTTTGAAACTTGAGTGAGGATTCTACCATAAAGAAGGGGCTCATGAGACCTGTTTGAGTCAGTGGTCTGGCATAGTGCCTCTGTCTCATGACGCGAGCTCCTGACAGTTACCTCGCGTTCCAGTGCTTTATCTGAAGACAAAGGAATTCTCCGGTTGGAACATTATTGATGTTTTATGTTAAACATCCTAATGACTGATTCCATACATTGTTTGACATGTTTCTAAAGGACTGTAACGGAACTTTTAGAGTTTTTGCCTGGATGAAATGCTCTCGCCTCATGAAGATGGATTACTGGGCTGAACACGCTAACAACAAGTGGCTATTTGGACATAAATGGAACTTTATTGAAATCTAACACAGCGGTTGCATTAAGGAGAAGTCCATCTTTAATTCTGTGAATAACAGCTGTATCTTTTATCAATGTGTATTATTAGTATTTCTGCAAAATCACTGGATGTTTTGGAATCAAAACATTACTGCACGCAAGGCGCCAATAAACAGATTTTTGGATATAAATATGCACATTATCGAACAAAACATACATGTATTGTGTAACACGATGTTCTATGAGTGTCATCTGATGAAGATCAAAGGTTAGTGATTAATTTTATCTATATTTCTGCTTTTTGTGACTCCCATCTTTGGCTGGAAAAATGGCTG
Source organism: Oncorhynchus clarkii lewisi (assembly GCF_045791955.1). Classification (NCBI taxonomy): domain Eukaryota; kingdom Metazoa; phylum Chordata; class Actinopteri; order Salmoniformes; family Salmonidae; genus Oncorhynchus; species Oncorhynchus clarkii. The sequence continues at coordinate 15,478,518 of NC_092151.1, forward strand.
TGTGTTTCTTCGACTTGATGATCTAACATAATCATATGTTGTGCTTTAGCTGTAAAGCATTTTTTTAAATTTTTAAACCGGACACGATGGGTAGAGTGTTTCTTTCATTTGCTGTATTGGACTTGTTAATGTGTGAACGTTAGATATTTCTCAAAAATATTTTTGAATTTCGCACACTGCCTTTTCAGCGGAATGTTGTCGAGGTGTTCCGCTAGTGGAACCCCTGCGATAGAAAGGTTAAGCTAATTGCATCAGTATTCTTGGTGGGTGTCAGCATTGCTGTTAAGATAGCAAATATTCATTCCCATCTGCAAAAGCCAAAAATGAACCCACAAGAAAATGCATCCATCTTCAGGACCCAGAAACATTGTGGCTTGACTACTAGTCAATATTGACAAAACGGTAGCTGATCAGACTGGCCACTCACCTCCTCATATCGGTCATTGTAGTTGGTCTTGATGGCTTCCACCAGCTTGGCAAGGGAACCTTTGTCTTCACTGAAAAAGTAGGAACATGTCAGTGCATCGCCAAAGTACAATTGACATCCAGGTGAACTGCACGTAAACCTTTGGCTCAGGGTTAAAAAGCTCATAAAGCCACACGGTTGTTCAGTTGAAGAAATTCATACATCATCGCCAAAAGGATTTCATAGATTTAAAAAGAGCACAAGCGCAACTTACTAGAGGTAAGCCTCAGTGCATCAATGTTTGGCTTTGCCACTTGTTACTCACGGGTTTGTCTGTGTGAAGGCGACTGAGGTACAGGTCTTTCTGTGCACCAGTCTTCCCAGCCTGGCCTTGCCCTTGACAATGCAGTAAGGGACGCCCATCTTGCGACACAGAGCAGGCAGGAAGACCACCAGCTACAGAGGAGACAAGAAAAATGAATAGTATCAATATCTATGGACAACACATTTCTGGCTGTGCCTTCTCAACTACAATACAGGGCAGCGGTCTTAGCTCAGAATTAAAAAGCTCGTATGTTTTGATCCACATAGAGGATTCAGGTGAAGAAATTCAAGCATCATTGCAAATGACCACATATGCCCACGAGTAATAACAGCCTGCCAAAGCGAACCCATACAGCAAGAAACAAGCCTACAATTTCAGTTGTCTTACCTCAATAGGGTCCACATCGTGGGCAATGACCACCAGCTGGGCCTTCTTGCTTTCCACCAGAGTGGTGACAGTGTTCACACCTATGGGAGAATTCAACATGGATATCAAACCCACATTCAACAGAGTTGTTGAAATAGTCAAACAATTCATGGCTTATGCTCAGGGTTAAAAAGCTCAATAAAACTACATGATTGTTTCAGGTGAAGAAATTCAAGCATCATTGCATCAAGGCCAAAGTATGTATAATTTATTTTCTTTAAAAAGACCTTAATCTCTGCCTCACCTGCACGGAGAACAGGTGGCCTCTTTGTTGGGGTGTCTCCCTTTCCAGCGGCCTTCTGTTCAGCGCGGGCCAGCAGCCGCTGCTTCTTCTCCTGCTTGGTCTCCGGCCTGTACTTGTGGGCCAGCTTGAACAGCTGTGTGGCTGTGAGGGAAATAGAAAACCAGTACATTAACTGTCTCTGGGACATAGCAAAAAACATGACCTGCGACTCAAAATGTCTGAAGTTAGAGATCCACAAGGATCATTTTAGGGTCTTCTAAGTAAGGTGCATCAGTGATCTTGGTGGGATGTCAACATTGCTGTTCAGATAGCAAATATTATTCACATCATCTGCAGAATTTACCCAAACAATACACGTATCAACAGCAAAATTGATAAACGCATGCACTGAGAACTACCCGTCTGGCGGTCTAGTGCCTGGGTGAACTGGTTGATCGCTGGGGGGACCTTCAGACGCTTGTACAGGATGGAGCGCTGCCTCTGCAGGCGGATGTAACGGGGCCATTTCACAAAGCGTGTCAAATCACGCTTTGGCTGGATGTCCTGACCTATGAACAAACATGGGAGATTAGTGCATCCAATCAGTACTGCGTAATCAGAAAAGTCAAAAGCCACTATAGTCATGGAACAAGTGCATCAGCGATCTTGGTGGGTTGTCTGCATTGTTGTTAAGATAGCAAATATTCTTTACATCATCTGCACAGGCAAGACAGAACAGTTACAAAGCCCAAAAGGTTCACTTCACTACGCACCAATGCCATAGTTCTTTGGCCTCTTCTCGAACAGGGGGTTGACCACTTTCTTGGCCTCGTGCTTTTTGGCCACAGAAGGGGCTGGTGCCACCTTCTTCCCCTTAGACTTCTTGCCTTTAGGCTGTTTAAAAAAGTAGACTGGTCAGCATACATGACAGTTTGGTCAAAGACATTTAAACAATAGTGTGGCTTTAGCTCAGGGTTAAAACGTTTGTGTATTCAGTTGTTTGTGTATTCAGTTGAAGAAATTCAAAGCATCACAGCAAAAGCCAGAAAATAAAGACTGCTCCGTGGTTATAACGAAGGAAGCTACACATCGTGACATGTAAGTTGGTTAACCAACAAACTTTACTGCGAGGTAAGGTTAGTTATGGATACCTAGCCGGCTAAGTAAACCAACCAAACAACTAGCTTACATTCCTCGTTAACTATCCAAACAGGCATTTGACAATTGTATGTAACGTTACACAAGGCCAGTATTCCCTTGTCTATGCGAATTGACTGCAAGAGGGCAGGCACCGTAGTTAGCAAAACGGGCTGAAGCGAGGTTAGGCCTACTACTTGGTTGTCCATCTAATCTTGTACACTACCCGCCACAAGTGTGACGCGATTTATACGTGCATACACTACATTTCAGCCGCACTGTCGGACTCCGAATACATTAATTAAAATGCTGTACTAGGAGGTCCCGTGTGGATAACGTCACCGGCAATATCACTGCCAATTCATGAGTTCTCCGAAAAAAAGCTAAATATTACCACACCATACAAAGATAAAATTGGTGCTTGTGTTATGTATACCATATTACTATAACGTTTATCAGATATCATAGCTGTACAAAGAAGATGACGAGGGATGAAAACATCTAGATTTCCCCCCGAAATAAAATACCCGTACACTCACCATGTTGGATCAGACAGAAAGGAAGATCCATGGATTGTGGGTAATTTAAGTACCGCGAGACATTTATGTGACGTCATAAACAATCGACGGCAGTGGTGATTTTGAACGGGATGTGCACCTTTCTATTTTCATAAATAATAGTTTTCAACAATGTATTAGGAGGTACGTGATGTTTTATAATTGATATAGAACTGTATATACCATGCACAAATAGATGACCTCAGTATTGACGGTTTGTGATTTGTGGTTGAGTTCATCGATTTCTCTTCATTTCTACAAGTAGCAGTAGCGGTGGGTGCGTGGGTAAAATCACTGGCGAATCCAGAAAAAACATTATTACAACCTAAGCGTTGTGATAATTGCGTTGTTTGCTCTAAAAAAAATAGTGTTAGTTAATATGCCTTGCACCCGTGATATACAGGTCTAAAGGCCGAGACAATAAGAAGACACAGTGGCAGAATAAATTCAACCACACCTTTCTCACAAAACTGGAGCGCAACCTCTGTCCGGTGAAGTCCACAAAGCATATTGCATGTTACAAACGCATTCGTGCAAGTAGAAAAAACATGTTGACTCACCCTACTTGTAGAGGAAGCTTATGTCATCCGCCGCTCTTTCATGTTGGCGAAACTGTCTATCACGCTGTCATACAGTACAGGCATTTATTTTTGGTTATCTTAGGCTACCTGGCTAAAATACTAGCTCGCTTGCCTGACTTACTTTCATGTGAAACGTTAGCTAATTAACATTAGCCTTTTATCCTCTCAGGCCAGGAACACAACAATGAGTTATCCGAGTTAGAGGTCGACCGATTATGATTTTTCAACGCCGATAACGTAAACTCGTACATCGCCTTGGTCCGTACAATTGCCCTTATTCTAGCGCCCCAAAAAGTAATACTTCCAGATCAACTGTAATGTCAATACCATTGTAAAGCACAATTTATCCAATTTCCAACATAATCAATTACATGACCTAAACGCTGCCCGTTTCTGCATAATTAAAGCAGGCAATGAGCCCGTCTGGTCTTTTTAAAAATGGCGGGTGGGGAAGCGAAACTAATGCGTGATAGTGAGAAGGAGAGATGTTGTGTGGGAAAATTGCTTTTTTTCATTTGATCTGTCCAACGTATCACCTTATCGCCTCTAAAATGTAAATAAAACACTATAAAGAGTTTATATAATGTGTCATTACATACCTATTTGAAGGTTTGTGTTGAATTTGAATCAGGTTTTTAGGGCGGTGCTAAAGTGATCTTAGACGTAAACAGCGGCTTTGAGAATGATGATCGCATGCAATGATGACAAAAAAAAATGACTATGTATCCCCCCCCCCTTACCCCGCCACTGTCCATTTCTTGTTTTTAAAGTATGATAGAAGTGCTACACCTGGTGGAGAGAGATTGTAAGACAGAAATAGTTGCTTTATGCGTGCTGTACGTTACGACATGACACGTCAAGATGTAACGGAGGGTCAGTTTTTTTCAACTTTTCTCCAATACTATAGAGCCATTACCATGTCGATCAACGCTTGAATAGAAACCTAGTTCACACCCCCGATTTTGACGTCAACACAGTCGCTACAGTCCCATTAGTTTTCTTTGTAGCCTCGTTTGAATTTTGCGGTTGCGCACATTTGTATGGAATGGGGTGAGTTTACGTTACCGATTATTGGAGGACCAAAAAAAGCCAGATACCGATTAATTGGCCAATTTTTTAAAATGTATTTGTAATAATGACAATTACAAACAATACTGAATGAACACTTATTTTAACTTAATATAATACATCAATAAAATCAATTTAGCCTCAAATAAATAATGAAACATGTTCAATTTGGTTTAAATAATGCAAAAGCAAAGTGTTGGAGAAGAAAGTAAAAGTGCAATATGTGCCATGTAAGAAAGCTAACATTTTAGTTCCTTGCTCAGAACATGAGAACATATGAAAGCTGGTGGTTCCTTTTAACATGAGAAGTTTTAGGTTGCAGTTAATATAGGAATTATAGGACTATTTCTCTCTATACCATTTGTATTTCATTAACCTTTGACTATTGGATGTTCTTATAGGCACTTTAGTATTGCCAGTGTAACAGTATAGCTTCCGTCCCTCTCCTCGCTCCTACTTGGGCTCGAACCAGGAACACATCGACAACAGCCACCCTCGAAGCAGTGTTACCCATGCAGAGCAAGGGGAACAACCACTCCAATTCTCAGAGCGAGTGACGTTTGAAACGCTATTAGCGCGCACCCCTCTAACTAGCTAGCCATTTCACATCGGTTAACCAGCCTAATCTCGGGAGTTGATAGGCTTGAAGTCATAATCAGCGCAATGCTTGAAGCATTGCGAAGAGCTGCTGGCAAAACGCACGAAAGTGCTGTTTGAATGAATGCTTACGAGCCTGCTGGTGCCTACCATCGCTCAGTCAGACTGCTCTATCAAATCATAGACTTAATTATAACATAATAACACACAGAAATACGAGCCGTAGGTCATTAATATGGTCGAATCCGGAAACTATCATCTCAAAAACAAGATGTTTATTCTTTCAGTGAAATACGGAACCGTTCCATATTTTATCTAACGGGTGACATCCATAAGTCTAAATATTCCTGTTACATTGCACAACCTTCAATGTTATGTCATAATTACGTAAAATTCTGGCAAATTATGCGGCCGAAACTGTTGCATATTCACTGACTCTGTGTCATATGAACGCAAGAGAAGTGCCACAATTTCACCTGGTTAATATTGCCTGCTAACCCGGATTTCTTTTAGCTAAATATGCAGGTTCAAAAATATAAACTTCTGTGTATTGATTTTAAGAAAGGCATTGATGTTTATGGTTAGGTACACATTGGAGCAAGGACAGTCCTTTTTCACGAATACGCACCACATCGATTAAATGCAACGCAGGATACGCTAGATAAACTAGTAATATCATCAACCGTGTGTAGTTAACTAGTGGTTATGATGGATTGATTGATTGTTTTTTATAAGATAAGTTTAATGCTAGCTAGCAACTTACCTTGGCTTACTGCATTCGCGTAACAGGCAGGCTCCTCGTGGAGTGCAATGAGAGGCAGGTGGTTAGAGCGTTGGACTAGTTAACTGTAAGGTTGCAAGATTGAATCCCCGAGCTGACAAGGTCAAAATCTGTCGTTCTGCCCCTGAACAAGGCAGTTAACCCACCGTTCCTAGGCCGTCATTGAAAGTAAGAATGTGTTCTTAACTAACTTGCCTGGTTAAAAAAATATTTGAAATCGGCCCTAATTAATCGGCCATTCCGATTAATCGGTCGACCTCTAATCCGAGTTATCCCATAAAACAGCTAAATATTACCACACCATACAAAGATAAAATTAGTGCTTGTGTTATGTATACCATATTACTATAACTTTTGAATTAATGGTTGGATCAGAATCAAATCCCTATCTCCACCCATGCCTAATATAGGAAAGGGACCATTCTAGCTAGCTAGCCACTGGAAGACAAAAACACAGCTAGTAGACGCAAATTGACAGCAGTGATGTGAAATACAAACTGGCTTCCCTTGACCCTTTATTTTGGTGCACCAGGACTATTCACAGTTGAGCGCACTCAGTTTAGGTCAATGCTGATTGGCTATTATTTTGTCTTTTTTTTATTAACCAAATGCTCGCTGGCTTCCCTTGCATTGAATGCTACTGGCCAGACAGGGGCACTGTTTTGCTTTCTCCGGTGAGATACAGTACATTCAGCCTCTTGCGAATTGAAGGAAAATTATGAAACACAGAGAGACAAAAGACAATTTTTTATTTTTTTTTTGTATTTGTATTTTTTGGGGCTTCTCCTGGCATTCATGAATGCGACGCCACTGTCAAGTGTAAAAAGTCAAGACATTGGCTTATGGCGCTGGAGATTGGAGGTGTCCTGTGAGAGAAAGGCATGTTGAGGTTGCCAGGGTTAGAGCAGTACAGAAAGTGTTGTATGCTGAAGCAATGAAGAGAGTGGTAGAGGAAGATGGGTACAGGGTGAGGGATTCTGAGAAGATTCCTGTGAGTAGGCAGAGACCAATAAAGCGTTATGGGAATAAAATGTGCTTCGTAAGGTGGGTTTTTTAGTATTCATAGCCATGGTTGTCAACTGTACTGCAGAAATGGAACGTAAGTCACAGAAAACAGCTGCAGAGAAGTACTTGGGACTGTTGGATCTAGGAATACAGGCATGTCGCTACACCCGCAATAACTTCTGCTAAATATATGTATGTGACCAATACATCTTGATTTGATTGCGAGATTTTACTGCAGAAGAGTTGCAGGGGATATTGAGTGATAGTGTTCTGTCCTCCCAGACCATTGGCCTGGAGAAGGGTAAGATAGGGTTGAATAGTGGAATTAGGTAGTGTTTTTTTGAGGGGCTAATAGTTGTCAGGGTCATTTTAATCTCCCCCAATTTTGTATTGCCGTAATTTAACATAGGTAGGTTGTGACTATCCTCACACTCCGGTACAATAGGTGGCAGTGTATGCACCTAAAAGTTGGAATGTGATCCGCCAACCCAATCCCAAAGAAGACGAAGAAGTCAAGACATTGCATTTGATGATGCGCGCTAGCAATGCCATGCCGTTTTATTTTGCTGGCTAACTACAGTATAACGTGGAGGTATTTTGAATGTTATGTATCTCCTTTATTTGCTTTTAGGGGTTTGTTTACATTCCTGAATACGATGGCCAATCAAAGAGCGCTCCCTCAAAGCAAGGAGAGTCTTCTTCAGAACTACAACAAAAGACTGAAGGATGATATCAGGTCCATTCTAGATAACCTCACGGAAATCATAAAAACCGCAAAGGTAGCTGTAACGTTACGGTATTGTGTGTGTGTGTGTGTGTGTGTGTGTGTGTGTGTGTGTGTGTGTGTGTGTGATCATGCGATCACATTTGAGTGTGTTTTTTTTACTGAAAGAATGACGGTTTAACCCATAAAGTCATTCTATCTCTTCTGTTCAACCAAAATGTGTTGTGTTGTTTTGCTCCAGGTAGAGGACGAGACACAGGTCTCTCGGGCTACTCAGGCTGAGCAGGACCACTATGAGATGCATGTCAGAGCAGCCAACATTGTAAGTACATGCCAGCAAGACTCCCTCGAGACTAGGAGAGCTTTCCTTCAACTTTAAACCCCTTGCTTAGGGAACTTAATGGTTGAGTTGGAATTCAACCCTGGGTCATGTTCATTTGGGCCTGCAATGGAAAACATTTGAAAACATTTTGGAACAGAAAACTCAAATGAGCGTTTCTTATTGAACAATTTCAGGTAGTCCCACCCTGTTTCAGTCTGTTTCTTCCACATTTGTTGCATAATGAACATGACCCTGTATTGAGTGCATGTTACAAGGCAAAAGCACCAGTGATAATCCCAGTGGTTTGTTGTTGTGTCTGAAGGTGCGTGCGGGCGAGTCCCTGATGAAGCTAGTGTCGGACCTGAAACAGTTCCTGATCCTCAACGACTTCCCTTCGGTCAACGAGGCCATCAGCCTGCAGAACCAGCAGCTGCGCTCGCTGCAGGAGGAGTGCGACAAGAAGCTCACCTCGCTCCGTGACGAGATCGCCATCGACCTGTACGAGCTAGAGGAAGAATATTACTCCTCCAGGTACAAGTAGGCTCATACTGCACAGTCAAGGTTCGGTTGATCCACTCTATCTTGACTTATAGCCCCTATTCCCCCTCACTGTCGTGCCTTATGAAGGGTTTATCTTACCCCACCACCTCAGTCATCGCCATTAGTCCTTTAGTGTCTCTGTGTATTGCGTCAACTTCAATAGAATATCCAAATGCTGGTTTTAACAGCAAAATAGATGGTTGATCTATGGGCAAAGTTATTTTGCAGTACATTCACCATGATGAATCTAATCTCATTTGGTTGAAAATTAAATTATGTGCCTTGTTTGTAATGCCTCTGGAAGTTTTTTTTTATATCCTCATGTATGAAAGATTGTAGGTCTCAACATGGTAAATGTTATACCCAATCATAAGTGTGGTCCTAGTGTACACTATATATACAAAAGTATGTGGACACCCCTTCAAATTTGTGGCTTCTGCTATTTCAGCCTCACCTGTTGCTGACAGGTTTATAACATCGAGCACACAGCCATGCAATCTCCATAGACAAATATTGGCAGTAGAATGGCCTTACTCGAGCTCAGTGACGTTCAACATGGCACCGCCATAGGATTCCAACTTTCCAACATGTTAGTTCATTACATTTCTGCCCTGTTAGAGCTGCTCCCTGTCAACTGTAAGTGCTGTTATTGTGAAGTGGAAACGTCTAGGATCAACAACGGCTCAGCCGCGAAGTGGTAGCCACACATGCTCACAGAACGGGACCACAGAATGATGAAGTGCGTAGAGCGTCTGTCCTCGTTTGCAACACTCACTACCGAGTTCCAAACTGCCTCTGGAAGCAACGTCAGCACAATAACTCTTCGTCAAGAGCTTCATGAAATAGGTTTCCATGGCCGAGCAGCCGCACACAAGCCTAAGATCACCATGCGCGATGCCAAGAGTCGGCAGGAGTGCTGTAAAGTTTGCCGCCATTGGAGTCTGTAGCATTGGAAATGCGTTCTCTGGAGTGATGAATCACGCTTCACCATTTGTCAGTCCGATGAATGAATCTGGGTTTGGTGGATGACAGGAGAACGCTACATGCCCGAATGCATAGTGCCAACTGTAAAGTTTGGTTGAGGAGGAATACTTGTCTGGGGCTGTTTTTCATGGTTTGGGCTAGGCCCCTTAGTTCCAGTGGAGGGAAATCTCAATGCTACAGCATATAATGACATTCTAGACAATTCTGTGCTTCCAACTTTGTAGTAACAGTTTGGGGAAGGCCCTTTCCTGTTTCAGCATCTCAAAGCACCCATGCACAAAGCGAGGTCCATACAGAAATGGTTTCTTGAGATCGGTGTGGAAGAACTTGACTGGCCTGCACAAAGCCCTGACCTCAACCCAATCGAACCCCTTTGTGATGAATTGGAACGCTGACTGCAAGTCAGGCCTAATCACCCAACATCAGTGCCCGACTTCAGTAATGCTCTTGTGGCTGAATGGAAGCAAGTCCCCGCAGCAATGTTCCAACATCTAGTGGAAAACCTCCCAGAAGAGTGGAAGCTGTTATAGCAGCAAAGGGCGGACCAACTCCATATTAAGGCCCATGATTTTGGAATGAGATGTTCAACGAGCAGGTGTCCACTTACTGTTGGTCATGTAGTGTATCTAGTTGCTATATTTTTCCTCGGTTGTTTGTAATAGGCTGATGACTGAGAGAACATACAGTTGAAGTCGGAAGTTTACATACACTTAGGTTGAAGTCATTAAAACTCATTTTTCAACCACTCCACAACCACTTTCTTGTTGACAAACTATAGTTTTGGCAAGTTGGTTAGGACATCTACTTCGTGCATGACACAAGTAATTTTTCCAACAATTGTTTACAGACAGATTATTTCACTTATAATTCACTGTATCACAATTCCAGTGGGTCAGAGGTTTACCTACGCTAAGTTGACTGTGCCTTTAAACAGCTTGGAAAATTCCAGAAAATGGACATAATTTGAGTCAATTGGAGGTGTACCTGTGGATGTATTTCAAGGCCTACCTTCAAACTCAGTGCCTCTTTGCTTGACATCATGGGAAAATCAAAAGAAATCAGCCAAGACCTCAGAAAGAAAATGGTAGACCTCCACAAGTCTGGTTCATCCTTGGGAGCAATTTCCAAACGCCTGAAGGTACCACGTTCATCTGTACAAACAATAGCACACAAGTATAAACACCATGGGACCACGCAGCCGTCATACCGCTCAGGAAGGAGACGCGTTCTGTCTCTTAGAGATGAACGTACTTTGTTGCGAAATGTGCAAATCAATCCCATAACAACAGAAAAGGACCTTGTGAAGATGCTAGACGAAACCGGTACAAAAGTATCTATATCCACAGTAAAAAGAGTCCTATATCGACATAACCTGAAAGGCCACTCAGCAAGGAAGAAACCACTGCTCCAAAACCGCCATAAAAAAGCCACACTACGGTTTGCAACTGCACATGGGGACAAAGATTGTACTTTTTGGAGAAATGTCCTCTTGTCTGATGAAACAAAAATAGAACTGTTTGGCCATAATGACCATCGTTATGTCTGGAGGAAAAAGGGGGAGGCTTGCAAGCCGAAGAACACCATCCCAACCGTGAAGCACGGGGGTGGCAGCATCATGTTGTGGAGGCACTGGTGCACTTCACAAAATAGATGGCATCATGAGGGAGGAAAATTGTGTGGATATTTTGAAGCAACATCTCAAGACATCAGTCACGAAGTTAAAGCTTGGTTGCAAATGGGTATTCCAAATGGACATTGACCCCACGCATACTTCCAAAGTTGTGGGAAAATGTCTTAAGGACAACAAAGTCAAGGTATTGGAGTGGCCATCACAAAGCCCTGACCTCAATCCTATAGAAAATGTGTGGGTAGAACTGAAAAGGCAAGGATGCCTACAAACCTACTCAGTTACAACAGTTCTGTCAGGAGTAATGGGCCAAAATTCACCCAACTTATTGTGGGAAGCTTGTGGAAGGCTACCCAAAACGTTCACCTAAGTTAAGCAATTTAAAGGCAATGCTACCAAATACTAATTGAGTGTATGTAAACTTCTGACCCACTGGGAATGTGATGAAAGAAACAAAAGCTGAAAGAAATGATTCTCTCTATTATTCTGAAATTCACATTCTTAAAATAAAGTGGTGATCCTAACTAGAGGTTGACCGATTAATCGGAATGGCAGAATTTCAAGTTTTCATAACAATCGGTAATCTACATTTTTGGACACTGATCATGGCAGATTACATTGCACTCCACGAGGAGACTGCGTGGCAGGCTGACTACCTGTTATGCGAGTGCAGCAAGGAGCCAAGGTAAGGTGCTAGATATCATTAAATGTATCTTATAAAAACAATCAATCTTAACAATCACTACACAGGTTGATGATATTACTAGTTTATCCAGCTTGTCCTGCGTTGCATATAATCGATGCGGTGCCTGTTAATTTATCATTAAATCATAGCCTACTTCGCCAAACGGGTGATTTAACAAGTGCATTCGTGAAAAAAGCACTGTCGTTGCACCAATGTGTACCTAACCATAAACATCAACGCCTTTCTTAAAATCAATACACAAGTATATATTTTTAAACCTGCATATTTAGTTAATATTGCCTGCTAACATGAATTTATTTTAACTAGGGAAATTGTGTCACTTATCTTCTGTTCTGTGCAACAGAGTCAGGGTATATGCAGCAGTTTGGGCCGCCTGGCTCGTTGCGAACTGTGTGAAGACCATTTCTTCCTAACAAAGACAGCCAACTTCGCCAAATGGGGGATGATTTAACAAAAGCGCATTTGCGACTGGGAGGTCCATGGGGCGACGCACAATTGACCTAGCGTCGTCCGGGTTAGGGAGGGTTTGGCCGGTAGGGATATCCTAGTCTCATCGCGCACTAGCGACTCCTGTGGCAGGCCGGGCGCAGTGCGCGCTAACCAGGTCGCCAGGTGCACAGCGTTTCTTTTGACACATTGGTGCGGCTGGCTTCCGGGATGGATGCGCGCTGTGTTAAGAAGCAGTTCGGCTTGGTTGGGTTGTGTTTCGGGGGGCGCATGGCTTTCGACCTTCGTCTCTCTAGAGCCCGTACGGGGGTTGTAGCGATGAGACAAGATAGTAACAACTAACAATTGGATACCACGAAATTGGGGAGATAAGGGGGTAAAATTAGGGGGTAAAATTAATGAAATTTCACGAATGTACCTAACCATAAACATCAATGCCTTTCTTAAAATCAATACACAGAGGTATATTTTTTTTAACCTGCATATTTCATTAAAATAAATCCAGGTTAGCAGGCAATATTAAACTAGGGAAATTGTGCCATTTCTCTTGCGTTCATTGCAGAGTCAGGGTATATGCAACAGTTTGGGCCGCCTGGCTCGTTGCGAACTAATTTGCCAGAATTTTACGTAATTATGACATAACATGGAAGGTTGTGCAATGTTACAGGAATATTTAGACTTGTGGATGCCACCCATTAGATGAAATACGGAACGGTTCCGTATTTCACTGAAAGAAGAAACATTTTGTTATAGTTAGTTTAGTTTATTATAGTTTCCGGATTTGACCATATTAATGACCTGCGGCTCGTATTTCTGTGTGATATTATGTTATAATTAAGTCTATGATTTGATATTTGATAGAGCAGTCTGACTGAGCGGTGGTAGGCAGCAGCAGGCTCGTAAGCATTCATTCAAACAGCACTTTAGTGCGTTTGCCAGCAGTTCTTCGCTGTGCTTCAAGCATTGTGCTGTTTAACTCCCGAGATTAGGCTGTTGTAACGGATGTGAAATGGCTAGCTAGTTAGCGGTGTGCTCGGTAATAGCATTTAAATCGGTGACGATACTCGCTCTGAGACCTTGAAGTAGTTGTTCCCCTTGCTCTGCAAGGGCCGTGGCTTTTGTGGAGCGATGGGTAACGATGCTTCGAGGGTGACTGTTGTCGATGTGTTCCTGGGGCGAGGAGAGGGACGGAAGCTATACTGTTACGCTGGCAATACTAAAGTGCCTATAAAAACATCCAATAGTCAAAGGTATATGAAATACAAATGGTATAGAGAGAAAGAGTCCTATAATAACTACAACCTAAAACTTATTACCTGGGAATATTGAAGACTCATGTTAAAAGAACCACCAGCTTTCATATGTTCTCATGTTCTGAGCAAGGAACTTAAACGTTAACTTTCTTACATGGCACATATTGCACTTTTACTTTCTTCTCCAACACTTTGTTTTTGCATTATTTAAACCAAATTGAACATGTTTCATTATTTACTTGGAGGCTAAATTGATTTTATTGATGTATTATATTTAGTTAAAATAAGTGTCCATTCAGTATTGTTGTAATTGTCATTATTACGAATAAATAAAAAATAAAAATCAGCCGATTAATCGTTTTCTGCTTTTTTTGGTCCTCCAATAATCGGTTTCGGCGTTGAAAAATCATAATTGGTCGACCTCTAATCCTAACTGACCTAAAATAGGGAATTTTTACTAGGATTAAATGTCAGGAATTGTGAAAAACTGAGTTGAAATGTATTTGGCTAAGGTGTATGCAAACTTCCAACTTCAACTGTATACCGTTTATAGGTATCTAGGTAACACATTCTTAAGCTTTACAGTCAGTATTTGTGGACTGGTGAGTGGGTGTAGTTGTGTGCTGAAATGTGGATAAGATCCTTTAGTAAACTATTCAATCATGTAATTGAAAGATTTGTGTTAACTCAGAGCAAACGGCTCAGGAAGGGAAATGTAAGAAAAAACATGTTTTAAAAATGCTTTCATTGCAAAATACTTGGAATCTAATGAAGAAGAAAAAACTATGCTTTAATTACAAAATCACTGTAAGATCATTTCTACAAGCAAAAGTATTATGCATTTATAACCCTAATTATAAATTGTGAACATATAGGTCCATTAACCAACACACAGGCATTTGTGTTATTTATTTTCTATTGAATGGTTTTATACTGGAAAGTGCTAGACAAATCTAATCTCTATGAGGGTTCCAGAAACTTTGCATTGAACGGAATCCAGTGTTGTATCTGACAATTGACCAAGCCAGTAACCGTGCAAACTGTGTTCACAAAGCATGCACTGTTGCACACACATCAACTATGGCAATATGTATTTAGTCTGTGTCCGTCACCTGCATAGACCAATGATGTATATAAACCCTGGATTGCTGATGCAATCTATTGACCATTGAGAGGCTTTGAAGCCACCGGTCGGCCATATTTGCCCTGCCCAGTAGGAGCAGTCCTCCATAGGAATGAATGGAGTGTTTAAATTAAATTTTCAAGGACAAAATTGCATGTATTTAAGTGTTTTTGTTGTTGTAGTGGCGACAGTAACATTAGTAATCTCCCAAAATTATACTTTGTAAGGAAAAAAATAGCTCACAATATAATGTAAAAGTATGCATTAAGGTATCTGTAATAGAATAAATGTGGCAAAAACAAATGTAGACATTAATAAATGCATTTCTATTCCATTTTTTACACTGGTGGGGGGGCATGTCAAGATGGAGGCATGGTGGCTTCAACACAGCATATAGTGTGTGTGTGTGTGTGTGGTCATATAGTGTGTGTGTGTGTGTGTGTGTGTGTGTGTGTGTGTGTGTGTGTGTGTGTGTGTATATATATATATATATATATATATATATATATCATTGGCATAGACCAAGTATTTTATCTTTATAAACACTGAAAAATAAACTAGAGACAAAACAATGTAATTTTCTGTCTAATTTATTTAACTGTGAGAAATCTAGCTGTCTCTAGATGCTGCTTTTCAGCATGCAAGGTGTTGTATCCCCTCTTTTTCTTTGCCTGTGCATTTCCTGTTCTTTGCCCTGCATCAGGATCTAATGCACTTCTGGGGGTAAGATTACACAGCTAGGTGATACAAACTAGGGTTGTCACGACACCAGTATTGTGATACTACGATACTTGATTTTCCTTGGCAAAAAGGAAAACACAAAGCAGACTAAACTCCTTGATCCTTTAAAAACCCACTGTATGTGACATATAGTGTGCTTTAGCTTGGAAAAGAAACATGGGATTCTGGGTGACAACATCAGGCTGCTGGTTTCTGACATTAGGACTGTTTTCCTCAGGAAATTCAGTATGCGTCATGTTTTGTTTTGATTCCTTCCCACGATACTTCAGAGTATCACATTACTTGTATCGCAACAACCCTAATACCAACAACTAGTGTATCTAACAGTCAGTTACAGATGACCCAACTCTACGTTTACATTTGAGGCATTTAGCAGACGCAATTAGTGTTACATGCCTTTCTCAAGGGCACATAGACAGATTTTTACCTACTCATTGACCCTTTGCTCCAGGTCATGTTTCATTGATTGTGTTGCATTTGGAAATGGAAACAAAACAAGCAATGAATGTATCCAGTTTACCATCTTTGAGACTGCATTGAGACTGCATTGCAGCTGTCTTCGAAGACGAAGAGGAATGAAAGACTACAGACATATATTTAGGGAAATGGTCACAGCACCAGACACTAGACCTAGCTGACATTCCTCTGGAATCCTTTTAGAGCTTAAGCTTGTACTTCATACTGCTGTTTCCTGTGCATCATTCCTGTGTCTGTCTCTTTAATGCAGGTGTGTGTCTGTACTCAACCAGATGTGTCAGACACACACCTCTCTTCTCTGTGCTTTGCTGATTCTATGCCCCTCTATGGTTTTTGTTCTGGTAAAGCTACGGTCAGTGGGACAGTGCCGACCTGCCCCTGTGTGAGGCCTACTGGCGTTGGGACAGTTGGGCGTCCCCGGACGGGGGCACCACCTCCGGGCCAGCCCAGGGGGTCGAGGAGGACACAGACGGACCTGCCTCCCAGGAGACCACCCCCAAACACCACCTCAACGGACACGGGACCACCGCCGCGGCAGACAAGCCCTAAA
This sequence comes from Oncorhynchus clarkii lewisi, assembly GCF_045791955.1. Lineage (NCBI taxonomy): Eukaryota > Metazoa > Chordata > Actinopteri > Salmoniformes > Salmonidae > Oncorhynchus > Oncorhynchus clarkii. The sequence goes on from NC_092151.1 coordinate 15,495,118, forward strand.
GCAGACCACATATAGATGTAGAATGGACCTCTCCCTCCAACACTGTCACTCAGATTCTCAGTGGTACGTAGATTAGTGTTAATGTATCATAGTCTATCCATGTACAGTATGACAAGTCTTCCACTGTCAGTGTGTCTGGTGGAAATGGGGGGCAAGCAAAACTGAAGACCTTTAATGTTTCAAGGGTATTCCTCTGTATACTTTAAGATTACAAGGGATCAGTATGATGAACACTGTTGATAAGCTAACGAACGTTACACTCCAACTGCACAAATATCACTCATACTTTAATGAATCAATAATGGTAATCCATCTAAGGTTGGTTCTCCGATAGTTTATAAATGCTGTAAGCTCTGTAGCAAGGTATCCGACCAAATGGATAGAGTATGTTTTGTTTTTTCAAGTTAAATTTGGACAAGATTAGAGATAATGCTTAATGCAACTAGTGTGAAGACTTAGCTGGCCCAAACAACTTGTTTTTGCCCTGTCGGTCTAATATCCCCATTACATACACTTGTTGAGATTTAGTTTGAAAGACATTTCAGTTACCCCAGTGGCAGAAACATGGTGCATTACTGATGCCAATTTCTTTATTTTGGTTAACTTGTCTAAATGTATGACCATAAGACTGCATGTCATGCAAATGTATGGATGTTATGTTCTTGGATATCTTTTGTAGCATTATTTTTGTAATTTTGCAATTTCAGTTAGTAAGCTTTTAATTGCATGAAGAATTTGACAAGTGAATAAAACACCATTATAAACTCAAGCCTGTCTCTAATCTTTAAAAAAAAAGATTTCTGGAACAATCCAAAAATAGTCAGCTATTACTACTGGTTTTGTTCTGACAAATGTCAAAGAGAACATGGTACATTTATTGTAGAAACCAAGGATGGAATGACATCAAATAATTCAGATGTATGACATTTCACATGCTATTGATAGAATACACTACATCAATCGAGTCCCAGACAAAACAACAAAAGCTGGAAACAAAAAGCAGAAGGGGCTATTTATACAAATGGGCATAGATTTGTTTTTCTAAAGGAAAAACTAAGCCTAGCCCTAGACTAAAAATCATGTTCAATGGAGATTATCCAAATTCCAGTCAAAGGGCAAATCTATCCTCAGTATCTACGGTTCATCTTCTTGAACTTCTCGTAGTGGTAGTCGTCCGTGGCCTTCTCATTGTTAGGCCTCTTACGATGGTTGGCTGGTTCCACAGCTGGAAGAGACATGAGAGCAGATTGACAGTTAACGTCTCTAATATTTCAGCTAAAAATATACAAATGTCTTCATCTCAGATACTGTGTTATGCTATCAGTATTAGCTGTGGCTTCTCTCTAGCAATATGTTTGTATATATCCTCTGGTCTGTAGTGGTTGATGCAGTTGTGTGGATTCTTCTCTTACCCTCTGGTCCTGGTTTCTCTGTGTCACCCACACGAAGAGGCCTGGCCTCTGGCTCCTTTGGTTTGTGTCTGTTGTGGTGTCTCTGTGGGGCGTTCACATCTTCACGGTAGACTGGGAAAAAAAAAAGATATTCACACAGTTAAAAAAAAGATATTCACACAGTTAAAGGCTGACAGATCAACATGTGTAAAACAGGTGGACATGATTTGATGTCATGCTACGGAGTCGAGTCAAGCCTAGCTGTACTGGGCTGGCCTGGTTACGCATCCACCACTGTTCGGGTCTGCCCTGTAGTGTGAAGCAGGTATCAGATGACATGAACATAACTCACAGCGGTTGTGCTGGACGTAGTTGACAGCGATGTTGGTGGGGACGAAGGAGGTACCGTTGTCCTTCTTCTTGTTCCTCTGATCCTGTAGCAGCTTGGCCTTGGCCTCCTCTGTGAAGATGATGTTCTTTATCTTAGCACTGAAAAACAAAAATCTGAAATAATGCTCTTTATCTAAGCTTCAAGGTGTGCTAAACAAACACAGCTGTTGTGCAAGGTTTTCAGTCACTGGATTTGTTGTGGTAAGATTACGAGACATTGCTATAGTTGCTACAGACATTAATACAGATTTAACAAGAGCAAAAAAACAGAACTCCTAGGGGAAACACTCTTGGTGTATTCAGCTGCAGAAACATTGAGACCCTGGCCACTCACTCAATGCCAAGGTCAACTTCGGGGATCCCACTCAGCATCTGATTGGACAACATCTCTTCAGTCTTCTTGGCCGAGTTGACTCGGATGTTCTCCGGCAGCTCGTACAGGAGGTCCTCAGCGTTCTTCACTTTTACCTTCTGCTCCTCCGCTTCCACCAAGCCCTTCTTCTTCTTCAGCTCTGTCTCAATGTACTTCATCCTAGTCGGGGGGGAGAACATTTAAAAATATACAGCAAAATATAGAACTTCAATTGTGAACTGAGACATCAGTGAGACCTCATCAGACAAGATGAGAACTCAGCAAAAAAATGTCCCTTTTTCAGAACCCTGTCTTCCAAAGATAATTAGTAAAAATCCACAGATCTTCATTGTAAAGGGTTTAAACACTGTTTCCCATGCGTGTTCAATGAACCACAAACAATTAAAGAACATGCACCTGTGGAACGGTCATTAAGACACTAACAGCTTACAGACGGTAGACAATTAAGGTCACAGTTCTGAAAACTTGGGACACAAGAGGCCTTTCTACTGACTCTGAAAAACACTAAAAGAAAGATGCCAAGGGTCCCTGCTCATCTGCGTGAACGTGCCTTAGGCATGCTGCAAGGACGCATGAGGACTGCAGATGGGCAGCAATTTATTGCCAGGGCCACGAGTTACACCAGGAATGCACAATCCCTCCATCAGTGCTCAGACTGACCGCAGTAGGCTGAGAGAGGCTGGACTGAGGGCTCACAGCAAAAACTGGCCTGTTGTAAGGCAGGTCCTCATCAGACATCACCGGCAACAACGTCGCCTATAGGCACAAACCCGTCGCTGGACCAGACAGGACTGGCAAAAAGTGCTCTTCACTGACGAGTTTTGTCTCACCAGGAGTGATGGTCGGATTCAAATTTATCGCGGAAGGAATGAGTGTTACACCGAGGCCTGTACTCTGGAGCGGGATCGATTTGGAGGGTCCGTCATGGTCTGGGGCCGTGTGTCACAGCATCATCGGACTGAGCTTGTTGTCATTGCAGGCAATCTCAACGCTGTGCGTTACAGGGAAGACATCCTCCTCCCTCATGTGGTACCCTTCCTACAAGCTCATCCTGACCTGACCCCCCCAGCATGATAATGCCACCAGGCATATTGCTTGTTCTGTGCGTGATTTCCTGCAAGACAGGAATGTCAGTGTTCTGCCATGGCCAATGAAGAGCCTGGATCTCAATCCCATTGAGCACGCCTGGGACCTGTTGGGTCGGAGGGTGATGGCTAGGGCCATTTCCCACAGACATGTCCGGGAACTTGCAGGTGCCTTGGTGGAAGAGTGGGGTAACATCTCACAGCAAAGAACTGGCAAATCCATGAGGAGGAAATACACTGCAGTACTTAATGCAGCTGGTGGCCACACCAGATACTGACTGTTACTTTTGATTTTGACCCTCCCTTTGTTCAGAGACACATTATTCCATTTATGTTAGTCACATGTCTGTGGAACTTGTTCAGTTTGTGTCTCAGTTGTTGAATCTTATGTTCATACAAATATTTACACAAGTTTGCTGAAAATAAACGCAGTTGAGAGAGAGGACATCTTTTTTTTCCTGAGTTTTTTTGTTTAATGTATTTTCCGTATGGCGTCAGCTAATGGGGATCCTAATAAAATCAAATAAAATGTTTGGTTTGTAGAGGTTTGTTGATAACATACATGTCGGCATCTTCATCTCGTCTGTTGGTCTCGGCAGAGAAAGAGGTGCCCAGATTAAGGTCCCCTGTGTCGTCATCGGTCCTGAAGGTGGAGAAGAGACATACACCATAAATACTGACAAAAACTTGGTCTTACACACTTTAAAAGCCTCAAACTGGTAGCAATAAAAGCTTACATGTCTCTGGCCCGGTCTTTAACTTTTTTCATGTCAACAACCCCCCCTGTCTTCAATTTAAAAGGGTCATTCTGTTGAGCAATGAAAGTTGAGAAGAACGTAGTTAGTATAAGATGTTTGAAGCAGAAGCAGAAACACAAACACATTCAATGTATCAACTACTGAACAATAACACTATGTAAACAAGGGAAAAAAACATACATCACCCCCTTCGTCCAAGCGAAGTTTCTCCCCCTCCAACAATGCGGCCACGCTGAATAGTACAACATAACAGAAAGTTAATCAGAACTTTTCAGTTTCGTTAAGGTACAATTTCTCAACTATTAAAGTAATTTTATAATATGCCTGTTTATTTTTTTTGAATATATGCTAAATTGTACATGCCTCAGTAGGCGCAAGTAACTGTCTTACTCCATCTTAACACAATAAGCTTGCTCATTTGAGTGTTTGTAAACAAACTATGATTAAAGCTATTATGTCTATCTCATGGACTGAGATAATGATTCAATTTATCCAGCCGAATCCCTTGGCTTTATAGCAGCAAACCAAGTTATGAGCCTGTAATTTGGCTGAAAACCCAATTCAGTCTTTTAAAAAATAAATGTTGATAATCAAATATTATTGCATAGCTAGCTGTGATATACACTTCTAGCTAAGTGCAATTAGCTAATGTACACAACAGCTGTTTAACTGCTGTTTAACTGTAAACTTTACCTACCTAACTCCAGTCTGTCTTTTCCGTAAACTCTGAAGTTCTTTAGCTTCGTCCAGTTTCGATCTGAGTAGAGAAAAAAAGATTTGACTAGTGTCAATATCAAGAACAGGAAGAACTGCTATCTGGCAATCGAAGTCATTAGCCAACTAGAAGCTAGCCATCATACACGTCGTGGCTAACTAAGGTAAGCTATATTTCAAACGTTACCTAACTTCAGCTGTTATCTCGTCTTCCTCTTCATCCGAAGAGCTTTCCCTTCTCCTTCTAAAGTTTTTTCCCGACGGCATTATTGTAGAGTTTTCGAAAGGATGGTAGCAAACGTTGTGTACACGACTTTACAGTGTACGCAGATGCTCTTTTGCCAACAATAATAACACAGGGGACAGATTTCGCTGACGGACCTATGCACCACTTCCCCCCAAACCGGATGTGACGTAATACTTGACGTGTATTGTGACGATTGTAAAAAATAAATAAAAAATACATATATGAACATATATATTTTTATATGTTTTATTTTTTAACCCTCCTGTTGTGTTCGTTTCATGTTAATTAATTATGTGTAATTATGTGTCCAAAATGACCGCCACATTATTGCTGATAATAAATATTTTATAATACATATATTATCACCTAATGTTGCCTTAGATCTTTTTATCAACTTAAGTTCTTGTGAACATTACACGTTTTGAACTTCTATTTGGTATTTATGGCCTGTAGGCCTCATTGACCTGAGCTCATACAACTCGTTTTTGAGTAGAAAAAAGCAGAATGTATGGATTATTTTGACTATAACAAATAGTTTCACCCATTCATTTCTAATGACAATGTCATTTTTGGCCGGGAACACCACAGGCGTACAAAAGTTAAATAATACACCCAAAATGTAATGAAAATCATCCAAATGTATTTTGTGTGTTCAGATGACAATCAGATTAAATTAACTACATTTTTCAGAGAGAAAACTTGTAAATCGGTCCAATTCGACCGGAACACAGCAGAAGGGTTAAACCTGTGTGCTTGGTTATGCACTTTGCTTAATAGGCATTTTGAATGTATAATTCCACGTCCGTATATGTTTGTACAATTTGAAAACCTTTGTCTCCTGAGTGGTGCAGCGGTCTAAGGCACTGCATCTCAGTGCTTGAAACTTCACTACAGACACCCTGTTTCGGATCCAGGCTCTATCATAACCGGCCGTGATTGGACGGCGCACAGTAGGCACAGCGTCGTCCAAGTTTGGCCGGCGTAGGCCGTCATTCTAAATAAGAATTTGTTCTTAAAGTATAGAAAACAAGGAAGAGTGTTTTTCTATTAGTGAATTTACATTTATGAATATTACATTTAGCCATTTACATTTGAGGTATAAAAATGTCTTTATCCGTTTTAATAGTTACGGAAATTGGCATCACATTTTATCATTCTACGATGTATCCTTAGCTCAGTTGGTAGCGCATGGCGCTTGCAAAGTCAGGGTTGTGGGTTTGATTCATACGGGGGACCAGTACGAACATGTTTGCACTCGTTACTGTAAATTGCTCTGGATAAGACTAAAATGTAAACAAGTCTTCAAGAATATTATTAACTACAAATGTCTTGCCATAATCTCTTTACGTGTAGACAGTGCCAAAATCAATGCAAAGCTGTTTCTGGACGCTCAACACAAAAAGGACCGTTAATGTCTTTGAGTTTCTTCAGGTAATGATTCGCAGGGTAATACTTGGATCATTCTGAAAGAGACCTATTTGACCTTGTTAACAAGCAGGTATTTGTGTGGTAATAACCATACCCTTTTCCAATAGATATTATTGACACATGTATTCCAGTAAATTGTATCATAAGGAATCGAAACAACATCCCTATGAAATAAAGCAACAAGCTGCTAGTTCTTGCTGACGTGGTGCATAACAACACTGACGTTAAACCAGTGTGTGAGTTGGGCGGGGGAGCAAGTGGGATGGGGTATCTCTATTCCGTACAACAGCCACAGTAGCTAGCCAGGATACCATCGCTAGCTAGGTGTTTACCTATTTTTAACGCACATTTCCCCTTAAATGAACTTATCTGAATATTGTTGTGACATCGCCTGCTGTTGGTAAATAGCTCATGTTGAGATTCATGTATTTGTTGTCGATGTCATCATCGATTTTTGATGCTAGTTAGGAGTGGAAAAACAGGGCCTTCAGTTTGCAGCAGAGCTGTCAGATTTCGGTGTCTCTAGCCAAACCATAGTGCAGGAATTGGTTTTATAAAATTAAAAAAGTGTACCTGTGTTGGCTGATGTGCGATAGTTAGATGTTTAGTTAATTGATTATCCATTTCTAGAATGTCGATGGGTTGTCAGGCAGCTAGTTACTAGTAAATGCAGTAATTTCAAAGCTTTGAGTGAGTAGAGTAACGTTAGCTTCCTAGCTAAACTAAAGAGCATCATTGTCGGCGACATTCCCTGCTACAGTACGACTAATTCGACATATTCGACGTTTTGTAATAGTCTACTCTGGCAGAGTCAGACACACCCCTTGATTGAAGTGTGTCTACTTATTGTAGCCACTTACTGATGTCAGCTTGCTTCAATGTATTGTTTTATCTACACAAACAAAATATCAGATTCATATTTTTGTGTATAATTAGCTAGATCTTTAGAAGAAGTTGAATAAACATGAGTGACCTGGGGGACATTTGTCCCCACCTGGAATCCATAGGGGAGGTCACCAAGGAGGACCTTCTGCAGAAATCCAAGGTAAGAGAAATGATGGTTTCTAAAGAAATTTGCCCAGTCGAGCTTGGGACTATAAGGTTCTATTTGCATTTTGTTCAAAATTATACTGTAAATACCTAAATTCATATTGTTAAAGTTCAAAAGAATACAATATGAAAAATGCTGACACCATTAAAACCAATGAGGGGTTGGAACTTTAAAGACAATTATCTCAGAATCATCTTGCAGATATAGCCTTATATCCCCTAGCTCTCGCATTGTCAAGCATCTAGAATATGTATGGAATGGGTGCAATGTGACCAAAGTCATGTCTTTTGCTCTTGAGTCATGTCTTCTAGATTTGCCTTCACATATTTTTCTGGTCTAAAAGGCCCTAAGTCCCACAAAATGTCAAACAAAATGTACAATACATTCTGGTGGTCTGACAAAATCACACAGGAGATGGTGCTGTATAATTGTTTTGTGTTTTGAAGGGAACCTGCCAGTTATGTGTAGCAGGAGGACCCAACCTCTGGGCCTGTCTTCAGGTAAACAGCAGAGTCTGCTTTTCTTCACTGTTTCAGATATTCTGTGGACCATAATATATATTTTTACCCGTAGACTAATGTAATAGTTTTTTTTATTTTGTTCAGAGCGAGTGTCCATATGTTGGCTGTGGAGAATCCTTTTCAGATCACAGCACCCTACACGCTCAGGTGAATTCTGCTCAGAGCTTTTCTTCTTTGGGTTGTGAGAGATGCCATTTCAAGATCACTTTATTGGCTCAACTGAAATTTGACTTCCACCTCCTCAGAAAGACACATGTGCAACCACATTTAGGATTTAATACCAGCAACCCTGCGGTTGCCAGCTCACTTCCTGACAGATTTTTCCCATCGGACCCAGGATTTGAACTTGCAGCCCTTTGGTTGCTGGCTCACCTCCCTAACCACTAGGCTACCTGCCACCCTAGCATTTCATGCAACAAAAATGTATATCTAATTGTTATTAAGTGTGTGGGCGTGTGTCTCTGTGTCTCTCCCCCCTAGACTAAGAAACACAGCCTGACAGTAAACCTGACAACATTCAGGATCTGGTGCTATGTGTGTGAGAGAGAGGTGTTTCTAGAGCAGAGGCCTGCAGTAGTATCTGCTATGTCTGCCACTAACACTCCCCACCACTGTAAAGCTATGGACAACCAGGTACGCCATCGCACAAAGGTCAGCTCAGCTATATTCAACTATACTATGTTTACGTGCCTTTTGGGCACTGGTCTAAATTAGTGCACTATATAGGGAGCCATTTGGGATTGGCCCTATATCAACTATGGCTAAAATATATTTTAATTTAGAAAGGATTCATAACTATTCAGAAGGCCTGCATTATGTACTGTGTATAAATCATTTATTTATTATAACGTTTTACTCAACTATGTTTAATTTTGATCAGCTCACATTCACACTTGTGAGCTGAAATGCAGCCGATTCTGTGTTTTTATATTTTAATTGGCTTCCCACAGGCACACAGACTTATGTTCTTATTTGTTTTTTTAATGACAACCAATAATTTTCCCAGGATGCATTTCATCAACCAGTGAGTCACCACCGCCCGTTGAAGGCGGTGCCCATCGCGGTGGCAGAAGAAGAGGGGTCAGAGTCGGAGGAGGATGACCTCAAACCCAGAGGTAACCTCTGACCCCCCTCTGGTCATCATGGCAACCATTCAATAACAGTAAAGAATACAGTGCATTTGGAAAGTATTCAGACCCCTTCACTTTTTCCAGCTCAGGTGCATCCTGTTTCCATTGATCATGCTTGAGATGTTTCTACAACTTGATTGTTTTTACAACCACCTGTGGTAAATTCAATTGATTGGACATGATTTGGAAAGGCACAAACCTGTCTATTTAAGGTCCCACAGTTGACAGTGCAGGCCATGAGGTAGGAATTGTCTGTAGAGCCCTGAGACAGGATTGTGTCAAGGCACAGATCTGAGGAAGGGTACCAAAAAACCTCTGCAGCATGGAAGGTCCCCAAGAACACAGTGGCCACCATCATTCTTAAATGGAAGAATTTTGGAACCACCAAGACTCTTCCTAGAGCTGGCCACCCAGACAAACTGAGCAATCAGGGGAGAAGGGCCTTGGTCAGGGAGGTGACCAAGAACCCGATGGTCACTCTGACAGAGTTCCTCTGTTGAGATGGGAGAACCTTCCAGAAGGACAACCATCACTGTAGCACTCCACCAATAAGACCTTTATGGTAGAGTGGCCAGACCGAAGCCACTCCTCAGTAAAAGGAACATGACAGCCCGTCTGGAATTTGCCTAAAGGACTCTGACCATGAGAAACAAGATTCTCTGGTCTGATGAAACCAAGATTAAAGTATTTGGCCTGAATGCCAAGCATCTGGAGGAAACCAGGCACTGCTCCATCACCTGGCCAATACCATCCCTATGGTGAAGTATGGTGGTAGCAGCATCATCATGCTGTGGGGATGTTTTTCAGCGTCAGGGACTGCGAGACTAGTGTGAATCGAGGGAAAGATGAACGAAGCAACGTGCAGAGAGATCCTTGATGAAAACCTGTTCCAGAGTGCTCAGGACCTTAGACTGGGGCGAAGGTTCAATTTCTAACAGGAGAAAAACCCTAAGCACACAGCCAAGACAACGCAGGAGTGGCTTCGGGACAAGTCTCTGAATGTCCTTGAGTGGACCGGACTTGAACCCAATCAAACATCACTGGAGAGAACTGAAAATAGCTTTGCAGAGATGCCGTCCCCATCCAACCTGACAGCTTGAGAGGATCTGCAGAGAAGAATGGGAGAAACTCCCCAAATACAGGTGTGCCAAGCTTGTAGTGTAGTACACAAGAAGACTCAAGGCTGTAATCGCTGCCAAAGGTGCTTCAACAAAGTACTGAGCAAAGGGTCTGAATACTTATGTAAAAGTCATATTTAAGTTTTTTATTTGTAATAAATGTGTAAACATTTCTAAAACTGTTTTTGCTTTGTCATTATTGATTGAGGAAAAATAAAATAATTTAATTTTAGAACTAGGCTGTAACAAAATGTGGAAAAAGTGAAGGAGTCTGAATATTTTCCGAATGCACTGTATATTGTCCAACATATACACAGTTCAACTGATACCCTTAGCCTGTACAGGGGATACCTAGTCAGTTGCACAGCTGAATGCATTCAACCAGAAGTTCTCTCTTTATGGGTGACAACCATAGCCATCAGATATGGTCTGCATTTTAAATGTAACATACGATCAGATATAGAGCTCTGTACAATCGTTTTGTTCATCCTTTTCTCTAGTTGACACGCTTAGCAGGTCTATTCCTTAGTGAATTATACCAAGCTGATTTTGTCAGGGACCTCCCAAATGATCTGAGAGCCTAATGAGACGAGCTCTGGGTTAAGAGAAATATAATTGCTTTGGGGCCTAAGAGTACGTACTAGACAATGGTAATAGACTGACGGTCAATATTAACTGACAGGGTCCATGTCATGCATTTTCACTAACAGATGTAGTATCTTAATTTGATCACTCTGTTGTTGCAGATAATTTTTCATGTGCTGCAAGAAATTAAAATGAGCCTTGTGGTTTACATAAATTCACTGAAAGCCTGCAGTTCTTACTAATTAGATCACACACCTAAACTATAGCCTACTTTAGCCTAGCAAAGCTAATTTCCCATAATAAATGATCACTTAGAGTAATCGAATCATCCAGGAATATTTTACTCCTGTGAGAAACTGGTCAAATGAAGATCCCACATACTGTATGTAGGCCTGTTCTCCAAATGTCAGGTGTAAACAGTGGAGTGGCTTGTATCGTAGTCCTACCATATAATATTCTAAATGACGTTATTAGCTTCTTCTTTTTTCCCCCTACATCTTTCTCAAAGGTCTGACAGGGATGAAGAATATCGGTAACTCCTGCTACATGAACGCAGCTCTTCAAGCCCTGTCCAACTGGTGAGGTCACTTCCTGTCTCGTTTCGTAAAGCTGAAAGTGTGTGAGCATATGTGTATTCGTCTTCCAGTTCTTTCACGATTCTGCAATAGCAGAATTTTTTGCAAAATCAACAATTCCCTGCATATTATAGAGTGGGTGAAAACGTGCTTTGATGATGATGACAAGTTCTGAATCGTTCAGTGGGGTCTTTCTCTAACCTACTGAATCGTTCAGTGGGGTCTTTCTCTAACCTACTGAATCGTTCAGTGGGGTCTTTCTCTAACATTCTGAATCGGTCAGTGGGGTCTTTCTCTAACATTCTGAATCGGTCAGTGGGGTCTTTCTCTAACATTCTGAATTGGTCAGTGGGGTCTTTCTCTAACATTCTGAATCGGTCAGTGGGGTCTTTCTCTAACATTCTGAATCGGTCAGTGGGGTCTTTCTCTAACCTACTGAATCGTTCAGTGGGGTCTTTCTCTAACATTCTGAATCGTTCAGTGGGGTCTTTCTCTAACGTACTGAATCGTTCAGTGGGGTCTTTCTCTAACGTACTGAATCGTTCAGTGGGGTCTTTCTCTAACATTCTGAATCGTTCAGTGGGGTCTTTCTCTAACGTACTGAATCGGTCAGTGGGGTCTTTCTCTAACATTCTGAATCGGTCAGTGGGGTCTTTCTCTAACCTACTGAATCGTTCAGTGGGGTCTTTCTCTAACATTCTGAATCGTTCAGTGGGGTCTTTCTCTAACGTACTGAATCGTTCAGTGGGGTCTTTCTCTAACATTCTGAATCGTTCAGTGAGGTCTTTCTCTAACGTACTCAATCGTTCAGTGGGGTCTTTCTCTAACGTACTGAATCGTTCAGTGGGGTCTTTCTCTAACATTCTGAATCGTTCAGTGGGGTCTTTCTCTAACGTACTGAATCGTTCAGTGGGGTCTTTCTCTAACCTACTGAATCGTTCAGTGGGGTCTTTCTCTAACGTACTGAATCGTTCAGTGGGGTCTTTCTCTAACCTACTGAATCGTTCAGTGGGGTCTTTCTCTAACCTACTGAATCGTTCAGTGGGGTCTTTCTCTAACCTGCTGAATCGTTCAGTGGGGTCTTTCTCTAACCTACTGAATCGTTCAGTGGGGTCTTTCTCTAACCTACTGAATCGGTCAGTGGGGTCTTTCTCTAACATTCTGAATCGGTCAGTGGGGTCTTTCTCTAACATTCTGGATCGGTCAGTGGGGTCTTTCTCTAACATTCTGAATCGGTCAGTGGGGTCTTTCTCTAACATTCTGAATCGGTCAGTGGGGTCTTTCTCTAACATTCTGAATTGGTCAGTGGGGTCTTTCTCTAACATTCTGAATTGGTCAGTGGGGTCTTTCTCTAACCTACTGAATTGGTCAGTGGGGTCTTTCTCTAACATTCTGAATCGTTCAGTGGGGTCTTTCTCTAACGTACTGAATCGTTCAGTGGGGTCTTTCTCTAACATTCTGAATCGTTCAGTGGGGTCTTTCTCTAACCTACTGAATCGTTCAGTGGGGTCTTTCTCTAACCTACTGAATCGTTCAGTGGGGTCTTTCTCTAACCTACTGAATCGTTCAGTGGGGTCTTTCTCTAACCTACTGAATCGTTCAGTGGGGTCTTTCTCTAACGTACTGAATTGTTCAGTGGGGTCTTTAACGTACTGAATCGCTCAGTGGGGTCTTTCTCTAACGTACTGAATCGTTCAGTGGGGTCTTTCTCTAACCTACTGAATCGTTCAGTGGGGTCTGTTAACCTACTGAATCGTTCAGTGGGGTCTTTAACGTACTGAGTCGTTCAGTGGGGTCTTTCTCTAACGTACTGAGTCGTTCAGTGGGGTCTTTTTCTAACTTACTCTTGAGTGTACAAAACATTAGAAACACCTTCCTAATATTAAGTTACACCCCCTTCTGCCCTCAGAACGGCCTCAATTCGTCGGTACATGGACTCTACAAGGTGTCCAAAGCGTTCCACAGGGAACACACTCAAACCAGTGCGCCTGGCACCTGCTACTATACCCTTTTCAAAGGCACTTAAATATTTTTGTCTTTCCCATTCACCGTCTGCATGGCACGCATGCATAATCCATGTCTCAATTGCCACTCACCGGTTTGTGTCAAGAACTGTAACGCTGCTGTGGCTTTCATTCTGAACAGTTTCCCGTGTGAATAAAGAATGGTCCACCACCTAAAGGTCATCCAGCCAACTTGACACAACAGGGAAGCATTGGAATCAACATGGGCCAGCATCCCTGTGGAACACTTTCAACACCTTATAGAGTCCATGCCCGACAAATCGAGGCTTTTCTCGGGGGGGAGGAGGGGGGTGTGCAACTCAAAATTAGGAAAGTGTTACCAATGTTTTCTATACTCAGTGTATTATCCGAGGGCCTGCATATTTGACCAATCACCCGCATAAAACAGTAAATTCATCACAATGGTATCACGTAAGACTGACCCATCACTGCAGTACAAAAAGAGGGCTCGCAATTTCAACCAATCACTGCACATTTATTGCAAGCAAAATGTAATAATTGCCGAGGCAAAATCAATCATTTTAGCCTGCAGAAAAATCTCAGTGGAATCCTGTAGGGATTGCTCTTCTCAGCAGAAGCCAGTGTGTTAGTTTTCATAGATTGGATCTCCAACTGACCAGTTCTTTCTTTCTTCTCCGTCCCTCCCCTAACCCCCTCTAACCACTCTAACCCCCCCTAACCCCCTCTAATCCCTCTACAGTCCTCCTCTCACTCAGTTCTTCCTGGACTGCAGTGGACTGGTGCGGACAGACAAGAAACCTGCGCTGTGCAAGAGCTACCAGAAACTAATCTCTGAGCTCTGGCACAAGAAACGGTAGTGTACCAATGGACATGCTAATATGTTGAATATTACAGTCTGTATGTACCAATCAACATGCACATTTTTGGGCTATATATTCACAAGATTGCAGCAAAATTGTGTTTTTAAATGATACTGTCTGACCTATGTAATAGAAGAAAATACATCTTTCACAAGGGGGGCTATCCCGGAAAACGTGTGACTTAACGTATGTTTAATGAGTCTACTTGCTTAGTCATGGTCTGCTACACATTCTGCTTCCTCTTCTTCATTCCCTCACTCTCACTTTCCTTCTCTCTCTGTAACTCTCTCTCTCTTTCCTCCACCACTCTCTCTTTCCTTCAGGCCCAGTTACGTGGTCCCCACCAGTTTGTCCCAGGGAATCAAGCTGGTCAACCCCATGTTCCGTGGCTACGCCCAGCAGGTAGGGGCAAGCTCCCAGCAGGTAGGAAACAAAATTATGACCTGACCCCTAGCCCTACCCCCCTCTTGCTCCTCTCTTTAACCCCCGACTTAACCCACCTCTACCTGTGTCCCATACCCCCAAAATAATCACTGTTGCCACAAACCAAATGGACCTCCAGGGACAGTGAAGTTTCATAGGTTGATTGTTGTGTTGCTGATTGGCTAACCCTGTCAGTGATACTTGGAAGTAGGGTGCCAAGACAGTGAAATGGGGAAGATCTCCATTGCATACTCCTCGTGTCCTTTCTCCTCGTCTCCTGACTTTCTCCTTCAATGGGTTTTGAGAAGGAGACGAGGAGAAAGGACACGAGGAGTATGCAATTGAGATCTTCCCAAGTGGCACCCTATTCTCTGTGTAGTGCACTACTTTTGACCATAGCGCTATGGATCTGGTCAAAAGTAGTGCACTATATAGGGAATAGGGTGCCATTTGGGATGCTGACATGCTCTAACTAACACACAGTAACTAGTGGACATTTTGATGTTACTGCTTGGCTTAATGGGTGTTTGGTTGATTGGAATGGGATTGTGTGTATGTGACTTTTGGTTTTGATTGCTGTGGAAAAATACAATGACAAAACTGCTGTGAAAATAGTATTGTGTTGAGCCTGTGTGATCTGTTTCTCTTAATGCTTCACCATCACACACACTCTCAATGACTTTCTGTGCCTAAGCGCTGCAGGGAACACACACACACACACACACACACACACACACACACACACACACACACACTTTCCCTGCTTCGTAGTCCTCCCACACCATTATCCCCTCTCTCTTTCTACTTGATAGAGCAGCATCCTCCCCTCTTCTAACTCTTTGTGTGTGTGTGTGTGTGTGTGTGAGATCTGAGTATATAAGACAGTTCCACACACTCTCCCTCTCGCCCTGTATACTACTACATAGGATACCCAGGAGTTTCTGCGCTGTCTGATGGACCAGCTCCACGAGGAGCTCAAGGAGCCATTGGCAGAGTTCGGCAGGGGGGGTGAGGGGGACGAGCGGAGGGACGGGAGCGACCGCTCCCCCGCCGAGGACGAGTTCCTCTCCTGCGACTCAGGTGCCAGCAGCGACCGGGGAGAAGGAGGAGGGCTGGGGGAGGCGGGCCTGCTCATCCAGGACGAGTGCGGGGTGTCACCGAGGGTGGGAGGAGGGGGGACAGGCACTGGGGGGCGATCAGGGACAGGAGGACCCATCTCGGAGAAAGAGAGGCTGAAGGAGAAGAGGGTTTTGGGCTCGCCCCTCCACGGAGGCTCCCAGGAGATGGACGAGGACGCAGATGTGGATACGGCGGCGGCCGAGAAGGGGGCTCTAGAGAGGGGGGCGGAGGAGGAGGGGACCCCCCCTAGACCACAGAGCCCCAGTCAGAGTCAAACACAGGGGCAGATGCAGAGCAGCAACACTCCAGGTATGGGCATTGTTATTGTTGGAGCCAAAGCACAGAAAGAGAATCTGGACGCATATGTTAATTCACAGGCAATAAATATTAAACAAGTGTCATTTTAGATTCTGAACCCAATTTCGAGTCACACCGTAGGAATGTCTTCAAAAATCGCTTTTTTTCCACCTGTGAAACATTGCCAAGGTGCGTCCGTTTCTCTCTGTCTGATACAGAGAGACTCATACATGCTTTTATTACAAGCAGGCTTGACTGTTGTAATTCTCTCCTGTCTGGTCTACCCAAGAAAGCCATTGGTCAACTGCAAAACATACAGAATACACAGGTACTGACCAGGACCAGACGGAGAGCATACGTTATGCACCGGTTTTAAATTCTCTGCACGGGCTGCCTGAGTTTTAGAATTCATTTTAAGATTATTTTATTGGTTTTTAAATCAGTCCACAATTGTGCACCCCAAAACATGCCAGATATGCTTTTAAGTTATGTACCCAGTAGGTCCCTCAAGTTCTCTTACTACCTCTGTTAACTATCCCAAAGCCTAGGACCAAGAGGCATGGAGAGGCAGCCTTTAGTTACTATGCCCCCTGCGTCTGGAATAGCCTGCCAGAGAACCTGAGTGGGGTTGAAACTGTAGACATATTTAAAAGAGATCTTAAAACACACCTTTTTAGCTTTGCTTTTCCTTAGGGTGCTTTTTAGTCGTTCATGTTTTGTTATTCTTTAGTTTGTTATCTTCTTGTTTGTTGTGTAGTAAAGTTTTCTGTTTTTATATTCATGGTTTTTTTCTGTGAATCGTGTTTTTTTTTTTTGCTTCCATGTCTGAAATGTACTATATAAATAAAGCTTGATTTTGATTAGATTTGAGATTTTTGGTAATGGTGGGAGTAGAAAATGTAGTGTGTGTGTGTTGTAGTGTTGTACCTTGTTACCTGTTGTAGTGATTTGTTAGTAATCTCTTAAAAGCCCCCTCTTCCTCTTTCCTCTCCTACCCAGAGCCAGACAACGAGGCATCGATGCAGCAGCGCCCCCAGTCTCGACCCTGCAGCCCTGTCCGTATGGTCCAGGAGCTGCAACCAAAACTCTCCTCTAGCCCCCCTCGCTCTAGCACCCTCCGCTCTGCAGGGCCCACATACTCCTTCAAGAAAGGTATGGGGGGTGTCCTCTTCCAAACACACACACACTGTCACGTGTGCACACACTCTCCCACCCAAGCACAGAGACACACCTTACCCTCTCACACACACACAAACTATTTCACTCCATTTCCCATAATCTACCTCTTAGCCCAGCTGATCCTGGGTGCCAAGAAGAAGAAACAGTCTCTCTACCGCAGTGTCATCTCAGACATATTTGACGGCTCCATCCTCAGCCTGGTCCAGTGTCTGACCTGTGACAGGGTGAGCTGTGCTGTGTGTTGACCACCACCAGGGGGCGACACTCCCATAGGAACTCTGCTGTACTGTACCTCAGTACTGTCACATTAATATTGAATGTTGACCTCTTTTAATTTGTAGACCTTTTAACAGAAGTTTTGGTCCATTTCCTCTCATCGCCCCCTCTCTCTCTTCTCCTCTCCCTTCCCCCCTTTAGGTTTCGACCACTGTGGAGACCTTCCAGGACCTGTCTCTGCCCATCCCAGGTAAGGAGGACCTTGCCAAGCTACACTCCTCCATCCACCAGAACATCCCAGCCAAGACCGGGGTCTCTCTGGACGTCTACGGCTCCCAGGGCTGGATCACCTACATCATGGACTCCATACGCAGGTCAGGGGAAGGCAGCTGTAGGAGCTGGGGGTAGAGGGCTGGGGGTAGAGGGCTGGGGGTAGAGGGCTGGGGGTAGAGGGCTGGTGGTAGAGGGCTGGTGGTAGAGGGCTGGTGGTAGAGGGCTGGGGATGGGGGTAGAGGGATGGGGGTAGAGGGATGGGGGTAGAGGGCTGGGGATGGGGGTAGAGAGCTGGGGATGGGGGTAGAGGGCTGGGGGTAGAAGGCTGGGGATGATGGTAGAGGGCTGGGGGTAGAGGGCTGGGGATGATGGTAGAGGGCTGGGGATGATGGTAGAGGGCTGGGGGTAGAGGGCTGGGGATGGGGGTAGAGGGCTGGAGATGAGGGTAGAGAGCTGGGGATGGGGTAGGGGTCAATGGATGGGGCTAGCATTGGGGCCCGTTCAAGAGGGTGCAACATTACAGAACCTTCAGATAGAAATGTATTGTGTAGAACAGATGTGATTGACTGTCATCTAGAACAAGGAATGGTGTCAGCTCTATTCATTACATTTCTATCTGCAACAGCCAGTTGTGCAATGTAAGACTTACCATTGCCATGATTCATTCCAAGGGAATAACCTTACCTAGTATGTAACGACCTTGTAACAAGTAGTAAACCACATGTAACAGCTACATAATACTTCCTATTTATTCCTGTATACCCCCCCACTCCCACCTCTGTAGGTTTGTGGTGTCCTGTATCCCCAGCTGGTTTTGGGGCCCCATGGTAACACTGGAGGACTGTCTTGCTGCCTTCTTTGCTGCTGATGAGCTCAAAGGTAAACTCAAAAATATACAGTTGTCCAATAAAATGCATCAACATCCCTGATCTACTGGCTGCTTTTAATGTCACACACAAAGCTCGTTAACTTTAAACTGGTACTGAATTAGGAAGAAGTGTATGTTATTTTCTAGAGCCCACAACATTGACTCCACAGATTTACATGTCTGCAAATTGAGCGTTATCCCTCTTAGAAATACCAAGGCATTTGGATGGGTGATAAGTTGTCTTTTAAAACGCATATAGATTAGTTAACTAAGAAGCTGAGAATAAAACTGTGTTTCTTCATTAGAAATAAATGGCGCCTCTCGCTTAATAGTAGAAAACAGATCATTAAATCAACGTTCCTGTCGGCCCTGGATTAAGGTGACATTATCTATATGAATGCAGCTGCCACTGCGTTAAAACCATTAGATACTGCTTATCACAGCGCACTTTTTGTGATGCAGGGCTCCCTGCCAAAGAGACATTGGTCTCAATAGGATTTTCCTGCTTAAATTATTATTTTTTTAAACGAAACCATATCCTGGCGTGAAATAATTTCAGTAATTTCTTAATTGTTTTGTAGGGGACAACATGTACAGCTGTGAAAAGTGTAGAAAGTAAGTATTTTGGAGAATTTGTAGTTCCATTTAGCATTAGAAGATTAATCTGGCTAGTTGATAATACAGATCACATTTCATCACACATTTTAATACTCTTTCACTTATCTTGCAGATTGAGAAATGGTGTTAAATATTGCAAAGTACTTCAGCTACCTGAGGTAATGCTCTTATCTTTGTCCCCTTCTGTTATCTCATACTTTGACATTCTGCAAAGAAGATAAAACAAGCTTTATCAAAGCGACTAAAGATACCGAAGTTGTGTAATGTTGTTGATTTTCATCGTGAAGACAAGGCATTTGTTTCAGGAAATCTACATGAAACATTTTGTGTGTGTACAGATTCTGTGCATTCACCTGAAGCGTTTTCGTCATGAGGTGATGTACTCCTTCAAGATCAACAGTCACGTGGCCTTCCCATTGGAGGGACTCGACCTCCGACCTTTCCTGGCCAAGGATAGCCTCTCCCAGATCACCACTTACGACCTGCTGTCCGTCATCTGTCACCATGGCACCGCAGGCAGTGAGTAACAAGTAACAGTTGACTGACTGTACTACCTGACGTTTAGGGAACATGGTTGTTAGGCTTCACGGTTTTGATTCAACTCAAAAAGTGAAACTCAAAATGTGTGTCAACTCATGTAAAAATGAGAGTTTATCACAACCAGTAACTTTCAGCTGCAGGGTACAGAAAGGGAGGTCATGGTACAGAAATAGATAGCCGCACACTGATGAATATGGTTGATTTCACAGCATACCTTTATCTACCTTTCTGCAATTCCTTCCTCTCTGTCTCTCTGCCTCTGCATCTGCCTCTCTGTCTCTCTCCCCCCCAGGTGGTCACTACATAGCGTACTGTCAGAATGTGATCAACGGTCAGTGGTATGAGTTTGATGACCAGTATGTAACAGAGGTCCATGAGACGGTGGTGCAGAATGCTGAGGCCTATGTGCTCTTCTACAGGCGAGACTAACCTTCATACCACATTACAATGATAATAACAATGTATTTCTGTTTTGCTGAACTAATTATGGTATGTGTGTCTGGTCATGTGTGTGCCTGTGTGTGTGTGTGTATGTGTGTGTGTGTGTGTGTGTGTCCACAGGAAGAGCAGTGAGGAGTCAGTGAGGGAGAGGCAGAAGGTTGTGGCTCTAGCCAACATGAAGGAGCCCAGCCTGCTGCAGTTCTACATCTCCAGAGAGTGGCTCAACAAGTTCAACACCTTCACTGAGCCAGGGCCCATCAGCAACCACACCTTTCTCTGCCAGCACGGAGGTCAGAACTGTACTTAACCGACCACAAAAACACACCCTAAACATCAACTACACCTTTCTCTGCCAGCACGGAGGTCAGTACTGTACTGGACCTACCACAAAAACACATCCTAAACATCAACTACACCTTTCTCTGCTAGTACGGAGGTCAGAACTGTACTTAACCTACCACCAGAACCCATCCTGAACATCAACCAGACTCAATCTAGACATGGGCTCACTTCAAGTAGTACTTGTTTTCTTTCAAATACTTTGAGATGTGCTTGATTGAGCTTCCTGGCACACTGGAACCAATAGAGTAGTCCCAAAAGTACAAACCCCACCCATCTATTCCAGTGGAGGCTGCTGCTGAGGAAAGATGGCTCATAATAACGGCTGGAATGGAGTAAATAGAATGGTATCAAACACATAAAAAACATTTTTGATGCCATTCCATTTACTCCATTCCAGCTATTATTATGAGCCGTTCTCCCCTTAGCAGCAGCCTCCACTGATCTGGTCTGAGGATCTAGAGATTCTATTTCTATGCCCTCACCAACCCCACCATCAAATACCAAGCACAACCACTCTCAACCCCCAGCACAACCACTCTCAACCCCCAGCACAACCACTCTCAACCCCCAGCTCAACCACTCTCAACCCCCAGCTCAACCACTCTCAACCCCCAGCTCAACCACTCTCAACCCCCAGCTCAACCACTCTCAACCCCCAGCACAACCACTCTCAACCCCCAGCTCAACCACTCTCAACCCCCAGCTCAACCACTCTCAACCCCCAGCTCAACCACTCTCAACCCCCAGCTCAACCACTCTCAACCCCCAGCACAACCACTCTCAACCCCCAGCTCAACCACTCTCAACCCCCAGCACAACCACTCTCAACCCCCAGTTAACCACTCTCAACCCCCAGCTCAACCACTCTCAACCCCCAGCTCAACCACTCTCAACCCCCAGCTCAACCACTCTCAACCCCCAGCACAACCACTCTCAACCCCCAGCACAACCACTCTCAACCCCCAGCTCAACCACTCTCAACCCCCAGCTCAAACACTCTCAACCCCCAGCACAACCACTCTCAACCCCCAGCTCAACCACTCTCAACCCCCAGCTCAACCACTCTCAACCCCCAGCTCAACCACTCTCAACCCCCAGCACAACCACTCTCAACCCCCAGCTCAACCACTCTCAACCCCCAGCACAACCACTCTCAACCCCCAGCACAACCACTCTCAACCCCCAGCTCAACCACTCTCAACCCCCAGCTCAACCACTCTCAACCCCCAGCTCAACCACTCTCAACCCCCAGCACAACCACTCTCAACCCCCAGCTCAACCACTCTCAACCCCCAGCTCAACCACTCTCAACCCCCAGCACAACCACTCTCAACCCCCAGCTCAACCACTCTCAACCCCCAGCTCAACCACTCTCAACCCCCAGCTCAACCACTCTCAACCCCCAGCACAACCACTCTCAACCCCCAGCTCAACCACTCTCAACCCCCAGCACAACCACTCTCAACCCCCAGCTCAACCACTCTCAACCCCCAGCTCAACCACTCTCAACCCCCAGCTCAACCATTCTCAACCCCCAGCACAACCACTCTCAACCCCCAGCACAACCACTCTCAACCCCCAGCACAACCTCATTGAAATAATCTTCTTCACGTTTTGTCCAGGGATCCCACCCAACAAGTACCACTATATAGACGACCTGGTGGTGATCCTGCCGCAGAATGTATGGGAGTACCTGTACAACAGGTAAGATGAGACTGTCTGTCCGACTACCCACTTGTCTGTCTAATTGACTGTCCATCTGTCTCTGTCCATCAGACGGTCTGTCTAACTGACTGTCCATCAGACGGTCTGTCTAACTGTCTGTGACTGTCGGTGTATCTGACTGTCTAACTGTCTGTCTGTCTAACTGTCTGTCTGTCTGTCTGACTGGTTGTCCATCTGTCTAACTGACTGGCCATCTGACTGTCCATCTGACTGTCCACCTGTTTCTCTGTCTGACTGTCCATCAAGAGGTTGCATAGCAACAGCATCAACTTCTGATAGACAGGCGAAGAGCTAGTACGCTCAACTGAAAGGATAGTATACAGTATGTTAGTATTCGAACACAGCTTCTGTCTGAATGTCAATCTATTTCTCTGTCCATCGAACTAACTGTCTGTCTGTCTGTCTGTCTGTCTGTCTGTCTGTCTGTCTGTCTGTCTGTCTGTCTGTCTGTCTCCTAGTTTTGGAGGAGGCCCAGCAGTGAACCACCTGTACGTGTGTGCTATCTGCCAGGTGGAGATAGAGGCTCTGGTCAAACGCAGAAAGGTGGAAATAGACACCTTTATCAGGGTAAGAGGGATGGGTCACTGTGTGTGTGTGCGCGCTTGCCTGTAAGTGTGTGGTGTGTCCTGTATCAAAGGCCTCACCTGTTCTCCCGGTCTGTCTCCAGTTGAATAAAGAGTTCCAGGCGGAGGAGGCTCCTACAGTCATCCTGTGTATCAGCATGCAGTGGTTCAGGGAGTGGGAGAACTTCGTCAAGGGCAAAGACAACGGTACGATTCTATGAGAATGGTTGATTTATAATCAGAGGCATTACAGTACCAATGGAAGCTAAAGATCAGGATTACTTAATACACTATAATTATCACATTGTATCCTCTGTGCAGTCCAGGGCCCATATACACACAGTGTTTTAGAGTAGGAGTGCTGATCTATTATCAGGACCCCACCTGTACCTATAATCTTATCAATTATGATAGACTAAACTGATCCTAGATCAGCACTCCAACTCTGAGACGATTTATGAATACTGGCCCCGAATATGTAGAGGGAATAAATACAGTGTGAAATGTTCTTTAGTAACGACACTAAAGCTCTTGGGGGTGCTTGTCATTGTCTTCTCAGAACCCCCTGGTCCTATTGACAACAGTAAGATTGGTGTGATGAAAGGGGGACACATACAACTAAAGCAAAGTAAGCAGTATATGCTGTTACATGTGTCGATTGGTCGGTCTGTCTGGGTGCGTGATCCTGTGTGTATTGGTCTGGGCCTGTGTGTGTTCACTTGTATGTGTTAATGTGCGCACGTGTGTGTGTTCATTTGTACGTGTTAATGTGCGCATGTGTGTGTGTTCCTAGGGGCTGACTATGGTCAGATCTCAGAGGAGACGTGGCAGTATCTTCTCAGTATCTACGGTGGAGGGCCTGAGACTGCAGTGAGACAGACAGTGTCGGCCCCGGCCCTCGACACAGACAGCCTGCACAGAGAGAGGAAGATAGAGGCAGAGACCAGGGCACTCTGAGAAACACCCACAATGGTGAGATACACACTTAAACACGTTGTGTTTACACACACACCCAAGTGTGTTGATTTATAAACACACTCGCAAGCAAACATACACACGCACCCAAGCATCATCTCTGCCCACTGACGGTTTCCCACATCCATACACAAGAACCCAAACACACACACACACACACAACCACCCACCTCAGGTCTAAGGATGATGTAGCATAAATATTCCTGTCTCTACTAAACACTTCAGTATTAGACCTGTTGGCTCCTGTAACTGTCTGGTACCACTACAGTCCACTCTGTTCTCTCACGTAGCTCAGGTCATTCTCCTGGAACTGTCTGGTACCACTACAGTCCACTCTGTTCTCTCACGTAGCTCAGGTCATTTTCATGACGTCATACAGGTAACTGACGAAATTAAGGAAACACTTGAGTAAATGAGGGATACAGGTGCTTCCACACAAGTGATTCCTGAATTAATTAAGCAAATAACATCCCATAACGCTTAGGGTCTTGTATAAAAATGCTGGGCAGGCCATTATTTTGACTAGCATGGCTATACCCTCATAGGATGACAATGCCCCTATCCACAGTGCACAAGTGGTCACTAAATGGTTTGATGAGCACCAGATCTCAACCCAATTGAACACTTACGGGAGATTCTGGAGTGGCACCTGAGACAGCGGTCTCCACCACCACCAACAAAACACCACATTTATTAAGCTTTATGTCGGTGTTTCCTTTTTGTAAGTTACCTGTACATTCTGTGTGTGTGTGTGTAATGTACTTCATGTAATGTATAAACAGTTTGTAAATCAGGTCAACTGTGTTTGAGATCCCAGATACTGTAACTAGGTAGAGAGAGAGAGACTGATAGATAGAACATCATTTCCCTGAAGGGGAATTTGTCTTGCACAATAAAACATCAAAAGCTACGAAATTCTATTAGAGGTCTGAGCGTTAAAACATTTAAACGAAATTCAATCGGTAACGCTAAGAAAAAATCCCTAACAGAAAATATTCTGGGTTCCCCCCCCACAAAATGAAAAGCACAATGCAGTTATCACAAAACTACCACTAAAAGGTCCTAATCATCATCAAAATGGACTTTGTTTTTTACAGATATGCCTACAGAACACAACAATGCTGTAATGTTAATAGGAGGGGATATGCATCTTTCAAATAATTTGCCACGGATATAAAGTGCTCCGCAAGTCCTCGTCTTTAACCGTTGGGGGGGGAAAGTGCTGATTACAGAAATGATTGCAGTTGATATGCAGCCATTGTCAATGGCCTAGTTCAGTTGATATGCAGTCATTGTCAATGGCCTAGTTCAGTTGATATGCAGCCATTGTCAATGGCCTAGTTCAGTTGATATGCAGCCATTGTCAATGGCCTAGTTCAGTTGATATGCAGCCATTGTCAATGGCCTAGTTCAGTTGATATGTAGCCATTGTCAATGGCCTAGTTCAGTTGATATGCAGCCATTGTCAATGGCCTAGTTCAGTTGATATGCAGCCATTGTCAATGGCCTAGTTCAGTTGATATGTAGCCATTGTCAATGGCCTAGTTCAGTTGATATGCAGCCATTGTCAATGGCCTAGTTCAGTTGATATGCAGCCATTGTCAATGGCCTAGTTCAGTTGATATGTAGCCATTGTCAATGGCCTAGTTCAGTTGATATGTAGCCATTGTCAATGGCCTAGTTCAGTTGATATGTAGCCATTGTCAATGGCCTAGTTCAGTTGATATGCAGCCATTGTCAATGGCCTAGTTCAGTTGATATGTAGCCATTGTCAATGGCCTAGTTCAGTTGATATGCAGCCATTGTCAATGGCCTAGTTCAGTTGATATGCAGCCATTGTCAATGGCCTAGTTCAGTTGATATGCAGCCATTGTCAATGGCCTAGTTCAGTTGATATGCAGCCATTGTCAATGGCCTAGTTCAGTTGATATGCAGCCATTGTCAATGGCCTAGTTCAGTTGATATGCAGCCATGCACTCACCTTTTCCCTTTGCTTGTGGACATCAGAGCACAACTCAACATCTTTCCAAGCCAAACATTATCATACCATATCATAACCGCTACACACAGCCTACATATTTGTCACCATTTCAGCTAACGTCGTAGTCAACATAGCTACTATAACTAACGTGTTAGTAAACCCGCTGCAGTCATGCAGAGTCAGCAAGAGTGTGTGTAGAGGGAGCGGTCGGATCGAAATTGAGAGACACATACCGAAGGGAAAAGAGAATGTCGGGAGAAGAACTGGGATCACTTGGCTATGGTTACATTTTGTTGTGAGTTGCTAATGCACATAAAACATGGAAGGAACACTGAATCAATGTGAATTCACGGTTGTGTTCGGGACAATTTAATCTGTCGTTTTTGTTAGTTTTGGACTTGGGTAAAGTTGTTTTTTTCAGTTGTTCGGACACACAAATGTTTTTCTTAAAGCAATCCGAAGTCGGTAGCCGAAGTCTATTTGCCTTCATCTGTGATTTGTCAACAGTAGGGATTCTTCAGAAAAGTCTTTGTCATTCAATGACAGATGACTTGTTTTCA
This sequence comes from Oncorhynchus clarkii lewisi, assembly GCF_045791955.1. NCBI lineage: Eukaryota > Metazoa > Chordata > Actinopteri > Salmoniformes > Salmonidae > Oncorhynchus > Oncorhynchus clarkii. The sequence continues at coordinate 15,521,449 of NC_092151.1, forward strand.
TGCTCATTTTCGCATTGAGAAATACTGTACCAAACATCAAGTTAGATGTAAAATTGCGAGAGTAAGATATCCTCAGGAAAATAGTTATATTAATTCAGACTATTTTGAGGAAGTGTATACTGGCTACGGCGTCTCAAGATGGACAAACAGTACTATTGACGCTTTTCGTTCCAATTTACAAGCAAAGGTCTTTTAAAGTGGCTATGCGAGCACACTAGTTCGGTTAGCCTAGCCGAGCTCAGCTAGGCGCCAGCCAAACAGAAGCATGCGGAAGCCTTAAGCATACTTTTTTCTTCCTTCCCTCCCTTCTAGGTCATCTGTCTGTCTGACTCCTACACCTGGGTGAAGAGAAGCACCTGGGTGAAGAGAAGCACCTGGGTGAAGAGAAGAACCTGGGTGAAGAGAAGCACCTGGGTGAAGAGAAGCCTTGTCAGGAGCACTTTGTAAAACGTAGCAACGCGCCTCATTCTATTACCAGTGCAGAAGGACATAGTTGTCAATTATCATCCTACCGTAGTGAAAAGGTCTTATTTATTGAATAAATCTTAAAAAGATTTCTAAGTGAAAAATGTAACATTGCGTGACACCATGTTTCTGATGCTGTTAGCAGCTATGGTTGGTTAAGTCTAAATCTAAAGAGCTGCTGTACCAGTGTAGTAGGTGTGTCATCATTAAAGGTGTTCAGATGAGAAGTGGAGGGAGGTAGTGGTGTTTGGGACCATGATGCCAAGGAGTGTGACATCGTCAGTGTTAATCGCTGCTTGAAGACTCGGGTCAACATGTACATTCTTCTCCACACAGGACATTCAGTGACAACACGTCGGCCATTCATTTTTGTTTTCATGAGACAACAGGAGGACTGATGTAAAAAATAACAAATGTAAAGAAATAAAGGATGTTCAGAGTTGAATGTTCTGCTTCTTTCCGAGGAGGACTACAGTGTTTTCCGATTGGCGTGACTCGTGCCGTCTCATCGCATAGTCAATTGACGTTACAATTGATTTGTTTAAGTCATACAGATTAAAGCTCATCCCATCAAGACCCCCTAATATTGTGTTTACAGACAGTAGGAACAAGCAGATTAGGGGATTCTCTATCTCTGTTCCTTAGTGAGTGATTTCACAAGGTTTTGAGGTGTAGGAGATGAGCCTTGTCCCAGATCTGTTTTGTGCCGTCTTACTAACTCTCTATGGTCTAGTGGGCAAGATGGCACAAACGATTCTGGGACCAGGCTAATAGGAAACCGCAGCAGATCTACAGGGGAGGAGAGGACCCTCAGGAGAGTAGCCCCAGGTCAGGATATCAGACTAGCAGGGAGGAAAGAGAGGGGGGTCCAACCCCCAGTCCCCCTGCAGGGATAGAGGTAGAGGTGACCAGTGTGGAAGAGTGCGAAGGGCTATATCTGTCAAATCTCTATCACGTCTCGTACTTCTCCCCAGCTCCATATCCCAGAATTCAACACTCCCCCAGGTCACTAGCCTGCACCAGCCTGCACTCGTCTCTCTGCTTGGGGAAATATCATATTCACCCTTATCCCTCTTACCATAAAGGTTCATTAACCTGCAGTGTGCATGTTAGTACTGCACGCTAACACAGATGTTGAAACTTGTTTTCCTTTTCTTTGGTATCGGTTGGCAGCAGGATGTTGTTGTGTACCCTCTTAGTAAAAAGGGTTCCAAAAGGGTTCTGAGGCTGTCCCCATAGGAGAACCCTTTTTGGATCCAGGTAGAACTCTTTTGGGTTCCATGTAAAAACCAGATGGGTTCTACAAAAAGTTCTACATGGAACCCAAAAGGGTTCTTCAAAGGCTTATCCTATGGGGACTGCTGAAGAACCCTTTTGGGTTCTAGATAGCACCTTTTTTTCTAACAATGTATAAGAGGGAGATGATGTAATCCAAGCGGGCATGTCATTATGAGCTTCACCTGAGTTCTGATTCCTTCAGAATGCCATCTAGCCATTTAAATGTTAACTAACATACGTTCAAGCGTGTCTGTCTACTGTAGCAATGCTATGTAAAGGATGCTGAATGACAGTGTTGGAACCTAAATGTGAACGTGTGAGTGATTCTGTGCTGGTAATTGGTATGTCGGTGTCCAAAGAGAAGTAAATGTTCTTCTTTTTCTTTTTTTTATATATATTTTTTGGTATTCCTTTGTTTTTGCCAATTCTGTAAAGAAGTGAAACCTCCAAGTGTTTTTGCAGAGAAGTGCAATGAAAACCTTTGACGGTCTATCTGTGCTCAGACACCTTAGAGTTTTTTATTATTATTATAGGTTGCCAATGGGTTGCTGAAGCGTTGTAACTTAGTTATGACAGTGAGGGTCCCTGTGGTACATTCCAGCGGTCTGTGATTATTTTCTCAATTCACCTCTGAATTCCTGGTTTGTGTGTCTACGTTGGGTTGTGTACACTCACTTGCGTGTAAGCGTTTCATTTTCACTGGTAAATGGTTGAACATAAAGATGTTGCTGTGGTGGGATTGATTGCATAGATAATGACTCGCCTCATATCTTTTTCCCAAAACAATAATAGGAGTTAATCAACTGCTGTTTTTCAATGACGAGAGAGAGTGTGTCATAGTGATGGTGATCTTTTGTTGCTATTTGACTTCCGTGGTTGATCCACACTCAGATGATTGTCTGGGATTGTCTGGAAAACAGATGTAATTATAAATGATTATATGATTAAAAGCCTGCTCTATCTTGTGCTTGGTGTGTAATCATATTTGAACACTGGTTTTCACACAAAGGCACTGCACAGTGTTGAATTAGAACCAGGAGCTTGGTTTATGCTGGCAGGGGCGTGTCCAGAAAACACAATTATTGCTTGCTGACATCCATTTAACAAATATTTTCATTCTGAACCATGACACAATATGATCAATATGTCTCACTTTGATGTATTGATGACCACTTACCTATCCCACACTGTGTGTGTGTGTGAGTGAGGGAGTGAGTGAAGGAGAGAGAACAGTGTGTGTGTGTGTGTGTGTGTGTGAGAGTGAGAGTGAGTGAGTGAGTGAGTGAAGGAGAGAGAACAGTGTCGTCTCACTGTGTGAGACTGTGATGTCATAGTCTTTGTTCCCTACGCCTGGCTCTGCTCTGACTGTATCAAGCTAACCCAGACAGTGAGGACTAAGGGGAGAGAGGAAGGAACAGAAGGAGGAGAGGAGATGGAGCACACTGATCATCCTTTGCAGACAGGAGCAGTTAAACAACATACAAGGTGAGTGAGACAAGTAATGTGTACTTCTCCGTCACGCTCTCCCCCTCCTCTCTCTCAATCCCTCTGTCTTTAAAGGTGCTGTGTTATCAACCCCCCCCCCTCTCTCTCTCTCTTTGACCCACCCAAACAAGACTGCTGCTGCTGGATCGCTCCACTGTTTCAAAACATTGTCATGTGTGCCTCTGACTGCAGCATCTGACTACTGCATGTGTGACTGTTCGGCAGCAGCTGTCTGATTTGAGAGTTAGACTGATATGTTCCTGTACAGACAGTGTTTTGCCACCACAATCTGGGTGTGCTGTGATTTCATAGTGTGTTTATAATGGCTGTTACTTCATTTTCTGACACTCAGTTAACGGCAGAGTCTCAGCTTTCCAGATATTGACTTCATCTTTCCGGAGAAACCAAGCCTCATTAAATAACTGATTGATGTTGGGTAAATAGCTATATTACGTGCATGACTTTAAGCCTTTGCTATAACTGAATAAGAACATGGAGCTTATGACAGGGATGTTGTGCTGGCTACTGTACACGTAGCTGTGATGGAACGGGGTGGGGCTGTCCCGTCCTCACCCCAGCGGCTGACATCATTGGCTAATTTGGATGTCTTTGCACGATGCACAAAGGCTGCTCGTGATGTCGTCATCCAGACAGGTTCATATCTACTGCCAGTACATTACAATGCTCTTATCTGGTTAAACTGACTGGTTTAATTATTAGTTCTAATAGATGACATGGAAATACAAAAATTGTGTATTTTCATATTCTTATGTAAGATAAAATGTATGTCACACAAAGTAGGATGTCCTGCAACTCATGGCATTAGGGTAATGTATGTTGCAGGGTAATGTGCATAATGGATATATCTACCATGACAACTATATCTATAGCAAAATAATGTATGGTGGAAATAAGGGTAGGCTTCTCTGATTACTATTACTGGCATGGATCAGTTTGACCTCAGGGGTGGGTATGTCTGTCTGTCTGTGACTGTATGAACAGTTTGACCTCAGGGGTGGGTATGTCTGTCTGTCTGTGACTGTATGAACAGTTTGACCTCAGGGGTGGGTATGTCTGTCTGTCTGTGACTGTATGAACAGTTTGACCTCAGGGGTGGGTATGTCTGTCTGTCTGTGACTGTATGAACAGTTTGACCTCAGGGGTGGGTATGTCTGTGACTGTATAAATGAGGAAATAGGGAAGATTTATTAGACGGATAACAGATAATATAAAAACAAAGACTGTTGGTTTGCATCTACTCCTCTGTGTGTCTACCGCAGCACAGTCTGTATTAGATAGCCTTGTGGCGTCAGTGAGTAACTGGAAAGATTGGGAGTGAGACAGATGACTCATTAACCCCTCGTTCTTCTCTTTCGTTCTTTTTTCTCAGGCTCAAATACATCCCCAGCTTCAACTGACCTGAGGATCCCACATCGACAGCAACTCTTCCATAACCAAAGACTGACCAGCACCACATTTGGAAAAATAACACTTTTCAGAGCCATAGTAAACCATACTGCCGATAACCCATGTACTGACTTGAAGGAGAGAGGGACAAATATCCAATCAAATCAAACTTTATTTGTCACATGCACTGAATACAACAAGTGTAGACCTCACTGTGAAATGCTTACTTACAAGCCCTTAATCAACACTGCAGTTCAAGAAAATACCCAAAATAACAATAACAAAGCTCTATACAGGGGGTACCGGCACCGAGTCAGTGTGCGGGGGTACAGGTTAGTTGAGGTCATTTGTACATGTAGGCAGGGGTGAAGTGACTATGCATAGATAATAAACAACGAGTAGCAGCATTGTCCAACACTTCCCCTCCTTACTGGCACTAGAGAAGGACTTTCTAGATCAGAGTAATATCTGTTATCTCTAGTGCAGAATTAAGAATCACTGAAGCATTAGCTACCCTATATATTGTCCTCTGTCTAGGGGCTGAGCTAGGCTTCTCATCACAGTCCATCTTGGAACGGATGGAGCTGATGTAAATATTGACATTGTGTGGCTGCCTGTCCTCATCTGATCTGTACTAAAAGAGAGAGAAGAGAAAGTTCTGGGAGCTCATCCATAACCCTTTGACTCAACTGGCGGTGACCTCAGAGCTGCCCCAGGGGCAGAGTTGGATGTGAGGCAGCTGTCCGCTGCAGTCGACATACAACCAACTTTCTCTTCTTTTATGCCCTCTGTTTGTTCTCTTATTGTAGCTACACGTCTTTCTCTCTCGTCAAAGAGTTCAGATAGGAGTGCTGGCATAAACACATTCTGAGGGAACACGCTCGCTCTCTCACTGGAGGCCTGAGTTCACGCTCGCGCTCTCACTGGAGGCCTGAGTCCACGCTCGCGCTCTCACTGGAGGCCTGAGTCCACGCTCGCGCTCTCACTGACTCAGGCCTGAGTCAGATTATGCCACTGTGCAAGAAGTGTGCGTGTCAGTGACTCTGTCATGTCTGTCCGTCTGTCAATAAGTGTGAGTGACATCAGGTATCTAATGGTTACCTGTGTCTGTCTGTGTGAATGAGTGACATAACGTGTGTGTGTGTATATCAGCATCTAACCTCCACTGTGTGTCAAGTCCACCGTTTGTGTGTCAGGTCCACTGTGTTTGTCCCTCTCCATAAAGCAACCATGGGCTGTGCCATGTGTTCTCAGTTGATTGACATGTGGAGCGTGTCGGTGAGGAGAACCAGCCGCAGGGCCATGGAACAGACTGCCCTCCCCAAGGTGCTCCAGGGGGGCTACCACAGAGTCACCAGCCTCCACTACATGTCCTCCTTCTCTGATGCAGAGGACTGCTGTGATGACAACAACAGTCACAACAGCACCACCGGCAGCTCCTTCACCATGGACTGGCAAGAGACGGATGACTGACACTTGGGCGGCAGGTAGCCTAGAGGTTAGAGAGGCGGGCCAGAAACCGGACGGTTGCTAGTTCAAATGTGCCCTTGAGCAAAGCACTTCACCCCCAAATCTGCTCCATGGTTACTGCACTGTGGCTGACCCTGGCTTCCAACCCCTCAGGCATGGATGTGGGGGGTTAAAAGCAAAAGACGAATGTGTAATCTGCGAAGAAAATGGACAACATGTAAACCCAACATAAATACGTTGGCTAATCCTCTCTGTGTGTATGTGAGTGATTAAAATGTCCATTATTGATCAGTATTTATTATTTCTCATCTGTATTATTTTGTTAGGGGGAATAAGAAAGCTTTTCTCAGAACTCTCAAAACATCCCACAATGATGTGGCCTTTTTGTCAAGACTCACACTCACCGTGTCAATACAGCCAAGAGTTTTTTGACTACGGACCTGACCAGGAAAATATAGCCTATAACCAGGGTTGTAGAGAAACATGTAATAAATTACATCTAATCTGATTACAAAGAACTAACTAATCAGTTATGTTACCAGCAGAACATTGACAGGTAACTAGTGGATTACATTTAGAAAGTTACCTTCCCAACCCTGCCTATAACTAGCACCTGGAGTTTTTCCAGGTCAGTTCAAGTGAAACACTCTGGGCCCTAATCAGTCTACAATAAATCTAACATTGAAATGCTGTCAGTGTCTTATTACAGCTTGTTTATACAGTCCTGTCTAAGATTTTCTATTAAGGCTCTTCCAGTGTGTCAGTCTGAACACACTGCTTAGGAATGCCTTGACGTCGCTCTGTTAAAATGGGGGTGAGGGGAAAAGCTGTTGTATATTATACAACACCAGCCCCTATTTTGGCAAAGATGTGTACAGACGCTGTGCAGCTACGCACATAACTCTGTCCTGTAGCCTGGTTAAACTACTAATAACAAGGCTAGAGATTCAGAGCCAGAGAAAAAAAAAAAGAACCAACTCTCCTTTCATGGATAGGAATATTTTGTTACCATAAAAGAATGAACATAATCCAGTAGTTGTGCCTTGCGCACTAATGTCTGCTTGGTGTGGTCAGTTGGTAAGAGCTTGGTGATAGCAAGGCCAAGGTTATGGGTTCAATTCCTGCAGGGATCAAAATGATCAAAAACACTTACAAAAAAATGCATGCACCCCCCAACTCAACTGTAAGTCACTTAAAACCATACCAGTGGTTTGACTTGGCCCACAGGAACTGACACCAAATCAGTGTTGTTCTCAGTCAGGTTGTGGAAAAGTGACTAAAATTGTGAATACTGATCTTAGAACAGTTCATATAATACTGTTAAAATGAAGTGCTTTGTAACAAAACTAGTGGCAACTGAGCTGCCACCACCTTAAAGCAGAGGAAACCTTAACGTTGCTAGAGTATTGAAACATGGTTGTGAGGGTATTGGGACAGATTTAAGATGTACTAAACAATTCATCCTGAGGTGTTCTGAAACACAACATGGTGTGTTGTAACACCACAGAGTCAGGAGTTGTGCAGCACCTTGCCAGAGACTGGGAGCACTAACCTGGAAAAGATTGAAAACATTTATGGTATTTCGAGTCCTGTGTGGTGCAGAATTGGATCCCTTCTCTTTTGGTGTTGTTTCCTCTCTCTAAAGCTACTTAACACTATGACGGTGTTTTGAGTCCTGTCTTGTGCAGAATTAGTTCCCTACTTTTGGAGTTTCCAAATAATGTAAATGAAAGCCCGCCCTTATTGTATATTCCATGTTCTTGTATGTTTATAAACTCCTCATTGGTCATTCCAAAAGGTCAAATGTACAGTATTCTCAAACAAAGTTGTGAAAACACAAATGAATAATTTTGTCCAAGATAATGAGTACAACATTACTTTTAAACAGGATTTAGAAGCTTAATTTCAAATTATCAAATTACAAAACGGGTCTTTCACATGTGTATACTGAGTTCAAAGATCTGTTATTTATCATTAATATTCTTCAAAAATCAATACAGGCAATGACTTCTAATGTTAGCAGTAGCACTTCTACAAACTTCAGCCCAGGGCTCAATATGATCTACTATCATGCTAATAAATTTAAACTGTCTTAATATTCAGATGATGCCATTAAAGGTTGCGCAGATGGATTGAATCACAGTACAGTTGAGTTAGATGATATGATTGACAGTTCAGTTGGCGTTAGTCTGATTCTTGTCTTGATTTGGTTAGGATTGGCCAGCCGGTGGGTAACGTAATATGTATGCATGTTTTTTTGCAGGGAGACAGACATATAGCAAGCAATAATACATGAGTGCATAATTTGGTTATCATCAAATGTATAATATTAAGGGAAACCCAACCAAGAGCTGCCAAGTGACGCAAGCCTTCCAGACGAGCTAAATGCCTTCTATGCTCGCTTAGAGGCAAGCAACACTGAACCATGCGTGAGAGCTTCAGCTGTTCCGGACAATTGTGTGATCACACTCTCCGTAGCCGATGTAAGACCTTTAAACAGGTCAATATTAACAAAGCCGCAGGGCCAGACGGATTATCAGGACGCATACTCAGAGCATGCACTGACCAGCTGGAAAGTGCCTTCACGACATTTTCAACCTCTCCCTGACCCAATCTGTAATGCCTACATGTTCCAAGCAGACCACCATAGTCCCTGTGCCCAAGAACGCCACGGTAACCTGTCTAAATGACTACCGCCTCGTACCCCTGCACATAGACTCGGTACTGGTACTCCTTGTATATACAGTCATAGCTGTGGGAAGTAGGGGTACTGAGGGTGCTGCATCATCCCCTGAAAAATCCCATAATAGAAATTTAAAAAAAATATATATATCACAAAAGTAGTGCACTTGGCCTTTACAAGTCCTGTATTAGCGGACTGATATAGCCATCTGTAGGGTGGCAACCAGTCTGTAGCGCTGCAAAGAAATTCAGCACCACCTGTGTTTGAAATTAACTGCTGGACTGAGGGACCTTACAGATAATTGAATGTATCGGGTACAGAGATGAGGTATTCATTCAGTAATCATGTTAAACTCTATTATTGGACACAAAGTGAATCCTTAACTTATGTGACTTAAGCACATTTTTACTCCTGAACTTATTTAGGCTAGCCATAAACGGGGTTGAATACTTTGACTAAAGACAATTCGGGTTTCATTTGATTAATTTGCTAAATAAAAAACATTATTCCATTTTGACATTATGGGTTATAATGTGTAGGCCAGTGACATATCTAAATTGTATCCATTTTAAATTCAGGCTATAACACAACCCAAGTCAAGTGTTCTGAAGGCACTGTAGCATCGTTATTGTTATTTTATATTTGTTACCATTTCCTTTATTAAAAAACCTTTTGTTTACTTTTTAACTCTGCATTGTTGAATGTAAGTACGCATTTCAAAGTAAAGTCTGCACTTGTATTCGACGCATAAAATGTTATTTTATTTGAAAACGAATCAATTAATCAAAATGGCTGTTTGATTTATTCTATTAGCATTGTTCTTATTGAATTAATTCCTTTTCTGTTTCCTTAGTGTCACAAAGGGAAAGGGGGATACCTAGTCAGTTGTACAACAATGCATTTAACCCAACCCCTCTGAATCAGAGAGGTGCGGGGGTTGCCTTAATAATCAACATCCACGTCGTCGACGCCCGGTGAACAGTGGGTTAATTGCCTTGCTCAGGGGCAGAACGACATATTTGTACCTTGTCAGTTCGGGGATTCGATCCAGCAACCGTTCAGTTACTGGCACAACGCGCTTACCCTCCAGCATAACATTTTGTACTCACGTTTTCCTTGACACATACTTTCATGGTCAGTGCTATCTGAGATCCTTGAGACGTCCCTACCCTAAACCCTTACCTTAACTATTTTCAATTTAAGGATCCCGGATAGCACGGATCCATACTTTCTTGGATTATTTTGGATAGTTTTGTCTGTGCGTTTGGTGTGCTCTCTCCTGTCTGAATTTGTGAAGGACCCGAATACAGGGGAGGTGCTTGCAAACTTGCCTGTTTTTATACTTGACCATAGAGTTTGCTAGAGGGCGTACCTGCCACGAATGCTTTCTCTCCTCCTCCAGGCTACAGACCAGGTGAATTCTGAACAGTACGGTAGCACATTGTTCAAAGTACACATTTTGCTTCTGATATTGGGGCCCAAGTTCCTCACATGGTTCCCGGCTGTGTGGTTGAGTGGGTAAAATTACAAAGAAACGACTCCCATCTTACTGCCCCAGCAGTTCATGGTTCATTTCCCACTTCCACCTTGCCAACTTTCACTCCTTCTCTGTCTCCTCTTGTTTTTAATAAGCAAAGCACAGACATGTTTTAATTATTATCTATAAGGCCGATTCAGACTTAAGATAACCCACTGGGCACAGATGTCTTTTAAACACGGGTTTAATGTAATTTCATTTAAATTACGTGGAAACAGCATTGATTAAAACAGTGTGTACCAAGTGGGAAGTTGATCTAACACGGACTTAACATGAGTCCATGTTAAAGACTGGCACAGTGCACCAAGGCAGTCTTTTGACAAGCAGGAGACCCTTGTTCACATCTACCTTCTGTCCTCACATGAAAACCAGTGATGAAGGCCCACTTTACACATGTTAACTCTTGTTACATCTGCTATCTTACATAGTCCTAAATGTTTGGATTGAACAGTTGTACATTATTTATGATGTCAGAATGGGCCTGGCAACTGTAGCCTATAATAAGTGCCAAAGTCTACCCTAGGAAAAAAAAAAAAATCCATTGTTTTCTTTAAAATTTTAATAAAAATATCTACTGAAAATCAGCACCAATCAATATTTATGCTATAAAGCATTTTATTGGATGAGAGAGACAGGCCATTATACATTGTTTTTGTATTTTGATGATGCCTTTTACATGCACTGAAACACCAAAAAGTGTTTTCACAAACCTCTCTTAAAAACACAATGATTCAGAATGAAGAACCACTTTGGGTGTTTCAGAGTACTTCCATTCTGTTTTGAAATCCATTCAGTGAATCAGAACACTTCCATTGGGTTTACATTCAAACACCAGATCTCAGCTTAGGTACACTACTTCTCATGGTTTCACTACGCAATGATGGTGTTTTGAGTCTTTCTATATTAAGAGTGAAGGACTTTAGGGCCCTTTATGGCAGAAGAAACAGTCGCCATGAAATGCAACAAGTTATTCTGCCAAAGTCAATTAGAGAGCTTTAGTGTTGACAAGTTTGACATTTCTGGTAAACACCAGTCTATTAACTCTGACATCATTTGGATGTCTGCATTGTGATGATTGTACACACTGCTGTGTTAGTGTTATGATGTGTATTTTGTATACTTCTGTCAGGGTCTCTGAGAAGGATATAGAGACCTCTCTCTCATTGTCAACCCAGGGTTTTCGGGGGCCACTTTAGCTCATGCTGGACAGATTTTCTGGCACAGCGCTCCATAGCACCATGAAGTTGCTGGTTCAAGTCCCGCTCCTGCTGTTTCTCTGCCCTCATTCGCTACAAACAAAAGTTATGTCCAGCAGAGATAAGCCCAGTGGTGGACTGGGAAGGCACAGCCACACCAGCCCAGTACTGCTGTACCATACCAGCACCCCATCATGAGCTTACTTCAACTGTCGTACCCCAGATTGTTTTACTCCAGTGCTGATAAACAATGTCAGTGTAAACAAACACTGTATATAGCCTCAAAACATAGCTAGAGTCCTTAATTGAAACAATAACAAAGTGTTCTACCCACCTGTGTTTTGGTAAACAGTTGAGGGATGGGCCTGGAAAAATGTAACCACTTTCAAGCACATAGACAGAGCTATGGATGCAAAGACTGACCATCCATGATATCAAAATGATTTAACTACGTTTTGAAGCTATATAGTCTTTGTTAACATTTTCATTGTTTACAAACATGGGAGTAAAACAAGCTTATCTTTTGGGCTCTGATGGGGTAAGACAGTTGAACTAAGCTCATGAGGCATTTATAAGTTATATTATTCAAAGAATCAATATGTATATCAATAAGTCCAAAACTGGATGTAACAATTGCAGATTGCCCTTTTAAACTCTCTGTGCGCCTAGAATCACCTTCTCTGGTCCTCGTCATCCTGATTTGACTGGGCTCATTTAGCTCATTTAGCCTATCAAAGACTAGTTTGTTATTGATTAGTCTTTCACATTTATTGAATTCAATATAGATCAGGCAGCCCCCACGTTTCGCTGCTGCCTTTTTAAAAGGCTGACGAAACATCCCTTAGTCCTTATCCCAGGTGCATATCCTGGCGACAGTAGGCCTAGCTATCCAGTACTATTCAATTCTAAATCCGTCCCTCATTAGAAGGAAACAGTGGCAATTTTAGCATGTAAATATTGGGGCAAACTAAAAATATATATTTTTAGATGCATGCCAGCAAAGACACAACACAACACTTAACAATACATTAATTGCATTATAACGGTGACAAAGGTTGCCCACAAACTGTTAGGGCCTACATAAAGCTGTCCCAACAGCAGAATCCCAACAGCAGAGTCCCAACACCCTACCACTGCTACACCTGGTTATTATCCGAGCCTTGTCTGGCAGCGAAACAGTTCATTCAGCTTCATTACTGCCTTTAAAAAAAACATAGCTGTTCTGCTGACTTACTTAAACAAATGTGGTTTCTACTGACAATTGAGATGTACAAACTATGGCATAAGGGGACGACGAGCAGATAATTTAGATTAAGACGTTAATGAGCGAGCTAGGACAGACGTAGTCAATATAACTATTTGTTCAGCACTTTTGAAATGTACAGCGACAGAATTCAGAACATAGGCCGTTCTTACAGTATTCTCCCTGTACACCAAGTCAGAACCATAGGATAAATAAAAGGGGCATATAAGCAGACAATGAAAGCTCTTAAAATATTTGATGATTACATTTTTCTAAAACAGGCTAAAGGCTACATGTGCACCACCAAATCAGAACAGTAGGCTAAGTTATGAGGAGGAAAGGGACCAAATTATTAGGGTGATGCACATGGGATACTAACAGCTTGCTACACAACATACACTTAGTATTACTTTGCTTGAATTTTCGAGCGCTACCCTTAGATTTGGCGGTGATGTAGTGTCCCCATTAGTGACAGAAGACTTAGTCAATCACGGCGTAACTAGGGAACATTAAGGGGAAGTTGTTCTTCAGGAGAGAGGAGCGCAGCTCTCATTCCTCAAACTCTCTTTGAAGCTCGGCGCGCACACCTACTTTTGCACACGCTCCACACAACTTGCAGCATTTCAAACATCCCGAACGCAAGCATTCTGAAAATTCCATGCGAAAAGCCCTGTTCAAACATCCTACATCCTGATGTAACGCATGGTTAGGAGCAGTGGTGTAAAGTACTTCAGTAAAAATATGTATAGCTGGTACTGACATGCGTCCTTTGTCCTGATCTTGATGCCCACATTTTTAGACAGGTGTCGACAGTTAAAAGATGCATGATCCACTTGACCACCTCCGGAGGTAGTTAGGGACCCATTAATATATGGATATCAATCATGTGTAAACAGATCTGGTTGGTCAAACCATTTCAAAAATGTATAATGCAGGCCTAAATAATCACTGACAGGTAGTAGCATTGACTTATGGCATCAGTAATTGTCTTAAAATAAATGAATTCATATCATTGTTTTATAATATCAGTCAAACATATTGCAATGTGGAGGCGGTGTGCAGGTAATATACACATTTTAATAGAATGTGTAGATGTGACAAACCTTGATCAGATAGTGATTGGACCACATTGATCAGATCACAAAACCCACAAGGTGTATAACCGTGGCTAGAGGGAAAGAGAGAGAGAGAGAGAGAGAGAGAGAGAGAGCGAGAGAGAGAGAGAAGCACCAGACCAGCCCCTCCAAAATGTGCGTCAGTGAAAGTGTTGAGTCCTGGTGCTCCATCCCGCTCCATACTTTCCAGTTAGGCTCCATGAGCACGAACAACTCTCCAACCGCAGACGTCGATAACACAGCCGTATTTCACCTGTGAATTGGAAGACCATACCAAACAATCATGTTGGAGAACGAGGCTTTTTCCTGTTTTGTTTTCTATAGTGTTCTCCTGGTCATCAAGATGTACATCATAGCAATCATCACTGGACAAGTCAGGCTTCGTAAAAAGGTAAGACACTTCGCAGTTAACAGTTTATTAGGCTAGTTCGGTATTTGATCTATGGTTTGAATACATCTTAGTTACAAAAGTAAAGTACGGCGCTGTATAAACGTTGGTCAGGCTATTTGTGAATTATCTCTCTCTCTCCTGTGAAGGCTTTCGCTAACCCAGAGGATGCGCAGAGACACGGCGGCGTCCAGTACTACAGAGAGGATCCGGACGTAGAACGGTGCCGAAGGTGAGAAGAGCGATTGCTGTTCTCAGATTGTATTGTAGCCTAGCCCTAGCCTATTGACATTGGTGGTAGCAATATAATGTTCAACAGTAGTGGAGACCGGGTTGGTTGTCACACTTTTTTGGTGTATTTCTCAGCACCAGTAACGTTCAATACTTGTGGGGACTCTTTATCCTCATGTCTTATTCCAACATGGAGTTATAAGCCATCAAACACACTCTGGGTTGGATGTCATACAGAGTATGGGGTTGGTTGTCACAATGTTTGCAAGGTATTCCTCTTGTAACAGGAAATTAAGCAATATAGAAAACAGTCTTAGCAATAGCTTTTCTTTAATCAAACTATATTCCTAACAAAATTCAGTATTTTAATGCCTTGAGAATAACATGACATTTTGAGTAAATGTGTGTGTGTGTGCTGTTTGTGTGTGAGAGAGAGGCAATGAAGGGAGCTCTTTATAGCACCATCACAAAGAGCGTGGGATTTATTGTATACTGGCAGTGGCAATGTTGATAGTGACAACCAACCCCACATTCCATGTGACAACCAAACATGTAAATGGAGAATTTTACCTGGAGCTGGTTGAACTCTTTAGAGATCATTTGTGGCACTTTCATTTTTATTTCACAGACGTTTGTTATCCATCCTGGGGCCGGGGATATGGTTCAGTGTCTGTGTTGTTTTAACTAGACAGGAAATGATCCACGACAGCAGAAAAAAACAATTTTTCTAGTGAACACTGAAAACTTTCCCCTATTTTCTCCCCTCACATGAGGCCCTTTCTGACTCGACTCATTGATGATGTAAAATGTGATGAGCTGAGCAGGCATTCATGCACTGATGCGCAATACAATGGAATGCTCTGTGACTGGTATCAGTTAGGTCCAATTAAGATTCTCCACGAACAGCATTAAATCCCCCTGTCGATCTCCATGCCCCCGCTGAAATTTAATTAGCATAATAAAAAAATCCCCATAACAATTTGTCAGTTTAAGCTAGAGATATAATTTCCACATCTGTGGTGAAAGGTGACAGAGGTAGAGCGCTGCTTGTCAGACCATGAGACATTCAGAAAATCGGTCTTCTCACAAAATCATCTGTAGTGTCCGAACGGTTTTGCTTACAAACTATTATGACCCCTCTATGGAAAGATGAGACTCTCAATGATGTTCTCCGTTGTGCTCTATGACCTCCACAAGTCTCAGGAGACTCGTCTGAAGTCGGTACAGCCCATCTGCCAACTTCTGTCGGTAGCGTCCCAACCGTTTGGCCTACACACACACTAATGTGACTCTGAGCAAAGGCGAGACTCTCACAAACATGTACACTGTACATGTTGGTTGTTTTGCGCTAGGACGTCCACAGTCCTCACAAGACTCGTCTGAAGGTCCCCCAAATTAATGGCATTATATATGGAGACTGTTTTAATGGCAAGAATATGGAGTTATCTTTATTATATCTCTCAGATATAGGACAGACACTTCAGAACAAACTTCCTTTTGATATTTTTTGGGGAGTGTCTGTTGTTCCATGTAGTGAATCTGTTATTCAATGTGTTTGTATGGGCTAATAGCAGTAAGGCCCACTTTTTTTCCCCATAAAATAATGTTTTAATATTTTTTTTTGATGGGGTCTTAAAATTCAAAATCAAATAGCTAAATGATCCTTGGTATGACCTTCTTAAAACAATTCCATATAGTTTAGTGTAAATATTGATCTGGACAGATTGGACAGATTTTGGGCGGAGTAAACCCTCTTACATCTCCTTTTCCTCTCTGGTCTCAGTCTGTACTCCTATCAATCTTAAACTCCTAACAACTCTGCCAAAATAATCAAACATTCAAGGGTCTATTCTATTTAGATTACACCATGGGAGTTTACCATGTCTTGATGTTGATTGGTTGGAGTGGTACTTGAATTCAACAAAGCAAGATGAATAACACGCTGCACTTCTCAGAGATTACATACAGCCATCCTCTTCCTTTTTCTCAGCACATCTGATTTCATTGGAATGTCTAAATGGCTTCTAAAGAAAATTCATACTATTGAGTCACTACAACTGTTTTTAAGGATGATTGATAATCCATGGTTTGGGTTTTATGACTGACTCAGACAGCTGCTGGTAAAGGCCATGCATACATTGTGACGTTCTATAGGTCTATTTAGAGACAGAGACTGGAATCCATGAGAGGAATTTTCTCCTAAGTGATATTTAGAAGAGAGGAAGTGATTCACTTAAAGAAAGAAACCTGAATAAACAAACCTGTGTGTTTGTACTCCCTTTGGTCATGGAGGCTTTTTCTTCTGTTACTCAGTAGGCTAAACTCCTCCCTTATGTTGGCTAATGGAGAAAGTTGCATGTGTGTGGAGTAATCACAGCGGAAGTGGGTTTTTGCACTGCTTGGGTCAGTGCCAGACGGCTGAGTCAGACGACCATACCGTAAGCTCCAGGAATGACCTTCTGATTCAAAACAGATGTGTGAGCGTGGGGAGCTGTTGTGTGTATTCAAGTTATTCTTGTCAACTTGTTGAGTCAGTGCGAACAGCTTAGTTATTCATGTAAAATCCATACATCCATGATAATAAATATGACTTTATCCAATCAATGAATGTAAAAAAATATATACATCTAAAACATGAAATGTAATATTCTCTCTTGTGTGTTTCAGAGCTCACCGTAACGACATGGAGAATATCTTCCCTTTCCTGTTCCTGGGGGCTGTGTACTCCCTGATTGGCCCGTCGCTTGCCGTGGCCCGCGCTCACTTCCTGGTCTTCTTCCTGTTCCGCATGCTCCATACAGTGGCCTACCTGTGTGTCCTGCGGGCACCCACACGCTCCCTGGCCTATGTCGTCGCCCAAGTGCCCTGCGTCTCCATGGCCGTGCAGGTCCTCGCGGCGGTGGCCTCCTCGTGGTAGTTGTGGTGTTCTGGATCTATCTGTGACCGCTTCAATCTGAGACCTATCTCAGTCTGTGAGATCAGCGGTAGAGGATACTGCAAGAGATGCTTTTCATACAAGGGAAATCCTCAAGACTATATCGCTATCAATGCTACCATAGCAGTTTGTGTCTCTCGGCTGTAAGACAGTGTGTACTCTGAAAGTGTGTACTCAGAAAGTGTGTACTCTGAAATGAAGTCAGTGTTGTGCTCTAGCAAGCACATCCTCCTGCAGTACTGTATGTTTGCTATGCAATGTTGAAGTCAATTGCCTCCCTCTTGATAGTCCAGGGGACTCTACTCTCTGAAGATAAAGGTTTTAATTAGTTAACATTGAACCTTTTAACCAGTTCATTGTGTTGTCATGTTGTTTTTGTATACACAAGTTGTTGCTTGTTTCTGTCTTTTTTATTCTCTATTTCTTGTTATAAACTGGGTGGTTTGAGCTCTGAATACTGATTGGCTGACAGCTGTGTTATTTTTACTGCTCTAATTACGTTGGTAACCAGTTTCTAATAGAAATAAGGCACCTCAGGTGTTTATGGTATATTGCCAGTATATCACGGCTAAGGGCTGTATCCAGGCACTCCGCGTTGCGTTGTGCGTAAGAACAGCCCTTAGCCGTGGTATATTGGCCCAATACCACACCCCCTCGGGCCTTATTGCTTAATTATACTAACCCTGATTGGCTCCAGGGGTGCTGTACTACAATGGCTGACCCTGTAAAACAACACATTTCACTGCACCTATTTTATTCCACTGAGAGCTATTTTAGTACAGTCTGGGATATAATGACCTTTTAGCTGAAACCAGCTTGATCCAGTCTTAGAGGTTGAACTGAAGAGCAGGCATGTGCCCTTCTAAGGAACTTTTCCAGTGTGGTGGTTCACTGTGTTCGTTTATCTAGCATTGGCCACCATGGCATCACATGATGGGGGATGATGACACAGAGACATCAGGTTTACCACACCTGTCGATGGGATACTGATGAGGCCAAGAGTTTTTCCTGATCACAGGATTTGACTACAGCCCATAGTTTTTCCTGGTCTGGTCCTGGACCTAGATAGGAGCTATGACTGCTGAATTATCCATAATCATAACATATATTTTATCCTCCACCTCTGTGTTTCTTTAGCCTGGTTCTAGATCAAAATTGGCAAGGCAGGATAGGGGTTTCTTCAGTATTGTCCATGTAGGGTAGCCTAGTGGTTAGAGCGTTGGACTAGTAACCGGAAGGTTACCGAGCTGACAAGGTACAAATCTGTCGTTCTGCCCCTGAACAGGCAGTTAACCCACTGTTCCTAGGCCGTCATTGAAAATAAGAATTTGTTCTTAACTGACTTGCCTAGTAAAATAAAGGTCAAATAAAATAAATAACCAATGGGTTTGTTGATGAATGGTCCTCTACTGTGTTGTGTCTTCTACACTGCAGCCGCTTGAGGCTTGCTTAGAGCAGAAGTTGGCATTGTGAAACCTATGTGTGTCAACTGGGCGTCATTACTGGACAGTTATTGCACATTTCCAAGTTACTGCAACACAATTCCAAGTTACTACAACACATTTCCAAGTTACTGCAACACAATTCCAAGTTACTACAACACATTTCCAAGTTACTGCAACACAGTTCCAAAGTCTTTGTGTTTGACCTAATACAATGCTATTTCTCTGTAAATAAATTAACCACAGACTTTCAGCATGCTTCTAGAGAAGGTCGCTCAACATGTACTGCACTGACACAACTGACTGATGAGCTGTTCTTGTCTATTAATGTTCTGTATTATGTTTCATGTTTTGTGTGGACCCCAGGAAGAGTAGCTGCTGTTTTTGCAACAGCTAATGGGGATCCATAATAAAATACCAAATACCCACTGTGCACAGACGTCAATTCAATGTCTATTCCACATTGGTTCAATGTAATTTCATAAAAATAATATGGAAACAATGTTAATTCAAGCAGAGTATGCCTAATGGGACGCTACTGCCACACCTTTCCAAGTTACTGTTTCACAGTTCCAAGTTACTGTTTCACAGTTCCAAGTTACTGTTTCACAGTTCCAAGTTACTGTTTCACAGTTCCAAGTTACTATTTCACAGTTCCAAGTTACTGTTTCACAGTTCCAAGTTACTGTTTCACAGTTCCAAGTTACTGTTTCACAGTTGCAAGTTACTGCTTCACAGTTCAAAGTTAATGCTTCACAGTTCCAAGTTACTGCATTTTTCCTAGTTACAGTTCCAAGTTACTGTATTACTTTATGTTTTACTCTGTTATTGAATGTGCATTGAAAAGAATGGGCATCTTGTAGAATGTACAAATGGATGTGTATGGAGTGCAATGAGACAGTAAAGCGAGTCCTTTAATGAATTCACTTTGTCTTGCCTTGTTCTTTAATTGGGTGTTCAGTGGGGAAATTACATTCAATATTTGTCTAAGGAATAATAGAGGTCTCGATTTTGATGCTTAGATATGAAGAGTTTAGTACCAAAACACTATATCCACAATTTTTTTACAATTGTGTTTTTTCATCAGAAATGATTGCTTACCGTTCTCAGATTTTTAATTAATAAATGTAAAATAAAAGCACATTTTATTTGTCACACGAATAAAACAGGTGTAGACCTTACAGTGAAATGCTTACTTTACAAGCCCTTAACCAACAATGCTTTAAGAAGTGTTAAGAAAAATTAGTGTTGAGTAAAAAATAGATTAAAGTAACAAATAATTAAACAGCAGCAGTAAAATAACAAGTGAGTCTATATACAGGGGGTATCAGTACAGAGTCAATGTGCGGGGGCACCAGTTAGTCGAGGTAATTGAGGTAATATGTACATGTAGGTAGAGTTAAAGTGACTATACATAGATAATAAACAGAGAGTAGCAGCAGTGTAAAGGAGGGGTCTGGGTAGCCCTTTGATTAGCTGTTCAGGAGTCTTATGGCTTGGGGGTAGAAGCTGTTAACCTGTTATGGCTGCAATCCCTTGTTCTCAATTTCCGCCTGAAGACATACCCTAATCTAACTGCCTGTAGCTCAGCCCCAGAGGCAAGGATATGTATATTCTTGGTATCATTTGAATGGAAACATTCTGAAGTTTGTGGAAATGTTAATTGAATGTAGGAGAATATAACACAGTAGATCTGGTGGAAGAAAAGAGAAAGAAAGAGCATACGTTTTCTGTTTTATATTGTTGTAGTATCATCTTTCACATGTTCTAGAATAACCACAAGTGGCCGAATTGGTGAAATGACCTATAACTATATACAACAGTGCAAATAACTATATACAACATATCAAAAAGCAATTCTTACACACAAAACAAATTGGAAGTCTTCTACACAATATTTTGCTGCCTGTGCCATGTCCCATAGCAGTCTCTTTCTGATGTAAAGCAGAGGCAAACTGAACAAGTGGTGCCGGTGATGGGGGACTTCATGCGACACAGAACACAACGACGCCTCCATGCTGTGCCCTTTTGGCCCTGAGGCACAGTCATGCCTGCAGTAATGAACTGTGGCATATGAACACCACTGGAGGTAGGAGTAGAGGGGGCAGAGGTTGAGGGGGCAGAGGTTGAGCACCGGGGGCTTCCAGTCGGAGTCACTGTCACTGTGAAAGAAAACATTAAAAAAAATATTTGTATTGTATGAGCCTTTTATCATCATATAAAATAAACAGATATGTATTGTATAGAGCAGAGGGAACAGTCACTAAGGTGAAATGCTGTTCCATTCAACTCCGGCCATTGTTGTGGGCCTGCCCTCCCTCCAACAGCACCCAATGGCTAATTCATATGGAAATGGAGAGGAGTAGCAGGCGCAGTGGCCATGTGTGTGTTTGCTGTTCTACTCCATTCCATTTTAATAAAAAATTGGAAATATATATATCTGACATGGTATATATATATATATATATATATATATATACACACATACATATACACACACACACACCCAAACAAACCAACACACACACACACACACACACACACACACACACACACACACACACACACACACACACACACACACACACACACACACACACACACACACACACACACACACACACCCAAACAAACCAACAAACAAACAATACACACACATGTTATGGGTCATACACATACATACACACACACACACACACACACTATAGCCAATGTGTACTTTACACATTTCATCACACATTTCATTGCAAATTGCAAATTGCAAAAAAATATATATATATATATTTATATTTCATAAAACGGCATTAGCACCTACCTGTCCAGAAGTACGTCCTGTCCTTGCAGAAACAGCTCCTCAATGTTTGAATCATAACACTCAAAGACTCCTCAAACAAAAAAATCGGTCGCACTTTCCCAATCAATGTCTTCTATAATCTGGTGCAAATCTGTATACTTAGACTTGGATTTCGCTTTTCCTGATTTATTCGCCATGATGTCTTTAATGAAATCGTTGAAAAAACACTTTCCAAAATATTACTTTCCAAAACACTGCTGTGCATAACAAGCGTGACTACAACTACTCTGATGGTCAAGGCGAGAATGAAGTTCATTACGCGTGCGATTACAAACAAGGGATAACCATCACATACTGGCGTTTACCTCAGCTCATTGGCTATCTACCCAGCTAGATTTCAAGAAGATCAGTGGTCATTGGGCAGAAATACAGTCAATCAACGAAGCTTCGCTGATATTATTGGTGCGCAATGAAGTCATTGCTCGGTTGTCTTCAAATCAGTTCACTTCGGTCAATACTCCCCGCAAAAAAAACAATCAAGTTTGGCTGTGTTGCAAACATCCAGAGGTTTGCACTGAAACCAACTATGACTAGATAAACGATTGTTTACTGTGTGTAATTACGTCGAATGCTCCGTAAAAAGTTGATAGAGATGGAATTCACGACACAAACGGTTTACAAAATGTTTCGTTTTAGAATATAAAAATGGATTTTATCAAAGAAAACGGCACTTCATTTGATCACTGGGACCCTCAGGAAGAGAAATAAGAGCAATATATCAGAATGTAAGTCATAATTTTACCTTCAGATGTGAATGTGTCAATACTTTCTTGGCGGAAAATGTTTTTTGTTGTTGATTGCTCTTCTCAAACAAAAGCATGGTATTTGTTCTCTGTAATAGCTATTTTAAATCGGAAAATGTAGTTTGATTACCAAGATTCTAATATTTTGAAGGATGTAAGACACTTGCATTTTCAAGAATGTTTAATGTTACGACGTTGTATTTTTAGTTGTCACTCTGAAATTTCCCCTGATGTTGATCCCTGTACGGGGATCGCAGCCATAAGAGGTTTTAAGAAGCCTTTTGGACCTACAGTAGACTTGGCGCTCCGTTACTGCTTGCTGTGCGGTATCAGAGAGAATAATCTACGACTAGGGTGGCTGGAGTCTTAGACAATTGGTATAGAGGTCCTGGATGGCAGGAAGCTTGGCCCCGGTAATGTACTGGGCCGTACGCAGTTGCCATACCAGGCAGTGATGCAACCAGTCAGGATGCTCTTGATGGTGCAGCTGTAGAACCTTTTGAGGATCTGAGGACCCATGCCGAATCATTTCTGTCTCCTGAGGGGGAATAGGGTTTTGTCGTGCCCTCTTCACGACTGTCTTAGTGTGTTTGGACCATGATAGTTTGTTGGTGATGTGGACACCAAGGAACTGGAAGCTCTCATCCTGTTCCACTGCAGTCCCGTCGATGAGAATGGGGTCGTGCTCGGTCCTCCTTTTCATGTAGTCCACAATCATCTCCTTTGTCTAGATCACGTTGAGGGAGAGATTGTAGTCCTGGCACCACACGGCCAGGTCTCTGACCTCCTCCCTGTAGGCTTTCTCATCATTGTCGGTGATCAGGCCTACCACTGTTGTGTCATTGGCAAACTTGATGATGGTGTTGGAGTCTTGCCTGGCCATGCAGTCATGAGTGCACAGGGAGTACAGGAGGGGACTGAGCACACACCCTTGAGGGGCCCCCGTGTTGAGGATCAGGGTGGCGGATGTGTTGTTACCTACCCTTACCACCTGGGGTTGGCACGTCAGGAAGTCCAGGATCCAGTTGCAGAGGGAGTTGTTTAGTCCCAGGGTCCTTAGCTTAGTGATGAGCTTTAAGGGCACTATGGTGTTGAACGCTGAGCTGTAGTCAATGAATAGCGTTCTCACATTGGTGTTCCTTTTGTCCAGGTGGGAAAGGGCAGTGTTGAGAACAATAGAGATTGCATCATCCATGGATCTGTTGGGGCGGTATGCAAATTGGAGTGGGTCTAGGGTTTCCGGGATAATGGTGTTGATATGAGCCATGACCAGCCTTTCAAAACGCTTCATGGCTACAGACGTGAGTGCTACGGGTCGGTAGTCATTTAGGCAGGTTACCTTAGTGTTCCTGGGCTCAGGGACTAAGGTGGTCTGCTTGAAACATGTTGGTCTTACTCACATCGGCTAAAGAGAGGGTGATCATACAGTCGTTCGGAACAGCTGATGCTCTCATGCATGTTTTGGGCGCTCTCTAGGCCCGGGTCACCCACCATACCACCCCCATCAACCCCCATCAACCTACGATTTCAGGGAACCACAGCGAGACAATCCAATTCCTGCTAGTTGAATCTCCGCTCCAGCGACACAATCCCTCCATTGACTGGGCTACCGGTGCCATTGTGGGCTGGAGCCCATCCTGCCACACTCAGTGCCTGAAGTCAGCTCTGCCTGCCCCGGGATGTCTTCCTGGGGATTTGGAAATTGCCCACGGACCTCTCTGCCAGCCCTGCAGAGTACCAGGACCTCCGGGAGGGGTTCAGTAAGGCCCGGGCCACTTTGCTTCTGCAGCACCGACCGGTATCCAAGAAGGTCAAGCCTGAGGCGCTGGCACTCTGCTATAGTGCCGCGGCTACACCCCCGGAAGCCAAGATCATTAGCCCCTCTGCTGTTCGTCCTCTGTTGCCCCGTACCCTCTGTATTTTTCCTACCTTTGCTGTGTCTAGAGTTAAAACCATGTCTTACTGCTCTTTGTCTCCCTCCCTTTGTACTGTCACACACTGATGTTTCACCTGTCCTTGTGCTTGTCTCCACCCCCCTCCAGGTGTCACCCATTTTCCCCATTCCCCACCTGTATTCTCTGTTTGTCTGTTGCCAGTTCGTTTCGTTTTGTCAAGCCTACCAGCGTTTTTGCCTCTGTTCCTGTCTTTTGATTGTTCCTGTTTTTCCTGGTTTTGACATCTACCCGCCCTGACCCTGGGCCTGCCTGACTTCCTGTACCTTTTCCCCACTACTCTGAATTACCAACCTCTGCCTGACCTGACCCTGAGCCTGCCTGCCGTCCTGTACCTTTGCCCCACTACTCTGAATTACCAACCTCTGCCTGACCTGACCCTGAGCCTGCCTGACGTCCTGTACCTTTGCCCCACTACTCTGAATTACCAACCTCTGCCTGACCTGACCCTGAGCCTGTCTGACGTCCTGTACCTTTGCCCCACTACTCTGGATTATCAACCCCTGCCTGCCTTGGCCTGTCGTTTGCCTGCCCCTATTGCTGTAATAAACATTGTTACTTCAACACAGTCTGCATTTGGGTCTTACCTGAAACGTGATAGTTATGTATGTATATATTTATAATGTTGTACTTATATATATATATATATATATATATATATATATATGCGACAAATACAAAAATCCTGTCAGCGGTAGTCCTGTGGGCGAAAACTGCTTGTTGATGAGAGAGGTCAAAGGAGAATGACAAGAATCGTGCAAGCTAACAGGCGGGCCACAAACAGTTCTAGAGGAAAAGTGGGGTACGACCAGGTACTAAATGAGTTTATCTAATAAACTGGCCACTGACTGTATATATAAATAATAATAAAAAAAATTCCTAGTTTATATTTTTCTGTATGCACTTTGAGATGATTATTTTATAATGAAAAGCGCTTTACAAATGTAATAGATGATTATTACTATTATTTTTTGCTGGTTCCTCTCTCAGTGTTAGATGGTCCAGAGCTCCAGGCAGGGCTAAATTGCAGCATACCTCTGTAGTTATGTAAGGTTCTGGGGCTGGACACTGTCCACATGAAGGGGCCTCTGGGCTTGAGAGGGGCACAGAGAGACAGGAAAGGGAGTGCGCTTTAACCAACACACATGAATGGGCTGTAGACTCATTCTCTCGCACTCATTTGAACACACCCTCACATTCACATGTGGATATGTGCCTGAGCTGTAACTTATGGACACTCATGTTTACATGCATTCTTGCACTTTGCCCTCCTTCTGTCTCATTCATGTCAACACACTTATAGACTCTCACTGTACTAGACAATTGCCAACACCCCCACTGTAAGGTACTCTAAATAAATATACATGTTTTGTATGGATGACTTTATCATCTGTGTCAAAGGTTTTATGATGATATAATGTAACTTTTGTTTATTCAAGGGGAATGCCCATGAAACCA